>NC_053039.3:313522565-314172922 GCF_002575655.3 Aegilops tauschii subsp. strangulata
TAACATGAAAAGTGACATTGCCCTTATTGCAATCAATAACAGCCCTTGCAGTATTCAAAAAGGGTCTTCCAAGAATAATAGAGATATTATCGTCCTCGGGAATATCAAGAATAACAAAGTCCGTTAAAATAGTAACGTTTGCAACCACAACAGGCACATCCTCACAAATACCGACAGGTATAGCAGTTGATTTATCGACCATTTGCAAAGATATTTCAGTAGGTGTCAACTTATTCAAGTCAAGTCTACGATATAAAGAGAGAGGCATAACACTAACACCGGCTCCAAGATCACATAAAGCAGTTCTAACATAGTTTCTTTTAATGGGGCATGGTATAGTGGGTATTCCTGGATCTCCTAGTTTCTTAGGTATTCCACCCTTAAAAGTGTAATTAGCAAGCATGGTGGAAATTTCAGCTTCCAGTATCTTTATTTTATTAGTAACAATTTCTTTCATATACTTAGCATAGGGATTCATTTTGAGCATATCAGTTAATCGCATACGCAAAAAGATAGGTCTAATCATTTCAGCAAAGCGCTCAAAATCCTCATCATCCTTTTTCTTGGATGGTTTGGGAGGAAAAGGCATGGGTTTCTGAACCCATGGCCCCCTTTCTTTACCGTGTTTCCTAGCAACAAAGTCTCTCTTATCATAACGTTGATTATTTGACTGTGGGTTATCAAGATCAACAGCAGGTTCAATTTCTACATCATTATCATTGCTAGGTTGAGCATCAACATGAACATCATCATTAACATTATCACTAGGTTCATGTTCATTACCAGATTGTGTTTCAGCATCAGAAATAGAAATATCATTAGGATTCTCAGGTGTGTCAACAACAGGTTCACTAGAAGCATGCATAGTCCTATCATTTTTCTTTTTCTTCCTTTTAGAAGGACTAGGTGCATCGACATTATTTCTCTGAGAATCTTGCTCAATTCTCTTAGGGTGGCCCTCAGGATACAAAGGTTCCTGAGTCACTTTACCCCCTCTAGTTGCAACTCTAACAGCAAAGTCATTATTCTTACTATTCAATTCATTGAGCAAATCATTTTGAGCTTTAAGTACTTGTTCTACTTGAGTGGTAACCATAGAAGCATGTTTACTAATGAGCTTAAGTTCACCTTTAACTCTAGACATATAATCACTCAAGTGTTCAATCATATAAGCATTGCGTTTTAATTCTCTACCAAAATAAGCATTGAAGTTTTCTTGCTTAACCATAAAATCATCAAACTCATCTAAGCATTGGCTAGCAAATTTAGTAGGAGGGATTTCAGTTTTATCATATCTATAGAGAGAATTTACCTTTACTACCTGTGTCGGGTTATCAAGACCATGTGTTTCTTCGACGGGCGATGAATTAAGACCATGTATCTCTTCAATAGGAGGTAAATTCTTAACATCTTCAGCTTTTATACCCTTTTCCTTCATAGATTTCTTTGCCTCTTGCATATCTTCAGGACTGAGAAATAGAACACCCCTTTTCTTCGGAGTTGGCTTAGGAGTTGGTTCAGGAAGTGTCCAATTATTTTCATTAGTCAACATATTATTCAATAGCAACTCGGCTTGATCAGCCGTTCTTTCCCTGAAAACACAACCAACACAACTATCCAGGTGGTCTCTGGAAGCATCGGTTAGTCCATTATAAAAGATATCAAGTATTTCATTTTTCTTGAGAGGATGATCAGGCAAAGCATTAAGTAATTGGAGAATCCTCCCCCAAGCTTGTGGGAGACTCTCTTCTTCAATTTGCACAAAATTATATATTTCCCTTAAAGCAGCTTGTTTCTTATGAGCAGGGAAATATTTAGCAGAGAAGTAATAAATCATATCCTGGGGACTACGCACACAACCAGGATCAAGAGAGTTAAACCATATCTTAGCATCACCCTTTAATGAGAACGGAAAATTTTAAGGATATAATAATAGCGAGTTTTCTCATCATTAGTGAACAGGGTGGCTATATCATTTAATTTAGTAAGATGTGCCACAACAGTTTCAGATTCATAGCCATAGAAAGGATCAGATTCAACCAAAGTAATTATATCAGGGTCGACAGAGAATTCATAATCCTTATCAGTAACAAAGATAGGTGAGGTAGCATAAGCAGGATCATATTTCATTCTAGCGTTCAGAGATTTTTGTTTCAGCTTAGCTAATAATTTCTTAAGATCACTCCTATCATTGCAAGCAAGAAAGTCTCTAGCAGTTTCTTCATCCATAACATAGCCCTCAGGCACAACAGGCAATTCATATCTAGGGGGAGAATCTTCATCATCACTTTCATCAATATTATCAGGTTCAATAATTTCATTCTCTCTAGCCCTAGCAAGTTGTTCAACAAGAAATTCACCAAGTGGCACAGTAGTATCAAGCATAGAAGTAGTTTCATCATAAGTATCATGCATAGCAGAAGTGGCATCATCAATAACATGCGACATATTAGAATTAATAGCAGAAGCAGGTTTAGGCGTCGCAAGCTTACTCAAAACAGAAGGTGAATCAAGTGCAGAGCTAGATGGCAGTTCCTTACCTCCCCTCGTAGTTGAGGGATAAATTTTACTTTTCTCTCTTTCAAGTTCTTCATAATGACCAGCAGATATAAATCCCAAGTGACTCAAAGAATAGAGCTATGATCCCCGGCAACGGCGCCAGAAAATAGTCTTGATAACCCACAAGTATAGGGGATCACAACAGTTTTCGAGGGTAGAGTATTCAACCCAAATTTATTGATTCGACACAAGGGGAGCCAAAGAATATTCTCAAGTATTAGCAGTTGAGTTGTCAATTCAACCACACCTGGATAACTTAATATCTGCAGCAAAGTATTTAGTAGCAAAGTAGTATGATAGTAACGATAGCAGTGGCAAAGGTAATAGTAGCAATATTGCAGTGATTGTAACAGTAGCAACGGTAAAGTAACTAAGCGAAGAACAATATGTGAAAAGCTCGTAGGCATTGGATCGGTGATGGAGAATTATGCTGGATGCGGTTCATCATGTAACAGTCATAACATAGGGTGACACAGAACTAGCTCCAATTCATCAATGTAATGTAGGCATGTATTCCGAATATAGTCATACGTGCTTATGGAAAAGAACTTGCATAACATCTTTTGTCCTACCCTCCCGTGGCAGCGAGGTCCTAATGGAAACTAAGGGATATTAAGGCCTTCTTTTAATAGAGTACCGGACCAAAGCATTAACACATAGTGAATACATGAACTCCTCAAACTATGGTCATCACCGGGAGTGGTCCCGATTATTGTCACTTCGGGGTTGCCGGATCATAACACATAGTAGGTGACTATAGACTTGCAAGATAGGATCAAGAACTCACATATATTCATGAAAACATAATAGGTTCAGATCTGAAATCATGGCACTCGGGCCCTAGTGACAAGCATTAAGCATAGCAAAGTCATAGCAACATCAATCTCAGAACATAGTGGATACTAGGGAACAAACCCTAACAAAACTAACTCGATTACATGATAAATCTCATCCAACCCATCACCGTCCAGCAAGCCTACGATGGAATTACTCACGCACGGCGGTGAGCATCATGAAATTGGTGATGGAGGATGGTTGATGATGACGATGGCGACGGATTCCCCTCTCCGGAGCCCCGAACGGACTCTAGATCAGCCCCCCCCCCCTCGAGAGATTTTAGGGCTTGGCGGCGGCTCCATATCGTATAACACGATGAATCCTTCTCCCTGATTTTTTTTCTCCCCGAACACGAATATATGGAGTTGGAGTTGAGGTCGGTGGAGCTCCAGGGGGCCCACGAGGCAGGGGCGCGCCCTGGGGGGCAGGCGCGCCTCCCACCCTCGTGGAAAGGGTGTGGGCCCCCTAGCCTTGATTCTTTCGCTAGTATTTTTTATTATTTCCAAAAAAATCTCCATGAAGTTTCAGGTCACTCCGAGAACTTTTGTTTCTGCACAAAAATAACACCATGGCAATTCTGCTGAAAACAGCGTCAGTCCGGGTTAGTTCCATTCAAATCACGCAAGTTAGAGTCCAAAACAAGGGCAAAAGTGTTTGGAAAAGTAGATACGACGGAGACGTATCAGTATGGTGGCTGTTTTGAGGAAGGCATATGGTAGGTGTATGGTACCGGCGAAAAGTGCGCGGTATTAGAGAGGCTAGCAATGGTGGAAGGATAAGAGTGCATATAATCCATGGACTCAACATTAGTCATAAAGAACTCATATACTTGTTGCAAAAATCTATTAGTTATCAAAACAAAGTATTACACGCATGCTCCTAGGGGGATAGATTGGTAGGAAAAGACCATCGCTCGTCCCCGACCGCCACTCATAAGGAAGACAATCAATAAATAAATCATGCTCCGACTTCATCACATAACGGTTCACCATACGTGCATGCTACGGGAATCACAAACTTTAACACAAGTATTTCTCAAATTCATAACCACTCAACTAGCATGACTCTAATATCACCATCTTCATATCTCAAAACAATTATCAAGCATCAAACTTCTCTTAGTATTCAACACACTTATAAGAAAGTTTTTACTAATCTTGGATGCCTATCATATTAGGACTAATTTCACAATTAAAGCAAATTACCATGCTATTTTGTAGGACTCTCAAAATACTATAAGTGAAGCATGAGAGAACAATAGTTTCTATAAAACAAACCACCGCCGTGCTCTAAAAGATATAAGTGAAGCACTAGAGCAAAAACTATATAGCTCAAAAGATATAAGTGAAGCACATAGAGTATTCTAATAAATTCCGAATCATGTGTGTCTCTCTCAAAAGTGTATTCAGCGAGGATGATTGTGGTAAACTAAAAGAAAAGACCCAAATTATACAAGACGCTCCAAGCAAAACACATATCATGTGGTGAATAAAAATATAGCTCCAAGTAAAGTTACCGATGGACGAAGACGAAAGAGGGGATGCCTTCCGGGGCATCCCCAAGCTTTGGCTTTTTGGTGTCCTTGGATTTACCTCGGGGTGACTTGGGCATCCCCAAGCTTAGGCTCTTGCCACTCCTTGTTCCATAATCCATCAAATCTTCACCCAAAACTTGAAAACTTCACAACACAAAACAACAGAAAATCTCGTGAGCTCCGTCAGCGGAAGAGAACAAAACACCACTTCAAGGTACTGTATTGAACTCATTATTTACTTATATTGGTGTTAAACCTACTGTATTCCAACTTCTCTATGGTTTATAAACTATTTTACTAGCCATAGACTCATCAAAATAAGCAAACAACACGCGAAAAACAGAATCTGTCAAAACAGAACAATCTGTATTAATCTGTAACTAACACAAACTTCTGGAACTCCAAAAATTCTACCAAAATAGGACGACCTAGATAATTTGTTTATTGATCTGCTGCAATTGGAATCAGTATTTTATCACGTTCTGGTGATTTTTAACAATTGTTTTCGTGAACAGAAAGTTTCTGGAATTTTTAGCAAGATCAAATAACTATCATCCAAGAAGATCCGATAGGTTTAACTTGGCACAAACACTAATTAAAACACAAAAACAAATCTAAACAGAGGCTAGATCAAAGATTTATTCCTAAACAGGAGCAAAAAGCAAAAAACTAAAATAAAATTGGGTTGCCTCCCAACAAGCGCTATCGTTTAACGCCCCTAGCTAGGCATTGATAATTTTAATAATGCTCACATGAAAGACAAGAATTGAAGCGCAAAGAGAGCATCACAAAACACGTGAAAAACACATGTAAGTCTAACATACTTACTATGCATAGGCATCTTATAGACAAACAAATTATCAAGGCAAGCAAAAACTAGCATATGCAAGGAAGCGGAAAGAAACAATAGCAATCTCAACATAACGAGAGGTAATTTAGTAACATGAAAATTTCTACAACCATATTTTCCTCTCTCATAATAATTACATGTAGGATCATAAGCAAATTCAACAACATAGCTGTCACAATACATATTCTTAACACGATCCACATGTATGCAAAGTTGACACTCTTCCAAAATAGTGGGATTAACATTAACTAAAGTCATGACCTCTCCAAACCCACTTTTATCAAAAACTTCATAAGATTGAACATTCTCCAAATATGTGGGATCTAAAGTTGACACTCTTCCAAACCCACTTTCAATATTATTGCAAACATTATTATCAATCTCATATTCATCATGGGGCTTAAATAAATTTTCAAGATCAAAAGAAGAATCACCCCAATCATGATCACTGCAACAACTAGTAGGCATAGCAAAACTAGTATCCCAAGCTTAGGGTTTTGCATATTATTAGCAGAATTGACATTAAGAGAATTTATAGTAAAATCAATGCAATCATGCTTTTTATTCAAGGGGCTATCGTGAATCTCTTCATAAATTTCTTCATCACAATTTTCACATTCACGAATTTCAAGCAAAACTTCATAAAGATAATCTAGTGCACAAAACTCACTAGCAATTGGTTCATCATAATTGGATCTCTTAAAGAGATTAGCAAGTGGATGAGGATCCATAAACTCTTAGCAAGCGAAGATGCAAGCAAAAAGAAGGCACATGGTAAGTTGGTAACACAAGATTGAACGAAGGAATGGCGAATAAAACGGCAAGGGTGAAGTGGGGGAGAGGAAAACGAGAGGCAAATGGCAAATAATGTAATGCGAGGGATAAGAGTTTGTGATGGGTACTTGGTATGTCTTGACTTGTGCGTAGACTCCTCGGCAACGGCGCCAAAAATGGCTCGTTGTCGGGAGAGCAAATCTTGACTTGACTTGGCGTAAGCCTCCCCGGCAACGGCGCCAGAAATCCTTCTTGCTACCTCTTGAGCACTGCGTTGGTTTTCCCTTGAAGAGGAAAGGGTGATGCAGCAAAGTAACGTAAGTATTTCCCTCAGTTTTTGAGAACCAAGGTATCAATCCAGTAGGAGGCCACACACAAGTCCCTCGTACCTACACAAACAAATAAGAACCTTGCAACCAACGCGATAAAGGGGTTGTCAATCCCTTCACGGCCACTTGCAAAAGTGAGATATGATAGAGATGATAAGATAATATTTTCGGTATTTTTTATGATAAAGATTAAAAGTAAAGAAAGCAAAATAAACGGCAATAAAAATAGCTTGTTGACGGAAGATTAATATGATGGAAAATAGACCCGGGGGCCATAGGTTTCACTAGTGGCTTCTCTCAAGATAGCATAAGTATTACGGTGGGTAATCGAATTACTGTCGAGCAATTGATAGAACTGAGCATAGTTATGAGAATATCTAGGTATGATCATGTATATAGACATCACGTCCGTGACAAGTAGACCAACTCCTGCCTGCATCTACTACTATTACTCCACACATCAACCGCTATCCAGCATGCATCTAGAGTATTAAGTTCATAAGAATGGAGTAACGCTTTAAGCAAGATGACATGATGTAGAGGGATAAACTCATGCAATATGATATAAACCCCATCTTGTTATCCTCGATGGCAACAATACAATACGTGTCGTTTCCCCTACTGTCACTGGGATCGAGCACCGCAAGATTGAACCCAAAGCTAAGCACTTCTCCCATTGCAAGAAAGATCAATCCAGTAGGCCAAACCAAACTAATAATTCAAAGAGACTTGCAAAGATAACCAATCATACATAAAAGAATTCAGAGGAGATTTAAATATTGTTCATAGATAATCTTGATCATAAACCCACAATTCATCGGATCTCGACAAACACACCGCAAAAGAAGAGTTACATCAAATAGATCTCCAAGAGAATCGAGGAGAACATTGTATTGAGATCCAAAGAGAGAGAAGAAGACATCTAGCTAATAATTATGGACCCGAAGGTCTGAGGTAAACTACTCACACATCATCGGAGAGGCTATGGTGTTGATGTAGAAGCCCTCCGTGATCAATGCCCCCTCCGGCGGAGCACCGGAAAAGGCCCCAAGATGGGATCTCACGGGTACAGAAGGTTGCGGCGGTGGAAATAGGGTTTTGGCTCCGTGTCTGATGGTTTGGGGGTACGTAGGTATATATAGGAGGAAGAAGTAGGTCGGTGGAGCCACGGGGGGGCCACAAGGGTGGAGGGCGCGCCCCCTGCCTCGTGGCCTCCTCGGTGATTTCTTGACATCCACTCCAAGTCCTATGGATCACGTTTGTTCCAAAAATAACTCTCCCGAAGGTTTCATTCCGTTTGGACTCTGTTTGATATTCCTTTTCTGCGAAACACCGAAATAGGCAAAAAACAGCAATTCGGGCTGGGCCTCCGGTTAATAAGTTAGTCCCAAAAATAATATAAAAGTGTATAATAAAGCCCATTAAACATCCAAAACAGAATATATAATAGCATGGAACAATAAAAAATTATAGATACGTTGGAGATGTATCAGTACACAAAGGAGACTACAGCACACCCACACTTCTTAATCGAGCAAGTTCAGCAATTAAACAGAGCTAGCTGACCTAAACATTACTCTAACAAATAAAGACCGGCGCTCTTAATTAAACAAAACAAAGTGTACTAGTACTACGGCTGGTGCTCGTCGATCTCCGCCGCCGCCTCCATGTCCAGCTCGCGCCCGACGGTCTCCTGGGGATGGGGCTCCATGGCATCCATCGCACCATACTCGGCAAGCATCTCGCCATCCACGTCCGTCATCTCTTTGGAAAAGGCCGCCACGAGCTGGGCGTGGGCAGCCGTGATCTGGGCTTGGATGGGCTCCGTCGTCGCAAGGTATGCGCGGCGGAGGAACGGACGGCTGCTCGAACGCTCTCGGCGATTGCCAACTCTTCGGCCGTGGGTTGCTGACCATTGTCGGAGAAGCTTCGTTCGATTTGTGCGGTGACTGGCACGAGCTGGGCATGGGCGGCCTCGACATGGTCATGGGCGGCCTCCATCAGGGCTAAGGCCTCCGCTGCGGAACGGACAGCTGTTGTGCCGCTCTCGCCAGTTGCTATCCCCGAGGCAGATGTTGCTGCCACCACCTGAGAAGCAACAGCGGCCATTTAGGCTGCCTTGGCCGCCCGGTCGCAGATTGTGGCCGCGCTCATGCACCTTGTTAGCACGCGCACGGTGGCTGCAGCCGCATTCTCGCCGGAGTGGGCCACCGAAGTTTCCCTCACGACGCGGGTCCACGTGCCCATCTTTCACCAGCGACGATTGAACAGTGAAATGATATTTGGGGAGCGAGCTAGTGTGCTTGAGACGCCGACTGTGGACTGTAGCCAACACACCTTCTCGCGTAAGGCATAGGCGTACTATATATACACCGACGATGCTCCAGGATATATTGTGCTGCATCTCACACGGTTGGTGATAATAAACTGTGTGCGATCTACTTGATTTTTCATCTTGATTTGAATTACGTAATGGGGTCACAACGGCAATGGATGGTGTTTGAATTGCTAGACCTTTTATCTGCAGTGAACATGCAACTATATGTGTGTCGTAAAAGAATTGGAATTATTCAGGGTTCGTTTGAACATTTTATACATTAAATTGGTTTTCTAGCCATTTCAGGTGCATAATTCAAAAATTAAACGACATGCACATGCTCCGGTGCACCAACATGGGTTGTAAAATCATATATGTGTCCATTGGTTTATGCTTATGTCCCATGCAAGAAATGGAGATGAAATTCAAACACCACGGCACCGTGGCTCTCTGGCAAACGTCGACGTACTTGCGTTTGTAATTCTAGTAAATCCAAAATTCGTCCGAAATTCATGAAACTTGGCATCCTATCATGTAGCGGCATCAACATGACGTGGTAAGATTTTTGTCCCATTTGGGGCAGGTTTGGGTATAAGCTTCTCATAAACCAGAGCTTCTCACAACAAGTGTGATGGTTTTGGTAGGGAACGTTTCACCTTTCTGGACGAAACAGTATCCGTTGCCTCTTCTCAATTTCAAATTTTTCCTAGTGTCAAAATAGAACAACAGGAGTGTTGTGTCAAATTTTGGGATTTTTTGGGGTTCGCTTGGACATTTTTATACATTAACTGAGTTTTCTATGCATTCATGTGCATAATTCAAATTTGAACTACATGCACATGCTCTAATGCATATAAATTAGTTGAAAATTCAAATATGTGTCCTTGGTTGCCTGCTTAGGTCCCATGCAAGAAATGGGAATGAATGTCAAACACCCTGCCACCGTCACTCGGCCGCAAACATTGAGATACCTGGTTTTTAAATTCTAGTAATCCAAAACTCGTTTGAAATTCATGAAACTTGGCATGCTATCATGGAGCGGCATCAACATGCCATGGTAATTTTTTTGTCCCATTTGGGGCAGGTTTGGGTATATGCTTCTCACAAACCAGAGCTTCTCACAACAGCATGATGGTTTCGATAGGGAACGTCCCACCTTTGGGGACGAAACGATATCCATTGCCTCTTATTGCTTTCAAAAAATTTCTTGTGTCAACATAGAACAACAGGAGTGTTGTGTCAATCTTTTGATTTTTCGGGGTTCGTTTGGACATTTTTATGCATTAACTGAGTTTTCAATGCATTTATGTAATAATTCAAATTTGAACTACATGCACATGCTCCAGTGCATATAAATTGGTTGAAATATCAAATCTGTGTCCTTGGGTGCATGCTGAGGTCCCATGCAAGAAATGGTAATGAATTTCAAACACTAGGGCACCGTTGATTGCCGGCAAAACATTGAGATACCTGGTTTTTAAATTCTAGTAAATCCAAAACTCGTCTGAAATTCATGAAACTTGGCATGCTATCATGGAGCGGCATCAACATGTCGTGGTAAATTTTTTATCCCATTTGGGGCAGGTTTGGGTATGTGCTTCTCACAAAGCAGAGCTTCTCACAACAAGCATGATGGTTTCGGTAGGGAACGTCCCACCTTTGGGGACAAAACGATATCCATTGCCTCTTATTGCTTTCAAATATTTTTCTCGTGTCAACATAGAACAATAGGAGTGTTGTGTCAATTTTTGTGATTTTTCGGGTTCGTTTGGACATTTTTATGCATTAACTGAGTTTTCAATGCATTTATGTGCATAATTCAAATTTGAACTACATGCACATGCTCCAGTGCATATAAATTGGTTGAAAAATCAAATATGTGTCCTTGGGTGCATGCTTAGGTCCCATCAAAGAAATGGTAATGAATTTCAAACACCAGGGCACCGTTGATTGCTGGCAAAACATTGAGATACCTGGTTTTTAAATTCTAGTAAATCCAAAACTCTTCTGAAATTCATGAAACTTGGCATGCCATCATGGAGCGGCATCAACATGTTGTGGTAAATTTTTTGTCCCATTTGGGGCAGGTTTGGGTATATGCTTCTCACAAACGAGAGCTTCTTACAACAAGCATGATGGTTTCGGTAGGGAACGTCCCACCTTTGGGGATGAAATGATATCCATTGCCTCTTATTGCTTTCAAAAAATTTCTCGTGTCAACATAGAACAACAGGAGTGTTGTGTCAATTTTTGTGATTTTTCGGGGTTCGTTTGGACATTTTTATGCATTAACTGAGTTTTTAATGCATTTATGTGCATAATTCAAATTTGAACTACATGCACATGTTGTAGTGCATATAAATTGGTTGAAAAATCAAATTTGTGTCCTTGGATGCATGCTTAGGTCCCATGCAAGAAATTGTAATGAATTTCAAACACTAGGGCGCTGTTGATTGCCGGCAAAACATTGAGATACCAGGTTTTTAAATTCTAGTAAATCCAATACTCGTCTAAAATTCATGAAACTTGGCATGCTATCATGGAGCGGCATCAACATGCCGTGGTAAAAATTTTGTCCCATTTGGGGCAGGTTTGGGTATATGCTTCTCACAAACCAGAGCTTCTCACAACAAGCATGATGGTTTCGGTAGGGAACGTCCCACCTTTGGGGACGAAACGATATCCATTGCCTCTTATTGCTTTCAAAAAATTTCTCGTGTCAACATAGAACAACAGGAGTGTTGTGTCAATTTTTGTGATTTTTGGGGGTTCGTTTGGACATTTTTATGCATTAACTAAGTTTTCAATGCATTTCTGTGCATAATTCAAATTTGAACTACATGCACATGCTGAAGTGCATATAAATTGGTTGAAAAATCAAATCTGTGTCCTTGGGTGCATGCTTACGTCCCATGCAAGAAATGGGAATGAATTTCAAACATTAGAGCACCGTTGATTGCCGGCAAAACGTTGAGATACTTTATTTTAAATTCTAGTAAATCCAAAACTCGTCTGAAATTCATGAAACTTGGCATGCAATCATGGAATGGCACCCGACATGATGTGGTATTTTTCGTGTCCATTTTGAGAGAAGGTGCACTCGAATAATGACAACCAACAAAGGCATTTTGAAAAAATACCTGCCACTTTAATATCTCAAACGTTTGTATAATTCAAACCGTGTGCGTTCTCTTAACCATTCACATGACGCCACGTGTTTTGGTTTAATGGTTGTAGGAGGTGTCGTGCGGACAGGTGCTTGACCTTGACTGAACGGGATGCGTGCGAGCGCAGTCTGGTGCGCAGGCTGACCGAGAGGCGTGCAAGCTGTCCTCAAATGCGCAGGCTCACCGGGAATAGTGCGAGCTGTACGCTGCACAGGCTCACTAGGAAGCGAGCCCTTTGACTTCCATTGCCGCCCGCCTTCCTCTCCGTGCGCGCGCCCCCCTCGGCTGCATGGGACGCCGCCGTCGAAAGGCCACGTACACACACGGTTAATAAAAAAACATTTGCGATTTAATTACCTACTATACCCCGTCCTGGTTTATAAGGATGATTTAACTAATAAAATAAGAATGCATGTCGCCAAAGATTATATAGTTGGATTCGTATTTGAACATAGTTTCCAATTATATAATTTTTATAACATGCATTAACATTTTGTTGATTAAATTTGAGGGCAAAGTATGGCACAGAATATAAAGGGGACTATAGACTAGACGGAGGTGGTAGCACACGGCTGCTCTCTACGCAGCGGCGCAACTGTCGGCCGGCTTGTAGGTGACCATTTCCTGCGTGTTCAACTACTCTATGTGTGTGGTTGCTTGCGGTTCAGGCGGCCGCGACGCGCTCTGCTCGCGTCCCGCCGCGCACGCTCTGCTCTTGCGTCCCTCCGGGTGCTTTGCCCTCGTCCCTCCACATGCGCTGCCAGTGTTTGGGGCCGGTGCATGATCACGCACGTTCGTGTGCATGCGGTTGCACCGAGCGCGGCGCGATGATGCAGTTGCCCGCTGCAAAAACTGCCATGCAGACGCGCATAGAATCCAGTCCGCCCGGCCCCCATTTATTCCTGCGGCCATTTACCTTATGTCTCTCGCGTCACATGACACAATAAGCACACCCACAACGACACATACAGAGAGGTCATCCAGTGGTTCCAATGGCGCTCCCAGCGGCCGATGACGACAACGGCGGGCGGTTCAACACGCATCACGTAGTGGACACCCACGTGAGGGGGAAGGCCCTCTTGGTGGTGTACACGAACGATCCGGTCTCGGTGCAGAGCTCCATCTAAACTATGGAGTAGTTCCTTGCCGAGGACAAGTACCGAGTGGTTTCGACCTCGAGTACACCATCGGTCATGCCGGGCACGATCAGAAGGTTGCCGTCGCCCAGTTGTGCGTGCGACATGACGTCCTCGTCTACCACTACCACCTTGCCACAAGGCCTTGCGAGCGTTTCTCCAGGTTATCAACAGCTCCGACTACAGTTTCGCTATGGTGGACACCACCAACGATCTAAAAGCGCTCAAGGTTTTGGACTTGAAATGCCCGAATCTTGTCAACATCCAACACCACTACAAGGTCTGGGGCAGCGACAAAAACAAACTGAACTCCCTGGTTGACCTAGCCTCGGCCATCATCGGCCCCTACTACATGAAGATGAAGAATGAGATCAATAAGGACAAGAACGCCTGGCACAGTGTGTGGCATGAGAGAGTGGATGAACAACATGTCAAGTACGCGGCCATGGACGCGTACACAAGCTACGCGATATACAGGTGGATCGTTGACATGAGGAAGTGTCTTCTTTCTGCCCCAGACGAGGGATCGAGCCACAAAGCAGTGGCGGGAGCGTCACAAGAAGTAGATGACTAGACGATCGTTTCTCCTACTTTAGAATGCATGCAATTGTTTATTGAGGTGTGTGCGAATGATCTGTATAGTCACTTATGTAATTGGATGTTTATTTCAGCTATATATATATACATACATGTTATTCTATCGTAGGCAGAGCAAATCACACGGCTTATTAGCAACAATTGTCTCTGTTATTATTGGTCTTCGCACATATTTCTGATTATGGACCTGTTTGCCACGTATCACACACATCTTGTTCAGTTGAACCGTTTCCATTATGTTGCCTAATCACACACAGTTCATCCTAGTGAACCATATACTGTATATCGCACACGCCTTCATCTGGCTGCTCGTTTATTTTGTTCCTCCTCATCCCAAACAGTTAATTGAACTAAACCGTATGCCCTGCATCGCACACACAACAAAAATCTGAACTGTGTTTAATGCATCCGTCATCGCAAACGTTTTGCACCTTTTTTGACTGTTTTTTTACACCACCGTTTGCGATTATGGCATCGCACACAGTTTTGTCGAAGGGTCTCTGATCATAGTGTCGCGTTTGGACCATCCTGCAGTAGTGACGTATCAACGTGCCACCGTATTTCGCAAAAAAAGTTTCCCCCTGACAGCTGGGACCCACCAGCTACATCTTCGCACGCAAGGAAGTGCCTCCTTATCCTCCCTGACAGTCGGGACCCACCTGGTCGAAGCGTACATAGCGTTGTCACTCTGGTCGCGAACGTGTACGTACATACTGGTCGATCGGCCTGTCTGTAGGCTGCAGCGATGAACCGTGGCCGAGTAAGGAAGGACACGTGTCGTAGTAGAGGCGCGCACGTAGCATGTCACGCAGTCCCATTAATATCGTGTACACGTACGTACAGCCAAGGTGCAAGAAAGTAAATACGGCCACGTACGTACATACGGGCGAGGTCTCAAACGACTACTCGCGCATACGTACGGCCAGGGCTCGTGTACATGGAGAGGCAGCGACGGCGTCCTGTTCATCGACAGCCAACCGGCTGGGTCAGAACGGAGAAACTGCGTCATCGTGTTCATCGGGAGGCAATGGAATGCGTCGTGTTCATCGGGAGCCAACCGGCTTGGACGGAACAGCCGATCGAAACGAGGCCCGGCGTACCGCAGAATGGAGGAAACGGCCTAGTGTTCGACCGCCTACGGTCGAAACGGGATCTTGTTCACCGGGAGGGGCGTGGCATACCGCAAAACGGAGGAAACGGACTTCTCTTCGACCTCCTACGTCGAAATGGGGTCTTGTTGATTGGGAGGGGTGTGGCGTACCACAAAACGGAGGAAACAGAGTTGTGTTGGAGCGCTACGGTCGAAACGGGGGTCCTGTTCATCGGGAGGGGTGTGGCGTACCGCAAAACGGGACTCCACGGACTACTATTCATCTCCACCGTCGACCTCCTCCAGCCTCCATGGGCTAATGTTCATCCACCATCGACCTCCTCCAGCCTCCACCTGCGACTGTTCATCCACGGGCTCCTGTTCATCCAGCCTCCACCGACTACTGTTCAACCAGCCCTCTCCATGGGGTCCTATTCAACCACCCCTCCATGGGCTACCGGTCATCCAGCCCTCCACCAGCTACTGTTCAACCAGCCCTCTACGGGGTCCTGTTCATCCACCCCCAACCGGCTCGATCGGAGTCATGTTCATCCAGCGGCAACGGCCTCTACTACCACGGGGTTCTGTTCATCCAACCCCCACCGGGAACTGTTCATCAAGAGGCAGCTTCGATCGGCTTCAGTTAGCAGCAGTAGCGAAGGAATCACTCTGGTTTAGTTAACAGCAAGGGATCGATCGGGGTTCAGTAACGTAGCTAGTGTAATAGCTCGGGTTCAGTTAGAGTCCAACGCCTCACTCGGGTTCAGTTAGAGCGCAACGCCTCACACACACGCGCGTACGTGTACGAGAGAAACACGCAAACCTCCGTGCATCGCTCGGCCCCGACCACCCACCGTAACCGGGAACTCCCCAATATTTTCCTCGCCCTCGCTTCTACCACGGTTTTTTCCGTCATGGACGGCCCAAAGAATGTCATGCAGCTGCGTCTCCGGCCCGCCCAGGACGAAAAGCCCATTTTATGTCATGTTTTTTGTCATAGAAGTAGGAGCCCACCACATCTATGATGATACTGGGTTTTGTCATAATTATCATCATAGAAGTGTCATAAGCATGACAGCAAAAAAATTCGTTCGGCCCAAAATGTCACAGATGTGTCTTTTTTTGTAGTGAGAGTATTCAACCCGAATTTATAGATTCGACACAAGGGGAGCCAAAGAATATTTGTAAGTATTAGCAGCTGGGTTGTCAATTCAACCACACCTGGAGATTAATTATATGCAGCAAAGTGATCAGTAGCCAAGTAATATGATAGTTTTGATAGTAGTAGCAGCAGCAATAGGAACGGTAACGGTGATAGCGGTAGTTTTGTAGTAAGTGCAACAGTAACGATAGCAGTAGTAACTTAGCAAGAACAATATAAGAGGAATTCGTAGGCATTGGATCGGTAATTTGTTGGATGATATTCATCATGTGATAGTCATAACCTAGGGCGATACGACACTAGCTCCAGTTCATATAGGCATGTATTCCGTAAATAGTCATACGTGCTTATGGAAAGAACTTTCATGACATCTTTTGTCCTACCCTCCAGTGGCAGCGGGGTCCAATTGGAAACTAAGGGATATTAGGGCCTCCTTTTAATAGAGAACTGGAACAAAGCATTAGCACACGGTGAATACATGAACTCCTCAAACTACGTTCATCACCGGGAGTGGTTCCGACTATTGTCACTCCGGGGTTGCCGGATCATAACATGTAGTAGGTGACTATAACTTGCAAGATCGGATATAGAACATGGATATAATGGTGATAACATAAACGGTTCAGATCTAAAATCATGGCACCCGGGCCCAAAGTGACAAGCATTAAGCATGGCAAAGTCATAGCAACATCAATCTCAGAACATAGTGGATACTAGGGATCAGGCCCTAACAAAACTAACTAGATTACATGATGAATCTCATCCAACTCCTCATCGACCAGCGAGCGTACGAAGGAATTACTCACTCCCGGTGGGGAGCATCATGGAATTGGCGATGGAGAAGGGTTGGTGATGACGAAGACCGAAGATCCCCCTCTTAGGAGCCCCAAACGGACTCCAGATCTGGCCTCACGATGAAGAACGGGAGGTGACGGTGGCTCCGTCTCGTGGAACGCGATAATTCTTTCTCCCTGATTTTTTCTGAAAAAATGTGATTCTATAGCGTAGGTTTCAGCGTCTGCGGGGCCACCAGGTGGGGACAACCCACCTAGGCGCGCCTGGAGGGGGCACGCCCTGGTGGGTTGTGCCCACCCAGGTGCCCCCCTCCGGTGGTTCTTGGCTCTAAATTCTCATATATTGCATAAAAAATCCTCGCAAAGTTTCGTTCCATTCCAAGAACTTTTATTTATGCACAAAAAACAACACCATGGTAGTTCTGCTAAAAACAACGTCAGTCCGGGGTTAGTTTCATTCAAATCATGTAAATTAGAGTCCAGAACAAGAGGAAAAGCGTTAGAAAACGTAGATACATTGGAGACGTATCAGATACGTAAACAAACAAATCATTGAAAATTCATCTCTTGAATTATTTTGCAACTTCCGGATGTATACTTCAACAAAAAGTAGAGACGGTAAGTATTCTACCCGCTTAGTGCATCTCCAACGGCAACACGCAATTTCCTCCCACATCCGTCCGTGGACAGGGGGACCAGTCCGCGGACACAGATGCGGGAGGACGCCATCCAATGCTACCTGCATACATTTTTTTTCAGGAAACCGGATGAAATTCATGCAAACACGACCGGATTTCCTACAAACATGATAGATTTCATACAAACATGGCGGATTTCATTACAATTTGAACAAAATAAAATACTCGCCCCAAAACCTATCCGACTGCAGCGACGTGTCGTCCTTCATCTACCGTCTCCATAAGCACCGGTGATAGGACCGATGAAGTGAAGATGCGGTCTCCGGCGAGGAAGAGTAGAACGTGGGAGACGAACCGGCCCACATGGGACACAAGGCACCACCGCCTCCTATGGCCTACTCATCCTTCGAGGAGTTCGCGACCTGTTCGTCGCCGGTGGACGTGAGGTCCACGATGGAAATGGTGGTGACAGCGATGTCTTCCTCCCACCGGGCCGACTGATGGTTCATCGGCAGCATGTAGGAGGCGCAACTGGCGTTGTTCTCTCTCTGCGATCGCCTGCAGCTGCACCTCCACGGTGGCCACTTCCTAGCTAGCGATAGCTTGAGCGCGGACGACATCGTAGATGGCACGTTGCTCCGCCACGAAGTTGGGGTTTGCCACGACCATGGCCTCCTCGCTTGCGCGCTTGCCATAGATCTGGCCCTCCGCTAGCCGGTGATGCTCTAGGAGGAATAGGTTGTATCGTTGTTCCTCCCGCGCCTACTGGAACACCGACAGAGACGCCGACGCATGTTGCACCTCTGCCATGGCGGCATTGTAGTGCGCATGCGCCTGCTCCATGGTGAAGCCAGCGTGCACAGGAGGCGCGGGAGCCAAGGCGGAGTCGTTGGAGCCCGTCTCCATCGTGGTGTCATCCTCGTCGTCGGAGATCTCGGGCGAGCTGGCCGGCAAGCTGACCTCCTTCCCCCTGGCATGGCGGCTATGGCAGGCGGCGGCAAGGGCGGACACCGCGTACTTCATCTCCGACGACAAACTACTCCATAGTGCTTTCCCGCTGGTGGTCATGGAGGATGTGGAGGAAAGGAGGAGGATGTGGAGCAGATGTGTTGTGTTGTGGAGATAGTCGGGTGTGGCTGCCCTTAGCGGATTCCAGTGAGGCCAGACGTCTATGCGGAACACTGAAGTGGGTTTCTTGGCCGGCGAGCCTGCTTAATGGCGGCATGCGGACGGACGGGGTATTGAACGGGCGTGGTAGATATTCGTCCTGTCCTATCTAGTCACACGTCTCCGGCATTGAATAGGCGTGGACACCGAAGGCGCGTCAAGGGCGACACTCTCGGCCGGCGAGTTGCGTCAATGCCGACACCCGTGAGAGGTCGCGTCCGCTCTTCAGTGCGGAGCAGCCGCTCTACATCGGCATGAATGCAGGCAGCTGGTGCGCGGGCGCGAGAGAAGGGGTTTGGGTGGGCCAGGGTGGTCAGAAGAGGGCGTGAGATCGGTCTGGACTCCCGCAACCCCCCTCCCCCACGCTTGTCTTCGGTTTATGGGAGAAATAGTGTCCAGACCGCTCCGCCTACCGATACAGGTCGGCATTGGATGATTTTCCGCTGTCCGGACAACACGATTCGTATGGTTGCGGGTCCGCCTTGAAAATGCCCTTAATCAATCCAACATCTGTTAGAAGAAATCTAAAGTAGTACCCAAATAGACAAGATCAATCAAAAAGTAGCACTTTTGGGGATGTCATGTGAATTATACATGTTGACCCGATCAAGTACCTCTTGATGAACCAGGGGAAAAAAGTCGACAAAAGACATGTTATTTACATCCGCAAAAAAGAAAGACATGTTATTTAGGCCACATGATTGGAAAAGAATAAACCCTTTTGATTCTCTCTGTATTCCAAAGGACTACACATAATGTATGCAACTTTGAAAAACCAACAAAAATACTAAGGACACAACACAAGCAACACATATAGCAGCCTTAGCAGGACATCACATGTCCACTTGTGCGTTTTCTTATCTCAAATTGCACATTAATTAAACTATATGCAAAACCACAATAAGCCAAATTAACATGTGCTGCCCCGGTCCGAAATTAGCTGACGTTTTCTTATCTAGCACTGCGGACGGAACAAGTACAAAACGAAAAACATCGCAACGACCAAATACACCGATTGTATTTTTTTTGGGTGTGTATATGCGTGCACCAACCTGTATATATGTTTTTCTATTGTTGCAAAAGACCTGCATATATGTTGGTTTTTCTAAACATGATTTTGCCAAAACATGTTTGCATGAGCATAGCATGAAAGAGTCTTCTAACTAGAATGACAAAATAATATCGCAGGAGTCGTGTGGAAACCCGAAAATGGGCGACAAAAACAAAACATTAAGCTAGGGTTTTATGAGGGCCCACGCGCAGCCGCAGCCGCTCTCGCCATCGCCGCGTGCGGCGTAGAATTTCTCCGCCTTTATTCCCCCTCCTCCCCCGCTCCTTCCCTCCCCTCCACCACCTATCCGCCGCCTCCCCCCACCCTCCACAAACCCACGCAGCTCCAGCGGCGCAGGCGCATCCCAGCTCACCGGCGGAGATGGGCGGCCCAGGCCTCTACTCCGGGATCGGCAAGAAGGCCAAGGGTGCGTTCCCGATCCTACGACCCCTTCCGCTCGACCCGCGTTCGTGGGATTTTTTCCCCTCCGAGCTAGATTCCTCCCTGTGAGATGTGCTGATTGATGTTGCTCGCTCGCTCGCTGCAGATCTGCTGTACAGGGACTACCAGACCGACCACAAATTCACCCTTACCACCTACACCGCCAATGGCGCCGTAAGTGCTCCTCGACACCTTGTCTCTTCCTGCTACGTTTTGCCAGGTCGCGTCGTGCGAGAAAGAGACGCGGTCTGATCCGGGCTCTAGGAGATTATTGGGTTTCCTGATCTGTTCGCGCGGTTTATTGTCGTTCCGTGTGATCCGAGTGAATGATCGCTGGGCAGTGGTTTGACGACCTCTGTCTCTGGGTAGCGCGAAGTATTGCGATAGGTATATTGCTGCTTATGGCTTTGCTGATTTGTTGTGGTTTGCATTTGTTTGGCTGGTAGAAGAATTTATTCCTGCTGTCTAGGACTTCGGAGAATGGGATGGAACTCAATGTGCTAGCCTTGTCATGGTCCTGAATTCATCGGGGAGTTGTATCCCAATAATTTATTATAGAATGCACGCTTAATATGTATGGTTTTGCTACAGCACATCTGTATGTGCCCTAAGTATTGCACGTCCAAGTCCTAAGTCATTGATTTTATACGGAGATTTGTGTGGGTATTTTCTTTTCCTTTTTATGTTTAATTGAGTCATTTAGATGTGCAATAACTAGGGCACATCGGCAGACCCTACGAAGTCATCAACATAGGGCTGGAGCCTGGAGAACAATAGCTGCATTACTGTCTTATTGAGGTAGCTATCTTGCGAGTAGTTACAATCACAACAATATTTAAGGATTGTTGTACCACGTTTTCTGGGGCTGTAGCTGGGGCTTTTCTGTCATTGTTAATCATGGAATACAGTCATTTGTTAGACCAAAAGAAATGGGCTTATCCAATGTTCCAAAAGCTATTCTACTTTATTCTGGGCGTTTCCTTATTTTGGTGTGGCTGGGGGAGGTGTGGGTTCTGATTTGTTTTCCATCGAAAATAAAATAAGATATAAATCTTCAGTCTGATGCAACTGGATTTATGCTGTCATCAATCTCTTCAACAAATGATATGTTTCTTCAAATTAGCATTTTAGTGGATGCCACCCCATTCTTAGAACATAATCTTTGTGTAAAGTGCCATCACAGTGAAATATGATAGTGTCACCGATGCAGTACTGTACATATCCTAGCGTTCTCTTGATATTACTTTTTTCTTGTGACAACTGCTGTTGTTTTGACATTTCTATGGTAACGGTGTGGTACCTATGATATAAGTTCTATTGTCAACCTTTTCTTTGAATTTCTCTATGCAGGCAATTACTGCTACCAGTACAAAGAAGGCTGATCTTATACTCGGTGAGATCCAATCACAGATCAAGAACAAAAACATCACTGTAGATGTGAAGGCCAACTCAGCATCGAATGTATGTCTCTCTCTCTCATCAAACATTATAATTATTCTGTTGTGTTTCCAGCTTTTAGTACTGACTGTCTAGTTCTCTTGGGCAGGTCATTACTACAATTACTGCTGACGATCTTGCAGCACCAGGGCTGAAGACCATCTTGAGCTTTGCTGTTCCTGATCAGAAATCTGGAAAGGTGGTACCCTAACCCTCAATGTAATGGTTTCTTTATTGGTTGTTGCTTATGTTTGATTCGTTCTTTGTTTGCAGGTTGAGCTCCAGTACTTGCATGATTATGCTGGTATTAATGCAAGCATTGGCTTGACTGCCAATCCTGTAGTCAACCTCTCCGGCGCGTTCGGAACTAGTGCTCTAGCTGTTGGTGCTGACGTGTCGCTTGATACAGCCACCAAGAATTTCACCAAATACAATGCTGCACTTAGCTACACTAACCAGGATCTTATTGCATCCCTGAACCTGTGAGTTTTCAAGATCTATCTTTGTAAATTAGGATTTACAAGTACTATTACTTTGCCAATCTTAGCATATTTGATCCTTGTGACATCTTCATAGGTACGTGATCTAAATGCTCTTATATGTCTTTACGGAGGGATTAGATGTTAATCACTATTTGTTGTATCTCACTTAACAAGTTATTATTCAGTTGAGACAGTATACAAATAGCTAAAATATAACTTTTCAAGGTCTTTTTTGTGTTATATTAGGCCATTCTTTATCATCTATCATTTGCTTGGTAGTTGCAACATGTTGCTAACAAACTCTTGTATCATTGCAACCACAAATAAAACTGGTCTAGCAAGCAGTTGCTGTGTCCTTTTATTCGTTTTTTTCTTCAAATCAGACATATCCTTTCTCAACTAGCTAATATTGATCAGCGTCCCTCGAAGAATACAGGTTGTGACCTGTTAGATTCTTTAGTCCAAACCAATTAAACGAGCTCTTGTTCTGATTTTTATCGTATGTTTGGTAGTTAAAACATGGACTTCCTTTAGCATCCTCAGAAGAATCAAAATGTATACGGGCTGATGCAGTTAACGAGGAACTAACATCAACTCTCGGTGCACTGTTGGCTAGTTCCCGCTAACGATTTTAATTGAAATATTCTTGCAGGAACAACAAGGGAGACAGCCTGACCGCATCCTATTACCACATTGTGGAGAAATCCGGCACAGCTGTCGGGGCAGAGCTGACCCACAGCTTCTTGAGCAACGAGAACAGCCTCACCTTCGGCACCCAGCATACCCTGGACCCGCTCACCCTTGTGAAGGCCCGCATCAACAACTCTGGCAAGGCCAGCGCGCTGATCCAGCACGAGTTCAGGCCAAAGTCGCTGTGCACCATCTCGGCGGAGGTGGACACCAAGGCCATCGAGAAGAGCTCGAAGGTCGGAATCGCGATTGCTCTCAAGCCTTAATGGCGAAGTCAAGCCCCTCTTCTCTAAGCTCTCAGGGGTGTTCCTCGGTTTCGGATGAAATCGGGGCGGGTTGACAATACTTCACACGCCTTGGGCGCGTTGTTGCAGTCTGTTAGATTTGAAGAACTGCCGTGTTTCATTCCTGAGGAATTTTGTCTTTGCTCGGTGTAGTGCCTGTCCGTTGAGCCACACTTCTCAGTAATAATTCAAGCTTTGAAAATTCTGAACTTGATTCAGCATTCATTCATCTCTTCCATTTCCCACCCCAAATTTTGAACTTCCTATGGTAGTCTACTTTGCTAGGCAGAAGATATTAATGCCTGAATTGAGTCCTTGTTTGGGCCATAATATACACATCTTGAACTGCGATGAACGGCCGACTGGTTCGCCACGTCGGAAAGTGTCGTGCAAACGTGAGGCTGATCGGCTGGCCACGTGGGCGGAAGAGGAGATTTACGTTTGTGCCACTTATCCCCATGAGAATCGTCTCTTATCTCCTCTGGTTTCCCTCGCGACGAAACATGCATCGGCGTCTACGTGCGTGGGGTACTAGATAGTGTCTCGCTCGAGATCATATCTTCGCGGCCGCAGCGTCAGCAATGTCACCGTCTTCGTCGCTCTACTCCGGCCGCCTCCTTTTCTCCCGTCCGGCGTCCAAGGGGCTCGTACGTCGTCTCCTCGCTCGCGATGGGAGCAGGTGGGTCAGGCCGTCGTGCTCCCTGTCTATGAACGGTTGCGCAGCCGGCGCCAGCGACTTCGGCGCGGTGACCATGTGCGAGACGAGGGCCCTGCCGGCCGCGTCGGCGCCGCAGGAGGCCGTGGGGCAGCTCAGGGCCGCCGTCGCCGCGCTCAACGCCGACCCGCCGGCGTCCTCCTCCGGCATCATCCGCATCGAGGTAGCAAAAGCACATATCCCTCGTCAATGGCGCGTGTGGTGTGGAACTGCGTTTGATCGTATTCGTAATGGGGACGCGCGCGCACGCAGGTGCCGATTCGGCAGCGAGGGGACGCCATCGAGTGGCTGCAAGCGCAGAGGCAGAGCTCCCTGCCCCGCTGCTTCTTCTCCGCCCGGGCACCGCTGCCGGATACGCCGGCGCTCGCCGTGGGCAGCAGCAGCAACGGCAACGGTAGCCACAAGGAGCAGTGGGAGCAGCCGGTGAGCGTCGCCGGCGTGGGGTCGGCGGTCTTCTTCCGCGGCACGGACCCCTTCTCTCTCCACGACTGGCGAGCCATCAAGAGGTACCCAAAAACTCACTACCTACTCAATGAGCCATTCTTTTTTGAATTGAATGAACTATGTGAAAGCTTATCTTAGAATGGTGTTCCTCCTCTTCTTTGTCCGTGAAGATTTCTTTCAAGGGATTGCCCGATGATCCGCGCCTACGGCGCCATCCGCTTCGACGCGTCGAGCGACGCCTCGGTCGAATGGGAAGACTATGGCGCATTCTACTTCGTTGTTCCACAAGTAAGACTATCCGCGACTGGTGACGAATTTCATTCTGCATGATCAATGCAATGTGCATGTGTACTGGCTGCTTCTTTCAAGTGTGTGTAATGTAAAAATGTACTGCATTGCAGGTTGAGTTCAGTGAGCTCGAGGAGGGCTCGGTTCTAGCGACGACGATTGCGTGGGATGACTCGCTTTCTTGGACATATCAGAGCGCAGTGGACGAGCTCCAATCAACATTGCACGAGGCATGACATGTTATTTCTGTATTGTCATGTGGAAGATAGCAAGTTAGCAGCCACTAATCTGAACTTGTATGCAGATATCACCGTGTTCAGTTAAGGTGAACAGGTCCACGCTACAAACCGCCATCGTAAATCTCAATCATGTCCCCACCAAGGCGTCTTGGGATCTTGCTGTTACTCAAGCTCTTCGGATGATCAAAGGGAGCCAAACGGAATTAGTCAAGGTAAACCATTCATTACGTCACTGTCTGCCAAAACAAAAACTAGGCGAGCAAATTTTTTACCTGTCTTTTTGCGAGTACAGAGAGGTTTAGTTCGACCAATGTATTTCAAATCTGATATTTCTGTCAATGCTAGAATTTTCCAGTTTGTTAAAGAACATACTACTTGTTTTCCATTCTTGTTCACCACATATTTTGAACTTGCCAATGGAATCTTTTCTGCAGGTTGTGCTAGCAAGGTGCAGCAGGTACATCACTGATACTTGCATCGACCCTCTGGAGCTGTTAGCTTGTCTGAAGGTATGTTGTATTGTTGTCCCCTCCCCTCATTGTTTACGAGAAGATCATCCTGCGACTCTTGTGTATACAGGTTGAGGGCCAGAATGCCTACCAGTTCTGCATACAGCCATCTGATGCTCCTGCATTTGTTGGAAATAGTGTATGTCTTCTGCGATGCACTTTCCTTTCTTCCTGATATACCCGACCTTCCTTCATATCATGTATAGTCAGAATCCTGTTTAGAGATAGGTCTTTTTTATGCCTTGTGCATTGTTTATCTGTATATTTGCTCTAGCACTGTTAAATAACTCTGTTCTAACTATTGCTAATTTTATCCAAACATTCTGAATAGCCAGAGCAACTATTTCACCGGAAATACTTGAACATTTCCAGCGAGGCTTTAGCCGGTACGCGAGCAAGAGGGAAAACAAGGGCTGATGATTTTCAAATTGGCCAGGAATTGCTTCTAAGGTTTGTTTCCCCTCTTTGTGTTTGTAATCATAAGATTGACATATTTCCGAAATTTTACGGTGATATCGGCACCTTGTACGAAGACCAGACTGGTCAGTAATGTAAATAATTCTTGCAGCATCAAAGAGGACACTGAATTTACTATTGTACGGGACAGCATAAAGAAGAAGCTTGAGGCAAGTTAAGTTTCACAGTCCAATTTCAGATATGATCCTGGACTAGTTTGCTTTGCTCTTGGCACTCAGCAGTAATGCTTTTCAGAAAACAAAATATGGTGACTGTAATTTTTGCTGAACCAGTGGATCTAATCTGAGTGCAGATGATCTGTGATGAGGTTGTTGTCAATCCCAGCAAGGCCCTTCGGAAACTTCCAAGAGTACAACATTTGTCAGCTCAATTAGCTGCAAGATTAAGAAATGAGGACGACGAGGTAATCTATGATCCGAACATTCTCTGGCACTTGGATATGTAGGGATCATTTGAATTTTCTTTTGCCTTGGATTATTGGAGACATCGACTAGTGTTCATACAATAGACCACTGATACTTTGTGCTGGTATTGCAGTTTGACATCCTAAATGCTCTTCATCCAAGCCCAGCTGTTTGTGGTTTGCCCACTGAAGAAGCGCGCCAATTCATACGAGATTATGGTGTGTACTTGTATTCTGGCTAAAATTATTATCTGTAAAATAACATATGCAACCTATTAATGCTGATCTCTGAATGCTATTTTTTGATGTTGTTGCAGAAATCTTCGACCGTGGAATGTATGCTGGACCTGTTGGTTGGTTTGGTGGAGCTGAAAGTGAGTTTGCTGTTGGGATTAGATCAGCACTACTTGGAAAAGTAAATAAAACACATGTCATCAATATTTGTGTAAACCTTATCCTTCTTAACTATCCTAATTTAGAAGCATAAGTCACCTAGCTGTCTTGTCCAGGGATATAGCACTTTAGTTTATGCCGGTGCCGGGATTGTCGAAGGTACAAATCCATCTTTTGAATGGGATGAGCTTGATCTCAAAGCATCTCAGGTAGTCTCTGTCCAACGTCATGACTGTTATTACTGACTTCTATTTGGAATGCTAACACGTTAGATTTTATGACTATTTTCAGTTTGCAAAGTTGTTGCAGTATCAAGAACATCATATTTGCTACCAAGAGGCAGGAAACATGGGGACATTGATTTGAACTGTAACTAGTAAGTCATCAGAGATTACAGCACTTAGTAAGAGGCGGGAAATTGCGTTGTCTCAATTATATAGAATGTCTACAACTTCAGTTTGTATCTGACATTATGCCCGATGTGTTTATTTTGAACTCCTTCTACAGGGAAGTTTTGATTTGTTGGGAAGATTCCAAATGGAGTTCATATCTGTTTATGTGCGTGCGTTGTAAACTTCAAAAGATTTCAGCCTGATTTGCATGGCTCTTGAAGATGCAATCACAGAAATATCGAAATATCGATTCGAGGAGATGACAGTGATGATAGTCGTGGAGCGTACAAAAGATTAAATAAAAGCATATTAAATAATTATGTACAATGATTGTAACAAGTCAGTTTAGTGCAAAGTGTATATTACCATTCTTTTGACTTCTTCTCTGGCCTTGTCCAATTGCTTATATGATCTGGATGCTTCTTGTTGCAAGCATAATGTACCTGATGCATTATTTTCATCTGATGGGCAATGACATAGATCATTCATTTATATTTGTAAGAACAATTCTTAGTCCAGTTGGTGCCCATTGCAGTGATTCTTACAGAGTGTGGCATAGTCTCTGAGCCCATGATCCTCTTTCTCATTCAACTGTAGTCACAAAAAAAGGCCAACCTCACACTGTCACACAAAGCCACAACTTTTGGAAAATTTCCCAAGCAACCACAATTTCTAGGACAAACCTGACATGCATGGTCCACATTGCAGCTCCCACGTGGAAGAAGATAGAAAGATTAGTGGAGTTGGGGTTGGGATTATACAAAATCGGGGATTTGCGGTACCCCCTCTGATCGAAGTTGTACTAAGTGAGTGTCAATTAATTTGGATCGAAGGGGGTAGGATAAATTGGAGTCAACACAACTTAACTTTTTTGCAGGTTATCTTCAGAGCTGCAGCTTGGATCCGTACGTGGTCCTTACTCACTCCTATGGACTCCAGGGAGCCTTTGGTTACTGGGTGCAACCAATGGGAGATGGTGGCTCGGGCTATATTCAACCGGTTCGGATGGCGGTCGCATAACAGGATAGGAGTCTAGAGAGATTGTCCTCATTATTACCGTACCGGTTGTCTTTGTCCGCTTGTACTTTTCAGTTTTTATGCCTTGTGCTTTGCTCCGTTTGCGAGCTGTAAGACCTTTGCGGTGATACTTTCGGGATTTTTAATAAAAGGGTTGCATGCATCATTATGATGCAGAGGGCGGGGGTATACCTCCATTTCAAAAAAAAAAAGGATAAATTGGAGTCTCGATAGAATTTCTGTTGTGAATGCTACTCCTTTCCTCTGGGTTTATAAGGAGCTTTTTTTAGGGGTAGCATTTTTTTTTGAGAAATCTCGCCACTTTATTAAATAATAGCAATGTTCATAGGTACACGACTTTGGTCATGGGGAACTCCCAACCAAACATGCCGACCTACTCCTAAGTTACAAGCGAACTTGGCGAGATTATGAGCCTCGAAATTATGATTTCTACGCTCGAAAACAAAAACAACCGAATTGAAAAAGCCTTTCCGAAGTGTTATTTCATGTACTATAGCCGAGTGCGGACCGTTTGTTCCTTCATTTATATCTTGAATCACTCCTTTGCAATCTGAGGCAATCATCATGTTTGTCGTCTGAAGATCCTCTGCAAGAGCTAGAGCTTCCCTGCACGCAAATGTCTCCAAGGTTGTGGGGTCAGTTATACCACGATAAACAACCGCAGATGAACCCAAATAAGCTCCCGTGTGATCTCGGCACACTGCTGCGACTGCCCCGCCACGTCTATGACGCCCCACAGCTCCGTCCACATTAATCTTCGCAACACCCAGCGGTGACGCACGCCAACTCCTGTTTCCTCCTTGCTGTACTGCCTGCACTTGTCGCTCGACGGGCTTCTCCAGTTGCTGCAGCTCGTTAAGATACGAGGTGACAAACGAGGAAGTTTGCATTGGAGGTTGAAAAATGCCTTCGTGTGTTTTAGGGGTAGCAGTGGTGGAGCTATGTAGCCAAAGATGGACGGGCCGATTCAAAGGAAGGCCACTATAGTTTGTCCTCATGGCCCAGTTTACTTCAATCCTACACTGTATTTGCTCTGGGCTGGGCCGGCCATGGCCTATTTTGATAACACGTAGCCCCGCCAGTGTTCATAAGGCTTAATACGTATTAATATTTACTTTGAATATCAATTATACCACTAACATATGGGATGTATGCCACAAAAGTACAACATCAAATTCATATTTAAAAGAAGTTTCCAACGGTATAATTTTTATGGCATACATCTCATATATTGTTGATAGAGCTATGGTCAAAGTAAATATTAAAATACATATATGCACCATTCGGTATGAATGGTGAGCTATATCAAAAACAATGAAAAACATTACATATATGCCTTATAAATCCGGATGAAGAGAGTACTGATTATTTTAATTTGTTTATTTCGGTAGAAATTTTCCATGGATGGCCTGTGCAGGAGCTATAATGTAGCCAATGACGGTTAGTTTTGTGCTTAGTTCGATAAAAAAAATTGAATTGTGTGATCAAGGTGGCAACTCCAAGGGGACAGGGACGTGCTAAGTTTAATACCTACTGGGGTATGCTATGCCGGTAGTAATTACTCTATTAGGGAATACCGATGGGCCAAGTTCAATACCGATGGAAAGTTCTTGGGCCAAATGTATTACACAACGAGTGGGATGGGGACGGGGATGGGACAATGCTATATTTACCCGTTACCCTACTTGTATACATCTGACTAGTGGGCTCATAAACCCTAGCTCCCTCCCATCTAACTAAAAATTTGCATCTTCCCACCCAACCGCGCACAAAAAACACATGAACCTTGAGCGGCTGAGCCCAATGGCCCAAAACGACTTAACCTAGCCTAGCCCAGTGGCAAAGCCCGTTCCGGTTGGGCAGTCTTTTTTGTTGTTGTTGATAAAATCAACATATACATGTATAATTCTTGCAAAAAATAATAACAAATTCATATGTATAGTGTGCTACTACTTCGAGTGCGGGTTTCACCGTAGGGATGAAATACCCGATGGGGAAGGGGATGCATTTTTTTATCCACGTACGCCAGGGATGGGGATGGGCATGGGGATGGTCTCACGGGTGTGTGGATGATATTATAGTAAATCCCAACTGGGTATTCCCCATTGTTACTTTGAGGCTAGATGGACCACAATCCGAGTACTACTATTATTGACTGCCTCACAAGGTCTTCTTGTTCATCAAATGGACGTTAAGATAACTTTCCTAAATGGAGAGTCAGAGAAGAAAATTTACATGGAACGAAAGATGGATTTGTAGTATCGGGTTAGGAAAGGAAGATTTGCAATTTACTGAAATCTTTGCATGGCCTAAAACTAGCACATAAGCACTAACAATAGAAATTTATCAAAACTTTGAATTTCATAGGCTTTGTTGTCAATGAAGACGAAAAATGTGTCTGCTACCGTTATGGTGGAGGCAAGGGAGTGATCATTTACTTGTATGTTGATGCATTCTAATCTTTGGCACCAGGGAATCTGTGAAGTAGGATCTGGGAAAACAAACCTTTGCAGTTGGAGAGAACATTTCCTAAAATCACTCATCTGAACATGTAGTTCTATCACAGATACAGTAAAGCGGACTGATTATTCTTAATGTGCTCTGTTACTTGTGTAAGCGAAGATGTTGCCTTATAGGGCTGTCTTTGAAAAAACAAACCTTTATGAGCTAGGTTGCTGGTCACATTCTATGATATTGGGTAATCTCTAGTAAGCTCATGAAAGGCGAGGAGTACGACTTATATGCTCCATCCACGGAATAGCATTGGCAAACATATACCACTAGCGACATTTAGTACTCCTACTTGTCTGCGCAACTTGTCTCCCACGATACCAACTTGTAATGCCCACGATGCGGCTATATCTCCCACGTGTCGAGGCACGGCTTAGAGGCATAACCGCATTGTGGTATTGTCGCAAGAAGGGTTATCTTCACACAATCCCATGTATAACGAGAGTTGGCTTACAATCGCCACTTCACACAATACATAAATTAATTCATACATCATCCAAAATCCACACATAGACCGACTACGGTCAAATCCAAATGAAAGTAAGATAACCCCAAATGCTAGATCCCCGATCGTCCCAACTGGGCTCCACTACTGATTATCAGGAAACGAAACATAGTAACAACCACGTTCCTCGTCGAACTCCCACTTGAGCTCGGTTGCGTCACCTGCACTGCCATCGTCGGCACCTGCAACTGTTTTGGTAGAATCTGTGAGTCACGAGGACTCAGCAATCTCACACCCGCGAGATCAAGACTATTTAAGCTTATAGGAAATGATGGTTTAATGAGGTGGAGCTGCAGCAGGCACTAAGCATATATGGTAGCTAACATACGCAAAAGAGAGCGAGAAGAGAAGCAACGCAACGGTCGCAAAGCTAGAAATGATCAAGAAGTGATCCTGAAACTACTTACGTTCATGGATAACTCCAACCGTGTTCACTTCCCGGACTCCGCCGAGAAGAGACCATCACGGCTACACACACGGTTGATGTATTTTAATTAAGTCAAGTGTCAAGTTCTCTACAACCGGACATTAACAAATTCCCATCTGCCTCATAACCGCGGGCACGGCTTTCGAAAGATAATACCCTGCAGGGGTGTCCCAACTTAGCCCATCATAAGCTCTCACGGTCAACGAAGGATAAACCTTCTCCCGGGAAGACCCGATCAGTCTCGGAATCCCGGTTTACAAGACATTTCGACAATGGTAAAACAAGACCAGCAATACCACCCGCTGTGCCGACAAATCACGATAGGAGCTGCACATATCTCGTTCTCAGGGCACACCGGATAAGCTAAGCGTACAGGTACCAACGTAACCCAAGTAGCCAAGGGACGGTCCCGCACGGTGCTCTAGTTTGGACAAACACTCGGAGGAGCACTGGCCCGGGGGTTAAAATAAAGATGACCCTCGGACTCGCGAAAACCCAAGGGAAAAAGGCTTAGGTAGGCAAATGATAAAACCAAGGTTGGGCCTTGCTGGAGGAGTTTTATTCAAGGCGAACTGTCAAGGGGGTCCCATAAATCACCCAACCGCGTAAGGAACGCAAACTCAAGGAACATAATACCGGTATGACGGAAACTAGGGCGGCAAGAGTGGAACAAAACACCAGGCATAAGGCCGAGCCTTCCACCCTTACCAAATATATAGATGCATTAATTAAATAAGAGATATTGTGATATTCCAAAATATCCATGTTCCAACATGGAACCAACTTCAACTTCACCTGCAACTAGCAACGCTATAAGAAGGGCTGAGCGAAAGCGGTAACTTAGCCAAACAACGGTTTGCTAGGAAAGGATGGTTAGAGGCTTGGCATGGCAATATGGGAGGCATGATATAGCAAGTGATAGGTAGCGCAACATGGCAATAGAACGAACAACTAGCAAAGCAAAGATAGAAGTGATTTCGAGGGTATGGTCATCTTGCCTGCAAGGTCCTCAGAGTTGTCAAAAGCTTGATCCTCGTAAGCGTTCTCAACAGGTTCCTCGTTCACAAACTCGTCTCCCGGCTCTACCCACAGCAAGAACACAAGCAATGGAACCACAATCAATCACGGGAAATGCACAAGCAACATGATGCAATACATGCATGATATGCGAGATGTGATATGCGATGCATATGCGTGCTCCGGAAGAAAAAGGATGAACAAGGCAGTAACTTGGCAAACCAAGTATGCCACTGGAAAGATGAGATGATTTCGGTCGAAATTGATATAAAGATCACCGGAAACGGATGCACGGTTTGCAAATGGCAAGCAAAACAAGAATAACACGAATCTGCGATTAACAACATGATAGCACTTAGAATACATCAAGTAACTATGCTACAGCACCCCAACATAGCAACAAAGCATATTACGGTAATCTACAGGAGATGCTTGACAAAAGATAAACACTGAGCTACGGCTAATTCACACAATAACAGGTTCAAACAAGCATGGCAAGAATGCAAAAGATATCAGCTTCACAGACGGTGAAAATACTGAACATGGCTGAAACAGCATCAGGTAGCAATGTTCAGAGCAAGCAATCAACATACTACAGGAACTTAACATAGCAAAACAAGGCATTGCATGAATCTACTAAATGCATAGAACAAAAGTCCCTTACTGACCATAAGCCAAAAAGGATCATAAGATATGATGGCACCATGTAAACATAGCAAGTTTCGTTAACAGGTTTCAGACTTAGCAGAAAACAGAACATGGCATTAACAGAATTATGAAGGCATCTTTGTGAGCTCGATTCACTCATCACAAAGCAATGCATGACAAAACAAGCATACCTACAGCAAGATGGCATGTTTATGAAGCTAACCATGGCAAGATTAAGTTCATAGCATGTATGGATCAATTACAACAACCTTGGCAAAATTGAATATCATGTTAACATTCTGCCAGGAACATTTTATAGCAAAAGTAGAGTAAGATTAATACATGCTAGGACACTCCATAATTGCAAACAGGGGCATGGATGGATTGAGCACAACTATATATACAAAACATCCTTACTGAACATACTCAAAAGAAGCACGGATGTCTCTGTAGACACATGGATACATGGCAACAAAATAACAGCAGTCACAGACTTGGCAAAATCCCGTCCCTGGAAACAGAAACATCACGAAGCCTAGTTTGCATGCTTGTGCTAGTCACCACATAGATCACAAAAATACATGGCATACACCTCTGTAAAGATGTCATGGCATAGATCAAAACACCTGCAGACCTCATGCCCATAAGATGCACACATCAATTGCAACAAAACTAACAAATCACCAAGTTCTGATAAGTCTCAGCAGTAAACATCATATAGCACTCTTGCACCAGAGATTTGGGCATCAAGATGGACTCAAACAAGCATGGCACAATGGAACAAAATGAAGAGCATCTCGAGACGAACATTCCAATATATCATGTGCATGAAACGGAGCAGTATGCGATGAGATATGATGCAATGAACATGAGCACATAATGTGAAATATTCGGGACTTGGGAGGATTTCGGGGGTCAACCTAATCCCAGATCTGGATCGGGAGCTGGCACGGAAGTCGAGGCAGCAGCGCGAGCTCGCCGGAGATCGAGGACGGGGACGCCGGAGGGGACGAGGCCGGAGTGGCGGCGAGGAAAGAAGGCGGCGGGGGCACGGGCGCCGGAGTCGCCGGAGTTGGCGCGGGCGTCGAGGCGCGGGCAGCTGCGCGGTCGGTGGAGGCGGAGCCGCGGCGGCGGGAGGCGCCGGCGATGGAGGCGGAGCGGCGGGCGGCGGCGGGAGTCGCGCGGGGCGCGGGGCGACGGGGAGATGGGCCGGGAGGGCCCGACTCGGGCTCTCCGGGCCGCGAGCGGTGGGTAGCGGCGGCGGGACACGTGGCGGCGGCGGATTGGGCGAGGGCGGCGGCGGACGTGTCCGACGGCGGGCGGACGTTTTGTCCGGCGCGCGGAGGTGGAAGAGGCTAGGGTTTGGACCCGAAATTTCGGAGGGGGAGGTGTTTATATAGGCATAGGGAGCTAGGAGAGTCCAAATGAGGCACGGTTTTCGCCCACACGATCGTGATCGAACGACCGAGAGCATGGAGGGGACTTAGATGGGTTATTGGGCTGTTAGGAGGGGGGTTTGCTGCAACTCACAAAAGGACTTTGCGGTTACCCGGTTAACCGTTGGAGCACCAAACGACCTCCAAATGGAACGAAACTTGACAGGTGGTCTACCGGTGGTATACCAAGGCCACTTGGCAAGCCTCGGTCCATTCCGAGAACGTTTAACACCCGCTCACGAAAAGAGACAAGAGGGGTGCGCCGGTGCATGTGGGAGTGTCGGATTGCAAAACGGACAACGGGAAAAAAATGCTCGGATGCATGAGACGAACACGTATGCCAAATGATATGCACATGATGACATGATATGAGATGCATGACATGAACAAAATGCAAAACGAAAGACAAAACCCGACCACGGAGGGAATATCATAACACATAGCCGAAAATGGCAAGAGTTGGAGTTACAAATATGGAAAGTTACATCCGGGGTGTTACAACACTCCACCACGACGAGAGGATCTCGTCCCGAGATCTAGGACTGAAAGAACTCCGGATATTCGGAACGGAGGTGGTCCTCGCGTTCCCAGGTGGCTTCTCGGTCGGAATGGTGCGACCACTTCACTTTCAGGAATTTGATTGACTTGTTGCGAGTCTTGCGCTCAGTTTCTTCAAGAATAGCAACGGGGTGCTCATGATAAGACAGATCTTCTTGGAGGTCAATCTCTTCGAAGTTGATGGTGCGCTCAGGAGTCTTGAAGCACTTGCGAAGCTGTGACACGTGGAACACATCGTGCACGTTCGCGAAGTTGGAGGGAAGCTCAAGTTGATAGGCGAGGTCGCCTCTTTTGCCAATGATCTTGAAAGGACCCACGTATCTAGGGGCAAGTTTCCCTTTGATACCGAAGCGACGAGTGCCTTTCATTGGAGATACGCGGAGGTAGACATGGTCTCCGATCTCGAAAGCCACATCACGGTGCTTACTATCATAGTAACTCTTCTGGCGCGATTGCGCGGCTTTGAGATTTTCACAGATGACTTTACACATTTCTTCAGCCTCTGTGATTAAGTCATTGCCAAGAAGTTGGCGTTCACCAGTCTCTGACCAATTGAGAGGAGTACGGCACTTTCTGCCATAGAGAATTTCGAATGGGGCCTTGCCCGAACTCGCTTGGAAGCTGTTGTTGTAGGAGAATTCGGCATATGGAAGACAATCTTCCCACTTCATGCCAAAGGAAATGACACAAGCCCTGAGCATATCTTCAAGGATTTGATTGACTCGCTCGACTTGGCCACTAGTTTGAGGATGGAAAGTTGTGCTGAAGCGAATGTTGGTGCCCATGGCCTTCTGGAAGGAGTCCCAAAACTTAGAAGTGAAGATGCTTCCACGATCTGAAGATATCAATTGTGGAATGCCATGCAAGGAGACAATCCTGGAGGTGTATAGCTCTGCCAACTGAGCTGCTGTGATAGATTCTTTGATTGGAAGGAAATGAGCCACTTTAGTAAGCTTGTCGATGACAATGAAGATAGCATCATTTCCACGCTTGGACTTGGGAAATCCAGTCACGAAGTCCATTTCGATATGATCAAACTTCCATTCTGGGATAGCAAGAGGTTGGAGGAGACCAGCTGGTCGTTGGTGTTCTGCTTTCACCCTTCGACAGACATCACATTCATTCACGAATTGAGCGATTTCTCGCTTCATTCGAGTCCACCAATACGACTGCTTGAGGTCATGGTACATCTTCGTACTTCCAGGATGAATGGAAAGAAGAGAATTGTGCGCCTCGTTCATAATGACTTTCCTTAGGTCACCTTTAGGAACCACAATCCGGTCCTCGAAGAATAAAGTGTCTCGGTCATCAATGCGATAGCACTTATATTTGGAAAGACCCTTGTCAATACCACGTTTCACCTTCTTCACCATGGTATCCAGGAGTTGTGCCTCACGAATTTGATCTGCCAAAGTAGAAGAGACTATGAGGTTGGCAAGAAAGCCTTGAGGAACAACTTGGAGATTCAGCTTGCGGAAAGCTTCACAAAGGTCCGGTTGGAAGGGCTTGAGAATTAAACTGTTGCAATAAGCCTTCCTGCTCAAAGCATCTGCAATGACATTGGCCTTGCCTGGAGTATATTCAATACTCGGATTGTACTCTTGAATCATTTCGACCCATCGAGTTTGTCTGAGGTTGAGGTTGGGCTGAGTGAAGATGTACTTGAGACTCTTGTGATCGGTGAATGTGTCCACTTTTCTTCCCAACAAGAGATGTCTCCATGTTATTAATGCATGGACAACTGCCGCCAACTCAAGATCGTGAGTGGGGTAGTTCTTTTCGTTGGGCTTCAACTAACGAGAGGTATAGGCCACAACTTTCTTCTCTTGCATTAATACAGCACCGAGACCTTGAAGAGAAGCATCACAGAAAATTTCGAATGGCTTGGATTCGTCAGGAGGAGTTAAGACAGGAGCTGTGACGAGTTTCTCTTTGAGAGTGTTGAAAGCAACGTCACACTCAGGAGTCCAAACATACTTCACATGCTTCTGGAGGAGGTTGGAAAGAGGCTTTGCAATCTTAGAGAAATTCTCAATGAATCTTCGGCAATAGCTTGCAAGACCAAGGAAACTGCGGAGCTGCTTGACATTCTGAGGAGGTTCCCAATTCACAATTGCAGACACCTTCTCGGGATTAACAACGATGCCCTTGGCAGAGATGATATGACCAAGGTAAAGAACATCATCAAGCCAAAACTCACATTTGGAAAACTTCGCATAGAATTGATACTCTCTGAGCTTGTCGAGCACCAATCGCAAATGTTTGGCATGATCCTTCTTATTCTTGGAGAAGACCAAGATATCATCGAGATACACCAGGACGAATTCATTGGTATAGGGGTTGAAGATGAAATTCATCATGCGAGAGAATGTTGGAGGAGCATTGACAAGGCCGAAAGACATGGCAGTATATTCATAAGAACCAAAGCTTGTTCTGAATGCTGTCTTGAGAATATCTTCTTCACGAATGCGAATCTGATGATAACCCATTCGAAGGTCAAGCTTGGAGAATACTTTAGCACCTTTAAGTTGCTCGAATAGCTCATTGATGTTGGGAAGTGGATACTTATTCTTGATTGTCTTCTTGTTCAATGGACGGTAGTCAACACAAAGTCGGTCCGTGCCATCCTTCTTCTGGACAAAAAGAACACCACAACCCCATGGAGATGAACTCGGTCTGATCAAACCCAGACGCTCTTGTTCATCGAGCTGTTTCTTCAATTCCTTCAGCTCCTTGGGTCCAAGCTTGTAAGGACGCTTGCAAACGGGTTCAGTGCCAGGCTCAAGATCGATAACGAACTCAACTGGCCGGTGAGGAGGCATACCCGGAAGCTCTTCTGGAAAGACATCTTGATACTCACAAACGACTGGAATTTGAGAAATAGCATCCAATTCGCCCTTCTCATTGAGAGAAAATAACCGAATGGTCTCGTCACGAGCGGCATAGATAATCACATCCTCAGAAGAGTGTGTCAATTGAATTTCCCTGGCAGCATAATCAAGTTGAGCCTTGTGCTTAGAAAGTCAGTCCATCCCGAGAATTAGATCAATATCAGAGTCTCCAAGAACAAAAGGTTTAGACAGAAATTTATAGTTGCCCATCTTGATAGAAACATCCGGAATCATTGTGGTAGCCCTCATAGAAGAGCCCGGAGAAACAACTCCCATGGGTTTTTTCAACATTTCCGAAATGAAATCATGCTTTGCAACAAATGATCTTGACATGAAACAATGCAATGCACCAGTGTCAAAAAGAACTTTTGCAGGAATATCATTAACTGAGAGATTACCCATTATCACATCAGTAGATTCCTCCGCTTGAGCTGCATTCATCATGTTCACCTTTGCAGACTTGGGATTATGCTTGACCACTGCATTGCTGGAAGATCTCACAGGAGGAGGAGGCGGAAGGCGCCTTTGGTTGAAGCACTTGTTAACATAGTGACCTTTCTGATGACACTTGTTGCAAGTCACCTCCGAGAGCGGACGATGATAAGGAGCATTCAACTTTGGAGCTTGATTCTGAGACTTGTTCTGATAGCCAGGGTTGGATGAGTGGGAAGATCCATGGCCACGTTTGTTCTTCTGCTGGAAAGGTGGATGAGTGGGAGTAAAACTTGTCTGCGCAAGACTGATATCAAGACATTCCATTGTTCACTTGTGAATAAGTCTAGCTACTTCTCTAGGTGTATGTTCAACCCTAATGGGTGTCCACCTAGTTGCGTGTATATCAAACAATGCACTGGAACAAATGTAATCTAATGTGTTTGTGAGATTTGATGGGGGATTGTTAGACTTTATGGGATTGGCCCACTAAATCTTGTACCTCGGTCCAATAAAATTATGGATCTCATAGGAGAGTGGATTTTCTACCCTGGGTGTAGTACACTCCGGTGAACGAAAAATTGAAAAAACAATATGAAAAAAATTCGAAAAAATCTGAAATTCTGCGACATCAAACATGATATTTTTTTTTAGGTTGTTACAAAATTTTATCCACAAATAACATTCGAGGAGCTCTCAGAAAAAAAACAAAATCACTGCTCAAAGTTTTGTGCACTTTTTGAGTAAAAAATTTTATGAGAGCTCGTTGAATGTTATTTGTGAATAAAATTTTGCAAAAACCTAAAATATTTGATCATGTTTGATGTTGCAAAGTTCCAGAAATTTGTTTCATACTATTTTTTCAATTTAGTATTGACTCGGTGTACTACACCTGAGTGTAGCCACACCTCTCCGATCTCAAAGGCCCATTTTATGTTTGTAAGTTTAGTCCCGCTAAATTTTATGTGTGTAACTTTAGTCCCATATTATACGTTGACGAGATAACACTGCTACTCCTTGTAGCATGAGAAAAGAGAACAACAACACACGTTCACTCACTCACTCGATTTACCACGCCACACATAGTGTGCATGTCGTGTTTCATGAGTCAACTCTGTTTGAAGAACTAAATTTTGCTTGGCAGTGCACTGCTAAGGAAGCTTTGGGTGTACATGTCAACACTCAAGCTCGTTGTGGGCACATTTTTTGCTTCCAAAGATTCTTCCGCCATGTGTTAGCTGCATCTCCTCAGTCTCCTAGGCATCAAAGGTCAGAACTACCAAATCATCATAACGGGTAATCTAATGCAATATGACCAAAAACATAAACTGGTTGGTCTATTCAACTTGATATTCCAACCATTTAGATATGGAAAGCTATTTTCAAATTTCTTGATAAGGAAAGGTAGTACTTATGCGTACCTTGGCCATTTGTCCCGTCTAAGACAGCTTGTAGTTTCAATGTTGTTCTATAATACATCATTCCACGAACCAGACATTACAGTTGTATTAGAACAAACTCACTGTCGGTTTCTTGAAAGCCCTTGTCAAGACCGAGTTCTATCACCATAGGCAATCTCGTAAGCCAGTGGCGGAGCTACATGCATTGTTGAGGGGGAGGGGGCCAATGCCCCCCCCCCGGATATTTAGTGAAGAAAAAAAATAGAGGCTTAGATTAATAAGATTGCATCCCCCCAAAGACGTATATTTTCTCTTTGCCTCCCCCCCTTGATTCTCTCCTAGCTCCGCCCCTGACGTAAGCAATCTAATTTGGATGAAAGATTGGGATGCAAGGGAACTTTCTAACGACTTCATATTCTTAGCCTCTGCTTTAAGTAGGATATCTTCATGCAGCCCACGAAGAACCAAATACAACTGCCCACAGAGGAAAATATAACACCTACAGTTGATAACTACATAAAATATGGACCTGTTAGAATAATAGGACTCGTCGTTGGTACTAAACAAAAAAAATACATCCACTGAAAAGATTGGATTTAACCAACGTGAAGTTACAATGCAAGCGTGCACAAGAGAGGGATGGATGGAGAAAACATATTAGGCTGTTGAACTAGAGCCCCACTGTGGTGAAATAGCAGGAAAGCATCTGGCGAAGATCAAATCCTTGCCCTAGGCAGTATATTTCACGTCTGATTGTCTGTTCACCATTGCCATTTGCAACTTTGGCTTCAAATATTGATATCTGATTAAGACTAACAGCATGCCATTTGCCAATTTGAACATACTCATTGTAAGTTATATTTCAGCGATGCAATATGGAATTATAACCTGTAAAGTTAATGTTAAGGCGCAATTTCTCTCAAAATGACATGAAATTATTATTTCCAACAAAACAAATATTTAAATTACCAGCAAATGCATCCTTGCTTAAGTTTATGGTTTTATATGCTTTCCTTATACCACCTCTTGTCAAATGAAAGATCCGGATGACCATAGTGCATCGTACTCTACAACCATTTTGGATCTTTTAGTGCATAAACATACTATCAGTTCTTCGGTAAAGATATGCATGGTATTTAATAGTATATGACACCCTAACATTCATAAACAAGAACATATAGAGCGTCGGAAATTAGTTTGTGTCATCTAAGATGAGAAGCATGCTTTCACCTAATGGGATCAGCGAGGAATCTCTGTCCAATTGTAACAAAGGTTGTTTCTTAGTATGACATGAATCCAGCAACCGAAATATATTGCAACGGTTTCCGCAACAACACGCGGGGTATCATCTACTCCCTCCGTCCTATAAATATAAGAGCGCTTTTTACACTAGTGTAGTGTCAAAAACGTAGTTAATTATGGAAGTTGAGCATGGCCCGATGCTGATTTTGGTTTTATGGCTGCATTTTATTACGTGTGAATGTGTGATATCAAAAAAAAAATGGAAGGCAGGCAGCAGTTTGATGTAAATAAATTCTACGGACGTAAAGGTTGAAATCACAACACGAGAGCAAGAACGGATCATTGAGCCAATTATTGAGGCCTTAAACTTCACGGACCACACAATTATTTTCCACGCACTTATCGCCTTGCTACCATCACAAGATGCTACGGTCCATTGCTGCAACAGTGTTCCCCAAGTTTTAGCCAGGCAACCAGTCCAATCCCACAGATATCGTGTCAAAAACCAAATCTGAGAATAGTCATCTGAATGAACCGACTAATGTTGATTGATGCGACGATAAAAATCAATAAAAATTATCATAACCAGAAGAAGAAAACAATCTACTTCATCAGCATTAACACCCCGTGCTATGTCATCAATCAACCCGCTTCATCGATCCGCCGTCGAGCAGCAGCCAGCGTATATATGTAGCTCGGTTCCTCAGCACCAACTCATCAGCAAACCCGTGACTGCGAAGAAGAAGAAGAAAGAGTGAGGGAGATATCGACTGAAGCTCTTGCAGTGAAATGGCTACCGCCGGGAAGGTGATCAAGTGCAAAGGTTGGTTCCTGAACCATTAAGTTTCCTATTCATCTCAGTCTGTGTGAAGAAATTCCTGGAATGGGTGGATGGGATGAAATTAACAAGGGAGGGCGCCTAGTTAATTTGGTTGGTGCTGGCAATGGCAGCGGCGGTGGCGTGGGAGGCCGGGAAGCCGCTGTCGATGGAGGAGGTGGAGGTGGCGCCGCCGCAGGCCATGGAGGTGCGCGTCAAGATCCTCTACACCGCCCTCTGCCACACCGACGTCTACTTCTGGGAGGCCAAGGTATATATCTTATCCACAACATCTCACAGCGTACCACTTTTGTGTTTTCCAATTTACTTCATCTGGATGGATGGATGAGTTGGTGATGTGCTGCTTGGATTTGGGCAGGGCCAAACTCCGGTTTTCCCTAGGATCTTGGGCCATGAAGCTGGAGGGTATCCATCCACTCAACTTTTGCCTCTCTTTCCCCTGTTTTAAGTTTTATACTTGTTAATTACTTCATGAAATCTAGCTTGAACCCTCACCTGAATTATGATTTATATGTTCCCTCACACTCACAGCATTGTGGAGAGCGTCGGCGAGGGCGTGACGGAGCTGGTGCCGGGCGACCATGTCCTCCCGGTGTTCACCGGAGAGTGCAAGGAGTGTGCCCACTGCATGTCAGAGGAGAGCAACCTCTGTGACCTCCTGAGGATCAATGTCGACCGCGGCGTGATGATCGGCGACGGCCAGTCCCGCTTCACCATCGACGGAAAACCCATCTTCCACTTCGTCGGGACGTCCACCTTCAGCGAGTACACCGTGATCCATGTCGGGTGCCTCGCCAAGATCGACCCCGAGGCGCCCCTCGACAAAGTCTGCCTCCTTAGCTGCGGTATCTCAACCGGTAAAAGTCTATTTGTACATATGAAATCTTCCCAGCCGACGAGATCAACATATTTGGGACGCCTCAGGGAACTACTGAGATGTCACGTTTCTAATTCACAGGGCTAGGTGCCACCCTCAACGTCGCCAAGCCGAAGAAGGGTATGACAGTGGCGATTTTCGGTCTTGGAGCTGTTGGCCTTGCTGTAAGTGACACGCTATTCTTTCAGGTTTTTGGAACATGGCTCCACGGAAACCCTTTGTGAATGGTAAATTCGGAAAAAATGCTAGGAAAAAAAATATATAAATTCTGAATTTTGTATAACATACATAGTCGATCTGTATGCTTGCTCGCATACGAAGTTTCACGAAGAAATAACATCCATGATAAAATGGCAAAATCGATGCTATAAAAAACCATTGTTTGGTTGAACAGTTAGATTTCGATTGTATGTTCTTCACCGAGAATACCACGGGTATCATTCCGTCATGAAACTTCAAACACGAGTAGCTAGAATGGTCGGCCAACTTTGATACCCCAAAATTTCAGAATTTTTTGATTCCCTTTAATATTTTTCTTGATTTTCCTTTCACATGAGTGCGCTTGAAACAATTGTTCACCTTTGTACTTTCGGCTATGACCAAGACTAATCACTGACACATGCATGATCAGGCCATGGAAGGGGCCAGGATGTCCGGCGGATCGAGGATTATCGGTGTGGACTTGAACCCTGCAAAACACGAACAAGGTAAGCATGCTAATCTGCCATTGTCATCGATCTTCAGGGAGAAGAAAAGATACTCCATCTTGCCAAAAATGTGTTGGTTACCGAAGCACATTGACCCAACCTTGCAACCCCATGCATGTCCACTGTTTTTCAGCTAAGAAATTTGGCTGCACCGACTTTGTGAACCCCAAGGACCACACCAAGCCAGTGCAAGAGGTACGTTTGTTCATGACATACGTACACAAGAAGCTTGTGTCAAATGAAATGCTGACGGTCCAAATATATACGCCACAGGTGATCGTGGAGATGACCGACGGCGGAGTCGACCGGGCGGTGGAGTGCACTGGCAACGCCGACGCCATGATCTCCGCCTTCGAATGCGTGCACGATGTACATACATATGATGATCACTTGCTCCTTCTTCTGCTTGAAACTGAATCCTGAGGCTAATGCTATGGCCTGATGGGAGCAGGGGTGGGGCGTGGCGGTGCTGGTGGGCGTGGCGCACAAGGAGGCGGTGTTCAAGACCCACCCCATGAACTTCCTCAACGAGAGGACGCTGAGGGGCACCTTCTTCGGCAACTACAAGCCGCGCACCGACCTCCCAGGCGTCGTCGACATGTACATGAGGAAGGAGCTGGAGCTGGACAAGTTCATCACCCACAGCGTGCCCTTCTCGCAGATCAACACGGCCTTCGACCTCATGCTCAAGGGGGAAGGCCTGCGCTGCGTCATCAGGATGGATGAGTAGAGTAGAGCACCTGGCTCTTCTTCATCCCTCGCTGCTATTGCACTACAACACACATGTATTACCTCTTTGCTTACCTTTTTTTTTAAGCCACGCCCCTTAGGACTCCGGTTCATGAAATAAACAGAAGAAGGTTGCTCGATTAATTTGCGGAAACCCAAGTGAAAACCATAAAATTTATGTACCCAATCAATTTATTTCAACATAGTTCGTTCGCCTACATCTGGGTTTTTTATTTCTTGATTTTTATGCATCCCCTCCCCCCCCCCCCCCCCCCCCCCCCCCGCCCCGTCTACTTATTCGAAATATCAGTGACTTATTTCTCATCACAGCAGATGATCAGATTTAATCTACATCTCATCCTTTGACTAGAAGAAGCGTGCGTGAAACAGTGTTACAAAACCTGGACAGCTGATACTATTCAACTAATTTCATAATCCAGAACTGCTCAGTATTTACAAACTATTGCTCGGTTGAGTATACTTTGTAAGATGAGTACAATCAGATCCAAGCAAATTTTACAAGTTAATCTCATGAGCTGAAATCGACATGATCCAGGGACATAACATGTATCCAAATACAGACTTTGTGGCTCACTCTATCAATCGTCTCCGAATTTTGATCAAGGAAAGAAATCGACCATGTTGTTAGTCCAAGGCTGTCATTTTGATGGGGTGGCACCTTGTCGCGACGAAGAATCGGGATCAAGCTGGGCATAAGACGGAGACGTTTCCGACTCCAGTAGGATTTGCCTGAGATGCTTGTCTTCGAGATGTTCCTAGAAACAATTAAAATGTGGAATGATCAGCCATTAGACAAGCAAGAAACACGCAACATTAAATCATAGAATCTAAACCTAAAGGGCTGTGAAATGCAAGATTAGACAGATTGCTTATGTGGAAATGAAGAAAAAAGGGTACTGGTGCATGTTGAACACTCATTGCGTGATAGTACAACAGTGCTTTGTGATTATGTGAATGAACATAACTTCTTTGAACTCAATTTTTGAACAATCATTCTTGTAAAATACAGATATATGACAACAACATGGACAACTGAAGAGGCAAATAACACAGACACAGGCCGAATTTTGAAAAAAAATAAGACACCTTTTATCTATAAATAAAATAATTAAATACATTAGGGTGTTCAGAAGGTTTCATTCCTTGCAGTAATGGCAAATTGCTGCAAACAAAAACACAAAGCTGTGAACTATTGATCTGGTACGATTTGATATAACCACCAGTTTTACTGAATACACGGCATTGCTATTTGCACTATATAATTAAGTCATGAAGAACAACTGACTTCCAACTCTACAAACAAACAAACAAGTTGGGGTAGGCAATTGACTTCCAACTCTGCAAGTGAAATAAAAAAGACAGTCCGTTCAGCAATAGAAATTGACAACAGTGAGTTTTCCTGAGAAATATTGGGTGGGTTGGCAGTCACTAAGCAACCAGAATGCCTGCCAACCATGTCACAAATTATCACCAGTATCGCACCAGTTATGACCAATACTCCCTCTGTCTCAAAATGTAAGCGTTTTTTGATACTATCAGTCTGAGCTCCCCTTTTATCCAAAAAACAAAAATCCATTGTTGGTTAACTCTCTACAGACTGAGCTCCCCTGTGATGTCAATTAACTGCTTTGTCATGCAAATGTGATGGAACTGGCAGTCTTGCAAGCTCAATTGCTCCGACTATTTAGAGAGGATATACAAGGTTAATAACTTGTGTTTTTTTAGGCAATAACCTTTTTGGGTTGAAGAGTGGATAACAATTAACAAGAAACAGCATCCTCGTTAACCTACATTGCTTGTCCACACATAGGTGCTCTGGACTGCCATTGCACACGATTGCCAGATCCCACATTTGCAACATAATCGAGATCATAAGCAACATAACACCTGACCGCCATAAGCCCTTCTACTATGATGATTCTCACATTCTCCCCAGAATACCCACCTAGGCCAATCCAGTCAAAGAAGCGACATAATCGTGACAGTCCCTCAAAATATCTTCCTAAACAAGCTATTCCAAATCTTACATGAAATTTATACCTCCCTGGAGTTATCTCGGCCTAAGATACAAGATCTTCATAATCAGGAATTCATATATCTGGAAAACATCACCTCAGGGATCCCCATTAGAGAAAACTAGGTGGTCAATGGCGGGGATCTCTACCGCGCGCGCATCGCAAACCGATGATCCAATCTAAGTGCCAAGCAATGATAGCGAGGAGCGGTTGGGGGGAGGGAGGGATGCCGGGCGTGGGCTAGGTTTACCTCGAGGCAGGCGCGGTACTTGTGCCAGTCGGCGGCGCAGTCGTCCTTGTTCCACTGGCCCTTGGCGAACTTGTCGGCGTACCACCGGTTGAAGCACTCGTGGTACGCCGCCCGGAGCTCGGAGCACGCCGCCGCGGCGGCCGACGAGGTGGCGGCCGCCGGAGAGGACGGCTTGCCCCGGCCGAACACCATCCTTGTGCTGCTTCTCCCTGGCCACCGCCGCCGAGTCTCGTTTTGTGTTCTCGCTCTGTCCTTCCCTGACTGATTCCCTCTCTCTCTCTCTCTCTCTCTCTCTCTCTCTCTCTCCCTCTCTCTCCCGTCCCACGACCCTGCGCAAAGACAGGTTTATTTATTACCGTAATATATAATCCGGTCGTAAGGCGTATTTGGGGATATTACGTAAACCTACTCGAAGCGGATTCCAATTTCTACCGCAAAGCCGTACCGAACTTGCATACGCCTGGTGTATTATGTTTTTCGGACGGACGCCTCGTGTGTGTTTTAACTACTTTTGAGTTTTCTCTCCCTTTTTTAGCACAAAATTAATTGTTTTTGTTATTTGAAAAACTTCTAATTTATTCGTCGCCTATCAAGGTAGTACAAATACCAGAAGTAAAAATTACATCCATATCGTATACCACCTAGCGACGACTACAAGCACTGGGGCGAGCCGAAGAAGTGCTGCCGTCATTGCCCCTCCATCACTCGAGTCGGACAAACCTTGTCGTAGTAGACAGTCGGAAAGTCGTCATGTTAAGACCTCATAGGACTAGCGCACTAGAATAGCAACCGCCGTCGATGAAGAGAAGTGTAGATCAGAAAGATCCAATCTGTAGACACACCAACATAGACTGGATCCAAGCGGATCCATCGAAGAAAACGCTGACTGAATCCCTTGAGATCCGTCGAAGACAAACCTCCACATGCTCTCCGATGATGCTAGAAGCATCAACGGAATGGAGGTAGGCGGAGAGAATCTTATTCCATCTGCAAGAAGGTGTCGTTGTCCCGCCTTTCTGAGCAGGACACAAACTCGAGCAAAACTCGTAAATAAACTAAAAACGAAGCCCTCCCGTCGGCAAAGATTGGGATCCACCGCACTTCCACGGTCCTAAGGCCAAAGAAGACGAGGTAGGCCGGCTGCACGATGGGAGGCAGCAGAAACCCTAGCGTGTGTGCACTTGCATGAAAACCCTAGCGCAGTAAAGTAGGCACGACATGTTTAACATAACATTAAATTGACATGAAAACAACCTTTTATACCAAGGAATACTAATAATTGTGTGTGTGCGCAATGCATGATAATACTAGGACGTCAATAACGTCAAAACGTTCATTTTTGGATCATGGCAAATCGAATGTTTTTTAGACAATTTTAGTGACATGAGGATGATAAGTTTAGTTGGCAAGAAATCCATGCACAATTTATTTTTCCCCCAGAAAATTGACGTGCATGTCAACTAAACTTGTCATTCTCGCGTCACTAAAATTTTCATAAAAAATGTTTTGACTTGCCATGATCATATCTCGAACGTTCGGGGTTTATCATTTTCATAATATTAAGCAAAATATTAGTTTATTACATACTAATATTAGCCAATATATAAATTGCATGTTAATATTAGCCAGGATATAATTACTTGATTAATGTTGACGTTGATATTAGGCATAATATTAATTGGTGGAGGGTGCTAAATGTGTTTATAGTGTTATAAAAATGTTTAACACTAAACATTGTAGCGACTTAGATCATTGGATAGATATGGTCGAACGGGATAAGATTCGTTGGATATCCCTAAGTTGCTCTTTTAATATTGGTGTATATGAATATAGATATTTAAAACAGTAGAATGAAAACACAAAGAGGTACGCCTAACCTTATAACCCAAAAGAATAGAAAAATAATAGACGTGCCCCTGACTTATACAAAGTGAAACTTCATACAAACAATGAAAAATTACAACAAGTCTAAATCAATTCCCGTGTGCATCCAGTCTCACCATCACCAAGACAGGACCACTTGGGATGACAAGACCTTTGTAGCACCATCTCCAACATCATGGACTTCGAGTCAAAGCCTAGTCTGCTTCCCTTTTGACGCTCAAGTTGGGAGGGAGATAGATAGCTGTCCTTCGGCCAACAAAATTTAGTGGTAGATGGTGAAGGCGACATTTAACTTCCACAGTAGGCATCATAGCTCCTCCATAGACATCACTGATGATGAGTTCCTTCCCTGTCTGTGATACAACTTTCCATTCCTCCCCTCCTCTTCATGCATCAATCCACCTCCACGATGGTGCCAGGAGCCGAAGACGAGGGAAGGGCCTCCTCTAGATCGGGGGAACCAACAAACTTGTTGAAGGACTTGTTGAACTTGCTTCCTGTCACCACAACCAACAAAGACAAATGCCGCTAGTCACCGCTCGCAACTCAACTACATGCTCTGGACCGGCATCATGCCAAACACCTCTAAGGCAATACTAACCCTAGACCTACTATAAAGGGGAACCTATGCTCCTCATCCAGATCAACACTGAGTAGCGGCGACGGGGAGGGGGAAAGGGGATAGAGCTGGGGAAACACCGACGATTCTCAATAGGTTGGTAGGAGGAGCAAGGGAAAGGGTAGGATGCTAGCTGCTCTATGTTTCTTCCGGACTCATCATGCCATGTGCTCTAATGGTTTTAAACAAGAACAAGAATGAGTTTTTCTAAAAAAGGGTAATGTTATGCAACGAACATTCACAGGGGATGGCATTTGCGAATGCTCATTAAGGCAATTTATGTCGCAGTAGCATAACAATTCCTGAAGGAAATATGCCCTAGAGGCAATAATAAAGTTGTTATTTATATTTCCTTATATCATGATAAATGTTTATTATTCATGCTAGAATTGTATTAACCGGAAACTTAGTACATGTGTGAATACATAGACAAAACAGAGTGTCCCTAGTATGCCTCTACTTGACTAGCTCGTTATTCAAAGATGGTTAAGTTTCCTGACCATAGACATGTGTGTTGGGGAACGTACCAGAAATTCAAAATTTTCTACGCATCACCAAGATCAATCTATGGAGTTTACTAGCAACGAGAGGGAAGGAGTGCATCTACATACCCTTGTAGATCGCGAGCGGAAGCGTTCAAGAGAACGGGGTTGATGGAGTCGTACTCGTCGTGATCCAAATCACCGATGATCCTAGCACCGAACGGACGGCACCTCCGCGTTCAACACACGTACGGAGCAGCGACGTCTCCTCCTTCTTGATCCAGCAAGGGGGGAGGAGAGGTTGATGGAGATCCAGCAGCACGACGGCGTGGTGGTGGAAGTAGCGGGGATCCCGGCAGGGCTTCGCCAAGCACTAACGGGAGGGAGAGGTGTCACGGGAGGGAGAGGGAGGCGCCAGGGGCTAGGGTACTGCTGCCCTCCCTCCCCCCACTATATATAGGCCCCCTGGGGGGGCGCCGGCCCTGGAGATCCCATCTACAAGGGGGGGCGGCGGCCAAGGGGGGAAACTTGCCCCCAAGCCAGGTGGGGCGCCCCCCACCCCCAGGGTTTCCAACCCTAGGCGCAGGGGGAGGCCCATGGGGGGCGCACCAACCCACTAGGGGCTGGTTCCCCTCCCACTTCAGCCCATGGGGCCCTCCGGGATAGGTGGCCCCACCCGGTGGACCCCTGGGACCCTTCCGGTGGTCCCGGTACAATACCGATAACCCCCGAAACTTTCCCGGTGGCCGAAACTGGACTTCTTATATATAATTCTTCACCTCCGGACCATTCCGGAACTCCTCGTGACGTCCGGGATCTCATCCGGGACACCAAACAACTTTCGGGTTACCTCATACTAATATCTCTACAACCCTAGCGTCACCGAACCTTAAGTGTGTAGACCCTACGGGTTCGGGAGACATGCAGACATGACCGAGATGCCTCTCCGGTCAATAACCAATAGCGGGATCTGGATACCCATGTTGGCTCCCACATGTTCCACGATGATCTCATCGGATGAACCACGATGTCGAGGATTCAATCAATCCCGTATACAATTCCCTTTGTCAACCGGTATGTTACTTGCCCGAGATTCGATCGTCGGTATCCCGATACCTTGTTCAATCTCGTTACCGGCAAGTCTCTTTACTCGTTCCGTAACACATCATCCCGTGATCAACTCCTTGGTCACATTGTGCACATTATGATGATGTCCTACCGAGTGGGCCCAGAGATACCTCTCCGTTCACACGGAGTGACAAATCCCAGTCTCGATTCGTGCCAACCCAACAGACACTTTCGGAGATACCTGTAGTGCATCTTTATAGCCATCCAGTTACGTTGTGACGTTTGGTACACCCAAAGCATTCCTACGGTATCCGGGAGTTGCACAATCTCATGGTCTGAGGAAATGATACTTGACATTAGAAAAGCTCTTAGCAAACGAACTACACGATCTTGTGCTAGGCTTAGGATTGGGTCTTGTCCATCACATCATTCTCCTAATGATGTGATCCCGTTATCAACGACATCCAATGTCCATGGTCAGGAAACCGTAACCATCTATTGATCAACGAGCTAGTCAACTAGAGGCTTACTAGGGACATGGTGTTGTCTATGTATCCACACATGTATCTGAGTTTCCTATCAATACAATTCTAGCATGGATAATAAATGATTATCATGAACAAGTAAATATAATATTAACCAATTTATTATTGCCTCTAGGGCATATTTCCAACAGTCTCCCACTTGCACTAGAGTCAATAATCTAGTTCACATCACCATGTGATTAACACTCATAGGTCACATCACCATGTGACCAACATCCAAAGAGTTTACTAGAGTCAACAATCTAGTTCACATCACTATGTGATTAACACTCAACGAGTTCTGGTTTGATCATGTTATGCTTGTGAGAGAGGTTATTAGTCAACGGGTCTGAACCTTTCAGATCCGTGTGTGCTTTACGAATATCTATGTCATCTTGTGGATGCTACCATGCGCTACTTGGAGCCATTTCAAATAACTGCTCTACTATACGAATCCGGTTTACTACTCAGAGTCATCCGGATTAGTGTCAAAGTTCGCATCGACGTAACCCTTTACGACGAACTCCTTTTCACCTCCATAATCGAGAAAATTCCTTAGTCCACTAGATACTAAGGATAAGTTCGACCGCTGTCATGTGATCCATTCCCGGATCACTATTGTACCCCTTGACCAACTCATGGCAAGGCACACTTCATGTGCGGTACACAGCATAGTATACTGTAGAGCCTACGTCTAAAGCATAGGGGACGACCTTCGTCCTTTCTCTCTCTTCTGCTGTGGTCAGGTCTTGAGTCTTACTCAATACTCACACCTTGTAACACAGCCAAGAACTCCTTCTTTGCTGATCTATTTTGAACTCTTTCAAAAACATGTCAAGGTGTGCGTTCTTTGAAAGTATCATCAGGCGTCTTGATCTATCTCTATAGATCTTGATGCCCAATATGTAAGCAGCTTTATCCAGGTCTTCCTTTGAAAAACTCCTTTCAAACAACCCTTTATGCTTTCCAGAAATTTTACATCATTTCGGATCAACAATATGTCATTCATATACTTATCAGAAATGTTGTAGCACTCCCACTCAGTTTATTGTAAATACAAGTTTCTAACAAACTTTGTATAAACCCAAAAACTTTGATCACTCCATCAAAGCGTATATTCTGACTCCGAGATGCTTGCTCTAGTCCATGGAAGGATCGCTGGAGCTAGCATACCTTTTAGCATCCTTAGGATCGACAAAACCTTTCTGATTGTATCACATACAACCTTTCCTTACGAAAACTGGTAAGGAAACTTGTTTTGACATCCATCTGCCAGATTTCATAAATGCAGCTAATGCTAACATGATTCCGACGGACTTAAGCATCGCTACGGATGAGAAAATCTCATCGTAGTCAACTCCTTGAACTTGTGAAAATACTCTTTGCCACAAGTCGAGCTTCATAGACGGTAACATTACCGTCCATGTCCGTATTCTTCTTAAAGATCCATTTATCTCAATGGCTTGCCGATCATCGCGCAAGTTCACCAAAGTCCATGCTTTGTTCTGATACATGGATCCTATCTCGGATTTCATGGCTTCTAACCATTTGTCGGCATATGGGCCCACCATCGCTTCTCCATAGCTCGTAGGTTCATTGTTGTCTAGCAACATGACTTCCAAGATAGGATTACGTACCACTCTAAAGTAGTACGCATGCTTGTCGACCTACGAGGTTTGGTAGTGACTTGATCCGAAGTTTCATGATCAATATCATAAGCTTCCACTTCAATTGGTGTAGGTGCCATAGGAACAACTTCCTTTGCCATGCTACACACTAGTTGAAGTGACGGTTCAATAACCTTATCAAGTCTCCACCATCCTCCCACTCAATTCTTTCGAGAGAAACTTTTCCTCGAGAAAGGACCTGTTTCTAGAAACAATCACCTTGCTTCCGGATCTGAAATAGGAGGTATACCCAACTGTTTTGGGTATTCTATGAAGATGCATTTATCCGCTTTGGGTTCGAGCTTATCAGCCTGAAACATTTCCACATAAGCGTCGCAGCCCCAAACTTTTAAGAAACGACAGCTTAGGTTTCTCTAAACGGTGTCGTCTCAACGGAATTGCGTGGTGCCCTATTTAAAGTGAATGCGGTTGTCTCTAATGCCTAACCCATAAACGATAGTGGTAATTCGATAAGAGACATCATGGTATGCACCATATCCAATACGGTGCAGTTATGATGTTCGGACACACCATCACACTGTGGTGTTCCAGGCGGTAGTAATTGTGAAACACTTTCCACAATGTCTTAATTGTGTGCCAAACTCGTAACTCAGATATCTCTATGATCATATCATAGACATTCTATCCTCTTGTCACGACGATCTTCAACTTCACTCTGAAATTACTTGAACCTTTCAATAATTCAGACTTGTGTTTCATCAAGTAAATATTCTCAGCATCTACTCAAATTATCTGTGAAGTAAGAACATATCGATATCCACTACGTGCCTCAGCACTCATTGGACTGCACACATCAAATGTATTACTTCCAACAAGTTGCTCTCTTGTTCCATCTTACTGAAAACAAGGCTTTTCAGTCATCTTGCCCATGTGGTATGATTTGCATGTCTCAAGTGATTCAAAATCAAGTGAGTCCAAACGATCCATCTGCATGGAGTTTCTTCATGCATATATACCAATAGACATGGTTCGCATGTCTCAATCTTTTCAAAAACGAGTGAGTCCAAAGATCCATCTACATGGAGCTTCTTCATGCGTTCTATACCATTATGACTCAAATGGCAGTGCCACAAGTATGTGGTACTATCATTACTATTTTATATCTTTTGGCACGAATCCAATCATGTTTATGCTCAACGCAAACACCAATCTCGATGGTAGAGGGAGCATGCGATGCTTGATCACATCAACCTTGGAAACACTTCCAACACACATCGTCATCTCACCTTTAGCTAGTCTCCATTTATTCCGCAGCTTTTATTTTGAGTTACTAACACTTAGCAACCGAACCGGTATCTAATACCCTGGTGCTGCTAGGAGTACTAGTAAAGTACACATTCATATAATGTATATCCAATATACTTCTGTCGACCTTGCCTGCCTTCTCATCTACCAAGTATCTAGGGTAGTTCTGCTTCAGTGACCGTTCCCCTCATTACAGAAGCACTTAGTCTCGGGTTTGGGTTCAACCTTGGGATTCTTCACTAGAGCAGCAAATGATTTGCCGTTTCATGAAGTATCCCTTCTTCCCTTGCCCTTCTAGAAACTAGTGGTTTTACTAACCATCAACAATTGATGCTCCTTCTTGATTTCTACTTTCGCGGTGTCAAACATTGCGAGTTGCTCAAGGATCATCATCTATCCCTGATACGTTATAGTTCATCACGAAGCTCTAATAGCTTGGTGGCAGTGACTATAGAGAACCATCACTATCTCATCTGGAAGATAAACTCCCACTCGATTCAAGCGATTGTGGTACTCAGACAATCTGAGCACATGCTCAACGATTGAGCTTTTCTCCCTTAGTTTGCAGGCTTAAGAAACTTGTCAGAGGTCTCATACCTCATGACGTGGGCACTAGTCTGAAATCCCAATTTCAGTCTTCGGAACATCTCATATGTTCTGCGACGTTTCAAAACCGTCTTTGGTGCCACAATTCTAAACCGTTAGCATTACGCACTGAACTATCACGTAGTCATCAAAACGTGTATGTCAGATGTTCCGCAACATCTACAGACGACGCTGAGGTTCAGCACACCGAGCGGTGCATTAAGGACATAAGCCTTCTGTGCAGCAATGAGGACAATCCTCAGTTCACGGACCCAGTCCGCATAATTGCTACTATCAACTTTCAACTAAATTTTCTCTAGGAACATATCTTAAACAGTAGAGCTATGACATAATTTGCAAAGACCTTTTGACTATGTTCATGATAATGAAGTTCATCTGATTATTTAATGAACTCCCACTCAGATAGACATCCCTCTAGTCATCTAAGTGATACATGATCCGAGTCAAACTAGGCCATGTCCGATCATCACGTGAGACGGACTAGTCATCATCGGTGAACATCTCCATGTTGATCGTATCTACTATACGACTCATGTTCGACCTTTCGGTCTCTTGTGTTCCGAGGCCATGTCTATACATGCTAGGCTCGTCAAGTCAACCTAAGTGTTTCGCATGTGTTCCGAGGCCATGTCTGTACATGCTAGGCTCGTCAACACCCGTTGTATTTGAACGTTAGAATCTATCACACCCGATCATCACGTGGTGCTTCGAAACAACGAACCTTCGCAACGGTGCATAGTTAGGGGAACGCGTCTCTTGAAATTTTAGTGAGGGATCATCTTATTTATGCTACCGTCGTCCTAAGCAAATAAGATGTAAACATGACAAACATCACATGCAAATCATAAAGTGACGTGATATGGCCAATATCATCTTGCGCCTTTTGATCTCCATCTTTGAGGCGCGGCATGATCACCTTCGTCACCGGCATGACACCATGATCTCCATCATCATGATCTCCATCATTGTGTCTTCATGAAGTTGTCTCGCCAACTATTACTTCTACTACTATGGCTAACGGTTAGCAATAAAGTAAAGTAATTACATGGCGTTTTCATTGACACGCAGGTCATACAATAAATTAAGACAACTCCTATGGCTCCTGCCGGTTGTCATACTCATCGACATGGAAGTCGTGATTCCTATTACAAGAACATGATCAATCTCATACATCACATATATCATTCATCACATCCTTTTGGCCATATCACATCACATAGCATACCCTGCAAAAACAAGTTAGACGTCCTCTAATTGTTGTTGCATGTTTTACGTGGCTGCTATGAGATTCTAGCAAGAACGTTTCTTACCTACGCAAAAGCCACAACGTGATATGCCAATTTCTATTTACCCTTCATAAGGACCCTTTTCATCGAATCCGATCCGACTAAAGTGGGAGAGACAGACACCCGCTAGCCACCTTATGCAACTAGTGCATGTCAGTCGGTGGAACCTGTCTCACGTAAGTGTACGTGTAAGGTCGGTCCGGGCTGCTTCATCCCACGATGCCGCCGAATCAAGATAAGACTAGTAACGGCAAGTAAATTGACAAAATCGATGCCCACAACTACTTTGTGTTCTACTCGTGCATAGAAACTACGCATAGACCTAGCTCATGATGCCACTGTTGGGGAACGTAGCAGAAATTCAAAATTTTCTACGCATCACCAAGATCAATCTATGGAGTTTACTAGCAACGAAAGGGAAGGAGTGCATCTACATACCCTTGTAGATCGCGAGCGGAAGCGTTCAAGAGAACGGGGTTGATGGAGTCGTACTCGTCGTGATCCAAATCATCGATGATCCTAGCGCCGAACGGACGGCACCTCCGCGTTCAACACACGTACGGAGCAGCGACGTCTCCTCCTTCTTGATCCAGCAAGGGGGGAGGAGAGGTTGATGGAGATCCAGCAGCACGACGGCGTGGTGGTGGAAGTAGCGGGGATCCCGGCAGGGCTTCGCCAAGCACTAACGGGAGGGAGAGGTGTCACGGGAGGGAGAGGGAGGCGCCAGGGGCTAGGGTACTGCTGCCCTCCCTCCCCCCACTATATATAGGCCCCCTGGGGGGGCGCCGGCCCTGGAGATCCCATCTACAAGGGGGGCGGCGGCCAAGGGGGGAAACTTGCCCCCAAGCCAGGTGGGGCGCCCCCCACCCCCAGGGTTTCCAACCCTAGGCGCAGGGGGAGGCCCATGGGGGGCGCAGCCCACTAGGGGATGGTTCCCCTCCCACTTCAGCCCATGGGGCCCTCCGGGATAGGTGGCCCCACCCGGTGGACCCCCGGGACCCTTCCGGTGGTCCCGGTACAATACCGATAACCCCCGAAACTTTCCCGGTGGCCGAAACTGGACTTCCTATATATAATTCTTCACCTCCGGACCATTCCGGAACTCCTCGTGACGTCCGGGATCTCATCCGGGACTCCGAACAACTTTCAGGTTACCGCATACTAATATCTCTACAACCCTAGCGTCACCGAACCTTAAGTGTGTAGACCCTACGGGTTCGGGAGACATGCAGACATGACCAAGACGCCTCTCCGGTCAATAACCAACAGCGGGATCTGGATACCCATGTTGGCTCCCACATGTTCCACGATGATCTCATTGGATGAACCACGATGTCGAGGATTCAATCAATCCCGTATACAATTCCCTTTGTCAACCGGTATGTTACTTGCCCGAGATTCGATCGTCGGTATCCCGATACCTTGTTCAATCTCGTTACCGGCAAGTCTCTTTACTCGTTTCGTAACACATCATCCCGTGATCAACTCCTTGGTCACATTGTGCACATTATGATGATGTCCTACCGAGTGGGCCCAGAGATACCTCTCCGTTTACACGGAGTGACAAATCCCAGTCTCGATTCGTGCCAACCCAACAGACACTTTCGGAGATACCTATAGTGCACCTTTATAGCCACCCAGTTACGTTGTGACGTTTGGTACACCCAAAGCATTCCTACGGTATCCGGGAGTTGCACAATCTCATGGTCTAAGGAAATGATACTTGACATTAGAAAAGCTCTTAGCAAACGAACTACACGATCTTGTGCTAGGCTTAGGATTGGGTCTTGTCCATCACATCATTCTCCTAATGATGTGATCCCGTTATCAACGACATCCAATGTCCATGGTCAGGAAACCGTAACCATCTATTGATCAACGAACTAGTCAACTAGAGGCTTACTAGGGACATGGTGTTGTCTATGTATCCACACATGTATCTGAGTTTCCTATCAATACAATTCCAGCATGGATAATAAACGATTATCATGAACAAGGAAATATAATAATAACCAATTTATTATTGCCTCTAGGGCATATTTCCAACAATGTGTTGTCATTTGATGAACGGGATCACATCATAGGAGAATGATGTGATGGACAAGCCCATCCGTTAGCTTAGCACAAATGATCGTTAAGTTTTATTGCTATTGCTTTCTTCATGACTTATACATGTTCCTCTGACTATGAGATTATGCAACTCCCGAATACAGGAGGAACACTTAGTGTGCTATCAAACGTCACAATGTAACTGGGTGATTATAAAGATGCTCTACAGGTGTCTCCGATGGTGTTTGTTGAGTTGGCATAGATCGAGATTAGGATTTGTCACTCCGTGTATCGGAGAGGTATCTCTGGGCCCTCTCGGTAATGATCATCACTATAAGCCTTGCAAGCAATGTGACTAATGAGTTAGTTGTGGGATGATGCATTACGGAACGAGTAAAGAGACTTGCCGGTAACGAGATTGAACTAGGTATGATGATACCGACGATTGAATCTCGGGCAAGTAACATACTGATGACAAAGGGAACGACGTATGTTGTTATGCGGTTTGACCGATAAAGATCTTCGTAGAATATGTAGGAGCCAATATGAGCATCCAGGTTCCGCTATTGGTTATTGACCGGAGATGTGTCTCGGTCATGTCTACATAGTTCTCGAACCCGTAGGGCCCGCACGCTTAACGTTCGATGACGATTTGTATTATGAGTTATGTGATTTGATGACCGAAGTTTGTTTGGAGTCTCGGATGAGATCACTGACATGACGAGGAGTCTTGAAATGGCCGAGACATAAAGATCGATATATTGGAAGGCTATATTCGGACATCGGAAAGGTTCTGAGTGGTTCGGGTATTTTTCGGAGTACCGGAGAGTTGCGGGACTTCGCCGGGTGGAAGTATTGGGCCTTCATGGACCTTAGTGGAAAGGAGAGAAGGGCCACAAGGGGAGGCCGCGCCCCCCCCCCCCATGGGCTGGTCCGAATTGGACTAGGGAGGGGGTGGCGCCCCCCTCTTTCCTTCTCCCTCTCCTTTTCCTTCCTTCTTCTCCTACTTGTACTAGGAAAGGGGAAAACCTACTCCTACTAGGAGTAGGAATCCCCCCCTTGGGCGCGCCCCTTGTGGCCGGCCCTCCTCCTCCTCTCCTCCTTTATATACGGGGGAGGGGGCACCCCATAGACACACAAGTTGATCTTTAGCCGTGTGCGGTGCCCCCCCCCCCTCCACCGTTTTACACCTCGGTCACATTGTCGTAGTGCTTAGGCGAAGCGGTGCGTCGGTAACTTCATCATTACCGTCAACACGCCGTCGTGCTGACGAAACTCACCATCAGCACTCAGCTAGATCAAGAGTACGAGGGATGTCACCAAGCTGAATGTGTGCAGATCGCGGTGGTGCCGTGCATTCGGTACTTGATCGGTTGGATCGCGAAGACGTTCGACTACATCAACCGCGTTACTAAAATGCTTCCGCTTTTGGTCTACAAGGGTACGTAGACACACTCTCCCCTCTCGTTGCTATGCATCTCCCGGATAGATCTTGCGTGATCGTAGATTTTTTTGAAATACTGCGTTCCCCAACAGTGGCATCCGAGCCAGGTTTATGCGTAGATGTTATATGCATGAGTAGAACACAAAGAGTTGTGGGCGATAATAGTCATACTGCTTACCAGCATGTCATACTTTGATTCAGCGGTATTGTTGGATGAAGCGGCCCAGACCGACATTACATGACAGCGTTCATGAGACTGATTCTACCGACGTGCTTCGCACACAGGTGGCTAATGGGTGTCTGTTTCTCCAGCTTTAGTTGAATCGAGTGTGACTACGCCCGGTCCTTGTTGAAGGTTAAAACAGCACACTTGACGAAAAATCGTTGTGGTTTTGATGCGTAGGTAAGAACGGTTCTTGATAAGCCCGTAGCAGCCACATAAAACTTGCAACGACAAAGTAGAGGACGTCTAACTTGTTTTTGCAGGGCATGTTGTGATGTGATATGGTCAAGACGTGATTATATAAATTGTTGTATGGGATGATCATGTTTTGTAACAAAGTTATCGGCAACTGGCAGGAGCCATATGGTTGTCGCTTTATTGCATGAAATGAAATCGCCATGTAATTGCTTTACTTTATCACTAAGCGGTAGCAATAGTCATACAAGCAATAGTTGGCGAGACGACAACGATGCTACGATGGAGATCAAGGTGTCAAGCCGGTGACGATGGTGATCATAACGGTGCTTTGGAGATGGAGATCAAAGGCACAAGATGATGATGGCCATATCATATCACTTATATTGATTGCATGTGATGTTTATCCTTTATGCATCTTATTTTGCTTAGTACGGCGGTAGCATTATAAGATGATCTCTCACTAAATTTCAAGGTACAAGTGTTCTCCCTGAGTATGCACCGTTGCTACAGTTCGTCGTGCCGAGACACCACGTGATGATCGAGTGTGATAAGCTCTATGTTCACATACAACGGGTGCAAGCCAGTTTTGCACACGCAGAATACTCGGGTTAAACTTGACGAGCCTAGCATATGCAGATATGGCCTCGGAACACTGAGACCGAAAGGTCGAGCGTGAATCATATAGTAGATATGATCAACATAGTGATGTTCACCATTGAAAACTACTCCATCTCACATGATGATCGGACATGGTTTAGTTGATATGGATCACGTGATCATTTAGATGACTAGAGGGACGTCTATCTAAGTGGGAGTTCTTAAGTAACATGATTAATTATATTTAATTTATCATGAACTTAGTCCTGATAGTATTTGCATATCTATGTTGTAGATCAATAGCTTGCGATGTAGCTCCCCTGTTTTATGTTTGATATGTTCCTAGAGAAAAATAAGTTGAAAGATGATAGTAGCGATGATGCGGTCTGGGTCCGTGATCTGAGGATTATCCTCATTGCTGCACAGAAGAATTATATCCTTGATGCACTGCTAGGTGATGGACCTATTGCAGGAGCAGATGCAGACGTTATGAATGTTTGGCAAGCTCGGTATGATGACTACTTGATAGTTTAGTGCGACATACTTTATGGCTTAGAACCGGGACTTCAAAAACATTTTGAACGGCAAGGAGCATATAAGATGTTCCAAGAGCTGAAATTGGTATTTCAGACTCATGCCCAAGTCAAGAGGTATGCAACCTCTGACAAGTATTTTGCCTACAAGATGGAGGAGAATAGCTCAATCAGTGAGCATGTGCTCAGAATGTCTGAGTACTACAATCGTTTGAAACAAGTGGGAGTTTATCTTCTAGATAAGATAGTGATTGACAGAGTTCTCTAGTCACTATCACCAAGTTACTGGAACTTCGTGATGAACTATAATATGCAAAGGATGACGAAAACGATTCCCGAGCTCTTTGTGATGCTGAAATCAACGAAGGTAGAAATCAAGAAAAGCATCAAATGTTGATGGTTGACAAGACCACTAGTTTCAAGTAAAAGGGCAAGGGAAAGAAAGGGAACTTTAAGAAGAATGGCAAGCAAGTTGTCACTCCCATGAAGAAGCCCAAAACTAGACCCAAGCCTGAAACTGAGTGCTTCTACTGCAAAGGAAATTGATGTAGGGTGGAACCCTAAATGGCCGATCTTTCATGAAAGGAGCGGATCCCAACTAAGAACACGAAGAACACGAGGGGAAAACGAGGGAAAACATAAGATGATATCTCAAACCAACAAGATATAGTCACACATATGCTAGATCCGAGTACACATAGAGATCACACGGTCCAAAACCAAAGAGGGACGATACATAGGGTAACCGGTTCTTCTCAGTGAGGAGGTCTTGATGGGGCCACCCAAGAGGGGGTCTTGAATACAACAGGGATCTTCTCCGTAGAGGGGCCGCGGTCTCTCTCAAGGAGTAGATCCATATGGATGAGCAAAGCTCTATCTCACATATGAGCTAAATCAATGCTAACCCTAACTAGGAGGAGGAGGAGGTCTATTTATAGTCTTAGTGCAAATGGGGGCGAAGTGAAGGGGTACATGGGCCTCAGCCCGTAGCTGGACACAGCTAGGGGTCGGACGTCCAGTGGGCGTCGGACATCCGGAAGCTCGGGACGGTCCGGACGTCCGTAGATCTTCGGACTTCTGTAGATTCCGTTCTGTGAAGGATGTGCCGGACGTCCGGTGTTCCTCGGATTTCCGCTATTTACGTTCTGTTGCAGTAGCGCTGGACGTCCGGAGGCGGTCGGTCGTCCGGAGCCTGGGAGGTGTCGGACGTCCGGTCCTGGACGGTCGTCCGGCCGCTGTAGCATTCGATGGCCTAGTTTCCTAGGGATGTCGTGGCCTTCACGGGCCGGACGTCCGGTCTGGGCCGGTCGTCCGGTGGCTGTAGCTTCCGTGGGAACTCTTCTTCTTGTCCTTCGCACTTGGTGTCCTCGCCGTCTTGTCCGTTGGATGTAGTCGTTCCGTGGCCTTCCTCCAAGTACCTGAGCACACATAGTGTTTCCGTTTGAGGTAGTAGCCATGTCTCATGTGACGAAGGTGGTAGTTCGGAAAGGTGCGAGTTCACCTTATCTTTGATAGCCTTCGCTCGGGCTCTTGTCATAGGTCCAAGTGGTGTCGTGGGAGGTGCAGGTGCGTCCATGGGGATGATCGTGGGATGCTCCGCATCATCTCCCCTCCCTTGGGAAAGATCCAACTTCGGATCGAAATCTTCATCACCATGGAAGGGTGAAAGATCCTCGACGTTGAAGACGTCGCTCACGTTGTACTTGTCGCGCGGGAGGTCGATTGTCACAACCTGATTTTCATGCCACAACACTTAAGCTAATAAATCATGATAAAATGTGGTTTGACAAAAACTTTTGAGTGTTTTGGACTTTGCTTGATTGGATTTTTGTTTGCTGTTTGCAAGTGCTCTAAAAATCAAATAAATTCTCCAACTCTTATACTACATCTCCTTGATCCAAAACCTTGCCAAATGATCATGCCATGTGTATAGGACATAAAAATAATTTCTTACAAAAATAATTTGGCCAAATAGTATTTTCAAAAATTAGTTTTCCAAAAACCCCTGAATTGAGATTTGCACTGCAAGTACTTAATTAAGGGCAGTAAAAATCTTTCCAAAAATATATTTGACTCCTATTAGATATAGGAAACCCATAAATGACAAAATTATAATTTTAAAAGTTATTTTCCTTTTTTATTTAAAGGCTTTTTCTTTAGGACAAAAATGGTCTTTAATAGGTTAAAATTATTTTAATGCTTTAAAATATTTGGGAAAAACCTAGGGAAACTCAGTGGACATATATTGTCCATATATAAGAGTTTCAACACATGGTCATGTTCAAAATATTGGTCAAATCCCTCAAAAACCCTTTCTGGATATTTCAAGCGTTTGAAATATTTACAATGGAAATATTCCCCAAACATTCCAAGAAAATTCTAGCATGTCACATATGACATGTTTGATGATATTGACAAGTCTCATGTCATGGAGAATAGTATAACTCCATGAAATCCCCTCAAAACCACTTCTGTCCTTTTTCAAGTTTGAACAACTTTGCACTGTCAAACATGTCCAAATGCTCTCAAACTTGGTGCACATGCTCAAATGGTGTAATAATGCATCTAGACCAAATGGCACAAGTTGGAGAGAATGTTATCTTGATCAAAGTGCACCAAAACCCTCTCTGTCCAGAACCAAATTTGAACAACTTTACATTGGCAACTTTCTCCTTTTGATCTCAACTTTTGTGGACATGTTCAGAACCTCAAATTAAGACACTACACTAAGTGGTGCATCAAGGAGAATAGATTTGCATCACTAAATCTTGGAAAGTCCATTTTTGTTTATTTCTAGGGTTTACAAAAGTTGCATTGGCAACTTTGCCCAAATGAGCTCAAACTTGGTGGAACACCCTACTTCTATGTGCCATTTAATCCTGTTAAGTTTCATGTCAAGTGAAATTAAATTTCTTGCCCAAACCACCATCAAACACCTTAAAATCCCTGTTTAGACCCCTTCCACTAATCTCCATGAGCTGAACTTTTTTCCCACGGCCTCCCCTGATCCTCCTCTAACTCCTACATGCTTTGCTGCCCAAGGAGCAATGATTAAGGGGGGGGGGGCAGAGACCCATTTTTCTCATCTGGACAGCCACCTTTCCCTCCCATTCTCATCTCTCTCTCCCACTCCTGGAAAGTTACAGAGCATCCAAAGCCTCCCTCCCTCTTGTTTACTCTTCCTGGAGACGCCAGACACAAGTGGACGCGCGGGTGCGCGCGAAAAGCCGCGGACGCCGGCCATTTGCATGCTTTGGAGCGCGAGGCAGAGCAGGCGACCGTTGACGCCGCGTCCCCCGACCACCTCGAGCCTCCCCCTTGCGCCAGTCGAGGTGCCTCGACGTCCGCAACACGCCACCATGCTGGCCCCCTCCTTTCCCCCTCTATCCTGCCCATGCCGCGCGTGCCCAGAGCCGCCCGAGCCCGCCAATGCGCGTGCGAGCTCGTGGCTCCACCCGGAGCTCGCCCCGCTCCCTCTCTCTCTTCCTGGCGCCCTACTCCACCCCCACGAGCACCGCAGACAACCCCTCGCTCGCTCCCCTTGCCGCCCGAGCCGTTTCCACGGCCACCCGTGCGCCGCGTCCACGGTGAGCCGTGGGTCGGCTACTTAAGGCCACCCCGAGTCCCCTCTCTACTCTTTTGGCCCTCTCTCCCTCTCGTGCATTCCCTGGACCAACCCACTGCTCTTCCCGTGCTCTCCTTGCACCTCCATGGCCGGAGCAGTGCCGCCGGCCGCCGCTTAAATTCATGGGCCTCGGCCCCTCTCTCGTCCCCATGAACACTCCCGCACCCTCTCATCACCACCGCCAACTCACCCCATGCTCCATCCCCTCCTCCTCGTGCCTTCCTCGCCTTGCTGAACCCCGCCATCGCCTGTTCCCGCCGCGGCCGAGGCCTCGCTCGCTCGGGCGCTCCCCGGCGGAAACTGGGTCCCCGGGTGGACACGGCCCATCCTCTCGAGCTCGCCGCAGTCCGGGCAGTCGCCGGAGGTGGCCGGAGCCACCGGAACGGGCGCCAGCAAGCTCTCGGCCCCGTCTTCTCTTCCTCCTCTGTCGCGGGCGGGAGGAGGGAGACGACCCGGCGGTGGACCCGCAGGTCAGTGACCCCGCCAGCGGGCCCCTCCCATTTAAGTGGACGCGTACCAGCTTCTCCCCCGCTTCCCCGCAGCGAAGACGCCCCAACGCGACTTCGCCTCCGACGTGGCCCCTGCGCGCGTGCCGCCGAGCCGCTGGGCCGGCCCAGTGGCGCCCTAGCACTAAACCTCGCCCAGTGCGCGCTGCCGCCGCCCAGATCTGGCCCATTTCGGTAAATACTTTTCCTTTTTCTTTTCTGTACAATTTGTAAAATCCATAAATAATTCAAATTAACTCCAAACTTGATGATTCAAATTTCTTGTAATTTCCAAATTCATGCCCTATCACATGGTGCTACTTGCACATCTTTACAGAAATATTTCTTTCACAAATAATTAACAAATCCCATTTTTTCATTTCTGTCATAAACTTTAGAACATCACAGAGGGCCCAAATTTGATCCAAATGCCATGATTCAAATTTCCAAATGCTTCTAAGTTCATAACTTAGTTTATGCACATTTTTCTTAATACTTTCTGTACCACACGGTATAATGAGCCATTTCTTCATATTTGTCAACTTTGCAAATTCATAGGAAATTCATTTGAACTCCAAATCCAGTGAAACCAACTCCTAGATGCTTCTAAAATCATGATTTGTTAAATGGGTGCCTTTTCTCATTTTTCAAAAATATATTTATGTACACTTCTTGCAAATCCATAAATCCATTGATTCTATCATATTGAAATACTCAAAAATATCCACTAATCCAGTCCCAATGAAACCACTCTGATTATTTTCCATATAACTAGAGAAGTCCTAGAAAAGTCAACTTCATATTTTTAGAGCACTTTTACTTTTGCCTTGTTGTGTTGCTTATTGTGTTTGTTTCCGACGTTAGTTGACGAAGTAGACGGAGTACTTGGAGAAGGACCAGAAGAATTCAAGACTCTGATGAAACCAGGCAAGCAGCCCTTTGACCATGTCTATGAAACCCTTTTTATGCATGTCATATAGCACCATATTGTTGTTGCAACGGAATCATGATGAGGTGGTAACCACCTTGATGGGTTGCCTCTGTTAGTTCCTCGTTGATACTTGCATGGTGCATGACCCTACCTCCTTATGAGGGTTATGCCAGTGGGAGTAGATAGGATGCTATAGTAGTGGCTACGCAAATGGGACGGGAATATGCATGGTGATGGAGACAAAGTATTTACAAAAGACTTTTCGAAAACCCTATCGGGTGCCACTTATGCCCGAGGGAGATAATGAGTTGGGTAACCACTTGATGACAAAGTGGTGTACCGAGGCAAGTGTGTGTGTTGTTTTCAAAACGGATTGGTTTTAGTTGCGACCGTTATTCCAACCTTACATGCGCAACCACTCTACCCTTATATGGGAAAGGGCATTATTGATTACCTAGGCCGATACTAGCTTGGAGCCCGCATTACTAGTGACGGGAGAGTTGTTGTTGTGCTCTCTCGGGACGGGGTCGTGCCAGGTAGGGCGGCCAAGAACATTTTTATGGGGCACCGGACACACCGTTGGTACCCCGTGCCAGTGGTATGTGATGAATATGGGAGCGAGGCTCCACAATTTTAAGTTGTGAAATATTGGGCACGGGGGTTACTACCAATCGAGTGGACTCTATGTTAGTGTCGTCTAGGGAAAGATAGTGATCGGGTGCTTACCCCGGGTACTTGAGGTACCGCGGGTCGTGGATGACACGGAAGTTCCCCGGATCTTGTGGGTAAAGTGTGCAACTCTGCAGAGTGTAAAACTATTCGAATAGCCATGTCCACGGTCAAGGACAGTTGGGTAACCGCTCTTGGGCTACGTCCACATGTTTACAAACCAGTGTGTGTGTGTTTGGATAAGTGGGAAGAACTACTTGGGTCAAGTCAAAGGACTTGACATGATTGAGTTGGGTTGATGCCAACTCCATTTATGTTGATATCTGTAACCGGTCCCTATGGTTACTTGAATTCGTATGATGCATGTTTTACCAATTGTTGAACATGTCATAGCACAATAAAACTAGCTTTCTGCAAAATTTACCTATATCATGCCTTGTTGTATCTTGAACCAAAACATGGGTTGCTTGCGAGTACATTCAAAGTACTCATTGGCTTGCCACTGGTTATTTTATTGACCAGGCATGAAAGAACAGGATGTGATGAAGAATACTTCGGTGACGAACATGCGAGCTAGGACGCTTCCCAGTCAGAATGCCTGTAGGGTTAAGGCAGATGGCATGGGTCCAAGTTATCGACGAAGATTTCCGCTGCGAAGTTATACTCAAGACTAGACCAGAATGGTCATAATTTATGTAAGACGGTATGTATGGATGTAAGACTCTTGTTATTCAGCTTCTGTGTGTTCAGTGAGCATTGATCTCTGGGATCACTGTACACGTGCATTCAGTGATCACGACTTATGAGTTGGTGTCCCCACAGAGCTGGTATCAGAGCCATCCTGACTGTAGGAAGCCTTAGTTAGCACCGTCGTTAGTTAGGGTGAAACTATTTCCAAAACTATTACTAGTTTTCAAAATTATCTATACTTCTCTTCCCCTCTGATTTTTTTTCTGAAAAACTAAGGTATACTTTCCTTATTGATCTCTTCCCCTTCAAAACTTTTGCAAATGGTCGCTAGTACCTTTAAGCCCCTGACCACTGGATTCCCTGTAACCCTCGTGGGTAACCTAGAAGGAAGACATCTTGCCAGACATTCACCCACACCTTCTGAACACAAGTTTGGCGACACCACGAGAAGACGGTACCAATAGAAGATACCTTCTCAAGGAATGAAGACATCAAGACCTCGAAGATGGTGACACCCTCGACACTGCCCCAAGATGATGCAACCTTGTCTTGCGATGAACAGGGCATGAGATATGCAAGGACATGATATACATCGTTGATAGAGAAACCCCGTCCTTACCGTTGTTGTGTCGGCAACCACCGGTGGATGAGAACCTCGTGCATTTGGTCCGCCTCACTATAGTGAGCAGGAAAGCGGTTCTCTTCATCCCCCGCTCTTGGTGTCGATGTTGTCATTAACGTAACCGACGTGTTCGACCTCTACTATGCCTTGTTAATGTCATTGCATAAAGGATTACCTACCTGGTACCATTGACGCCTTAGAAGATAAAAAGGGATCGTCATGATTAAGAAGACAAGAGAAGACCAAGTCAATGCCAGCTACGAGGAGCCACCTTCACCCCATCACTTCAACAGGCGAGAAGTTGTTGAAGACTCTTCAGGCCCAACCTGGATCGTTTCATCGAACAACTACAGGAGACGTAGCGACACCTCAGGAAAACCCAGAAGACTGCACGAGGCACGGAGCAAAGCACGACTACTGAATCCGAGAACCCCTAGGGTAGGATGAGTCGTGTACCCCCTATGCGCAGTCGAGTCCGTGTGATGGTTCGAATAGAACCATGATTGTGTGTTGCTTGTTTTTATTTGTTTGTATTTTGATATAAGTCGCACTTTTGCCCTAGGCAACAAGTTCGTGGCTATATCACCTGCCTTATTTTGTTGTTTGTGTTTGGCCCTTTCAGCACTTGTTTGTTGCACTTGCACTATAGAACCCCCTTTAGGCATTCCCCTCCTCTATTCTACTTCTCCCTCTCATCTCTCTCATCAACTGAAGGCTAGCAAGACAAGATGCACCAAGAATTCCACCTCGGCAGCCAACTAGCAATGAAGACTTTTTGCTACAACCTCCACGACCGAGTGCTACCCCGTAGAGTTATGTTTAACCCTCCAGACTAGAAACCCATTCCTAGACCCTTTGAGACTTCACAAGACACCCCAGCTCGAATCCTTAACCGTGTGTTTAACCAACAGAATTGCAAGAGAACCAGTTAAGCCTCCGTAACCTTGCTTAACACTGGGTTCATTATGGAACTAGTGGGCATAGTGAGCGAGCACATTACCATCATAAGGTAGCACCAGAACTGATGATGCCATAGGAAAGACCAATTTGGGGATATATGAACAGAGGACAAATGACTTGATGAGTTTATTCAGTGACCTTGAGGAATTATCTGAGACTCTTTGGTGGATTATAAGGCTTTCATGTTGGTAGATGAACTTGGTGGGATCATGTTGATAGAGTAGCATAACTTTGATTACCCCGGGAGTAAATTGGATTTTGTAGGACAATTATGATCGTACGATAAAATTCTTGGAGGTATGAGGATTTGACTTAGCCAGGGGATAATTGATATTATGATAATGACTTGGGGGAAACGTGTGGGAATTTCCGTTGAACATGAGATTTGGATTTAAATAGGTGATCCTAGTTGAGTATAGATGCTGAGTAAGTCTACAGGATTCGGAGTAAATTGTATTTAGACTAATGATCTTGATCATGATACCATGTTTCTCGATGGACAATAAACTAGGAGATTGGAATTGATTTAAGGATCTGTATAAGCTTGAGGTTGGAAGTTACTTGACCATGATGATGGAAATTGGTGGACTTAGTATAGTAATGGATAGCCCTTTCGAGTATTTGGGGATTATAGGACATTAGAAGATCGTGTGGAACACCATAGATATTGGATTTGTAGAACTAGTGGATCATGTAGTGATTGGTGTAGTTAATGGGCCATTGGAGTTGATTCATAGGAAGGAAACAAGATTTTTGGAGTGGCTTACGACGTGTTTACTTAGGGTAGAAATGCCTTAGACCTTGGAAGAGTAGGCTGAGCACTTGGATTGTCACGTTCAAGCTTAGTAGCTTGTATGTTCTACCCATGGATTTTTAGGGGTAGACATACATATGAGTTTGGGGATTGTAGACATATATGATTTTGTTAGACCTCCTCTCGAGAGTCATAAGGATAGGAATAGCATGAGTGATGATTGGAGTTGACCTATAGGAGATGATGCTATCGGTGATATGATGTGATTTGTTTAAAGGACTAGATAGAACAATTGGCATCTCAGAAACTGTGCTCAAGGATAAGATGATAAACGTTCACTCGCACACTGGAATCCTTGAAACCCTTAAGCCCTACCAAGCCACGACATGGTTGGATCATGACCATGGGCTTTGGACCTAGGACAAGAAGAATTTGGCCAATACTCAACCGTGACCACCACCAATACCTCAGCCCACTCTACGTACCCCATATACTTCATAGAGTACCTGGGCAAGTTAGTTATCATCTTTATTTGAGGACATGCATGTCCACCTGAAGACGGAAGAAGAGTTGTTCAGCTGGTTAGGGAACATCTGAAGACCGCCATGTCAAGGAGGAAGAACTATACCAACCACCATCGTCAAGAAGTGAACTTCCTCGTCGAAGACCGCGCGTATCTGCAAACCACTCCTATTAAAGAAACCGAGCATTTCCATGTCAAAAGGAAGCTCACACCAAGATTCACCGCCCCCCTTCGAGATCACTGCAAGACGAAAAGTAGACAACTACCAGCTGGAGTCACCACCTGAGTTACCCACTGTGCGTAATGTTTCCACATGACACAACTCCGGAAGTGTTTCGACTTCCTAGCTAGCCCGATCACTAACAAGGACATCGATCACCGAGCCATCGACCTCCAGCCCAATATGACCTTCACGAGAGACCCCAATTGCAATCTGGATCAAGCAGGACGACATACACGAAGCCACGCCATCGAGTACTTCAAGGTTCAATGGAGCACCAAACGGAAGCAGAAGCAGTATGAGGACGTGAAGACTACCCCAAATCCAAGTTTCCGTATTCCTTCCCGCGCCTAGTTTGGGAATCTCGGGGACGAGATTCTTGTAAGGGGGGTAGGTCTGTCACAACCTGATTTTCATGCCACAACACTTAAGCTAATAAATCATGATAAAATGTGGTTTGACAAAAACTTTTGAGTGTTTTGGACTTTGCTTGATTGGATTTTTGTTTGCTGTTTGCAAGTGCTCTAAAAATCAAATAAATTCTCCAACTCTTATACTACATCTCCGTGATCCAAAACCTTGCCAAATGATCATGCCATGTGTATAGGACATAAAAATAATTTCTTACAAAAATAATTTGGCCAAATAGTATTTTCAAAAATTAGTTTTCCAAAAACCCCTGAATTGAGATTTGCACTGCAAGTACTTAATTAAGGGCAGTAAAAATCTTTCCAAAAATATATTTGACTCCTATTAGATATAGGACACCCATAAATGACAAAAATATAATTTTAAAAGTTATTTTACTGTTTTATTTAAAGGCTTTTTCTTTAGGACAGAAATGGTCTTTAATAGGTTAAAATTATTTTAATGCTTTAAAATATTTGGGAAAAACCTAGGGAAACTCAGTGGACATATATTGTCCATATATAAGAGTCTCAACACATGGTCATGTTCAAAATATTGGTCAAATCCCTCAAAAACCCTTTCTGGATATTTCAAGCGTTTGAAATATTTACAATGGAAATATTCCCCAAACATTCCAAGAAAATTCTATCATGTCACATATGACATGTTTGATGATATTGACAAGTCTCATGTCATGGAGAATAGTATAACTCCATGAAATCCCCTCAAAACCACTTCTGTCCTTTTTCAAGTTTGAACAACTTTGCACTGTCAAACATGTCCAAATGCTCTCAAACTTGGTGCACATGCTCAAATGGTGTAATAATGCATCTAGACCAAATGGAACAAGTTGGAAAGAATGTTATCTTGATCAAAGTGCCCCAAAACCCTCTCTGTCCAAAACCAAATTTGAACAACTTTACATTGGCAACTTTCTCCTTTTGATCTCAACTTTTTTGGACATGTTCAAAACCTTAAATGATGACACTAAACTAAGTGGTGCATCAAGGAGAATAGATTTGCATGACTAAATCTTGGAAAGTCCATTTCTGTTGATTTCTAGGGTTTACAAAAGTTGCATTGGCAACTTTGCCCAAATGAGCTCAAACTTGGTGGAACACCCTACTTCTATGTGCCATTTCATCCTGTTAAGTTTCATGTCAAGTGAAATTAAATTTCTTGCCCAAACCACCATCAAACACCTTCTGACAGAAACTCAAAATCCCTGTTTAGGCCCCTTCCACTAATCTCCATGAGCTGAACTTTTTCCCACGGCCTCCGCTGATCCTTCTCTAACTCCTACATGCTTTGCTGCCCAAGGAGCAATGATTAAGGGGGGCATAGACCCATTTTTCTCATCTGGACAGCCACTTTTCCCTCCCTTTCTCATCTCTCTCCCACTCCTGGCAAGTTACAGAGCATCCAAAGCCTCCCTCCCTCTTGTTTACTCTTCCTGCAGACGCCAGATACAAGTGCACGCGCGGGTGCGCGCAAAAAGCCGCGGACGCCGGCCATTTGCATGCTCTGGAGCGCGAGGCAGAGCAGGCGACCGTTGACTCCGCGTCCCCCGACCACCTCGAGCCTCCCCCTTGCGCCAGTCGAGGTGCCTCGACATCCGCAACACGCCACCGCGCTGGCCCCCTCCTTTCCCCCTCTGTCCTGCCCATGCCGCGCGTGCCAAGAGCCGCCCGAGCCCGCCAATGCGCGTGCGAGCTCGTGGCTCCACCCGGAGCTCGCCCCGCTCCCTCTCTCTCTTCCTGGCGCCCTACTCCACCCCCACGAGCACCGCAGACAACCCCTCGCTCGCTCCCCTTGCCGCCCGAGCCGTTTCCACGGCCACCCGTGCGCCGCGTCCACGGTGAGCCGTGGGTCGGCTACTTAAGGCCACCCCGAGCCCCCTCTCTACTCTTTTGGCCCTCTCTCCCTCTCGTGCATTCCCTGGACCAACCCACTGCTCTTCCCGTGCTCTCCTTGCACCTCCATGGCCGGAGCAGTGCCGCCGGCCGCCGCTTAAATTCATGGGCCTCGGCCCCTCTCTCGTCCCCATGAACACTCCCGCACCCTCTCATCACCACCGCCAACTCACCCCCGTGCTCCATCCACTCCTCCTCGTGCCTTCCTCGCCTTGCCGAACCCCGCCATCGCCTGTTCCCGCCGCGGCCGAGGCCTCGCTCGCTCGGGCGCTCCCCGGCGGAAACTGGGTCCCCGGGTGGACGCGGCCCATCCTCCCGAGCTCGCCGGAGTCCGGGCAGTCGCCGGAGGTGGCCGGAGCCACCGGAACGGGCGCCAGCAAGCTCTCGGCCCCGCCTTCTCTTCCTCCTCTGTCGCGGGCGGGAGGAGGGAGACGACCCGGCGGTGGACCCGCAGGTCAGTGACCCCGCCAGCGGGCCCCTCCCATTTAAGTGGATGCGTACCAACTTCTCCACCGCTTCCCCGCAGCGAAGTCGCCCCAGCGCGAGTTCGCCTCCGACGTGGCCTCTGCGCGCGTGCCGCCGAGCCGCTGGCCCGGCCCAGTGGCGCCCTAGCACTAAACCTCGCCCAGTGCGCGCTGCCGCCGCCCAGATCTGGCCCATTTCGGTAAATACTTTTCCTTTTTCTTTTCTGTACAATTTGTAAAATCCATAAATAATTCAAATTAACTCCAAACTTGATGATTCAAATTTCTAGTAATTTCTAAATTCATGCCCTATCACATGGTGCTACTTGCACATCTTTGGAGAAATATTTCTTTCACAAATAATTAACAAATCCCATTTTTTCATTTCTGTCATAAACTTTAGAACATCACAGAGGGCCCAAATTTGATCCAAATGCCATGATTCAAATTTTTAAATGCTTCTAAGTTCATAACTTAGTTTATGAACATTTTTCTTAATACTTTCTGTACCACACGGTATAATGAGCCATTTCTTCATATTTGTCAACTTTGCAAATTCATAGGAAATTCATTTGAACTCCAAATCCAGTGAAACCAACTCCTAGATGCTTCTAAAATCATGATTTGTTAAATGGGTGCCTTTGCTCATTTTTCTAAAATATATTTATGTACACTTCTTGCAAATCCATAAATCCATTGATTCTATCATATTGAAATACTCAAAAATATCCACTGATCCAGTCCCAATGAAACCACTCTGATTATTTTCCATATAACCAGAGAAGTCCTAGAAAAGTCAACTTCATATTTTTAGAGCACTTTTACTTTTGCCTTGTTGTGTTGCTTATTGTGTTTGTTTCCGACGTTAGTTGACGAAGTAGACGGAGTACTTGGAGAAGGACCTGAAGAATTCAAGACTGATGAAACCAGGCAAGCATCCCTTTGACCATGTCTATGAACCCCTTCTTATGCATGTCATATAGCACCATATTGTTGTTGCAACGGAATCATGATGAGGTGGTAACCACCTTGATGGGTTGCCTCTGTTAGTTCCTCGTTGATACTTGCATGGTGCATGACCCTACCTCCTTATGAGGGTTATGCCAGTGGGAGTAGATAGGATGCTATAGTAGTGGCTACGCAAATGGGACGGGAATATGCATGGTGATGGAGACAAAGTATTTACAAAAGACTTTTCGAAAACCCTGTCGGGTGCCACTTATGCCCGAGGGAGATATTGAGTTGGGTAACCACTTGATGACAAAGTGGTGTATCGAGGCAAGTGTGTGTGTTGTTTTCAAAACGGATTGGTTTAAGTTGCGACCGTTATTCCAACCTTACATGCGCAACCACTCTACCCTTATATGGGAAAGGGCATTATTGATTACCTAGGCCGATACTAGCTTGGAGCCCGCATTACTAGTGACGGGAGAGTTGTTGTTGCGCTCTCTCGGGACGGGGTCGTGCCAGGTAGGGCGGCCAAGAACATTTTTATGGGGCACCGGACACACCGTTGGTACCCCGTGCCAGTGGTATGTGATGAATATGGGAGCGAGGCTCCACAATTTTAAGTTGTGAAATGTTGGGCACGAGGGTTACTACCAATCGAGTGGACTCTATGTTAGTGTCGTCTAGGGAAAGATAGTGATCGGGTGCTTACCCCGGGTACTTGAGGTACCGCGGGTCGTGGATGACACGGAAGTTCCCCGGATCTTGTGGGTAAAGTGTGCAACCTCTGCAGAGTGTAAAACTATTCGAATAGCCGTGTCCACGGTCAAGGACAGTTGGGTAACCGCTCTTGGGCTACGTCCACATGTTTACAAACCAATGTGTGTGTTTGGATAAGTGGGAAGAACTACTTGGGTCAAGTCAAAGGACTTGACATGATTGAGTTGGGTTGATGCCCACTCCATTTATGTTGATATCTGTAACCAGTCCCTATGGTTACTTGAATTCGTATGATGCATGTTTTACCAAGTGTTGAACATGTCATAGCACAACAAAACTAGCTTTCTGCAAAATTTACCTATATCATGCATTGTTGTATCTTGAACCAAAACATGGGTTGCTTGCGAGTACATTCAAAGTACTCATTGGCTTGCCACTGGTTATTTTATTGACCGGGCATGAAAGAATAGGATATGATGAAGAATACTTCGGTGACAAACATGCGAGCTAGGACGCTTCCCAGTCAGAATGCCTGTAGGGTTAAGGCAGATGGCATGGGTCCAAGTTATCGACGAAGATTTCCGCTGCGAAGTTATACTCAAGACTCGACCATAATGGTCATAATTTATGTAAGACGGTATGTATGGATGTAAGACTCTTGTTATTCAGCTTCTGTGTGTTCAGTGAGCATTGATCTCTGGGATCACTATACACGTGCATTCGGTGATCACGACTTATGAGTCGGTGTCCCCACATCGATCTTGTAAGCGTTGTTGTTGTAGCGTGCTAGTACCTTGAAGGGTCCATTGGCTCGTGGTAGAAGTTTGGACTTGCGTTCATTGGGGAAGCGGTCCTTGCGAAGGTGTAGCCACACAAGATCTCCAATGTTGAATATCATGGGTTGCTTGTTGACGTTGATCTTGGTCGCGAGTCGTTGTACTTGGCGCTCGATGGTGTGCCTTGTATGTTCATGCATCTTCTTGAGGTAGTTCACTCGGGCACTCGCGTCCATGTTGATGCGCTCTTGTAGTGGTAGAGGAAGAATGTCCAATGGGGACAACGGGTTGAAACCGTAGACGACCTCGAAAGGGGACTTGCCAGTAGTCGAATGTCTTACACGATTGTAGGCGTACTCGGCGATAGGTAGGTACTCCTCCCACTCCTTGATGTTCTTCTTTATCAACGCGCGTAGGAGAGTGGAGAGTGTACGGTTCGTCACCTCCGTTTGGCCGTCGGTTTGTGGATGGTATGCCGTGGAGAATAGTAGCTTGATTCCGAGCTTGGCGCATAAAGTCTTCCAAAAGTAACTCAAGAACTTGGCGTCGCGGTCCGAGACAATCGTCTTTGGCACTCCATGAAGTCGCAAGATTTCCCTACAAAAGAGATTGGCAACATGTGAATCATCGTCTATCTTGTTGCAAGGAATGAAATAAGCCATTTTGGAGAATCGGTCCACAACTACAAAAACAGAATCCTTGCCATTTCTAGTTCTAGGCAAACCAAGCACAAAATCCATGCTAATATGTTCCCATGGTTGGTACGGAATTGGAAGAGGCATATATAGACCATGAGATTGAGCTTTAGACTTAGCTTTGCGACATGTAGAGCATCGGTTGGTGAAGCGGTTGACGTCGCGGAACATCTTGGGCCAAAAATAGTTCTTGGAGAGCGTAGCAAGTGTCTTGTCGCGTCCAAAGTGTCCCATTAGTCCTCCTCCATGAGATTCTTGCAAAAGCAACAAACGACGAGAAGACTCAGGGATGCAAAGTTTGTTAGCTCTCATAAGATAACCATCTTTGATGTGATAGTGTTCCCAAGATGGATGCGTCAAGCACTTTGCATAAGGAATAGCAAAAGTAGGATCATGCGCATACAAGTCTTTTATGTTCTCAAAGCCAATGACATTCAATTCAAGTTTAGTAACAAGCATGCATATACGGTAAAGTGCATCTGCCACAACATTTTCCTTACCTTTAATATACTTGATGACATAAGGAAATGACTCTATAAATTCACTCCACTTAGCATGACGCTTGTTTAACTTAGTTTGACCCTTAAGGTATTTAAGCGTTTCATGATCGGTATGTATGATAAATTCATGAGGGTGGAGATAATGTTCCCATTCACGCAAAACTCGCACTAAAGCATATAGTTCCTTGTCATAGATGGGGTAATTGAGTTGCGCTCCGAAAAGTTTTTCGCTAAAGTATGCTATGGGGCGCTTCTCTTGCATTAACACACCTCCTATGCCATTACCACTAGCATCGCAATGAATTTCAAAAGGTTTGTCGAAGTTGGGTAATGCCAGCACGGGAGCATGAGTAAGCAAATTCTTAAGCTCATTGCATGCGCTATTTTGCGATGGTCCCCAAACAAAGGGTGCATTCTTCTTGCTCAAAGCATGTAAAGGAGATGCAATGGTGCTAAAATCCTTCACAAATCTATGGTAGAAACCGGCTAAACCAAGGAAACTACGCACTTATTGCAAATTGGTTGGTTGGGGCCAACTTTTAATAGAATTAATCTTAGATTCATCAACATGAACACCCGTAGAAGATACTACAAAACCCAAGAAAACAAGCTTATCGACACCAAAAAGGCATTTTTCCATATTAGCATAAAGATGCTTGATACGTCTCCAACGTATCTATAATTTTTGATTGTTCCATGCTATTATATTATCTGTTTTGGATGTTTAATGGGATTTACTAAGCACTTTTATATTATTTTTGGGACTAACCTATTAACCGAGGCCCAGTGCAAATTGCTGTTTTTTTGCCTATTTCAGTGTTTCGCAGAAAAGGAATATCAAACGGAGTCCAAACGGAATGAAATCTTCGGGAGAGTTATTTTTGGAACAAACGTGATCCAGAGGACTTGGAGTGGACGTCAAGAAAGAAGCAAGGAGGCCACGAGGCAGGGAGGTGCGCCTGCCCCCTGGGCGCGCCCCCACCCTCGTGGGCCCCTCGCAGCTCCACCGACATACTTCTTCCTCCTATATATACCCATATACCCCGAAAACATCCAGGAGCACCACAAAACCCTATTTCCACCGCTGCAACCTTCTGTACCCGTGAGATCCCATCTTGGGGCCTTTTCCGGCGCTCCGCCGGAGGTGGAATCGATCATGGAGGGCTTCTACATCAACACCATAGCCTCTCCGATGATGTGTGAGTAGTTTACCACAGACCTTCGGGTCCATAGTTATTAGCTAGATGGCTTCTTCTCTCTCTTTGGATCTCAATACAAAGTTCTCCTCGATCTTCTTGGAGATCTATTCAATGTAATTCTTTTTGCGGTGTGTTTGTCGAAATCCGATGAATTGTGGGTTTATGATCAAGATTATCTATGAACAATATTTGAATCTCCTCTGAATTCTTTTATCTATGATTTGTTATCTTTGCAAGTCTCTTCGAATTATCAGTTTGGTTTGGCCTACTAGATTGATCTTTCTTGCAGTGGGAGAAGTGCTTAGCTTTGGGTTCAATCTTGCGGTGTCCTTTCCCAGTGACAGCAGGGGCAGAAAGGCACGTATTGTATTGTTGCCATCGAGGATAAAAAGATGGGGTTTATATCATATTGCTTGAGTTTATCCCACTACATCATGTCATCTTGCCTAATGTGTTACTCTGTTCTTATGAACTTAATACTCTAGATGCATGCTGGATAGTGGTCGATGTGTGGAGTAATAGTAGTAGATGCAGAATCGTTTCGGTCTACTTGTCGCGGACGTGATGCCTATATACATGATCATGCCTAGATATTCTCATAATTATGCAGTTTTCTATCAATTGCTCGACAGCAATTTGTTCACCCACCGTAATACTTGTGCTATCTTGAGAGAAGCCACTAGTGAAAGCTATGGCCCCGGGTCTATCTTCCATCATATTAATCTCCTGCCAACGTGCTATTTCTGTCGCCGTTTATTTTTGCAATCTTTACATTTCAATCTATATCATAAAAATACCAAAAATATTTATCTTATTATCTCTATGAGATCTCACTTTTGCAAGTGGCCGTGAAGGGATTGACAACCCCTTTATCGCGTTGGTTGCAAGGTTCTTATTTGTTTGTGTAGGTACGAGGCGACTTGCGTGTAGTCTCCTACTGGATTGATACCTTGGTTCTCAAAAACTGAGGGAAATACTTACGCTACTTTGCTGCACACCCTTTCCTCTTCAAGGGAAAAACCAACACAGTGCTCAAGAGGTAGCAAGAAGGATTTCTGGCGCCGTTGCCGGGGAGATCTACGCCAAGTCAAGACATACCAAGTACCCATCAAAACTCTTATCCCTCGCATTACATTATTTGCCATTTGCCTCTCGTTTTCCTCTCCCCCACTTCACCTTTGCAATTTTATTCGCCTCTTTCCCGTTTGTTTTTCTTTCGCCATGGCCGAATAAAAAAGGGCTAAGGGTTCTCTACCGAGTTTTAATACTTTGGATAGTCCCTCTGTCCTCTCTAAGCTCATAAATAATGATGCTATGGAAAGACCTACCGGGGTTATCAATGAGGGTTTGAATAATTTCGATGAAGATGATCCCGGAATTTTTCATTATTTACTTGATGAGTCTTTAAAAGATGCTTGGGATAGGTTATTAAGGATCCGAGCTAGCTATGTGCCTCAATATCAAATTGAGATATACCTAAAAAGCTTTTATGTTGGCTTACCCTCTTCGTTCAAGCAAGTTTTAGATTCTATTTTTGAAGAAGGTTTTCTTGAAGGGGATCCCATAGATACCTATGAAAAGATGAAAACTATATTTGGGCACCCCATGAGTGAGAAGGTTGAATCCAGCTCTGTTTTGTGCTTTTAGCAAAATGAAATTATCAAAGAAATGAAGGCTAGCTTAGATGCAAATTTCCGTAGCGTGCTTAATCTTTCTTCCACCATTAATGGCCACGTGATTTCCCAAAACAGAAAGATAAATGCTATAGATAAGAAATTTTCTCTTTTCTTCCCCAACACCAAAGATGGCAATACCTAGATCTATCCTTGCCTTTTTTGCCTAGCTAGGGGCGTTAAAACGATAGCGCTTGTTGGGAGGCAACCCAATTTTATTTTTGTTTCTTGTTTTTTGGTTCTATTTAGTAATAAATATTTCATCTTGCCTCTGTTTAGATGTGTTTTCATGTTTTAATAATGTTTGTGCCAAGTAGAACCAATAGGATCTTCTTGGGTGATAGTTGTTTGATCTTGCTGAAAAAGACAGAAACTTTGCGCTCACAAAAATAATTGTTAAAATTCGCCAGAACATGATAAAATACCAATTCTTTTGCAGTAGATCAATATACAAATTTTCCAGGTTGTCCTAGTTTTTCAGAATTTTTTGAGTTCTAGAAGTATTCGAACAAATCTGATTGCTACAGACTGTTCTGTTTTTGACAGATTCTATTTTTCGTGTGTTTGCTTATTTTGATGAATCTATGGCTAGTATCGTAGGGTATAAACCATAGAGAAGTTGGAATACAGTAGGTTTAACACCAATATAAATAAAGATTGAGTTCATTACAGTACCTTGAAGTGGTGGTTTGTTTTCTTATACTAACGGAGCTCATGAGATTTTTTGTTGAGTTTTGTGTTGTGAAGTTTTCAAGTTTTGGGTAAAGATTTGATGGATTATGGAATAAGGAGTGGCAAGAGCCTAAGCTTGGGGATGCCCAAGGCACCCCAAGGTAAAATTCAAGGACAACCAAAAGCCTAAGCTTGGGGATGCCCCGGAAGGCATTCCCTCTTTCGTCTTCGTCTATCGGTAACTTTACTTGAGGCTATATTTTTATTCACCACATGATATGTGTTTTGCTTGGAGCGTCTTGTATGATTTGAGTCTTTGCTTTTTATTTTACCAAAATCATCCTTGTTGTACGCACCTTTTGGGAGAGACACACATGAATCGGAATTTATTAGAATACTCTGTGTGCTTCACTTATATCTTTTGAGCTAGATAATTTTGCTCTAGTGCTACACTTATACCTTTTTAGAGCATGGTAGTGGTTTTATTTTATAGAAATTATTGATCTCTCATGATTCACTTATATTATTTTGAGAGTCTTTTAGAACAGCATGGTAGTTTGCTTTGACTATAAAATTAGTCCTAATATGATGAACATCCAAGATGGGTATAATAAAAACTATCATATAAAGTGCATTGAATACTATGAGAAGTTTGATACTTGATAATTGTTTTGAGATATGAAGATGGCGATATTAGAGTCATGCTAGTTGAGTAGTTGTGAATTTGAGAAATACTTGTTCTAAAGTTTGTGATTCCCGTAGCATGCACGTATGGTGAACCGTTATGTGATGAAGTCGGAGCATGATTTATTTATTGATTGTCTTCCTTATGAGTGGCGGTCGGGGATGAGCGATGGTCTTTTCCTACCAATCTATCCCCCTAGGAGCATGCGCGTAGTACTTCGTTTCGATAACTAATAGATTCTTGCAATAAGTATGTGAGTTCTTTATGACTAATGGTGAGTCCATGGATTATACGCACTCTCACCCTTCCACCATTGCTAGCCTCTCTAATACCGCGCACCTTTCGCCGGTATCATACACCCACCATATACCTTCCTCAAAACATCCACCATACCTACCTATTATGGCATTTCCATAGCCATTCCGAGATATATTGCCATGCAACTTACCACCGTTCCATTTATTATGACACACTTCATCATTGTCATATTGCTTTGCATGATCATGTAGTGGAAATCGTATTTGTGGCAAAGCCACCGTTCGTAATTCTTCCATACATGTCACTCCTGATTCATTGCATATCCCGGTACACTGCCGGAGGCATTCACATAGAGTCATATTTTGTTCCAGTATTGAGTTGTAATTTTTGAGTTGTAAGTAAATAAATGTGTGATGATCATCATTATTAGAGCATTGTCCCAAGTGAGGAAAGGATGATGGAGACTATGATTCCCCCACAAGTCGGGATGAGACTCCGGACGAAAAGAAAAAAAAGGGGGGAAGAGGCCACAAAAAAAGAGAAAAGGGCCCAAATAAAAAAAGATGAGAGAAAAAGAGAGAAGGGACAATGTTACTATCCTTTTGCCACACTTGTGCTTCAAAGTAGCACCATGATCTTCATGATAGAGAGCCTCCTATGTTGTCACTTTCATATACTAGTGGGAATTTTACATTATAGAACTTGGCTTGTATATTCCAATGACGGGCTTCCTCAAAATGCCCTAGGTCTTCGTGATCAAGCAAGTTCGATGCACACCCACTTAGTTTCTTTTGTTGAGCTTTAATACACTTATAGCTCTAGTGCATCCGTTGCATGGCAATCCCTACACACTCACATTGATATCTATTGATGGGCATCTCCATAGCCCGTTGATACGCCTAGTTGATGTGGGACTATCTTCTCCTTTTTTTCTTCTCCACAACCACCATTCTATTCCACATATAGTGCTATGTCCATGGCTCACGCTCATGTATTGCGTGAAGATTGAAAAGGTTTGAGAACATCAAAAGTATGAAACAATTGCTTGGCTTGTCATCGGGGTTGTGCATGATTAAATACTTTGTGTGATGAAGATAGAGCATAGCCAGACTATATGACTTTGTAGGGATAACTTTCTTTGGCCATGTTATTTTGAGAAGACATGATCGCTTTGTTAGTATGCTTGAAGTATTATTATTTTCATGTCAATATTAAAATTTTATCTTGAATCTCTCGGATCTGAACATTCATGCCACAATAAAACAGAATTACTTAGAGAAATATGCTAGGTAGCATTCCACATCAAAAATTCTGTTTTTATCATTTACCTACTCGAGGACGAGCAGGAATTAAGCTTGGGGATGCTTGATACGTCTCCAATGTATCTATAATTTTTGATTGTTCCATGCTATTATATTATCTGTTTTGGATGTTTAATGGGCTTTACTAAGCACTTTTATATTATTTTTCGGACTAACCTATTAACCGAAGGTCCAGTGCAAATTGTTGTTTTTTTTGCCTATTTCAGTGTTTCGCAGAAAAGGAATATCAAACGGAGTCCAAACAGAATGAAACCTTCGGGAGAGTTATTTTTGGAACAAACATGATCGAGAGGACTTGGAGTGGACATCAAGAAAAAAGCGAGGAGGCCACGCGGCAGGGAGGCGCGCCTGCCCCCCCTGGGCGCGTCCCCCACCCTCGTGGGCCCCTCGCAGCTCCACCGACCTACTTCTTCCTCCTATATATACCCATATACCCCAAAAACATCCAGTAGCACCACGAAACCCTATTTCCACCGCCGCAACCTTCTGTACCCGTGAGATCCCATCTTGGGGCCTTTTCCGGCGCTGCACCGGAGGGGGAATCGATCAGGGAGGACTTCTACATCAACACCATAGCCTCTCCGATGATGTGTGAGTAGTTTACCATAGACCTTCGGGTCCATAGTTATTAGCTAGATCGCTTCTTCTCTCTCTTTGGATCTCAATACAAAGTTCTCCTCGATCTTCTTGGAGATCTATTCGATGTAATTCTTTTTGCAGTGTGTTTGTCGAGATCCGATGAATTGTGGGTTTATGATCAAGATTATCTATGAACAATATTTGAATCTCCTCTGAATTCTTTTATCTATGATTTGTTATCTTTGCAAGTCTCTTCGAATTATCAGTTTGGTTTGGCCTACTAGATTGATCTTTCTTGCAATGGGAGAAGTGCTTAGCTTTGGGTTCAATCTTGCGGTGTCCTTTCCCAGTGACAGCAGGGGCAGCAAGGCACGTATTGTATTGTTGCCATCGAGGATAAAAAAATGGGGTTTATATCATATTGCTTGAGTTTATCCCTCTACATCATGTCATCTTGCCTAATGCGTTACTCTGTTCTTATGAACTTAATACTCTAGATGCATGCTGGATGGCAGTCGATGTGTGGAGTAATAGTAGTAGATACAGAATCGTTTCGGTCTACTTGTCGCGGATGTGATGCCTATATACATGATCATGCCTAGATATTCTCATAATTATGCACTTTTCTATCAATTGCTCGACAGTAATTTGTTCACCCACCGTAATACTTGTGCTATCTTGAGAGAAGCCACTAGTGAAACCTATGGCCCCCGGGTCTATCTTCCATAATATTAATCTCCCGCCAACGTGCTATTTCTGTCGCCGTTTATTTTCACAATCTTTACTTTTCAATCTATATCATAAAAATACCAAAAATATTTATCTTATTACCTCTATCAGATCTCACTTTTGCAAGTGGCCGTGAAGGGATTGACAACCCCTTTATCGCGTTGGTTGCAAGGTTCTTATTTGTTTGTGTAGGTACGAGGCGACTTGTGTGTAGTCTCCTACTGGATTGATACCTTGGTTCTCAAAAACTGAAGGAAATACTTACGCTACTTTGCTGCATCACCCTTTCCTCTTCAAGGGAAAAACCAACGCAGTGCTCAAGAGGTAGCAATGCTCTTTTCGAAGAGTTTGTAGCACGGTTCGAAGGTAGGTGACATGATCTTTGAGAGATTTGCTAAAAACAAGGATATCGTCAAAGTAGACAAGAACAAACTCACCAATGTAAGGGCGAAACACATAATGCATAAGACACATGAAAGTACCGGGTGCTTCCAATAAACCCATAGGCATGACTAACCACTCATACAAACCAAACTTTGTTTTGAAAGCAGTTTTCCATTCATCACCCTCTTGTATGCGTATTTGATAGTAACCACTTTTAAGATCAATTTTGGAAAAAAATAGTGGCACCGCTAAGTTCATCTAGCATATCATCAAGGCGTGGAATGGGTTACCTATATCGAACGGTGATAGCATTGATAGGTCTACAATCGGAACACACGCGAAAGCTACCGTCTCTTTTTGGCACAAGAATGACCGGTACGGCACAAGGACTCAAACTTTCACGCACATGTCCATGGTCTATGAGATGCTTTACTTGCCTTTGTATTTCTTTGGTTTCTTCGGGGTTGACGCGGTATGGGGCCTTGTTTGGAAGAGGTGTTCTGGGGATGAGGTCGGTGCGGTGCTCGATGCCTCGTACTGGAGGTAGACCCGGAGGTAGCTCGTCGGGGAAAACATCTTGGAATTCCTGCAATAGAGAAGATAACACCAAAGGTAGATTGTGAGAAGTGTTAGTTTTTGGTGCCTCGTCTTTGCGCAAAAGGAGTATTGGCCATTTCCCCTACTCTCCTCCACATTTTATCAATTGGTCATGCTAGAGACAAAAACAGACATGGGTAGTTATAAGGATGGTATCAGGAAAATGAATATCTTCGGAAAATATTTTGAGTTTCGTATGGCTTTTTTTTCTCTTCACTCGGACCATTCCGCCTTGTCGACATAGTGCATGACACTTGATGGGTTCTCATACACTTCTCTCATCTCACGTTTGGTGGCAAAAAGGACTAATCTCGTCTTGTTGCTCATTGTGGAGGCACTCAATTTGGGATTGTGGCGCTCACTCTCTTTTTGGTGGTTCGCTCTCTCACTATTTTCTTCACAATGGGTGGCTTGCTTGTCGGCAATCACTTGGCTTGGAGACATAGGTGGTAGTACATATTCCTTTCCTTTCATCTTGAATCTATAGTGGTTTGTACGCCCGTTGTGGATGACACCTCGGTCAAATTGCCATGGCCGTCCAAGAAGGAGGTGGCAAACGGTCATTGGAAGGACATCACACTCCAATGTGTCTTCGTAAGCTTCGATCTTGAAAGAAACTTGTACCCTATGCTCGACTTAAATGGTGCCGTTGTCGCTTAGCCATTGAACCTTGTAGGAGTGCGGGTGCTTCATCTTGACCAATTGGAGCTTGGATCATAGTTCTTCACTTGCAAGGTTATGGCAACTCCCTCCATCGATGATGACCTTGACGGACCATCCATTGATGCCGGCCCTGGTGTGGAAGATATGGCATCTTTGGTCTTTGTCTTGTTGATGTTGAAGAGTCAAGACCTTGGAGACAACGAGAGCGGGGCTCGAATCTTCGTCACAAAAGACTTGATCATCTTCATCTTTGTTCACGCGCCGGTGCATGGCCACTTGCTCAAGGGCTTCCATCTCCTCTTCACTCATGGAGTCATAGGTTCCGTCGTCATTGAGGATCATGGTGCGCTTGTTTGTACACTCAAAGGACTTGTGGCCTCGGCCGCCGCATGTGAAGCATTTGAAGGAACTTGTCTTGATGTTCTCATCGGTTGGGGTAGATGATGATGAAGCTCTCGGCTTGAAGTTGCTTGTAGTAGGAGGACGACTTGAGGTTGTCGAAGTTTTCTTGTAACTTGACGTGTCTCCGTTGCTTGTAGATGGCTTGGTTGAGGTAGAAGTTGTTGGAGTCGTTGAAGCTTGATTGTTGGAGAGGCCATAGGACTTTGATGAGAACTTGGCGTACTTGAAGTCATCTTGCACTTGGCATTCCGCTTTGGTAGCTTGATGCACTAGCTCGATGAGGTTCGAGTATGGTTGGAAGTCGGCGATCTTCTTGATAGGATGATTGAGTCCATTCAAGAAACGTGCCATAGTTTGCTCATCATCTTCCATGACATTGGCTCATATCATGGCAATCTCCATTTCCTTATAGTACTCTTCAACGCTCTTGGTTCCTTGCTTGAGTAGTTGAAGTTTCTTGAAGAGGTCGCGGTTGTAGTAGTTTGTCACGAAGCGTGCTCTCATGACATCCTTCATTTGCGCCCAAGTAGTGATGGGTGGTTCACCTCTTGCCGTTCGGCGCTCAGTGACTTGTTCCCACCAAATGAGGATGTAGTCTTGGAACTCAAGGGATGCCATCGCGATCTTCTTCTCTTCTTCATAGTTGGATTTTGTCAATCTTCAATGCCCATGATATGTACTCTTCGGGGTCATTGCTTCCGGTGAACTTGGGCATGGTGAACTTTAGCTTGCCGTATCATTGCTCTTCATTGTGTTGGAGTCGAGGATGATGACGCCCATGTCATTGAGGATTGACAAACTCATGTTGCTCTTGGCGAGGAGGGTTGTCGACCTCATGTTGCTCTTGTCTTGGAGGATTTCCATTGTCTTCATGCTCTCGATGAACTTGATGTTATTGTCTATCTTGAGGATGCACTTGTCGCTCTTGATGAGGAACTTGACGATGCACACGTGATTGATAAATCCTTTCTTGAACTTCGTCGTGAAGCGCTTCTTGGTGCTCACGAGCTTGGCGGCCTCGATTGGCTACGGCTCGACTTGAATCTCGGAGGGCACGTTGTGCCTCAAGTGCTTGAGCTTCACGAAGTTGTTGTTCTTGGCGTTGTGCCTCGGCATCTTGTGCATCTTGGTGTTGACGCGCTCGCTCCTCTTGTTCTTGTTGGCGTTGACGTTGCCGTTGCCGTTCTTGTGCTTGCGCGAATGTAGCTTGGTGATACGTCTCCAACGTATCTATAATTTTTGATTGCTCCATGCTATTATATATTCTGTTTTGGATGTTTAATGGGCTTATTTATACACTTTTATATTATTTTTGGGACTAAACTATTAACCCAAGGCCCAGTGCAAATTGCTGTTTTTTGCCTATTTCAGTGTTTCGCAGAAAAGGAATATCAAACGGAGTCCAAACGGAAGGAAACCTTCGGGAGAGTTATTTTTGGAACAAACATGATCTGGAGGACTTGGAGTGGACGTCAAGCAATCAACGAGGAGGCCACAAGGCAGGGGGCGCGCCTACCCCCTGGGCGCGCCCTCCCCCCTCGTGGGCCCTCGTGGCTCCACCGACTTACTTCTTCCTCCTATATATACCTACGTACCCCAAAACCATATAGGGGCACCACGAAAACCTAATTCCACCGCCGCAACCTTTTGTACCCGTGAGATCCCATCTTGGGGCCTTTTCCGGCGCTCCGCCAGAGGGGGCATTGATCACGGAGGGCTTCTACATCAACACCATAGCCTCTCCGATGATGTGTGAGTAGTTTACCTCAGACCTTCGGGTCCATAGTTATTAGCTAGATGGCTTCTTCTCTCTCTTTGGAACTCAATACAAAGTTCTCCTCGATTCTCTTAGAGATCTATTCGATGTAATCTTCTTTTGCGGTGTGTTTGTCGAGATCCGATGAATTGTGGGTTTATGATCAAGATTATCTATGAACAATATTTGAATCTTCTCTGAATTCTTTTATGTATGATTGGTTATCTTTGCAAGTCTCTTCTAATTATCAGTTTGGTTTGGCCTACTAGATTGATCTTTCTTGCAATGGGAGAAGTGCTTAGCTTTGGGTTCAATCATGCGGTGCTTGATCCTAGTGACAGTAGGGGAAACGACACGTATTGTATTGTTGCCATCGAGGATAAAAACATGGGGTTTATATCATATTGCATGAGTTTATCCCTCTACATCATGTCATCTTGCTTAAAGCGTTACTCCGTTCTTATGAACTTAATACTCTAGATGCATGCTGGATAGCGGTCGATGTGTGGAGTAATAGTAGTAGATGCAGGCAGGAGTCGGTCTACTTGTCACGGACGTGATGCCTATATACATGATCATACCTAGATATTTTCATAATTATGCACTCTTCTATCAATTGCTCGACAGTAATTTGTTTACCCACCGTAATACTTATGCTATCTTGAGAGAAGCCACTAGTGAAACCTATGGCCCCCGGGTCTATTCTCCATCATATTAATCTCCCATCAACAAGCTATTTCTGGCGCCGTTTATTTTGCTTTCTTTACTTTTAGTCTTTATCATAAAAATACCAAAAATATTATCTTATCATCTCTATCAGATCTCACTTTTGCAAGTGCCCGTGAAGGGATTGACAACCCCTTTATCGCGTTGGTTGCAAGGTTCTTATTTGTTTGTGTAGGTACAAGGGACTTGCGTGTGGCCTCCTACTGGATTGATACCTTGGTTCTCAAGAACTGAGGGAAATACTTACGCTACTTTGCTGCATCACCCTTTCCTCTTCAAGGGAAAACCAACGCAGTGCTCAAGAGGTAGCAAGAAGGATTTCTGGCGCCGTTGCCGGGGATTCTACTCACAAGTCAAGACATACCAAGTACCCATCACAAACTCTTATCCCTCGCATTACATTATTTGCCATTTGCCTCTCGTTTTCCTCTCCCCCACTTCACCCTTGCCGTTTTATTCACCCTCTTTTCCGTTCGCCTCTTTTCGCTTGCTTCTTGTTTGCTCGTGTGTTGGATTGCTTGCTTGTCACGATGGCTCAAGACAATACTAAATTGTGTGACTTTACCAATACCAACAACAATGATTTTCTTAGCACTTCGATTGCTCCTCTTACCGAAGCTGAATCTTGTGAAATTAATGCTGCTTTGTTGAATCTTGTCATGAAAGATCAATTCGCCGGCCTTCCTAGTGAAGATGCCGCTACCCATCTAAATAGCTTTGTTGATTTGTGTGATATGCAAAAGAAGAAAGATGTGGATAATGATATTGTTAAATTGAAGGTATTTCCGTTTTCTCTTAGAGATCGCGCTAAAACTTGGTTTTCGTCTTTGCTAAAAATAGTATTGATTCTTGGAATAAGTGCAAAGATGCTTTTATCTCTAAGTATTTTCCTCCCGCTAGGTCATCTCTCTTAGAAACGATATTATGAATTTTAAGCAACTTGATCATGAAAATGTTGCACAAGCTTGGGAGAGAATGAAATTAATGATACGTAATTGTCCTACACATGGTTTGAATTTGTGGATGATTATACAAAACTTTTATGCCGGATTGAATTTTGCTTCTAGAAATCTTTTAGATTCGGCCGCAGGAGGCACTTTTATGGAAATCACTTTAGGAGAAGCTACCAAACTCCTAGATAATATTATGGTTAATTATTCTCAATGGCACACTGAAAGATCTACTAGTAAAAAGGTGCATGCAATTGAAGAAATTAATGTTTTGAGTGGAAAGATGGATGAACTTATGAAATTGTTTGCTAATAAGAGTGTTTCTTCTGATCCCAATGATATGCCTTTGTCTACTTTGATTGAGAATAATAATGAATCTATGGATGTGAATTTTGTTGGTAGGAACAATTTTGGCAACAACGCTTATAGAGGAAACTTTAATCCTAGGCCGTATCCTAGTAATCCCTCTAGTAATTATGGTAATTCCTACAACAACTCTTATGGAAATTTTAATAAGATGCCCTCTGATTTTGAGACTAGTGTTAAAGAATTTATGATTTCTCAAAAGAATTTCAATGCTTTGTTTGAAGAAAAATTGCCTAAGATTGATGAGTTGGCTAGGAACGTGGATAGAATTTCTCTTGATGTTGATTCTTGGAAACTTATATCTATTCCACCTAAGCATGATATCAATGAGTCTCTCAAAGCCATGAGAATTTCCATTGATGAGTGCAAAGAAAGAACCGCTAGGATGCGTGCTAAGAAAGATTGCTTTGTGAAGGCGTGTTCTTCTAGTTTTTATGAGAATAAAGATGAAGATCTAAAAGTTATTGATGTGTCCCCTATTAAATCCTTGTTTTGCAATATGAATCTTGATAATGATGGGACTGGAGATGAGTCAACTTTAGTTAGAAGGCATCCCAAAAATTCGGAGTTTTTAGATCTTGATGCAAAATTTGGCAAAAGTGGGATTGAAGAGGTTAAAACTTTAGATAGCAATGAACCCACTATCTTGGATTTCAAGGAATTTAATTATGATAATTGCTCTTTTATAGATTGTATTTCCTTGTTGCAATCCGTGCTAAATTCTCTGCATGTCAAAATAAAGCTTTTACTAAACATATCGTTGATGCTTTAATGCAATCTTATGAAGAAAAGCTTGAATTGGAAGTTTCTATCCCTAGAAAACTTTATGATGAGTGGGAACCTACTATTAAAATTAAAATTAAAGATCATGAATGCTATGTTTTGGGTGCTAGTGTTTCCACAATTCCAAAAACTTTGTGTGATTTGCTAGGTTTCCATGAATTTGATGATTGTTCTTTAAACTTGCATCTTGCGGATTCCACCACTAAGAAACCTATGGGAAGAATTAATGATGTTCTTATTGTTGCAAATAGGAATTATGTGCCCGTAGATTTCATTGTTCTTGATATAGATTGCAATCCTTCATGTCCTATTATTCTTGGTAGACCTTTCCTTAGAACGATTGGTGCAATTATTGATATGAAGGAAGGAAATATTAGATTCCAATTTCCATCAAGGAAAGGCATGGAACACTTTCCTAGAAAGAAAATAAAATTACCTTATGAATCTATTATGAGAGCTACTTATGGATTGCCTACCAAAGATGGCAACACCTAGATCTATCCTCGCTTTTATGCCTAGCTAGGGGCGTTAAACGATAGCGCTTATTGGGAGGCAACCCAATTTTATTTTAGTTTTTGCTTTTTGGTTCTTTTTAGAAATAAATAATCCATCTAGCTTCTGTTTAGATGTGGTTTTGTGTTTTAATTAGTGTTTGTGCCAAGTAGAACCTTTGGGAAGACTTGGGGAAAGTCTTGGCAATCTTGCTGTAAAAAGCAGAAACTTTAGTGCTCACGAGATTAGCTACAACTTTTTACTGGAGAGTGATATTTAGTTGATTCTTTTTTCAGATGATTAATAGATAAATTCCTCACGTCCAGCAATTTATTTTAGAATTTTTGGAGTTCCAGAAGTTTGCGTTAGTTACAGATTATTACAGACTGTTCTGTTTTTGACAGATTCTGTTTTTCGTGTGTTGTTTGCTTATTTTGATGAATCTATGGCTAGTAATGGACAGGGGCGGAGACAGGGAGGGGCGAGCAGGGGTCAGACCCTTGCCAATCGCTCGCCCCCCTCAACGATTTGTAGCAGGTAGTGCGTAACAGTCGCAGCTAATTACATAATTAGCCCATTTCTTTTTAGCGTAACATAAGCCCATATAGAAACAATTAACTAGACCAGCACCAAAGCAGAGAAGCCCACCCAATAATCCATGGTACCACGGTTGTGGCTAGCTATTTTTTACCACGGCCCAGTGCCTAATCCATCAGTACGTACATGCGTGTTCTGCACTTCTCCTAGGGCGTTCTTCGCCGCCGCCGCTTGCCGTCAGCGTGTCCTACTATGGTCTAGGGTGTTTGCCGTTGCCCCTGGCCGCTACTCGACATGACAACAACACCGTCCACCACTGATCTGCAGTACGCTGTCGACGCACGGGCATGGGCTGACGGCTTGACGCAGGCGGATCTAGATCTCGGGTGAGCAGGATAGATGCAGGTATACGTATATTACACTGATAGTAGTTATTACTCTCTATGTTCTAAAATAATTGTAGCTCTACGTTTGTCCTAAGTAAAACCAATTTATGTTTAATCATGTTTATAGAAAAATACGGTAAGATCAACAAAATTAAATATACATGGTGTGCATATTTTTTAAAGATTCTAATAAAACTATGGTGTTTCAAATATTGATATATTTTTCTACAAACTTGGTAAAACTTGAGGAAGTTTAACTTAGAATAAATTTAGAGCTTCAATTATTTTAAAACAGAGGGAGTGAGATTTTTTTGATAAATTACGACCTTTTTTCCGGGGGGGATAAATTACGACCTTACTATGCTTAATTAATGTTTCATATAAAACAGTAAATTAGTCTAGTAATTACGTGTCTATTTGTACTAGTCAAAGATGAAGCGGAAGAATCAACAACAAATGGGGTAAATTCTTTTTCAATCAATTGGTTCAATTTCAAGCTCTACCATTATTACTACTAATAGTATATTTTTTATACTCCCTCCGTTCCATAATGTAGTGCCTATAGATTTTTGCAAAAGTCAAATATTACAAACTTTGACCATATTTATAGAGAAAAGTAGGTACATCTAGAATACCGATAACAAGGGACCATTTTAGGTAAAGAAGCAATAAAGTTAGTATAGCGAGTGTGGAAAAGTGGTGGTAGGAGTTGCGAAATTGTCCCTGAGCAATTGACTACTTTAGTAGACCGATAACAAGTTTTACGAGGGAGAGGCCACTGCTAGCATGTCATCCCTGACTTCGAATTCTATGCACTTATGATTGGAACTATTAGCAAGCATCCGCAACTACTAACGTTCATTAAGGTAAAACCCAACCATAGCATTAAGATATATTGGTCCCCCTTCAATCCCGTATGCATCAATTTCTATGCTAGGTTGAAGTCTCTTGCCCTACAATACATAGTCCTATCAACATACAACTAACCCTATGGTGTGATCCACGCACGCGCTCATGTGATGGGCACCAAAGGACAGCAACATAACCACAAGCAAATTAAACCAATCATAGCAATTCACCAATTACCGATAGGACAACGAAAATCTACTCATACATCATAGGATAGCAACACATCATTGGATAATAATATGAAGCATAAAGCACCATGTTCAAGTTGAGGGTAAAACGGGTTGCGGGAGAGTGGACCACTATAGATAGATGGGGGAAGGTGATGAAGATGTTGGTGAAGATGACGGAGGTGTTGGTGTAGATCACTGTCACACGATGATGGCCCCGGCGGCGTTTCAGCGCCACCGGGAGAGAGGGGGAGAGGGGCCCCTTCTTCTTCTTCTTCCCTGACCTTCCCCCTGGATGGGAGAAGGGTTTCCCCTCTGGTCCATGGCCTCCATGGCGGCGGAGGGGCGAGAGCCCCTCCGAGATTGGATCTCTTTATCTGTTTCCTTCTGTTTCTGCGCTCCCTGATTCTGCCCTTTCACCGTTTCTTATATTCCCGGAGATCCGTAACTCCGATTGGGCTGAAATTTGGACCCAATTTTTATCCGGATATTGGCTTTCTTGCGGCGAAAGAAGGGCACCAACCACCTTATGGAGTGGCCACGAGGTCCCAGGGCGCGCCTGACCCCCTGGGGCGCGCCCCTCACCCTCGTGGGCCCCTCGGGCATCGTCTCGCGTTGATTCCACTTCCCAAAATTCACATATATTCCAGAAAAATCTCCGTCAGTTTTTATCCCGTTTGGACTCCGTTTGATATGGATTTTCTGCGAAACAAAAAACATGCAACAAACAGGAACTGGCACTGGGCACTGGATCAATATGTTAGTCCCAAAAATAGTATAAAAAGTTGCCAAAAGTATGTAAAAGTTGTAGAATATTGGCATGGAACAATCAAAAATTATAGATACGATGGAGACGTATCAATGTCTACAATACTCTGCACGGAGCTACTCTAGCTATTTGCTCCCACTTTCAATATGTATCTAGATCGAGACTTAGAGTCATCCAGATCGGTGTCAAAGTTTGCACCGTCGTAACTCTTTATGACGAACTCTTTGTCACCTCCATAACCGAGAAACATTTCCTTATTCCACTAAGGATAATTTTGACCGCTGTCCAGTGATCCACTCCTGGATTACTTTGGTACCTCCCTGATAAATAATAGCAGGGCACACATGAGGTCTGGTACACAGCATTGCATATATGATAGAACCTATGGCTGAAGCATTTTCTTTCATTTTCTTTCTATCTTCTGCAGTGGCCGGGCATTGAGTCTGACTCAACTTCACACCTTGTAACACAGGCAAGAACCCTTTCTTCGACTGTTCCATTTTGAACTACTTCAAAATCTTATCAAGGTATGTACTCATTGAAAAAACTTATCAAGTGTCTTGATCTATCTCTATAGGTCTTGATGCTCAATACGTAAGCAGCTTCACCGAGGTCTTTCTTTGAAAAAATCCTTTCAAACACTCATTTATGCTTTCCAGAAAATTCTACATTATTTTCGATCAACAATATGTCATTCACATATACTTATCAGAAATGTTGTAGTGCTCCCACTCACTTTCTTGTAAATACAGGCTTCATCGCAAGTCTGTATAAAACCATATGCTTTGATCACTTTATCAAAGCATGTATTCCAACTTCGAGATGCTTGCATCAGTCCATAGATGGATCGCTGGAGCTTGCACACTTTGTTAGCACCTTTTAGGATTGAAAAAACCTTCTTGTTGCATCATATACAAGTCTTCTTTAAGAAATCCATTAAGGAATGTAGTTTTGACATCCATTTGCCAGATTTCATAAAATGTGGCAATTGCTAACATGATTCGGACAGACTTAAGCATCGCTACGAGTGAGAAAATCTTATCATAGTCAACACCTTGAACTTGTCGAAATTTTTTTGCGACAATTCGAACTTTGTAGATAGTAGCACTACTATCAGCTTCCGTCTTCCTCTTGAAGATCCATTTATTCTCAATGGCTTGCCTATCATCGGGCAAGTCAACCAAAGTACACACTTTGTTCTCATACATGGATCCCGTCTCAGATTTCATGGCCTCAAGCCATTTCGCAGAATTTGGGCTCATCATCGCTTCCTCATAGTTCGTAGGTTTGTCATGGTCTAGTAACATGATTTCTAGAATAGGATTACCATACCACTCTGGTGTGGAACGTACTCTGGTTGACCTACGAGGTTCAGTAGTAACTTGGTCTGAAGTTTCATGATCGTTATCATTAGCTTCCTCACTAGTTGGTGTAGGCATCACTGGAATTGATTTCTGTGATGAGCTACTTTCCAATTCGAGAGAAGGTACAATTACCTCATCAAGTTCTACTTCCCCCACTCACTTCTTTCGAGAGAAACTCCTTCTCTAGAAAGGATCCATTCTTAGCAACAAAAATCTTGGCTTTGGATCTGTGATAGAAGGTGTACCCAATAGTTTCTTTTTGGGTATCCTATGAAGACGCACTTCTTCGATTTGGGTTCAAGCTTATCAGTTTGAAACCTTTTCACATAAGCACCGCAATCCCAAACTTTAAGAAATGGCAGCTTTGGTTTCTTGCCAAATCAAAGTTCATACGGTTTCGTCTCAATGGATTAGATGGTGCCCTATTTAATGTTAATGCAGCTGTCTCTAATGCATAACCCCAAAACGATAGTGGTAAATCGGTAAGAGACATCATAGATCGCACCATATCTAATAAAGCACGGTTATGACGTTCGGACACACCATTACACTGTGGTGTTCCAGGTGGCGTGAGTAGTGAGACTATTCCACATTGATTTAAATGAAGGCCAAACTCGTAACTCAAATATTTGCCTCCGCAATGAGATCATAGAAACTTTATTTTCTTGTTACGATGATTCTCCACTTCATTCTGAAATTCTTTGAACTTTTTAAATGTTTCAGAATTGTGTTTCATTAAGTATATATACCCATATCTTGTCAAATCATCCGTGAAGGTCAGAAAATAATGATACCCGCCGCGAGCCTCAACACTTATCGGACCGTATACATCAGTATGTATTATTTCCAATAAGTCAGTTGCTCGCTCCATTGTTTCGGAGAACGGAGTCTTTAGTCATCTTGCCCACGAGGCATGGTTTGCAAGCATCAAGTGATTCCAAAAGTCCATCACTATGGAGTTTCTTCATGCGCTTTACACCAATATGACCTAAACGGCAGTGCCACAAATAAGTTGCACTATCATTATTAACTTTGCATCTTTTGGCTTCAATATTATGAATATGTGTATTACTACGATCGAGATCCAACAAACCATTTTCATTGGGTGTATGACCATAGAAGGTTTTATTCATGTAAACAGAACAACAATTATTCTCTAATTTAAATGAATAACCGTATTGCAACAAACATGATCAAATCATATTCATGCTCAACGCAAACACCAAATAACACTTATTTAGTTTCAACACTAATCCTGAAAGTATAGGGAGTGTGCGATGATGATCATATCAATCTTGGAACTACTTCCAACACACATCGTCACCTCGCCTTTTACTAGTTTCTGTTTATTCTGCAACTCCCGTTTCGAGTTACTACTCTTAGCAACTGAACCAGTATCAAATGCCGAGGGGTTGCTATAAACACTAGTAAAGTACACATCAATAACATGTATATCCATATACCTTTGTTCACTTTGCCATCCTTCTTATCCGCCAATTACTTGGGGTATTCCGCTTCCAGTGACCAGTCCTTTGCAGTAGAAGCACTTAGTCTCAGGCTTAGGTCCAGACTTGGGTTTCTTCACTCAAGCAGCAACTTGCTTGCCGTTCTTCTTGAAGTTCCCCTTCTTCCCTTTGCCCCTTTTCTTGAAACAAGTGGTCTTGTCAACCATCAACACTTGATGTTTTTCTTGATTTCTACCTTCGCCGATTTTAGCATCGCGAAGAGCTTGGTAATTGCTTTTCGTCATCCCTTGCACATTATAGTTCATCACGAAGTTCTAGTAACTTGGTGATAGTGACTAGAGAACTTTGTGAATTACTATCTTATCTGGAAGATTAACTCCCACTTGATAGTGACTAGAGAACTTTGTCAACCATCAATATGATAAGAAGGATGGCAAAGTGAACAAAGGTATATTGGATATACATGTTATTGATGTGTACTTTACTAGTGTTTATAGCAACCCCTCGGCATTTGATACTGGTTCAGTTGCTAAGAGTAGTAACTCGAAACGGGAGTTGCAGAATAAACAGAAACTAGTAAAAGGCGAGGTGACGATGTGTGTTGGAAGTAGTTCCAAGATTGATATGATCATCATCGCACACTCCCTATACTTTCAGGATTAGTGTTGAAACTAAATAAGTGTTATTTGGTGTTTGCGTTGAGCATGAATATGATTTGATCATGTTTGTTGCAATACGGTTATTCATTTAAATTAGAGAATAATTGTTGTTCTGTTTACATGAATAAAACCTTCTATGGTCATACACCCAATGAAAATGGTTTGTTGGATCTCGATCGTAGTAATACACATATTCATAATATTGAAGCCAAAAGATGCAAAGTTAATAATGATAGTGCAACTTATTTGTGGCACTGCCGTTTAGGTCATATTGGTGTAAAGCGCATGAAGAAACTCCATAGTGATGGACTTTTGGAATCACTTGATGCTTGCAAACCATGCCTCGTGGGCAAGATGACTAAAGACTCCGTTCTCCGAAACAATGGAGCGAGCAACTGACTTATTGGAAATAATACATACTGATGTATACGGTCCGATAAGTGTTGAGGCTCGCGGCGGGTATCATTATTTTCTGACCTTCACGGATGATTTGACAAGATATGGGTATATATACTTAATGAAACACAATTCTGAAACATTTAAAAAGTTCAAAGAATTTCAGAATGAAGTGGAGAATCATCGTAACAAGAAAATAAAGTTTCTATGATCTCATTGCGGAGGCAAATATTTGAGTTACGAGTTTGGCCTTCATTTAAATCAATGTGGAATAGTCTCACTACTCACGCCACCTGGAACACCACAGTGTAATGGTGTGTCCGAACGTCATAACCGTGCTTTATTAGATATGGTGCGATCTATGATGTCTCTTACCGATTTACCACTATCGTTTTGGGGTTATGCATTAGAGACAGCTGCATTAACATTAAATAGGGCACCATCTAATCCATTGAGACGAAACCGTATGAACTTTGATTTGGCAAGAAACCAAAGCTGCCATTTCTTAAAGTTTGGGATTGCGGTGCTTATGTGAAAAGGTTTCAAACTGATAAGCTTGAACCCAAATCGAAGAAGTGCGTCTTCATAGGATACCCAAAAAGAAACTATTGGGTACACCTTCTATCACAGATCCAAAGCCAAGATTTTTGTTGCTAAGAATGGATCCTTTCTAGAGAAGGAGTTTCTCTCGAAAGAAGTGAGTGGGGGAAGTAGAACTTGATGAGGTAATTGTACCTTCTCTCGAATTGGAAAGTAGCTCATCACAGAAATCAATTCCAGTGATGCCTACACCAACTAGTGAGGAAGCTAATGATAACGATCATGAAACTTCAGACCAAGTTACTACTGAACCTCGTAGGTCAACCAGAGTACGTTCCACACCAGAGTGGTATGGTAATCCTATTCTAGAAATCATGTTACTAGACCATGACAAACCTACGAACTATGAGGAAGCGATGATGAGCCCAAATTCTGCGAAATGGCTTGAGGCCATGAAATCTGAGACGGGATCCATGTATGAGAACAAAGTGTGTACTTTGGTTGACTTGCCCGATGATAGGCAAGCCATTGAGAATAAATGGATCTTCAAGAGGAAGACGGAAGCTGATAGTAGTGCTACTATCTACAAAGTTCGAATTGTCGCAAAAAAATTTCGACAAGTTCAAGGTGTTGACTATGATAAGATTTTCTCACTCGTAGCGATGCTTAAGTCTGTCCGAATCATGTTAGCAATTGCCACATTTTATGAAATCTGGCAAATGGATGTCAAAACTACATTCCTTAATGGATTTCTTAAAGAAGACTTGTATATGATGCAACAAGAAGGTTTTTTCAATCCTAAAAGGTGCTAACAAAGTGTGCAAGCTCCAGCGATCCATCTATGGACTGATGCAAGCATCTCGAAGTTGGAATACATGCTTTGATAAAGTGATCAAAGCATATGGTTTTATACAGACTTGCGATGAAGCCTGTATTTACAAGAAAGTGAGTGGGAGCACTACAACATTTCTGATAAGTATATGTGAATGACATATTGTTGATCGAAAATAATGTAGAATTTTCTGGAAAGCATAAATGAGTGTTTGAAAGGATTTTTTCAAAGAAAGACCTCGGTGAAGCTGCTTACGTATTGAGCATCAAGACCTATAGAGATAGATCAAGACACTTGATAAGTTTTTTCAATGAGTACATACCTTGATAAGATTTTGAAGTAGTTCAAAATGGAACAGTCGAAGAAAGGGTTCTTGCCTGTGTTACAAGGTGTGAAGTTGAGTCAGACTCAATGCCCGGCCACTGCAGAAGATAGAAAGAAAATGAAAGAAAATGCTTCAGCCATAGGTTCTATCATATATGCAATGCTGTGTACCAGACCTCATGTGTGCCCTGCTATTATTTATCAGGGAGGTACCAAAGTAATCCAGGAGTGGATCACTGGACAGCGGTCAAAATTATCCTTAGTGGAATAAGGAAATGTTTCTCGGTTATGGAGGTGACAAAGAGTTCGTCATAAAGAGTTACGACGGTGCAAACTTTGACACCGATCTGGATGACTCTAAGTCTCGATCTAGATACATATTGAAAGTGGGAGCAAATAGCTAGAGTAGCTCCGTGCAGAGTATTGTAGACATTGATACGTCTCCATCGTATCTATAATTTTTGATTGTTCCATGCCAATATTCTACAACTTTTACATACTTTTGGCAACTTTTTATACTATTTTTGGGACTAACATATTGATCCAGTGCCCAGTGCCAGTTCCTGTTTGTTGCATGTTTTTTGTTTCGCAGAAAATCCATATCAAACGGAGTCCAAACGGGATAAAAACTGACGGAGATTTTTCTGGAATATATGTGAATTTTGGGAAGTGGAATCAACGCGAGACGATGCCCGAGGGGCCCACGAGGGTGAGGGGCGCGCCCCAGGGGGTCAGGCGCGCCCTGGGACCTCGTGGCCACTCCATAAGGTGGTTGGTGCCCTTCTTTCGCCGCAAGAAAGCCAATATCCGGATAAAAATTGGGTCCAAATTTCAGCCCAATCGGAGTTACGGATCTCCGGGAATATAAGAAACGGTGAAAGGGCAGAATCAGGGAGCGCAGAAACAGAAGGAAACAGATAAAGAGATCCAATCTCGGAGGGGCTCTCGCCCCTCCGCCGCCATGGAGGCCATGGACCAGAGGGGAAACCCTTCTCCCATCCAGGGGGAAGGTCAGGGAAGAAGAAGAAGAAGGGGCCCCTCTCCCCCTCTCTCCCGGTGGCGCTGAAACGCCGCCGGGGCCATCATCGTGTGACAGTGATCTACACCAACACCTCCGTCATCTTCACCAACATCTTCATCACCTTCCCCCATCTATCTATAGTGGTCCACTCTCCCGCAACCCGTTTTACCCTCAACTTGAACATGGTGCTTTATGCTTCATATTATTATCCAATGATGTGTTGCTATCCTATGATGTATGAGTAGATTTTCGTTGTCCTATCGGTAATTGGTGAATTGCTATGATTGGTTTAATTTGCTTGTGGTTATGTTGCTGTCCTTTGGTGCCCATCACATGAGCGCGTGCGTGGATCACACCATAGGGTTAGTTGTATGTTGATAGGACTATGTATTGTAGGGCAAGAGTGACAGAAACTTCAACCTAGCATAGAAATTGATGCATACGGGATTGAAGGGGGACCAATATATCTTAATGCTATGGTTGGGTTTTACCTTAATGAACGTTAGTAGTTGCGGATGCTTGCTAATAGTTCCAATCATAAGTGCATAGAATTCGAAGTCAGGGATGACATGCTAGCAGTGGCCTCTCCCTCGTAAAACTTGTTATCGGTCTACTAAAGTAGTCAATTGCTCAGGGACAATTTCGCAACTCCTACCACCACTTTTCCACACTCGCTATACTAACTTTATTGCTTCTTTACCTAAAATGGTCCCTTGATTTTATTTACGTGCTCTTTATATTCTTGCAAACCCAACAACACCTACAAAGTACTTCTAGTTTCATACTTGTTCTAGGTAAAGCGAACGTTAAGCGTGCGTAGCGTTGTATCGGTGGCCGATAGAACTTGAGGGAATATTTGTTCTACCTTTAGCTCCTCGTTGGGTTCGACACTCTTACTTATCGAAAGATGATAAAATTGATCCCCTATACTTGTGGGTTATCAAGACCTTTTTCTGGCGCCGTTGCCGGGGAGTTATAGCGTGGGGTGAATATTCTCGTGTGTGCTTGTTTGCTTTATCACTAAGTAATTTTTATTTGCTGTTCTAAGTTGTTCTCTATCTTTAGTTATGGATATGGAACACGAGACACCAAAAATATTAGGTGTACTTGCTACTCATGGAGATGGGGAACCTCCTAAAACCCTCGATGCTCATTATGTGAAAGATATTATACACTACTTTAATAATCCTAAGAAAACCCCATTCAATTATATAATGGGAGACATGTTGGATCAACGTGCATACTTTAGGGATTGTCGCTTGACTCAAAAAGGGAAACTATTATGGGATCAAATCCATATATTGATGTGGTATGCTCGGGAACTATGCTTGAGATATGATTATACTTGTTGCTCTAGGATGAAGGCTCCACACCTTCCCTTTTCATGCAAATTTAATGATGATGAAACCTTGGCTTCTTATGCTAATGGCATATATGATTACTATGATGTGGAACAAATAGAAGAATTCATTGCTTTTATGGGTGCTTATGAAATTGAATCTTTGTTTAAAGAGTGAAAATTTTGATGATGCTGTTTACAGACCTGAAAATTTTGCTATACTTAAATATTGCTATGAGAATTATGAATTCAATTCCGAGATTGATGATTTTATTGAGAGAGTCTCCGCTGTCCAAGAAGAGACTAATATTTTGCAAGAGCCTATGGAAGAAGGATTGATGAAACTGTGGGCTCATTAGATGAAAAAGATGATGAGGAGAGGGAAGAACAAAAGGAGGAAGAGCGGATTACCTACCCGTGCCCACCTTCTAATGAGAGTAACTCTTCAACTCATACATTGTTTAATTTCCCTTTGTGCTTACCGAAGGATGATTGCTATGATGATTGTTATGATCCCGTTGATTCTTTTGAAATATCCCTTTTTGATGATGCTTGTTATGCTTGTGGCCAAGATGCCAATATGAATTATGCTTATGGAGATGAACTTGCTATAGTTCCTTATGTTAAACATGAAATTGTTGCTATTGCACCCACGCATGATTGTCCTATTATCTTTTTGAATTCTCCCGACTACACTATATCGAAGAAATTTGCCCTTATTAAGGATTATATTGATGGGTTGCATTTTACCGTTGCACATGATAATTTTGATAGATATAATATGCATGTGCTTGCTGCTCCTACTTGCAATTATTATGAGAGAGGAACTACATCTCCGCCTCTCCATGTTTCCAATATGATAAAATTGCAAGAGAACTGCTTATGCTATGCATTGGCCTTTACTTGATGTGCATGAATTGTTCTTGTATGACATGCCGATGCATAGGAAGAGAGTTAGACTTCGTTGTTGCATGCTATTTGTTACTTTGTGCTCACTACTAAATCACAAATCATTGTTAATTAAAATTGGCTTTGATATACCTTGGGATCCGGGTGGATCCATTACTTGAGCACTATATGCCTAGCTTAATGGCTTTAAAGAAAGCGCTGCCAGGGAGACAACCCGGAAGTTTTAGAGAGTCATTTATTTCTGTTGTGTGCTTTTATAAAGTTTAAAAATAAAAATAATGTGTCAAGATTTGCCTTTAGGATGTTTACATTGCTTGTTGGTTTGTGCGGTGCAAAACAGAAACTTTGGCTGTAGTGCGCGATTTTACATTTTTTACTGGAATGTCAAACGATTCTGAAACTTCCTGCATTGTCTTTCTATACAAATTTTTTATTTTTCCTAATTGTTTCAGAATTTTTGGAGTACCATAAGTATGGTGAATGTTCACATTACTACAGACTGTCCTGTTTAAGACAGATTCGGTTTTTGATGCATAGTTTGCTTGTTTTGATGAAACTATCGATTTCTATCAGTGGATTAAGCCATGGAAAAGTTATACTATAGTAGCTAAAATGAAAAAACAAAATATGAATTGGTTTGCAATAGTACTTAGAGTAGTGATTTGCTTTATTATACTAACGGATCTTACCGAGCTTTCTATTGAGTTTTGTGTGGATGAAGTGTTCGAACATCGAGGATGTCTCGATGTGAGGAGAAGTAGGAGAGGCAAGAGCTCAATCTTGGGGATGCCCAAGGCACCCCAAGTAAATATTCAAGGAGACTCAAGCGTCTAAGCTTGGGGATGCCCCGGAAGGCATCCCATCTTTCTTCAACAAGTATCGGTATGTTTTCGGTTTCGTTTCGTTCATGTGATATGTGCAAATCTTGGAGCGTCTTTTGAATTTAGTTTTCACTTTTCTTTTATGCACCATGCTGGTATGAGATAGTCCATGGTTGATTTATAGAATGCTCTTTGCACTTCACTTATATCTTTTGAGTATGGCTTTATAGAATGCTTCATGTGCTTCACTTATATCATTTGAAGTTTGGATTGCCTGTTTCTCTTCACATAGAAAACCGCCATTTGTAGAATGCTATTTTTCTTCACTTATATTTGTTAGAGAGTGGGCATATCTTTTGTAGAAAGAATTAAACTCTCTTGCTTCACTTATATCTATTTAGAGAGATGACAGGAATTGGTCATTCACATGGTTAGTCATAAAATGCTACATAAAACTTGTAGATCACTGAATATGATATGTTTGATTCCTTGCAATAGTTTTGCGATATAGAGATGATAATATATGGGAGGTACTAGTAAATGGTTGTGGTTAGTAAGAATATTGGTGTTAAGGTTTGTGATTCCCGAAGCATGCACGTATAGTCTCTCGTTATGCTATGAAGTTGGAGCATGATTTATTATTGATTGTCCTCCTTATGAGTGGCGGTCGGGGATGAGCAATGGTCTTTTCCTACCAATCTATCCCCTAGGGGCATGCGTAGTAGTACTTTGCTTCGAGGGCTAATAAACTTTTGCAATAAGTGTATGAGTTCTTTATGACTAATGTGAGTCCATGGATTATACACACTCTTACCTTTTCGCAATTTGCTAGCCTCTACGGTACCGTGCATTGCCCTTTCTCACCTCGAGAGTTGGTGCAAACTTCGCCGGTGCATCCAAACCCCGTGATACGATACGCTCTATCACATATAAGCCTCCTTATATCTTCCTCAAAACAGCCACCATACCTACCTATCATGGCATTTCCATAGCCATTCCGAGATATATTGCCATGCAACTTCCATCATCATCATATACATGACTTGAGCATTCATTGTCATATTGCTTTGCATGATCGTAAGATAGCTAGCATGATATTTTCATGGCTTGTCCGTTTTTTGATATCTTTGCTACGCTAGATCATTGCACATCCCGGTACACCACCGGAGGCATTCATATAGAGTCATACTTTGTTCTAGACATTGAGTTATAATATTAAGTTGTAAGTAAATAAAAGTGTGATGATCATCATTATTAGAGCATTTCCCCAGTGAGGAAAGGATGATGGAGACTATGATTCCCCCACAAGTCGGGATGAGACACCGAACTTAAAAAGATAAAAGAGGCCAAAGAATCCCAGGTAAAAAAAGAGGCCAAAGAAGCCCACCAAAAAAACAAAAAAATGAGAGAAAAAGAGAGAAGGGGCAATGCTACTATCCTTTTACCACACTTGTGCTTCAAAGTAGCACCATGTTCTTCATATGGAGAGTCTCTTGAGTTATCACTTTCATATACTAGTGGGAATTTTCATTATAGAACTTGGCTTGTATATTCCGATAATGGGCTTCCTCAAATGCCCGAGGTCTTCATGAGCAAGCAAGTTGGATGCACACCCACTTAGTTTCCAGTTTGAGCTGTCATACACTTGTAGCTCTAGTGCATCCGTTGCATGGCAATCCCTACTCCTCGCATTGACATCAATTGATGGGCATCTCCATAGCCCGTTGATTAGCCGTGTCGATATGAGACTTTCTCCTTTTTTGTCTTCTCCACACAACCTCCATCATCATATTCTATTCCACCCATAGTGCTATGTCCATGGCTTGCGCTCATGTATTGCGTGAGGGTTGAAAAAGCTGAAGCGCGTTAAAAAGTACAAACCAATTGCTCGGCTTGTCATCGGGGTTGTGCATGATAAATACTTTGTGTTAAGAAGACAGAGCATGACAAGATTATATGATTTTGTAGGGATAGCTTTATTTACCGTTGATATTTTGAAAGACATGATTGTTTGTTGGGATGCCTGAGTATTGATGTCTTTATGTCAAATTATAGACTATTGCTTTGAATAATTTATGTCTTAATATTCATGCCATGATTAGATATATGATCAAGTTTATGCTAGCTAGCATTCCACATCAAAAATTATTTTTTTATCATTTACCTACTCGAGGACGAGCAGAAATTAAGCTTGGGGATGCTGATACGTCTTCGTCGTATCTATAATTTTTTATTGTTCCATGCCAATATTCTACAACTTTTACATACTTTTGGCAACTTTTTATACTATTTTTGGGACTAACATATTGATCCATTGCCCAGTGCAGTTCCTGTTTGTTGCATGTTTTTTGTTTCACAGAAAATCCATATCAAACAGAGTCCAAACGTGATAAAAACTGACGGAGATTTTTTTTGGAATATATGTGAATTTTGGGAAGTGGAATCAACACGAGACGATGCCCGAGGGGCCCACGAGGGTGAGGGGCGCACCCCAGGGGGTCAGGCGCGCCCTGGGCCCTCATGGCCACTCCATAAGGCAGTTGGTGCCCTTCTTCTGCCGCAAGAAAGCCAATATCCGGATAAAAATCATGTCCAAATTTCAGCCCAATCGGAGTTACGGATCTCCGGGAATATAAGAAACGGTGAAAGGGCAGAATCAGGGAGCGCAGAAACAGAAGGAAACAGATAGAGAGATCCAATCTTGGAGGGGCTCTCTCCCCTCCGCCGCCATGGAGGCCATGGACCAGAGGGGAAACCCTTCTCCCATCTAGGGGGAAGGTCAAGGAAGAAGAAGAAGAAGTGGGTCCCTCTCGCCCTCTCTCCCGGTGGCGCCGGAACGCCGCCAGGGCCATCATCGTGTGACGGCGATCTACACCAACACCTCCGTCATCTTCACCAACATCTTCATCACCTTCCCCCATCTATCTACAGCGGTCCACTCTCCCGCAACCCGCTATACCCTCAACTTGAACATGGTGCTTTATGCTTCATATTATTATCCAATGATGTGTTGCTATCCTATGATGTCTGAGTAGATTTTTGTTGTCCTATCGGTAATTGGTGAATTGCTATGATTGGCTTAATTTGCTTGTGGTTATGTTGCTGTCCTTTGGTGCCCATCATATGAGCGCGCGCGTGGATCACACCATAGGGTTAGTTGTATGTTGATAGGACTATGTATTGGAGGGCAAGAGTGACAGAAGCTTCAACCTAGCATAGAAATTGATGCATACGGGATTGAAGGGGGACCAATATATCTTAATGCTATGGTTGGGTTTTACCTTAATGAACGTTAGTAGTTGCGGATGCTTGCTAATAGTTCCAATCATAAGTGCATAGAATTCGAAGTCAGGGATGACATGCTAGCAGTGGCCTCTCCCACATAAAACTTGTTATCGGTCTACTAAAGTAGTCAATTGCTTAGGGACAATTTCGCAACTCCTACCACCACTTTTCCACACTCGCTATACTAACTTTATTGCTTCTTTACCTAAAACAGCCCCTAGATTTTATTTACGTGCTCTTTATATTCTTGCAAACCCAACAACACCAACAAAGTACTTCTAGTTTCATACTTGTTCTAGGTAAAGCGAACGTTAAGCGTGCGTAGAGTTGTATCGGTGGTCAACAGAACTTGAGGGAATATTTGTTCTACCTTTAGCTCCTCGTTGGGTTCGACACGCTTACTTATCCAAAGAGGCTACAATTGATCCCCTATACTTGTGGGTTATCAGACATAGAAAATTGCAACATACATACGGATCTGAATGCTGCAGACTCGTAGACTAATATTTCTCTCACAAGAAAAACATGATCACTCTTTGGGTGTTAATCACATAGCGATGTGAACTAGATTATTGACTCTAGTAAACCCTTTGGGTATTAGTCACATGGAGATGTGAACTAATCACATAAAGATGTGAACTATTGATGTTAAATCACATGACGATGTGAACTAGATTATTGACTCTAGTGCAAGTGGGAGACTGAAGGAAATATGCCCTAGAGGCAATAATAAAGTTGTTATTTATATTTCCTTATATCATGATAAATGTTTATTATTCATGCTAGAATTGTATTAACCGGTAACTTAGTACATGTGTGAATACATAGACAAAACAGAGTGTCCCTAGTATGCCTCTACTTGACTAGCTCGTTATTCAAAGATGGTTAATTTTCCTGACCATAGACATGTGTTGTCATTTGATGAACGGGATCACATCATTAGGAGAATGATGTGATGGACAAGACCCATCCGTTAGCTTAGCACAAATGATCGTTAAGTTTTATTGCTATTGCTTTCTTCATGACTTATACATGTTCCTCTGACTATGAGATTATACAACTCCCGAATATCGGAGGAACACTTAGTGTGCTATCAAACGTCACAACGTAACTGGGTGATTAGAAAGATGCTCTACATGGCATAGATCGAGATTAGGATTTGTCACTCCGTGTATCGGAGAGGTATCTCTGGGCCCTCTCGATAATGATAATCACTATAAGCCTTGCAAGCAATGTTGGGGAACGTAGTAATTTCAAAAAAATTCCTACGCACACGCAAGATCATGGTGATGCATAGCAACGAGAGGGGAGAGTGTTGTCCACGTACCCTCGTAGACCGAAAGAGGAAGCGTTAACACAACGCGGTTGATGTAGTCGTACGTCTTCACGATCCGACCGATCAAGTACCGAACGCACGGCACCTCCGAGTTCAGCACACATTCAGCTCGATGACGTCCCTCGAACTCCGATCCAGCCGAGTGTTGAGGGAGAGTTTCGTCAGCACGACGGCGTGGTGACGATGATGATGTTCTACCGACGCAGGGCTTCGCCTAAGCACCGCTACGATATTATCGAGGTGTAATATGGTGGAGGGGGGCACCGCACACGGCTAAGAGATCAATGATCAATTGTTGTGTCTTTTTTGGGGTGCCCCCTGCCCCCGTATATAAAGGAGCAAGGCACCTCCGAGTTCAGCACACATTCAGCTCGATGACGTCCCACGAACTCCGATCCAGCAGAGCTTCACGGGAGAGTTCCGTCAGCACGACGGCGTGATGACGGTGATGATGTTGCTACCGACGCTGGGCTTCGCCTAAGCACCGCTACGATATGATCGAGGTGGAATATGGTGGAGGGGGGCACCGCACACGGCTGGGAGAGATCAACAGATCAACTTGTGTATCTAGAGGTGACCCCCTGCCCCCGTATATAAAGGAGCAAGGGGGGAGAGGCGGCCGGCCAAGGAGGTCGCGCCAAGGGGGGAGTCCTACTCCCACCGGGAGTAGCACTCCTCCTTTCCTTGTTGGAGTAGGAGAAGGGAAGGAAGGGAGAGAGGAGGAGAAGGAAAAAGGGGGGCGCCGCCCCCCTCCTTGTCCAATTCGGACTAGAGGGGGAGGGGGCACGTGGCTGCCCTGGCCGCCCCTCCTCTTCTCCCACTAAGTCCCATTAGGCCCAATATACTCCCCGGGGGGTTCCGGTAACCCCCCGGTACTCCGGTAAATGTCTGAAACCTCCCGAAACACTTCCGGTGTCCGAACATAGTCATCCAATATATCGATCTTTACGTCTCGACCATTTCGAGACTCCTCGTCATGTCTGTGATCATATCCGGGACTCTGAACTACCTTCAGTACATCAAAACACAAAAACTCATAATACCGATCGTCACCAAACTTTAAGCGTGCGGACCCTACGGGTTCGAGAACTATGTAGACATGACCGAGACATGTCTACGGTCAATAACCAATAGCGGAACCTGGATGCTCATATTGGCTCCCACCTATTCTACGAAGATCTTTATCGGTCAAACCGCATAACAACATACGTTGTTCCCTTTGTCATCGGTATGTTACTTGCCCGAGATTCGATCGTCGGTATCTCAATACCTAGTTCAATCTCGTTACCAGCAAGTCTCTTTACTCGTTATGTAATGCATCATCCCGCAACTAACTCATTAGTCACATTTATTGCAAGGCTTATAGTGATGTGCATTACCGAGAGGGCCCAGAGATACCTCTCCGACAATCGGAGTGACAAATCCTAATCTCGAAACACGTATCCGGTTTGCGATTTAGAATCGTCCGGATCAGTGTCAAAGCTCGCAATGACGTAACCATTTATGACTAGCTCTTTGTCACTTCCATAAACGAGAAACATATCCTTAGTCCTTTTCAGGTATTTCAGGATGTTCTTGACCGCTGTCTAGTGATCCACTCCTGGATTACTTTGGTACCTCCCTGCTAAGCTAATAGCAAGGCACACATCAGGTCTGGTACACAGCATTGCATACATGATAGAGCCTATGGCTGAAGCATAGGGAACATCTTTGATTTTCTCTCTATCTTTTGCAGTGGCCGGGCATTGAGTCTGACTCAACTTCACACCTTGTAACACATGCAAGAACCCTTTCTTTGCTTGATCCATTTTGAACTTTTTCAAAACTTTGTCAAGGTATGTGCTTTGTGAAAGTCCTATCAAGCGTCTTGATCTATCTCTATAGATCTTGATGCCCAATATGTAAGCAGCTTCACCGAGGTCTTTCATTGAAAAAACTCTTATTCAAGTATCCTTTTATGCTATCTAGAAATTCTATATCATTTCCAATCAGTAATATGTCATCCACATATAATATTAGAAATGGTACAGAGCTCCCACTCGCTTTCTTGTAAATACAGGCTTCTCCAAAAGTTTGTATAAAACCATATGCTTTGATCACACTATCAAAACGTTTATTCCAACTCCGAGAGGCTTGCACCAGTCCATAAATGGATCGCTGGAGTTTGCACACTTTGTTAGCTCCCTTTGGATCGACAAAACCTTCCGGTTGCATCATATACAACTCTTCTTCCAGAAATGTATTCAGGAATGCAGTTTTGACATCCATTTGCCAAATTTCATAATCATAAAATGCAGCAATTGCTAACATGATTCGGATAGACTTAAGCATCACTACGGGTGAGAAAGTCTCATCGTAGTCAACTCCTTGAACTTGTTGAAAACCTTTTGCAACAAGTCAAGCTTTGTAGACAGTAACATTACCGTCAGCGTCAGTCTTCTTATTGAAGATCCATTTATTCTCTATGGCTTGCCGATCATTGGGCAAGTCAACCAAAGTCCACACTTTGTTCTCATACATGGATCCCATCTCAGATTTCATGGCCTCAAGCCATTTTGCGGAATCTGGGCTCACCATCGCTTCTTCATAGTTCATAGGTTCGCCTTGTTCAAGTAACATGACCTCCAGAATGGGATTTTTGTACCACTCTGGTGCGGATCTTACTCTGGTTGACCTACGAGGTTCGGTAGTAACTTGATCTGAAGTTATATGATCAGCATCATTAGCTTCCTCACTAATTGGTGTAGGAGTCACAGAAACATATTTCTGTGATGAACTACTTTTCAATAAGGGAGCAGGTACAGTTACCTCATCAAGTTCTACTTTCCTCCCACTCACTTCTGTCGAGAGAAACTCCTTCTCTAGAAAGGATCCATTCTTAGCAACGAATGTCTTGCCTTCGGATCTGTGATAGAAGGTGTACCCAACAGTTTCCTTAGGGTATCCTATGAAGACACATTTCTCCGATTTGGGTTTGAGCTTATCAGGTTGAAGCTTTTTCACATAAGCATCGCAGCCCCAAACTTTAAGAAACGACAACTTTGGTTTCTTGCCAAACCACAGTTCATAAGGCGTCGTCTCAACGGATTTTGATGGTGCCCTATTTAACGTGAATGTAGCCGTCTCTAAAGCATAACCCCAAAACGATAGCGGTAAATCAGTAAGAGACATCATAGATCGCACCATATCTAGTAAAGTACGATTACGACGTTCGGACACACCATTACGCTGTGGTGTTCCGGGTGGCGTGATTTGCGAAACTATTCCGCATTGTTTCAAATGTAGACCAAACTCGTAACTCAAATATTCTCCTCCACGACCAGATCGTAGAAACTTTATTTTCTTGTTATGATGGTTTTCCACTTCACTCTGAAATTCTTTGAACTTTTCAAATGTTTCAGATTTATGTTTCATTAAGTAGATATACCCATATCTGCTTAAATCGTCTGTGAAGGTGAGAAAATAACGATACCCGCCGCGAGCCTCAATATTCATCGGACCACATACATCAGTATGTATGATCTCCAACAAATCTGTTGCTTGCTCCATTGTTCCGGAGAACGGCGTTTTAGTCATCTTGCCCATAAGGCATGGTTTGCAAGTACCAAGTGATTCCAAAAGTCCATCAGTATGGAGTTTCTTCATGCCACCAATATGACCCAAACGGCAGTGCCACAAATAAGTTGCACTATCATTATCAACTCTGCATCTTTTGGCTTCAACATTATGAACATGTGTATCACTACTATCGAGATTCAACAAAAATAGACCACTCTTCAAGGGTGCATGACCATAAAAGATATTACTCATATAAATAGAACAACCATTATTCTCAGATTTAAATGAATAACCGTCTCGCATCAAACAAGATCCAGATATAATGTTCATGCTCAACGTTGGCACCAAATAACAATTATTTAGGTCTAAAACTAATCCCGAAGGTAGATGTAGAGGTAGCGCGCCGACGGCGATCACATTGACTTTGGAACCATTTCCCACGCGCATTTTCACCTCGTCCTTAGCCAGTCTTCGCTTAATCCGTAGTCCCTGTTTCGAGTTGCAAATATTAGCAACAGAACCAGTATCAAATACCCAGGTGCTACTGCGAGCTTAGTAAGGTACACATCAATAACATGTATATCACATATACCTTTGTTCACCTTGCCATCCTTCTTATCCGCCAAATACTTGTGGCAGTTCCGCTTCCAGTGACCAGTCTGCTTGCAGTAGAAGCACTCAGTCTCAGGCTTAGGTCCAGACTTGGGTTTCTTCTCTTGAGCAGCAACTTGTTTGCCGTTCTTCTTGAAGTTCCCCTTCTTCTTCCATTTACCCTTTTTCTTGAAACTGGTGGTCTTGTGGACCATCAACACTTGATGCTCCTTCTTGATTTCTACGTCCGCAGCCTTTAGCATTGCGAAGAGCTCGGGAATTGTCTTATCCATCCCTTGCATATTACAGTTCATCACGAAGCTCTTGTAGCTTGGTGACGGTGATTGAAGAATTCTGTCAATGACACTATCATCCGGAAGATTAACTCTCAGTTGAATCAAGTGATTGTTATACCCAGACATTTTGAGTATATGTTCACTGACAGAACAATTCTCCTCCATCTTGCAGCTGTAGAACTTATTAGAGACTTCATATCTCTCAATCCGGGCATTTGCTTGAAATATTAACTTCAACTCCTGGAACATCTCATATGCTCCATGACGTTCAAAACGTCGTTGAAGTCCTGGTTCTAAGCCGTAAAGCATGGCACACTGAACTATCGAGTAGTCATCAGCTTTGCTCTGCCAGACGTTCTTAACGTCCTCAGTTGCATCTGCAGCAGGCCTGGCACCCAGCGGTGCTTCCAGGACGTAATTCTTCTATGCAGCAATGAGGATAATCCTCAAGTTATGGACCCAGTCCGTGTAATTGCTACCATCATCCTTCAACTTTGCTTTCTCATGGAACGCATTAAAATTCAACGGAACAACAGCACGGGCCATCTATCTACAACAATATAGACACGCAAAATACTATCAGGTACTAAGTTCATGATAAATTTAAGTTCAATTAATCATATTACTTAAGAACTCCCACTTAGATAGACATCCCTCTAATCATCTAAGTGGTCACGTGATCCAAATCAACTAAACCATGTCCGATCATCACGTGAGATGGGGTAGTTTTCAATGGTGAACATCACTATGTTGATCATATCTACTATATGATTCATGCTCGACCTTTCGGTCTCAGTGTTCCGAGGCCATATCTGCATATGCTAGGCTCATCAAGTTTAACCCGAGTATTCTGCGTGTGCAAAACTGGCTTGCACCCGTTGTAGATGAACGTAGAGCTTATCACACCCGATCATCACGTGGTGTCTCGGCACGACGAACTTTGGCAACGGTGCATACTCAGGGAGAACACACTTATCTTGAAATTTAGTGAGAGATCATCTTATAATGCTACCGTTAATCAAAGCAAAATAAGATGCATAAAGGATAAACATCACATGCAATCAATATAAGTGATATGATATGGCCATCATCATCTTGTGCTTGTGATCTCCATCTCCGAAGCACCGTCATGATCACCATCGTCACCGGTGCGACACCTTGATCTCCATCGTAGCATCGTTGTCGTCTCGCCAACTATTGCTTCTACGACTATCGATACCGCTTAGTGATAAAGTAAAGCAATTACAGGGCGATTGCATTGCATACAATAAAGCGACAACCATATGGCTCCTGCCAGTTGCCGATAACTCGGTTACAAAACATGATCATCTCATACAATAAAATATAGAATCATGCCTTGACCATATCACATCACAACATGCCCTGCAAAAACAAGTTAGACGTCCTCTACTTTGTTGTTGCAAGTTTTAAGTGGCTGCTACTGGCTGAGCAAGAACCGTTCTTACCTACGCATCAAAACCACAACGATAGTTCGTCAAGTTAGTGTTGTTTTAACCTTCTCAAGGACCGGGCGTAGTCACACTCGGTTCAACTAAAGTTGGAGAAACTGACATCCGCCAGCCACCTGTGTGCAAAGCACGTCGGTAGAACCAGTCTCGCGTAAGCGTACGCGTAATGTCGGTCCGGGCCGCTTCATCCAACAATACCGCTGAACCAAAGTATGACATGCTGGTAAGCAGTATGACTTGTATCGCCCACAACTCACTTGTGTTCTACTCATGCATATAACATCTATGCATAAACCTGGCTCGGATGCCACTATTGGGGAACGTGGTAATTTCAAAAAAAAATCTACGCACATGCAAGATCATGGTGATGCATAGCAACGAGAGGGGAGAGTGTTGTCCACGTACCCTCGTAGACCGAAAGCGGAAGCGTTAGCACAACGCGGTTGATGTAGTCGTACGTCTTCACGATCCGACCGATCCAAGTACCGAACATACAACACCTCCGAGTTCAGCACACGTTCAGCTCGATGACGTCCCGCGAACTCCGATCCAGCAGAGCTTCATGGGAGAGTTCCGTCAGCACGGCGGCGTGATGACGGTGATGATGTTGCTACCGACGCAGGGCTTTGCCTAAGCACCGCTACGATATGATCGAGGTGGAATATGGTGGAGGGGGGCACCGCACACTGCTGGGAGAGATCAACAGATCAACTTGTGTATCTAGAGGTGCCCCCTGCCCCCGTATATAAAGGAGCAAGGGGGGAGAGGTGGCCGGCCAAGGAAGGCGCGCCAAGGGGGGAGTCCTACTCCCACCGGGAGTAGGACTCCTCCTTTCCTTGTTGGAGTAGGAGAAGGGAAGGAGGGGAGAGAGGAGGAGAAGGAAAAAGGGGGGGGGGGCGCCGCCCCCCTCCTTGTCTAATTCGGACTAGAGGGGGAGGGGGCGCGCGGCTGCCCTGTCCGCCCCTCCTCTTCTCCCACTAAGGCCCATTAGGCCCAATATACTCCCCGGGGGGTTCCGGTAACCCCCCGGTACTCCGGTAAATGTCTGAAACCTCCCGAAACACTTCCGGTGTCCGAACATAGTCATCCAATATATCGATCTTTATGTCTCGACCATTTCGAGACTCCTCGTCATGTCCGTGATCATATCCGGGACTCCGAACTACCTTCAGTACATCAAAACACAAAAACTCATAATACCGATCGTCACCAAACTTTAAGCGTGCGGACCCTATGGGTTCGAGAACTATGTAGACATGACCGAGACATGTCTCCGATCAATAACCAATAGCGGAACCTGGATGCTCATATTGGCTCCCACATATTCTACGAAGATCTTTATCGGTCAAACCGCATAACAACATACGTTGTTCCTTTTGTCATCGGTATGTTACTTGCCCGAGATTCGATCGTCGGTATCTCAATACCTAGTTCAATCTCGTTACCAGCAAGTCTCTTTACTCGTTATGTAATGCATCATCCCGCAACTAACTCATTAGTCACATTGCTTGCAAGGCTTATAGTGATGTGCATTACCGAGAGGGCCCAGAGATACCTCTCCGATAATCGGAGTGACAAATCCTAATATCGAAATACGCCAACTCAACAAGTACCTTCGGAGACACCTGTAGAGCACCTTTATAATCACCCGGTTACGTTGTGACGTTTGGTAGCACACAAAGTGTTCCTCCGGTAAACAGGAGTTGCATAATCTCATAGTCATAGGAACATGTGTAAGTCATGAAGAAAGCAATAACAACATACTAAACGATCAAGTGCTAAGCTAACGGAATGGGTCAAGTCAATCACATCATTCTCCTAATGATGTGATCCCGTTAATCAAATGACAACTGATGTCCATGGCTAGGAAACTCAACCATCTTCGATTAACGAGCTAGTCAAGTAGAGGCATACTAGTGATACTATGTTTGTCTATGTATTCACACATGTATTATGTTTCCGGTTAATACAATTCTAGCATGAATAATAAACATTTATCATGATATGAGGAAATAAATAATAACTTTATTATTCCCTCTAGGGCATATTTCCTTCAAGCAATGTGATTAATGAGTTAGTTGCGGGATGATGCATTACAGAACGAGTAAAGAGACTTGCCGGTAACGAGATTGAACTAGGTATGATGATACCGACGATCGAATCTCGGACAAGTAACATACCGATGACAAATGGAACATCGTTTGTTGTTATGCGGTTTGACCGATAAAGATTTTCGTAGAATATGTAGGAGCCAATATGAGCATCCAGGTTCCGCTATTGGTTATTGACCGGAGATGTGTCTCGGTCATGTCTACATAGTTCTCGAACCCGTAGGGTCCGCACGCTTAACGTTTGATAACGATTTGTATTATGAGTTATGTGATTTGATGACCGAAGTTTATTCGGAGTCCTGGATAAGATCACGGACATGACGAGAAGTCTCGAAATGGTCGAGACGTAAAGATCGATATATTGGAAGGATATATACGGACATCGGAAAGGTTCTGGGTGGTTCGGGTATTTTTCGAAGTACCGGAGAGTTACGGAAATTCGCCGGGGGAAGTATTGGGCCTTCATGGACCTTAGTGGAAAGGAGAGAAGGGCCACAAGGGGAGGCCGCGCGCCCCCCATGGGCTGGTCCGAATTGGACTAGGGAGGGGGCGGCGCCCCCTCTTTCCTTCTCCCTCTCCTTCTCCTTCCTTCTTCTCCTACTTGTACTAGGAAAGGGGAAAACCTACTCCTACTAGGAGTAGGAATCCCCCCTTGGGCGCCCCTTGTGGCCGGCCCTCCTCCTCCCCTCCTTTATATACGGGGGAGGGGGCACCCCATAGACACACAAGTTGATCTTTAGCCGTGTGCGGTGCCCCCTCCATAGTTTTACACCTCGGTCATATTGTCGTAGTGCTTAGGCGAAGCTCTGCGTCGGTAACTTCATCATTACCGTTAACATGCCGTCGTGCTGACGAAACTCACCCTCGGCCTCAGTTGGATCAAGAGTACGAGAGACGTCTCCGAACTGAACGTGTGCAGATCGCGGAGGTGCCGTGCGTTCGGTACTTGATCGGTTGTATCGCGAAGACGTTCGACTACATCAACCGCGTTACTAAAACGCTTCCGCTTTCGGTCTACAAGGGTACGTAGACACACTCTCCCCTCTCGTTGCTATGTATCTCCCAGATAGATCTTGCGTGATCTTAGAATTATTTTTGAAATACTGCGTTTCCCAACAATTCCTTCAAGCGAACACGGCAAATTTTACAGCAAAATTTCTTTGTTTGCAGAATTTGTCATGTGCTTCTGAAGAAATTGGCACGTGTGTTTGAAAAACTTGCCTAAAAACGTTCGCTGGCTATTTTGTGTTAAAAGAAAAACGATGTTCTTCACAACTACAGTACTATATCTTTCAGAAAAACGCAATATCTCTCCTCTGTAATTTAATTTTTCAGGCTAGACAATACTCGTCGTAGATCTTTTCGTGGCCCAGTTCTACACCCCTACCTGCATTCGGAGCTTCGCTGCATTCGATGCCATCGTGTTGCCTCTTGTTTCGTTCTCTTCTCCCTGTTCGTTCTAATTGTACTTTTCGACCAGCTTTCGCGGGTCTATGATTGATGCGCTGTCGTGTTGCTGCGTGTCTTTGTACTACCACTACGAGATACTTCTTGCCAACGATCGTGGCATCGTCCAAGACTCGAAGTGTGTGTGAGTTTGACCAGCTCAACTCTCTTATGCGTTGGGTTGACGTCGACGTGCAACGGTTGCGGCGCAAATGTTCATTCTGTACAGCAAAACTACAATACATTCTAGAAGCTATAGATTTTTGATTCGTTTTTTCCTTATAAACTGAATGGGTCATTGCCGCCAGACAAAGCCACCTCCCTCCCTACGCACGTTCATCATCACACATCCATCGCCGAGACCCTGTTGTGCCACGCCGCCGAGACTCCACATCGTCGATGCGTCACATGAAATGCCGCTCCATCACTGAAACCGTTCACTTATCCCTCGAGCCAATGTACACCTCCAATAATGACGCCCCCAGGAGGAACGACACAAGAGCGCTGCCGTCATCCAATCAACTGATCTGGGGTTTCCCTCGGAGGTAGCGGACAGAGGTCTAGAGCTTCTCCACGGTGATGCCATCAAGAAATGGATGACACAGAAGAACGTCGCCATCGCCGGCCTTGGCAACTAGCCGGGAGCAGGGTTTTCACCCGGATCTGCTCGACGAGCCTCAGTCTCGCATCTTGTGCACCAGACCGCTTGCTGCAGCGCTGCCACCCCCTACGCCGCACGCCCAAATCCAGAGCAGATCCAGATAGGCACGTCCCACCGTCGTCGAACCGCCGGCCACCGCAGCCATGATCATGTCGATGCCCCGAATGGCCACCAAGGCACCCCAAGGCCCCGACCACACCGGATCTAGGACGAGACCCAGCCAGCCGTCGGCGCCACAGTAGGGTCTTGGCCAGTCCATCTCTCCGCGACCCAAACGGTCGTTCAAACCCGTCCACGCGCCGCCACGCCCTGGATCGGCCCCGGACCATCAACCAACCGCAGTCCTGCGTTGAGATTTTTTTTTTCTGCGCGCGCACACGCAACTGCCGCCGCCTTCTCCAAAAAAGGTTAGGGTCTCTTTGTCTCCCGTCTGTCGGTGTGCCTCGTCTCCGGTGGCCCTAGGGGCATTGGGGAGCGGTGGATCCTGGCACTTGCCGGTGGAAGGGCTCTATTTTTAGATCTTTCTTTTGGTTTTGTTAGGCTTTGTGTCCTGCTTAGAAAGACGCAAGCGCTCATATACACGCGCATACACTCACCCCAGTGAATGTACACCCTACCTACCTATGAGCACCTTCGAAAAAGTAAGCCAGCATATCATCTTAAAATTTACGAAGTCACCGTAGGTACCTCGTCGTCGACTTGAACCTTGGTGGGCTGGGGATACCACAGTCCCTCTAACCATCCAACCACAGGTTGGTTCGTAACAGAAGTTGAAACTCACAATTGGATAAAATATTTACACTGGTATTGTAACGTGACAGTATTGATATTTTTCCTGAAACCGCTACATGGGTACAAGGTACACGACATTTGGACATGGACGCGCCTTCGGAGCACATGCTCGGTTTTTTATTTTATTATTTTGCGCGAGAGCACATGGTTGGATTCGACAGAGAGACCAGGAATATGTAAATCCAGCTTTAAAAAAGGAACATGCAAATCTGGAAATCTCACGTACGATTGCGTACCGCATATTCCGATTGGTGAGCAGCAAATCATGTTTGATTGTGCTAATTAAATGCTGAAGATCACAGCGGGACCGACCAGCGCCGGCGACCGGGCTTGGGAATAGGCACCAGCCAGGCCACACTAGCGAGTAGTAGTACTAGTACTAGGAGAATTGGCATGCGTCATGCATGCACTGCCAGAATCCATGACTCGCTCGGCTGGCCGGGCGCGTCCGTCGGCCTGGATCCATCTGCCTGCCTGCGCGCGAGTGCGGCGGTTCACTCGATCCAACTCTATCTTGGCTGACGTGCCGCTCCCTCCATCGGCTCGGCCCAGTCAACCCGCCCCCTCTGCCTTCGCTCCATACTATACAGCGGCAGCCACCAGTGCTCCTCCCCACCCCACCCCCCGCTCGCGCTCACTCCTTGGCTCGCTCGGTCAGTAGTGGTAGGCCGGCAGGAAGGCTCCCGCTCCCGGCCCACTCACAGCTGCCTGCCATCGACAACGCGCGCGCGCGCACGGGAGCGTGCGGTGTCCGCTGTTTCCATGGCTCCATCCCGCGCCGGCGCCGGCGCCGTGCTGCCCGTGGTGGTGGCGCTCCTCCTCGGCGTCGCCGCCACCACCGGTGGCGCCAGGAAGATGGCGTCCCACGGCGAGGTGCGGTATCGATCCCCTGCCCACGAGATTACAAATTTACTAGCGCTAGTACTGCAGTATCCGATTGTCATACGGCGCGTCTGCATTTACTATTCGCTTGTCATGCGGCGCGTCTGCTGCATGCGCTTGATACTACACCGGTAGTATTTCTTTTTCGAGAGAGCTACTACTATAGTTGGTACTGATGGGCGGAGACTTCACGTGGGGGGTGGCCGGAGTCTATCTATATCTGTGTAATCTAATCTAGGCAACGTGAGTGCGGGTGACCCCCCTGCTGAGCTGCAAACGGGATGGGCTACTGTCCAACCCGATTTTGCTTCAAGCCTTCAACCTACTTACTACGGTCTGGGTCGAATATACTCTTGATCTTGATGGGCGCAAATAGCAGTAAAAACTTTAGAGTCGCTGGAAATCTGAAGATAATGACTGTGTGCATAGATGCTAAGAGCTCTAGATTTTCTTTTAAATGTTCTCATATATTTTTGTATGTAGGTGTCACCAGAGGCACAAGAATACTCGAGTGCACGTGATGCTTTCTCATAGATATTTTGATTAGTAACTACTCCCTCCGTTCCTAAATATTTGTCTTTCTAGACATTTTAACAAGTGACTACATCCGTACGTGGTAGTCATTTAAAATGTCTAGAAAGACAAATATTTAGGAACGGAGGGAGTAGGTATGTGCCCGTGCGTTGCCATGCGGCCATATATTTTTAACACTGTAAGAGGACTACGCAGGACAAATCTTGATCCAAAGCAAATGTGCAAAATAAGATTATGTTTTGGTTATAAAGTATGAATTTTCCAGCTCCCTCTATCCATGAACTGCAAAAACTTTTTGTATAAAGGGAGAAATGTAGTATTTCTTAAACTGATAAAATAGGTTCGTGCCCAATTGATATTGGGTTACCAAATATAAGGGATTTATTACCAAATAGTATAAGAAATCGATTGATTTTTATTTACTTCTGGGTCATGAATTTATTACTATTTATTGGGTTACCAAAGATGATGGACACGTATCAGGTTTTACCATAAGAAATAATTTTCTTTACATACCATGAATTTATTGCTATATGTTTATCTGGATTATTAGGTAAAGATTGGTTTGATGAAACCCAGAAGGGGATGGAAAACCAAGAAAAATCGATGAAGGGTGGGAGACTGGACGAAGGGATGATGGGAATAAAATTGGTTAGATGTTTTGATTTATTATTAGATGTATGGAAACGCTACCGATTTGTCAAACTTTAACAAAATAGTGTGTATCTTTATTTTACAAAAAATACTTTCTTCGCCTGGAATTAATTAACGCTTAAATGGATGTATGCAACACTGAAATACGGCTAGATTCATCTATTTGAGCGTCAGCTAATTCCGGACGAAGGGAGTAGTATGGATACAATATAGCTAATACTAACACTAACAGAATTTGGCAATTCATTTTCGCAAAAAGAAGAATTTAGCAATTAATATTTTGCTTCAAAATCACATCTGGATGTATTATGTGAGTACTCTGTTTTAGTGGTAATGAAAAAATGGAGAGAATGCATTTTCGCGCTCAAAATGTGTAAGTTTGTATATATATTCTGGAAAGAAAAGAAAATTCCCCCCAATTTTTTTTGTTTTTTTGCTTCCCTTCGCTGCTCTCGTCTTTTCTATTCCGTCGCGCTAAACAACAACGGGCCGGATGCACACGCACGCAGGGCGCGAATCTCAAGGCATCTCCTGGCGCGCCTGCGGCCGGCGGCTCGGCGGACCAGTTCCGGGGGAAGGCGCGGCTGCCGAGCTTCGCCGCGCCGCGCCGCTACGAGCTCTTCCTCCGCCCCGACCTCGTCGCCTGCACCTTCTCCGGCTCGGTGGCCATCTCCGTCGCCGTCTCCGCGCCCACCCGCTTCCTCGTGCTCAACGCCCTCGACCTCTCCGTCAACCGCACCTCCATCCGCTTCCAGGTAAAGGGAATGAGAAGGAAAATGAAATTCCTCGAGACCTCGCCCTGTCCTCATCGTCCTTCGCCGGCACGGTTGTCGCAGGCTTTGGAGCCCACGGAGGTGGTGTTCTTCAAGGATGACGGTGTGTTGGTGCTCGGGTTCGCCAAGCAGCTGCCCCTCGGCGAGGGCCTGCTCAAGATGGACTTCAACGGCATTCTTAACGACCAGATGAGAGGCTTCTACAGGAGGTATGCGACGACTTCTTTCTGGACTCTACCACCCTTGGTATTTGCACCGTACATCATGGTCAGCGAACCTCAACACAACACTTGTGGTCATCTATATATACGAAATCATGCCATGATTTGTTCTAAATTTTAAGTAGAAAAATTACAAAAGGGGAAAAGTTGAACTGTGGTTTCTCTTTACTACTCCCAATTAGTTACTCACCAACCAACGAAGTGACCAGTCCCGACAATGCACTTGCTACGAATTCGATGATATGTGGTTTGGAAGTTCACTGTGAAGGCATTATAGTTTTATGATCTAGTATTTCTGAAATAAGAGTTTAATCGAGCACTTTGGTATGAATGCCTTTTCTGCTATTTATGCTTTTCTGATTTCATTTGATTGCAGTAAGTACCAGTATAAGGGGAAAGAGAGAAACATGGCGGTGACGCAGTTTGAGTCTGTGGATGCGCGGCGGTGCTTCCCCTGCTGGGATGAGCCCGCATTCAAGGTGATTATATATGATAGCTGGAAGGAGTGTTCAAGTAATTAGACTTTTTTCCGCTCCGATCTACTATTTTGGTACTCTTGATTGACATTCTTAGTCCCTTATAAGTTGAGTATGTATATAATTATATATATGTGGAAGCATATTCTCCCTGCCCAGCACACGACTTTATGTTCCTCAAATACGTGCACATAGAGCATCAGTGAGGTTAGATATATTTCATAACATTTCTTGTTTTGCCGTTTCGATTTTCCAGGCTAAGTTCAAGCTAACACTTGAAGTTCCATCTGAGCTGGTAGCACTGTCCAACATGCCAGTAGGTAACGCGACATTTGCTGGTCCTATCAAAACTGTGCGTTACCTGGAATCGCCACCTATGTCAACTTATTTAGTGGCCATAGTTGTCGGTTTGTTTGAATATGTAGAGGGTATGACAACAAAAGGTATCATCTCTGTTTCTGACATCATCCATTCAAAGAGTTGCATGAGACCTTTCTCTTTCCCTTTTTATTTTATTTGTGTTTTTTAATTTTATTCAGGCACGAGAGTTCGTGTGTACACTCAAATTGGTAAGAGTAACCAAGGGAAGTTTGCACTAGATGTTGGAGTGAAGTCGTTGAATCTCTATAAAGAGTAAGATCACAATCTAGCCGTGCTTCCACACTTTGGTTTCTAATGAATAGACATGATTGATGTTAATGAAATACTGTGTGAAGCCGTGGTTGTTGCTGAAACAGTAACATTAACAATAAAACTCATTTCCTCAATTGTTCAGTTACTTTGACACTCCTTTTCCACTCCCCAAGTTGGATATGGTTGCTATCCCCGATTTTGCTGCTGGAGCCATGGAGAACTATGGATTGGTCACTTACCGGGAAGTAGCTTTGCTTTTCGATGACAAGTCTTCATCAGCATCCAGCAGACAGAGTGTATCTATCATAGCTCAGAAACTTATTTAACTTATCTTTTCATCATTTACAGTTCACCTCTTAACTAACCGTGCGATGTTACTATAAATAAATCGGTTTAGTAAAAAAACTACACTATCTCATGATCATCTATAATTCACTAATAATTCTTAAAAAATCGTCATTAAACCTTTTATATGTGTAAACATCCTTTTTATATTGACCTCAGCATGTATTTTGTTAGGTTGCAATTACTGTGGCACATGAATTGGCTCATCAATGGTTTGGCAATCTTGTAACCATGGAATGGTGGACTCACTTGTGGTTAAATGAGGGATTTGCCACATGGGTAAATCAATTCGGTCACTCAAAAGTTAGAAGAATGAAATATCAGGTTACCAATGTATACTGAATGAATAGGCTTTCTGTTTTCACAGGTGAGCCATCTAGCAGTAGATTCTTTTTTTCCACAATGGAATATCTGGACACAGTTTCTCGATAGCACAACCACTGCTCTCAGGCTGGATTCACTAGAGGCGTCTCATCCCATTGAGGTAATCTCATTGTTTTTAGGGAAACAGCAGGACTCTGCTGCGTATTTTTATTAATTTCTGTAAAAGGAATACAAGAAGTTCCAGAAAAAATAAAAAGAGCTATACAAAAACATGCGTCTCATCCTATTGAGGTAATCTCATTGTCTATTACTGTGCCATAGCCTGCTCCGGTGGTTGGATATGTTGTGCAGTATATTCTCCAAAACCATAGTTGTCATTTGTCAATGGCATGCACCCTACTAAGTGCAAGAATCTATTTTGAACTGTAAATTTTGGCAATGTTATGTTTAAGTAACGATGGTGCACACTGCGTAATATGTTATTACCAACACATTATTGGCCGATTCATGATCGACTCATAAAATTTCTATGGAATATTAAAATTGATGCCTAAATCTCTACTCTGACAAGTGGCATCTTACTTTGGGGAGCAACTTCAGTCAATGCATCAACACAGATTCAGTTCGTGGCATTAACATTTTCACTTCTCTAATGCTAACTTGTGATTCATTTTATACTTTCCACTATCCGTTTTCCTGGATGCTCAGGTTGAAATACACCATGCCAGTGAAGTTGATCAGATTTTTGATGCTATTAGCTATGACAAGGGTGCTTCTGTTATTCGCATGCTACAAAGTTACCTTGGCGCAGAGCGTTTTCAGGTCTAATACTGCCTCTACCTGAACTCCAGAAACTTTTCACCGACTCACTCTTCTTGCCTAGACTTGGCATTCTTTTTCTTGTCACGTTGCTTAAAAGTATACAAGATCACTTTCAGCCAGTTTATTTTGTTCTTTAAGGAAACAGTGATACTTTGATGTCATTTCCCCACTATTCCATGTAGTGGAAACACTAGACAACTCCATGGCTTGTCCATTGCATAAAATGTTTGTATGCTCTTGAATCATACTAGTTGGTAAACATGCTTTTGTCAGTGGTGTTTTAGGGAGAGATTGCTGTTCTTTGAAGACATATTCTAGGAGCAAAATAGCCATTTCTTCGTAGATTATCCTGCCCTTGTTTAATGCATACAAGCATCATATGTGACTATTTGTACTTCACCGGTCACATGATTTAAGGTGGATGGTTTGATAAATTAGCATATAGAGACAGATTTATCGGTATAGGTGTGATGGTCATCTTATGTATTGTTGTAGCATGTGTCATGCTCACAGGATAACATTACTTGTTCACAGATAAAAAGGAGTAAAATTTAGCGATCTTTGACTCTTTTGTTGATCATATGATGAATCTATCAAACTGCACACTAGCTAATATGTTAAAACTCAATTTTTAACTAATTACATTATTTAGCGAAATGATTGCTGCACTCTCCTTTCTATGTAATTTCCCCCTGCTACTCATTAACTCCACGCCGTTCTCCTGGTGTATTCTCATATGCTATAGATATGAAACTGTGTTCTTTCAGAAAGCGATGGCTTCATATATGAAGAAATATGCATTCTCAAATGCTAAAACCGAGGACCTGTGGGCTGTTCTTGAAAAGGAAACTGGTGAACCTGTCAAGGATTTGATGACTACATGGACGAAGCAAAAAGGTTATCCTGTTATTAATGCGAAAATTAAAGGGGATGACATAGAGATTGAGCAGGTAATAGGTTATCTTACATACCATCCTTCATATCTATCATGCATTCATCATCACACGAACAACCAAGTACACATTTGTTTGGTTATTAATATTTCCTTGCTATTTTGTTAAGTTCTAGTCGTGCCATGCCATTTGGAGTTTCTTCTTTAAGAAAATCATCTGCTAACTGGTCATGCCAAAAGCTTGACCAAACCTTGATTTTTGTTCCATACCATTTGTGGACGTATAACTGACTGTTATAACTGGTCCTCTGAGAATACTGTACTCAATGATGGGCAAAACTGGAAATATTGTACTGCCCCTATGGCCATTGATCTGTCACTTGATGCATTCACGTATTTACGCAGCAGCCCTAGTATCTGATCAGATATTATGGGGTAAGGCTGAACAGTATCAAGAACAACTTACATGAATCTCGTAGAAGAACTGAATTAGATCTTGTTCTGAAGTTGGAGCTCTTTTAGGGTGCTCTATCTTACCACATTAGAGGTAAGAGGTGGTTTCAATCTGAGTCGTTGGTTGATGAAAGTTTGAAGGTTATTTTGGGCCCTAGTGCAGATAAGGCTAATAAGGAAACCTACAATTAATTTGGTAAGGTAGATAGGCACAGACGTTCCCCTACAAATCACAAGAGACATGTTTAAATGCACACTACTTCCCATGTTCCCATCTCCGCCCGGGGATATACATCCTGCATGACTATTGATTTAAATCAGATGGTTGCAAAAAGATCTAGACCACAGTTTTTTGTAGTTTCAGTTATGTATTGCTAATTTGAATGTTCAAATAATTTATATCTGGGAGCAATGTTTAGTGCTAAATTTTATGACAGCTTGAAATGGAAGTGTCAGATTCGGACTTACATATGACGTGTATTATACGGCAATAGGCATGAATTAATTATCAAACTTTAATCATGAAGTATGCTTTTTCTGTAGTAATGTACTTGCATGTTTAATGGTGACAATTTGGGATATATGTTTGAGTTTCTGTACTTTACTTTCAGTCTTCTGAAAGGATGTTTATTTCTAATAAATCCAGACAAGCAATTCAAAACATAATCATTACATTTGTCCTGTCAAATGTGAGTCTCCATGTATAATTTGATGTGCAGTGATAAATTATGGTATTAGGTCAGACTGTCTTCCTTTCCTTAAATATGTTGATTATTTACAATTATTTGCCAATTATTTCATGTATTGCTGTACCCACTTCCCTCTACGAGTTAATAGACCACCCTTAGCCACTAGACCAAAGCAAATAGAGGGTTCTCACAGAAGTGCGTCTTAAAAGTGGATATTTTATATTGGTTAAAGTGAAAAATCTAATAAATGAAAATGTTAAGTACTTGATCTCGTTGACCGATAGATCTTCATGTATAGCATTTTTCTCCGTGAACTTAATGATTTCTGTTTGTTGCAGGCCCAGTTTTTGTTAGATGGGTCCTCTGGCTCTGGCATGTGGATTGTCCCTATAACTTCAGGATGTGGTGCATATGATACACAGAAAAAGTTCTTGTTGAAACTTAAACGTGATAAGATGGTCATTGGTTCACAATGTGGTGACCGAAAGAAGGGTGGAAACTTTTGGACTAAGTTGAATATAAATGGAACTGGATTTTACAGAGTTAAATATGACGATGAGCTTGCAGCTGCACTTCAAAATGCGTTGGAGACAAAGAAGCTCTCACTAATGGATAAAATTGGTAAACGCAACATGTGCCGTTGAATCTGCTTGTAATCTTTTGGTGGTAGGTATTATAACATTAGCATTGCAGGCACTGTGGATGACTTATATGCGCTTTCTATTGCCCGCCAGCAAACATTTGCGTCGTTGCTACGTTTACTCTACGGTTATCGTGGGGAAGCTGATTATAGTGTTCTTTCACACATAAACACTGTACGTAAATCCTGTAGGTCCAGTTGATTCTATCGTGTTCAATTGTTCATGAAGATAAATCGCCTATATCTTTTACTTTGGATTGGCAGGTAACCACAAGTATAGCTAAAGTATCTGCTGATGCTACTCCTGCCTTGGCTGGTGACATCAAACAACTTTTGATCAAGATTCTTTTGTCACCTGCAGAGTATGCCCCCACCATAACTGCTATGAGTTTCTTAATGTGTTACACTCACAATAGATCATCTCTTTTGTTTCACAAAAAGGAAAAGGAAACATAATATGTCATTAATCTTCTTCCTAACTTCTCATGTTGCTTGAACATTCCTTCTTTTGTGGCCGATGCATGACAATCGCATGATTCTTTCATGTTATTACTGTATATTTGCTACATTTTCCTATGTTTCTTCCTTTTGACTATGTCACACTTGTCTTTCAGAAAGTTAGGCTGGGACCCCAAGAAGGGTGAAAGCCACCTGGATGTAATGCTTAGACCACTGCTGTTGACTGCACTTGTCCAACTTGGACATGGTAAGACCATTAATGAAGGAGTTAGGCGCTTTAACATCTTCACACGTGATCGCGGCACTTCTCTTCTTCCTCCGGATACTAGAAAGGTCCTACCTTTTGCTATCACTTCACGTGGTACTCCTATGATTACTTCTTCCATTTGTAACTTGCGCTGTTCTGCAGGCCGCATACCTTGCTGTGATGCAGAATGTTAGTAGTTCAAACAGATCCGGTTATGATGCTCTCCGAAAAATCTACAAGGAGTCAGCTGAAGGGGAGGAAAGATTACAAGTCCTAGGTGTGTAGCCCTTTGACCATGTTAAACTAGCAAAGCTTGCCCATGTTTTTGGTTGTTCTAAAAGCATTTTCTTATTGTTTCAAGGCATATTATCTTCTTGCCGGGATAAGGGTATTGTCCTTGAATCACTGAATTTAATTTTCACTAATGAGGTAAATGCAAATATCATTACTTTCTTCCACAATTATAGTCGAAGGTCTCTATGAGCTTCCTTGTGTCAAGTTGCAAGCTGTACTCAGGTCTCATATGCCTCTCTTGCTTGTCAGGTTCGCAATCAAGATGCATATATTCTCCTTAGAGGTATTCAACCAGAGGCACGTGAAATTTCGTGGAACTGGTTGAAGGTACGATCTCTTTTAACAATGAGGACCCTTTTATCTATGTGTGTTGACGTGTTGTTGATGCGTAAAAGTCGTTATTTCTGGGTCCTGTCTGGAACATCAGATTCTTGTAGGTATTCTAAACAAATTGGAATATCCAATCATGAGATGTTTCTTTTTCTACCAACTTCATTGAGACTTCTGCATTACAAAGAGGACCCAGGGTTCATCTGTTTTTGTCAACAAGAATTCAAGTCAAGTGGCATATTTGCAAACAGCTGAACTATGTTTGTGAATTTATTTCGGGATCGTGATCTCTTTATATGGATTTCCCTTGTGAATGTATTTTAAGTAGAGTGAATTTGAGGCTGCGGCACCCCACCATCTATTTTTTGCGGTTCCTTCATCTGACACCTTAGGAGATGACTGATGGTTCATATTAGTGCTAGCAGACTGAAACATTTGAAAACATGGTGCTAACATTTGTCCCGTACTGTCTGTCTGCAGGAAAACTGGGAGCGCATCTCAAGGACGTTTTCCGGGAGCTTGGCGGCGAATTTTGTTAAAAACATTGTTCCATTGGTACATTTAATCACAGTTCTATTGCCATATTTCCGTGATCATATTCCCCAGTTTTGCAGGTATTATTTCCATGAGGCCATAGCTAATGTGGACTTCCTTGTTTCTTGTCAGTTCACCTCCAACGAGAAGGCGGCAGAGATCTCCAAGTTCTTTGCAACGCGCACAAAGCCCGGATTCGAGAGGACGCTGAAGCAGAGCCTTGAAACCGTGCGGATCAGTGCGAGATGGGCCGAGGGCATCAGGAGCGAGCCCGGGCTTTCACAGACGGTGCGCGAGCTCCTGGCCAAGCCCTGACGTGCTGCAGCTAGAGTGCTAGGTTACAGTTGTTGTTGGCAATAAGAATGCATTTGTGCCTTATCATGTGTGGAAACTGTGGTTTGAGATGATATTTGGTTGTACATTTGTAGTGGTGGTGGTAGTGAGTCAGCTGATGCCAGTTTGTAGCCAAATCATTGATTGTTATGCATATGGTGCAAACGGGTTGTATGAAGAATGATAATGTCAAGGAGGAACTAGGTAGCATATCCATTAAAAGGAAATTCAGGCAAAACAAAGAAAATTTTGGCAAAGCTCCAATCTCAGTGTCATTAGAACAAGCCTCCTTGATGTATCCTTTTTGGTAAACTGAATGTACGAGGAGACTTCACGTGGGTGGTTATAAAGCCGAGCCGATGGAATATACGGGGCAACTCTTGATGCAAAGCAAATACATAAAATAAGATTGTGTTTGGTTTAAAGTAAAGATTTTCCAGCTCTCTTCGTCCCTTAATATAAGACGGTTTTTTGCAGTGACTGTGGTAGTGTACCTTAAACTGATAAAATAGGTATGTGTCCAATTAATATTTGGTTACCAAATATAAGAGATTTATCAGGTTACCAAATATATTAGATATTGATTGATACTTATCAAGTACATATGTAAGATATTGATTGATACTATTTATTTGCTTCTGGGTTGTGAATTTATTAGTACAATTTATTGGGTTACCAAAGATCGGCCGGCTCAGCTGAGTCAACCCACCCCCGCTGTCTCCGCTCCATATTTATACAGCGGCAGCCACCGGTGCTCCTCCCCACCCCCTCGCTCGCTCGCTCGCTCAGTAGTGGTAGGCCGGCAGGAAGGCCCCGCCCGCTCACTAGTGGTAGGCCGGCAGGAAGGCTCACAGCTGCCTGCCATCGACAACGCCCGGGAGCGCGCGTCGTCCGTTGTTTCCATGGCTCCACCCCGCGCCGGCGCCGGCGCCGTGCTGCTCGTGGTGGTGGCGCTCCTCTTCGTCGACGCAGCAGCGGCCGCCGGCGGCGGCATGAAGATGGCGACACACGGCGAGGTGCGGTATCGATCCCCTGCCCGCGAGATTACAAATTTTACTATTCTGCTGCATGCGTTGCAGGATGGTGTTGTAGTGGTCCATTTCATTTTTGAGAGAGCTAGTTGAAACTGATAGGAGGAAGCTTCACGTGGTGGGTAGCCGGCTAGGTAAGTCCAACCGGAGTCTATCTGTATCCCCGTTGCCTCCGTCTGGGCCTGAAACGGCTAGATGTATATATAGGGAAACGGCTACATATTGGCTTACCTGGAACAAAATAGGAAATCTATTCTTTTCAGCCGGCTGATTACGGGCTCGTCTAAACCGCCCTCTCCGCACGACACGCGTCCCGCTGGGCCCTCCCACTGCCCAGCCTTATCCCCTCATCTCTAGCGTCACGAGATCCACTGATTTTTTCATCAAACTCGATCCCCTTCTGTTCTGCTCCGCACCTCTCTCTCTCCTACAGCTCTCTCTATCATGGTCATGGACACGCTCTAAGCTCCGCTACCCTGCTGCCTCCCAAGCTCCATGCGACCGGTGCTGCATTGCAGCGCTCGTCGGTGATGCCGGCGCTATGATGCGGTGGTCGTCGATAGCTGCGGCGATGCAATGTGGTGGGCTGGTGGCTCCCAAGCTCCAACACGGTGTTGCCCAAGCTCCACACGACCGGTGCTGCGTTGCATTGTTCATCGATGAAGTCAGCGCTGCGACGCGGTGGTCCGCGGTTGCTGCCGGCGACGCCGCCCTCGTCGGTCCTGCCAGCGCTGTGATGCGGTGGTCCGCGGTTGCTGCCGGCGACGCCGCCCTCGTCGGTCCTGCCAGCGCTGTGATGCAGTACTCGCGCCGCTGCAAGGGGCATCGGGTGTTGTGATGCAACGCTCGTTGAAGATGTCGGTGTTGCTATGCAGCGTTGCCGGAAATTTTGTCTAAAAAGACCACCTATCGAACAAAATTGCTAGAAAAGATCCCCTTAAACAGATTGCCCAAAAAGACCCTTCGACCGTGGCGGCAGGCGCGCCAGGCCACACGTGGCACATGCCGCCATGGGGCGAGGCGGCAGCCCCTGCCGCCGGTGGGCCCAGCCGCCTCACTGGCTGGCGGCAGCACTGTACGTGGTGGGCCCTGCCGCCTCGCGCCCAAGCGGCAGGCTGTGCACTGCTGCGCGCCAGCCGGCCTCAGCGTATTGCACGGCAAGCATAGTGCACGGAGCTACTGAACCTTAACCCGATCGAGCAAGCTAGTCAAGACTCACGGAGCTATTGAACCTTGACCCGATCGAGCAAGCTAGTCAAGACTCAGACAAGCCAGCTTTCACACAAACTTCAGTGCACGGAGCTATTAATCTTGACCCGAGCAAGCTAGTCAAATGCTGACCAATAGTAACCTTTTTTTCTTTTGCATGGGATCAATTAATAATGTGCAGGGACGTACATGCCGCCTGGCGCCTGGACGATTCTGGTGCAGTGCACAGCCTGCCGCCTGGGCGCGAGGCGGCCGGGCCCACCATGTACAGTGCTGCCGCCAGCCAGTGAGGCGGCTGGGCCCACCACGCCAGCCCGTTCCGTCGCGGCTCATCGATTCCTGTTATTTGCAGCCTGCCGCCTCGACCCGTGGCGGCATGTGCCACGTGTCGCCTGGCGCGTCTGCCGCCACGGCTCAAGGGTCATTTTTGCCAATTTGTCTTAGAAGGGGTATTTTCTAGCATTTCTGTTCGGCAGGTGGTCTTTTTCGACAAAAAACCGCATTGCCGAAGCTGCGATGGAGCACCGCCGCACCGATGTCGTGGCTACAATAAAGCATTGCCGGAGCTACGACGGGCTGCCCACGCTGTGTTGGAGCACCGTCACGCCGGTTTCGTGGTTGCAATGGAGCATGGCCGGAGCTGCGACAGACGGCCGGTGCTGCTTGTGCCGGTGTCACTGCTGTAATGGAGCATGGCCGGAGCTATGACGGGCCGCCGGTGCTGCGTTGGAGCACCTCGTGCCGCTGTCGCTGCTGCAATGGAGCATGGCCGGAGCTGCGACGGGCTGCCAGTGCTGCGATGGAGCACCACCGGCCGCACCGGTGTTGGCGCTGCAAAGCGTGGCAGCGGTGCTACGATGAAGCTCGACGGTGGCAACAAAAAGTGTTGCAGAGTGCTATCTTTTTCGTTCCTAGACGTGGTGTTTTCTTTTTTCCTTTTGGCGATGCGGGGTGCATGCGGGAGTAGTTGCTTGAGATGAAGATGACTGTTGTGATCCAATGGCCATACAACGCCTGATCCAACGGCCCACGAGGGGGTTGATTGTTTGCCCTGCGTCGGTTGGATGACGCCTAGCAGTGGCCAACAAAATATGCATATTTAAAATAAACTAGTAGTAAAAGATTGCCCGCTAATATTAGAGAGGAAATTAATACATGTTTATAATAGGTAGGATATGAATTGCGTATTAATTACACGTTTATATTCGGTAGAATATCGATTACATTTTAATTGCACACTTATATTGGATAGGATATCAATTAAACCTTATAATAATGTAATTAGCATAAATCGTTGTTACTACTTGGTAGTGTGATATTAACTGCATGTTAAACATGTTGAACGATGACCATTGAGACAATCCTTTGATGACCGAAATTAATTGGATCGACTCTTCGAGGCTTTTTATATCGAAAAAACTAACGGCCCAACGTTCCCCCGGAGGGGGGGTTTGGATCCTCTGCTGTAGTGCAACGTGCAGTATGGTCACTGTCGTGTGGACCCGATTCCATGTGTCAACCGCACTACAACACGCTACAGTAGAGGATTTCAATCCCGGGAGGGGTTGACAAACGAACATATTTTCTTGACAGTTTTACTTGCGATTCGAGATAAAATGGTGGCAATTTTTATAAAGAAAAATGCATTTCTTGAAGAAATTGCTATGTTGTTCTGAAAAATTGTCACGCGGTTCATAAAATGTCACCCCCTTCCAGCGAACACGCTGTGGCTATTGGTTTCTTCTATATATGCCGTAGAGCGTTGCTATACAGACGACAGATTCAGACGATCTGCGGACGATGCTACACATCAAGCCGTTGATGTGTTAGAGCAAAAGCAGACAACACCGTTCATTCCTGCATCGTGTGGGTTTCGGCCAACTAGTGTCGTTTGTCAGCAGTTTCGTCTATATATTTGTATACATATAGATATAGATATGATATGGATACAATATATTAATATAATACTAAGAGAAATTCGTGATTAATATTTTGCTTTAAAATCACATTTGGATGTATAAAGTTTTTTTTTGAGCAAAATTTGGATGTATAAAGTGAGTACGCTATTTTAATGGTACTGAAAAAGGAGATAAGGTGGTACTATCTTAGGAGTGCCACGTAGGATAAATGATGAGGTAAGGAGAGAACACAAAAATGATCTTTTAACACAATATGTCTCATCACGTTTTTAGTAATTGCTAGTTATTGAAAATAAGACTAAGAGATGACCCATTGTAGACTCTTTTTTTGCCATCTCTAGATTACATGCAAGACTTAAGATAAAACTATCTTATCAACCATTGTACATGCCCTAATCCATTTTCGGAAGTCCCTTAAAGTGTGTAAGTTTGTAATAAAAAAAGAAAAATGTAAAAGCTTGTTTTTTCTTTTTTCTTTTTTCTTCTCTCGTCTTTTCTCTTCCCTCGCGCTAAACAACAACGGGATGTACGCGCCCGCAGGGCGCGAATCTCAAGGCATCTCCCGGCGCGTCCGCGCCGCCTGCGGCGGGCGGCTCGGCGGAGCAGTTCCGGGGCAAGGCGCGGCTGCCGAGCTTCGCCGCGCCGCGCCGCTACGAGCTCTTCCTCCGCCCCGACCTCGTCGCCTGCACCTTCTCCGGCTCGGTGGCCATCTCCGTCGCCGTCTCCGCGCCCACCCGCTTCCTCGTGCTCAACGCGCTCGACCTCTCCGTCAACCGCGCCTCCATCCGCTTCCAGGTAAGGAGAAAGAAGGAGAAGAAAAATGAAATTCCTTGAGACCTCCTCGCCCTCTTCTCATCGTCCTTCGTCGGTACGGTTCTCGCAGGCTTTGGCGCCCACGGAGGTGGTGTTCTTCAAGGATGACGGCGTGTTGGTGCTCGGGTTCGCCAAGCAGCTGCCCCTCGGCGAGGGCGTGCTCAAGATGGACTTCACCGGAATTCTCAACGACCAGATGAGAGGCTTCTACAGGAGGTATGCGACGACTTCTTTCTGGACTCTACCACCCTTAGTATTTGCACCGTACATCATGATCAGCGAACCTCAACACAACACTTGTGATCATCTATATATACGAAATCATGCCATGATTTGTTCTAAATTTTAAGCAGAAAATTACAAAAAGGGGAAAAGTTGAATTGTGGTTTCTCTTTACTACTCCTGATTAGTTACTCGCCGACCAACCAAGTGACCAGTCCCGATAATGCACTGGCTACGAATTCGATGATACGTGGTTTGGAAGTTCACTGTGAAGGCATTATAGTTCTCTTTTATGATATATTTCTGAAATAAGAGTTTAATCGAGCACTTTGGTATGAATGCCTTTCCTGCTATTTATGCTTTTCTGATTTCATTTGATTGCAGCAAGTACCAGTATAAGGGGAAAGAGAGAAACATGGCGGTGACACAGTTTGAGTCCGTGGATGCGCGGCGGTGCTTCCCCTGCTGGGATGAGCCTGCATTCAAGGTGATTATATATGTAGCTGGAAGGATGACTTTATGTTCCTCAAATATGTGCACATAGAGCACCAGTGAGGTTAGATATATTTCATAACATTTCTTGTTTTGCCATTTCGATTTTCCAGGCTAAGTTCAAGCTAACACTTGAAGTTCCATCTGAGCTGGTAGCACTGTCCAACATGCCAGTAGCTAACGCGACATTTGCTGGTCCTATCAAAACTGTGCATTACCAGGAATCGCCACCTATGTCAACTTATTTAGTGGCCATAGTTGTCGGTTTGTTTGAATATGTAGAGGGTATGACAACAAAAGGTATCATCTCTGTTTCTGAAATCTTCCATTCAAAGAGTGTGCATGAGACCTTTCTCTTTCCCTTTTTATTTTATTTGTTTGTTTAATTTTATTCAGGCACGAGAGTTCGTGTGTACACTCAAATTGGTAAGAGTAACCAAGGGAAGTTTGCACTAGATGTTGGAGTGAAGTCGTTGAATCTCTATAAAGAGTAAGATCACAATCTAGCCGTGCTTCCACACTTTGGTTTCTAATGAATAGACATGATTGATGTTAATGAAATACTGTGTGAAGCCGTGGTTGTTGCTGAAACAGTAACATTAACAATAAAACTCATTTCCTCAATTGTTCAGTTACTTTGACACTCCTTTTCCACTCCCCAAGTTGGATATGGTTGCTATCCCCGATTTTGCTGCTGGAGCCATGGAGAACTACGGATTGGTCACTTACCGGGAAGTAGCTTTGCTTTTCGATGACAAGTCTTCATCAGCATCCAGCAAACAGAGTGTATCTATCATAGCTCAGAAACTTATTTAACTTATCTTTTCATCATTTACAGTTCACCTCTTAACTAACCCTGCGATGTTACTATACATAAATCGGTTCAGTAAGAAAAACTACACTATCTCATGATCATCTATAATTCACTAATAATTCTTAACATTTCTTCGTCATTAAACCTTTTATATGTGTAAACATCCTTTTTATATTGACCTCAGCATGTATTTTGTTAGGTTGCAATTACTGTGGCACATGAATTGGCTCATCAATGGTTTGGCAATCTTGTAACCATGGAATGGTGGACTCACTTGTGGTTAAATGAGGGATTTGCTACATGGGTAAAACAATTTGATCACTCAAAAGTTAAAAGAATGAGATATCAGGTTACCAATGTATACTGAATGAATAGGCCTTTTGTTTTCCCAGATGAGCCATCTAGCAGTAGATTCTTTTTTTCCACAATGGAATATATGGGCACAGTTTCTTGATCGCACAACCACTGCTCTCAGGCTGGATTCACTCGAGGCGTCTCATCCTATTGAGGTAATCTCATTGTTTATTACTGTGCCATAGCCTGCTCCGGTGGTTGGATATGTTGTGTACTACATTCTCCAAAACCATAGTTGTCAATGTCATGCACTCTACTATCATAGAAGTGCAAGAATCTATTTTAAATTGTAAATTTTGACAATGGTATGTTCAAGTAACGATAGTGCATACTGCGTAATATGCTATTACCAACACATTATTCGCCGATTCATGATTGACTCATAAAATTTCTATGGAATATTAAAATTGATGCTTAAGTATTTCTACTCTGACAAGTGGCATCTTACTTTGGGGAGCAACTTCAGTCAATGCATCAACAGAGATTCAGTTCATGGCATTAACATTTTCATTTCTCTAATTCTAACTTGTGATTCATTTTATACTTTCCACTATCCTTTTTCCTGGATGCTCAGGTTGAAATACACCATGCCAGTGAAGTTGATCAGATTTTTGATGCTATTAGCTATGACAAGGGTGCTTCTGTTATTCGCATGCTACAAAGTTACCTTGGCGCAGAGCGTTTTCAGGTCTAATACTGCCTCTACCTGAACTCTAGAAACTTGTCACCGACTCACTCTTCTTGCCTAGATTTGGCATTCTTTTTCTCGTCATGTAGCTTAAAAGTATACAAGATCACTTTCAGCCAGTTTATTTTGTTCTTTATGGAAACAGTGATACTTTGATGTCACTTCCCCGCTATTCCATCTAGTGGAAACACTAGACGACTCCATGGCTTGTCCATTGCATAAAATGTTTGTATGCTCTTGAATCATACTAGTTGGTAAACTTGCTTTTGGTCAGCAGTGTTTTAGGGAGAGATTGCTGTTCTCTGAAGACATTCTAGGAGCAAAATGACCATTTCTTCATAGATTATCCTGCCCTCGTTTAATGCATACAAGCATCATGTGACCATTTGTACTTCACCGATCACATGATTTAAGGTGGATGGTTTGATAAATTAGCATATAGAGACAGATTTGTCGATATAGGTATGATGGTCATCTTATGTATTGTTGTAGCATGTGTCATGCTCACAGGATAACATTACTTGTTCACAAAAAAAGGGGTAAAATTTAGCGATTGTTGACTCTTTTCTTGATCATATAATGAATCTATCGAACTGCTACTAGCTTATTATGTTAAAACTCAATTTTTAATTAATTACTTTACTTAGTGAAACGAATTGCTGCACTCTCCTTTCTGTGTAATTCCCCCCTGCTACTCTTTAACTCCACGTCGTTCTGCTAGTGTATTCTCATATGCTATAGATATGAAACTGTGTTCTTTCAGAAAGCAATGGCTTCATATATGAAGAAATATGCATACTCAAATGCTAAAACCGAGGACCTGTGGGCTGTTCTTGAAAAGGAAACTGGTGAACCTGTCAAGGATTTGATGACTACATGGACGAAGCAAAAAGGTTATCCTGTTATTAATGCGAAAATTAAAGGGAATGACATAGAGATTGAGCAGGTAATAGTTTTTTTTTGTGGGTGAGCAGGTAATAGCTTATCTTACATACCATCCTTCGTATCTATCATGCATTCATCATCACACGACTAACCAAGTATGCATTTGTTTGGTTAATATGTCCTTGCTATTTAGTTAAGTTCTAGTCGTGGCATGCCATTTAGAGTTTCTTTTTTAAGAAAATCATCTGCTAACTGGTTGTGGCAAAAGCTTGACCAAACCTCGGTTTTTGTTCCATACCATTTTGTTAATGTATAACTGACTTTTATAACTAGTCCTCTGAGAATACTGTACTCAATGATGTCAAAAACTGGAAATATTTTACTGCCCCTACGGCCATTGATCTGTCACTTGATGCATTCACGTATTTACGCAGCAGCCCTAGTATCTGATCATATATTCTGGGGTATGGCTGAACGGTATCAAGAGCAACTTACATGAATCTCGTAGAAGAACTGAATTAGATCTTGTTCTGAAGTTGGAGCTCTTTTAGGGTGCTCTATCTTACCACATTAGAGGTAAGACGTGGTTTAAGTCTGAGTCATTGCTTGATGAAAGTTAGAAAGTTATTTTGGGCCCTAGTGCAGATAAGGCTAATAAGGAAACCTACAATTAATTTGGTAAGGTAGATAGGCTCAGACGTTTCCCTACAAATCACGAGAGACATGTTTAAAATGCACATTACTTCCCATGTTCCCATCTCAGCCCAGGGATGCACATCCTGCATGACTATTGATTTAAATCAGATGGTTGCAAAAAGATATAGACCACAATTTTCTGCAGTTTCAGTTATGTATTGCTAATTTGAATGATCAAATAATATTTGAGAGCAATGTTTAGTGTTAAATTTTATGACAGCTTGAAATGGAAGTGTCAGATTCAGACTTACATATGAAGTTAGTATTATAAGGCAATAGGCATAAATTAATTATCAAATTTTAATCATGAAGTTTTTTTTCTGTAGTAATGTACTTGTATGTTTAATAGTGACAATTTGGTATATATGTTTGAATTTCTTTAGTTTTCTTTCATTTTTCTGAAAGGATGTTTATTTTTAATAAATCCAGACAAACAATTGAAGAAATAATCATTACATTGTCCTGTCGAATGTGAGTCTCGATGTATAATTTTATGTGCAATGATAAATTATGGTATTAGGTCAGACTGGCTTCCTTTTCTTAAATATGTTGATTATTTACAATTATTTGCCAATTATTTCATGTATTGCTGTGCCCACTTCCCTCTACGAGTTAATAGATCACCCTTAGCCACTAGACCAAGGCAAAGAGAGGGTTCTAACAAAAGTGTGTCTTATTTTATATTCGTTAAAGTGAAAAATCTAATAAAAAAAATGTTAAAAACTTGATCTCGTTGACTGATAGATCTCCGTGTATAGTATTTTTCTCCACGAACTTGATGATTTCTGTTTGTTGCAGGCCCAGTTTTTGTTAGATGGGTCCTCTGGCTCTGGCATGTGGATTGTCCCTCTAACTTCACGCTGTGGTGCATATGATACAGAGAAAAAGTTGTTGTTGAAACTTAAACGTGAGAAGCTGGTCATTGGTTCACAATGTGGTGACCGAAAGAAGGGCGGAAACTTCTGGACTAAGTTGAATATAGATGGAACTGGATTTTACAGAGTTAAATATGACGATGAGCTTGCAGCTGCACTTCAAAATGCATTGGAGACCAAGAAGCTCTCACTAATGGATAAAATTGGTAAACGCAACATGTGACCGTTGAATCTGCTTGTAATATTTTGGTGGCAGGTATTATAACATTACCATTGCAGGCATCGTGGATGACTTGTATGCGCTTTCTATTGCCCGCCAACAAACATTTGCGTCGTTGCTACATTTACTGTACGGTTATCGCGGGGAAGCTGATTATAGTGTTCTTTCACACATAAACACTGTACGTAAATCCTGTAGGTCCAGTTGATTCTATCGTGTTCAATTGTTCATGAAGATAAATCGCCTATATCTTTACTTTGGATTGGCAGGTAACCACAAGTATTGCTAAAATATCTGCTGATGCTACTCCTGCCTTGGCTGGTGACATCAAGCAACTTTTGATCAAGATTCTTTTGTCACCTGCAGAGTATGCCCCACCATAACTGCTATGAGTTTCTTAATGTGTTACACTCACAATATATCATCTCTTTTGTTTCACAAAAAGGAAAAGGAAACATAATATGTCATTAATCTTCTTCCTAACTTCTCATGTTGCTTGAACATTCCTTCTTTTATGGCCGATGCATGACAATTGCATGATTCTTTCATGTTATTACTGTATATTTGCTACATTTTCCTATGTTTCTTCTTTTTGACTATGTGACACTTATCTTTCAGAAAGTTAGGCTGGGACCCCAAGAAGGGTGAGAGCCACCTGGATGTAATGCTTAGACCACTGCTGTTGACTGCACTTGTCCAACTTGGACATGGTAAGACCATTAATGAAGGAGTTAGGCGCTTTAACATCTTCACACGTGATCGCGGCACTTCTCTTCTTCCTCCGGATACTAGAAAGGTCCTACCTTTTGCTATCACTTCACGTGGTACCTATGATTACTTCTTCCATTTGTAACTTGCGCTGTTCTGCAGGCCGCATACCTTGCTGTGATGCAGAATGTTAGTAGTTCAAACAGATCCGGTTATGATGCTCTCCGAAAAATCTACAAGGAGTCAGCTGAAGGGGAGGAAAGATTACAAGTCTTAGGTGTGTAGCCCTTTGACCATGTGTTAAACTAACAAAGCTTGCCCATGTTTTTGGTTGTTCTAAAAGTATTTTCTTATTGTTTGAAGGCATATTATCTTCTTGCCGGGACAAGGGTATCGTCCTTGAATCACTGAATTTAATTTTCACTAGCGAGGTAAATATTGCAAATAGCATTACTTTCTTCCACAATTATAGTCGAAGGTTTCTATGAGCTTACTTGTGTGTCAAGGGCAAGCTGTACTGAGGTCTCATATGCCTCTCTTGCTTGTCAGGTTCGCAATCAAGATGCATATATTCTCCTTAGAGGTATTCAACCAGAGGCACGTGAAATTTCGTGGAACTGGTTGAAGGTATGATCTCTTTTAACAATGAGGACCCTTTTATCTATGTGTGTTGACGTGTTGTTGATGCGTAAAAGTCGTTATTTCTGGGTCCTGTCTGGAACATCAGATTCGTGTAGGTATTCTAAACAAATTTGAATATCTATTCATGAGATGTTTCTTTTTCTACCAACTTCATTGAGATTTCTGCATTACAAAGAGGACCCAGGGTTCTTCTGTATTTGTCAACAAGAACTCAAGTCAAGTGGCATATTTGCAAACAGCTGAACCATATTTGTGAATTTATTTCGGGATCCCGATCTCTTTAAATGGATTTCCCTTGTAAATGTATTTTAACTAGAGTGAATTTGAGGCAGCACCCAACCATCTATTTTTTGTAGTTCCTTCATATGACACCTTAGGAGATGACTGATGGTTCATACTTAGTGTTAGCAGACTGAAACATTTGAAAACATGGTGCTAACATTTGTCCCGTTCTGTCTGTCTGCAGGAAAACTGGGAGCTTATCTCAAAGACATTTGCCGGGAGCTTGATTACGGATTTTGTTGAAACCATTGTTCCATTGGTACATTTAATCACAGTTCTATTGCCCTATTCCCGTGATCCATATTCCCCACTTTTGCAGGTATTATTTCCATGAGGCCATAGCTAATGTGGACTTCCTTGTTTCTTGTCAGTTCACCTCCAACGAGAAGGCGGCAGAGATCTCCAAGTTCTTTGCAACGCGCACAAAGCCCGGATTCGAGAGGACGCTGAAGCAGAGCCTTGAAAACGTGCGGATCAGTGCGAGATGGGCCGAGGGCATCAGGAGTGAGCCCGGGCTTGCACAGACGGTGCGTGAGCTCCTGGCCAAGCCCTGACGTGCTGCAGCTAGAGTGCTAGGTTACAGTTGTTGTTGGCAATAAGAATACATTTGTGCCTTGTCATGTGTGGTGAAGAATGCATTTGTGGCTTGAGATGGTATTTGGTTGTACATTTGTAGTGGTGGTGGTAGTGAGTCGGCTGATGCCAATTTGTAGCCAAATCATTGGTTGTTATGAATGCATGTGGTGCAAACAGGTTGTATGAAGAATGAGAATGTCAAGGCGAAACTAGGTACTCCCTCCGTTCACTTTTATAAATAGTTTCAGACAAGTGAAATTGAGCTGTTTTGTACAGTGTCTGAAACATCTACAAGATATTATAAAAGTGAACAGAGGGAGAGGGAGTAGCATATATCCACTAAAAGGAAATTCAGGCAAAACAAAGAAATTTTTGGAAAAGCTCGAATCTCAGTGTCATTAGAACAAGCCTCCTTGATGCATCTTTTCTGGTAAACTGGATGTATGAGGAGACTTCACGTGGTTGGTACTGATGGGCAGAGACTTCACGTTCCGTGATGATATATGTTTTTCATATTAGGTCACGTTTTCTGTCGTGCATGTACATACATGACGATTTTATGACAGAATCAAGATAGTTATACCTGTGCTGTCGTAGAAGTGTTCCATGACAATACCAAAATTATCATCACGGAAGTGTTCACTTCCATGACGATAAATGACGCGTCATGGAAGTGCTTTCGTCAAGGGTAACCGACATGTGGCATCCACCGTAACGGGTCGCCGTTAAGCTATCGGGTCCGGTTTTGGATCCGATAACCCGTTAACAGCCCGGATCAATGACGATTTTCCACGTGTAAAATTCTCATTGGCTGCAGGAAACACGTGTCAGCTTGTCATTGGGTCAGATAGGCGCCTATGATATGTCGACACGTGCGACGGCCCACCACTGGCCCATTTAGCTTACAAAGGTCGGCCCGCTTGACTTGGTCAAAAGTTAGTGGGCCGGCCCATGAAAAGCCTGTTAACGGTCTGTTCGCAAATAGCCTATTTTCGGCCCGATAACTCACGGCCCGTTAGGGCTTTCCCGAAATCGGCCCAACAACGTCATGCGGGCCGTCGAATATAACACCAGCCCGTTTCACTTTCGGCCCATGTATGGCCCACGACGTCTTTCGGCCCATATGTGGCCTTTCGTATTTTTAGGCCCTTTAGTGGCCCACGGTGACTCTAGCGCATAATGTACAGTAAATTTCTTTGTGCCCATTAACAGCGCATGATTCACATGGGCCGTTTCCAGCCCGTGTTAGCTTTCGGCCTACTGACAGGCCATACGTTCTTGGGCTCCTTTCCGGCCCTCGATTACTTCCGGCCCGTTCCCCTAATGGGCCAAATTCGGCTTGTGGATAGAATCGGCCCGTTTGTGGCATGTTAACCCATTGCGCCGTTTCCAGCCCGTCCTATATTCTGGCCCATTAACGACCCGTTATGCCTGTGACAGAATTAAGCCTTTGCTGTCTTCCGGCCTGTTAACGGCCTGTTACCGTGCTGGCCCGATACCAATTACGCCCGGTTACGGCCCATGTGGACCCATTTATCCGACGGCCCGAGGCCACCGATTCTACGGCCCGTTGGAGGCCCATTTATCCAATGGCCCGTAGGAGGCCCATGGATCCTACGGCCTGTAGCTGGGTCAAGGTTACCATGGTCCATATATGGCTCATGGTTGTTGCAGCCACTAGCAAACCAGGGAAACGAAACTAACGCTAGGCTATTAAGGCGATTGCACAAATTACATCCACTGGGCATCAAAGTTCGCCACCAGTGCAAATATAGGGAACACCCTACACTATACAAAAATGGCTTGCTGTTTTCTTCAGCCGGTGGTGATGTCGCTTGAAGCTACGTCGGTATTTCCCCAAAGAGGAAGGGATGATGCAGCACTACGTCGGTAGGTATTTCCCTTAGATATGAAACCAAGATTATCGAACCAGTAGGAGAACCAAGCAACACAACGTAAACAACCCCTGCACACAAATAACAACCACTCGCAACCCGACGTGCTAAAGGGGTTGTCAATCCCTTTCGGGGTACGACGCCTCAAGTGGTGCGTGGACGGGAGAAAGTTGTAATAGATTGAATAAATAGATTGCAAATAAAATAAAGTGCATCAAAGTATTTTTTGTATTTTTGGTTTAATAGATCTGAAAATAAATGCAAGGAAAAAGTAGATCGCAAAGGCAAATATATGAGAAAGAAGACTCGGGGGCCGTAGGTTTCACTAGTGGCTTCTCTCGAGAAAAATAACAAACGGTGGGTGAACAAATTACTGTTGGGCAATTGATAGAACTTCAAATAATTATGAAGATATCCAGGCAATGATCATTATATAGGCATCACGTCCAAGATTAGTACACCGACTCCTGCCTGCATCTACTACTATTACTCCACACATCGACCGCTATCCAGCATGCATCTAGTGTATTAAGTTCATGGAGAAACGGAGTAATGCAATAAGAACGATGACATGATGTAGACAAGATCTATCTATGTAGAGATAGACCCCATCGTTTTATCCTTAGTAGCAACGATACATACGTGTTGTTTCCCTTTCTGTCACTGCGATCAAGCACCGTAAGACGGAACCCACTACCAGGCACCTCTTCCCATTGCAAGATAAATAGATCAAGTTGGCCAAACAAAACCCAAATATCGGAGAAGAAATACGAGGCTACAAGCAATCATGCATATAAGAGATCAAAGAAACTCAAATAACTTTCATGGATATAAAAAGATAGATCTGATCATAAACTCGAAGTTCATCGATCCCAACAAACACACTGCGAAAGAGTTACATCATGTAGATCTCCAAGAGACCATTGTATTGAGAATCCAGCGAGAGAGAGGAAGCCATCTAGCTACTAACTATGGACCCGAAGGTCTACAAAGAACTACTCACGCATCATCGGAGAGGCACCAATGGAGGTGGTGAACCCCATCCGAGATGGTGTCTAGATTGGATCTGGTGGTTCTGGACTCTGCGGCGGCTGTATGAATATTTCATCGACTCTTTTAGGGTTTCTGGAATATTGGGGTATTTATAGAGCAAAGAGGCGGTCCGGGGGGCACCCGAGGTGGGCACAACCCACCAGGGCGCGCCTGGGCCTCCTGGCGCGCCCTGGTGGGTTGTGCCTCCCTCAGGGCACCCCCAGGCGCAGCCAGGGCCCGTTGTGTTCCTTCTGGCCCATAAAAATTCTCCGTAAAGTTTCGGGGCATTTGGACTCCGTCTGATATTGATTTTCCGCGATGTAAAAAACATGGAAAAAACAGCAACTGTCACTTGGCACTATGTCAATAGGTTAGTACCAAAAAAAATATAAAATGACTATAAATGATTGTAAAACATCCAAGATTGATAATATAACAGCATGTAACAATAAAAAATTACAGATACGTTGGAGACGTATCAGGTGGCTGCACGTTAAGAACAAATTGTGTATCGCAACAAAATAAATTACAACCATAAAACAAAAGGAAGGTTGGCATAAAAGTTAACAGTCTGGCAGATAAATGCACCACCAGAAGTTCAGAAGCTCAGTTCATTTGACCTGATTGTTACGTTTTCATGTTGTATTGTCCGATGGAGCACCATAACCTTCGCCTTCATTTCTCCTAGGCTCCTGAACAACATAGCAAATGTCTGATAGTCTGGTTTCAAAACCATGCATATCTTGACGACATCGAACAATGGTTGTCCTTGTTTCACAAAGGGTCTCTATTAGGGAATGGACTTGTGTCTGGAGTGCAGATATAACATTGTTTTGAGCTTGCATATCTTGATCATGAGGCAGTTTGGACGAGATTGCCTTAACAACCAACCCAGTATTACGCAGGAACGCGCTTTTGGCACTGTTAGTGGACAGGTACTGACCCACTGCAGCAAGAGGTGACATTGCGGTTATAGTTGCCTCGTCACCTGCAGATGGTGGCGGTTCCACCATTTTCTCCATAGCTTGCTGAAAAGTTGAGTTTTTACATTAGTAGTACCAGAACATAAGATATTAAGGAGGCAGCAAAACCAAACAAAATAGCTTTGATCTATATACAAAACTTATTCTGGTGAACCCATGTAAAATATTAGTTGTATTTCACTTCAAAGTACATAATAAAACCAGGTTCCAAACATATGACCATGAACCATGGCTAATGTATTGTCTATTTCTTCACATTGTATTGACAGCTAAGGATAAAGAGACAAAGTTTATAATACGGTAAGCATAGTATGACATCATTCATATCACAAAACAACTGAGAACAGACAAACAGGCAATTGTAATGTTGTGTGGGTAAGTCCAGAACGGAACTAGATTACAAATCAAGATCAAAGGAACATCACTACTCGCTTTTAAACCTTGTAAGGTGCAATGATACGCTAAGACAATTGTGTATAAAATTGAAAAGAGTAATAGACATTGGCTGCTAACCATGCAGTTCAATGCACAAGTTAGAGTAAGTAGTAGTTAAAAGGCATGCGGATTAAGGACTTACAACAGCGGCTTTGACTGGTGTAGTCATGCCCTTCGTCTTGCTGGTGTGATAGTCCTTGAAGATTTCCACATCATTTGGTTCAGGTGCTTTTTGGTCCTTGTGGGCTTTCCTCTGCATTTGGAACAAGTCAATATAGATCTGATAATATGGTACAGCGAAAAGAGTGAAACAATAGCTAATTACAAGAGCCTCGCAGTGTGCAATATAGCTACGAGATCCTGTCGTCTATTGGAATTTCACTTTCGTACGGTTGGCCTTGTTCTTTGAACATTTCACCTACAAGAAGATAGATTTGTGAGGCACATGCGTAAATAGGAGTTCAACATGTGATCTGATCACATACATATAACATACCTGATACTTTAGATCAGACCAGTGTTTAACGAGGCCTCTTCAGTCTTCATCCGATATATTTTCCATTGGAGATGTTTGGGCAAATTCACTGTTAGCCTTGCCTTCAAAGTGTGTTTTCCTCAAGTTATACCGATACTGTTGCAGAGCAGACTTGAAAACATGGGTGCAAGCTTGTCTGGTTGCATCATCTTGGCTATCCAACTTGAACCTCATCTGTTGAAAATTATGGGAGTCTCATTATCAGCAACCTAGAAAGTATGGGACAGAGCAAGACGATATTACTAGTTTCCATACATAACCATACTTACAGATAAATGGTCGAGGAAGGTGTTGAACTGGGTTTTGTCTTTGTCATTCCTGTACTGAATCCATGTTGGGAGGATACGTACATGACACCTAACGGCAACCGCTGCCTCTGATACTAACTTGGCTGATTCTGTAGCATCATGTGGCCTTTTTAACCTTCTCAAAACGGATCTTCATTCTTCCTCCTCTAGATTTAGTTAACCTATCGAGCATTATCCCTGATGTTTGTTTTCTTGCGCCTAGGTGCTAGTCCAACAACGAACATAGGAAGTGTTAGTGTACATCAAACTGTGAGACTACATATAAAGAAGCGTGCAACTGTAACTTGACTCCAGCAACTACCTTCTTGCTGTTGAAGCTCACAAAGTTCATCTGATCTTGCCAACTCGTCTTGTGTTAAGAGTGCTTCGGAAGTAGTGTCAGGTGGCAAGGGAGCTTGGGAACGTGCTGCTAGCTGAGTTAACGAACGAGTAACTCGTGCAGGTGGTGGTACTGTGGAAGGTGTTGCAACAACTAGGGCTGTCTCTGCTTGTTTGGTGGCAGCTATTGGTTTCTATTTGGCTTGTTCTGCAGCTCGTGTAGCACGGGATACCCCGTTTGTACAAATTTTCGTTGGACTTTGACCTTCTATTGTGCCATCAGTACCAGCAGAATCTACAGGATTCTTCCGCTTCCATTTTCGTGTGTCCTTAGTACTAACACCATCCCCTGTTATTGTGTGTTCCTTCCTCTTTCTCTGTGCCATGTTAAGTCAAGCCGACAAGAAAAATGAATAAAAATTTAGTTCTTCAGAACAAATTGATGTGTGATACAAACGAACTGAACTTTGATGTTAGACAACCACATGATAGGAGGATGTAATATGTATGAAAAATAGGACGGCATGAGATAATCAGAACTATGATGTGTAAACTAAGCAGAAGACATTTCACTAAATTAGAAGCAATGCAATGGAAGGTAGACACCATATGAAAGATGCTACAAATATCGCTCTGCCAAGTTAATAGTGTCTCGTCATAACTGGCGTTTAAACAAATGTGAAGCAGTACAGGAAATAAATCATATGCAAGATGCAAACAACATCACACTACCAAGTTAAAGGTCTCTCGTCATTAGTGCCATTGCATATTCACAGCTTATGATGTGTAAACTAAGCAGAAGGCATTTCAACAAATTAGAAGCAATGAAAGCTAGACACCATATGAAATATGCAACGAATATGACTCTTCCAAGTTAAAACTATCTCGTCATAAGTGCCATTTCAACAAACTAGAAGTAGTACAAGTTAGAAAAGAATGCAAGATGTAAGGCAAACACATGATACCAGGATGGAATATGTACGAAAAACATGACGACATGACATATTCACAACTGTTTGTGTAAACTAAGCAGAAGACATTTCAACAAATTAGAGCATCTCCAGTCGCGCGCCCAACAGCCCCACAGGGCGTTTTTTTAGCGCCGGTGGCCGAAAATCGGCCCAGTCGCGCCCCCGGATCTCATTTTGGGCTGAAATAACAGCCGGCGAACCCAAGCCGAACCCAAGCACCCAGGGGTCGCCTGGGGGCGCCGGTAGAAGCGAAAAGGGGCGTGGGGCCGCTCTGTCGGTGAGAGGAGGCCCTTTTCCCGCAGTTTCCTCCCGCTTTCCCCTTGGCTTCCCTCTCATTCTCCATTCCTCCCGCCAATCTCCTCCTCCTGCACTCCCAGCCGACCGCCATGGCGCCGAAGAAGTACATGGCCCCCCACGCCACGGCGGATGCCACCGCCGCCGTCACCCAATCGAAGCAGAGGAAGCCGAGGGCGCCGCCGTTCAAGCCCCCGAGCATGTCCAACACCGACTGAAGGGCGGAAGTTCAGCGCCGGGAGGCTGTCACCGCCGGCCAGCGGAACAGGGCGAACGCCAAGAAGGCCAGGGACATGGCGGTGCTCGCGGCTGCGGTGGTGGTGGTGCAGGCGGAGCGCTCGGCCGAACAAGCCAAGGTGGCTCGCGCGGGGATGATGAATCCACCCGGCGGCCACGCCCCATACGCCTCCTGGAGCCAGCAAAGCGTCGGGTCTCCGGCCTGCTTCTCATCGTTGCCACAACCCTGGGGCTGTGTGCCGTCGCTGGGCTACGCCGACGGCGACGCGCACGGCGGGTTCAACCCCAACATCACCTTTTCCCATGGTCACCCGGTCCAGCGCATGCCCTCGCCCGCCTTCACCGGTGTGCAATACCCACCGTACACCTACTCGCCGCCGGCTTACGCAGCCTCCCCAACGCCACCACTCCGCCGTGGCGCGCTGCCCTTCTCTCAAGCCTCCTCGTCGCATGTAACATCCCAAAATTCTAAATTTTGGAATGTTAGATTTAATAGATAGTTTTGATTGTTTGTTTGATTGTTGTGCGATTGATTGACTGAAAGTGAGTGAAATTCGAAACTTTTTGAAAGTTAAATGAGAGGGAATAAAAGGACGTTCCCAAACTTTCATTTTGTATTTATGGTCTCCATGAATTCAAATTCTTTTCAAATACAAAACCCTAGAAAGAAGATGACATGACTTCTTCCATTTGAATAAATGAAACGGGTTTTGAAAAGATTTGAATTTTATTTGGAAATATTTTCCAATTCAGAAACTTTAAGCAACTCAATGATTTTCATGAGAGAAGATAAAATGACTTCTTCAAATCATATGAAATATGAGTTGGAAGTTTCAAAGAATCAAATTTAAAGTCCTCTTTGAAATTATTTCCAATTTGGAGTTATTTGGATTTTATTCAAATTATTTTTCTCCAAAAATAAAATATATGGAAAATAGGGTAACATGATTCCCTACAATAGAAAATTGGAGAGAAATAAATTTGAAATCATTTTGGTATTTTTTAAAAATGATGTTTATTGGGTTTTATTGCATCAGTAGCACTCTTGCTTTATTTGATTTTTTATAGATTTTATTTGATGCTAGAAAAATCTTCATGCTGTAGAAAATCTTTTTCTGAAAATTTTGATATATAATATGCCTATATTATATTTTTATTTTATTTTATTTGGTTTTTCTTTTGTTTTTATTGTCTCTTAGAAAAAATGTTATATATAAAAAAAACTTCGTGTCGACCGAACTGGGCCGCGCCCAGCCCAGCCGGCCCAGACGCAGCGCGCCGCCCCCTCCTTCCCCGAGCGGCAGTCCCGCTCGGGCACGACGCCGCCGCCGACCTCGATGGCCGTGCCGCCTCCGGCCTCCTCCTGCCCCCTCCCCCACGCCACCTTTCGCCCCTCCTCTTAAAAGGCGCCGCCCCGGCCCCGTTCCTCTCCTCCTCGCAGTCGTCTTCGCCTGCGCAACAGCCGCCGCCGCTCGCCTCTCGTCGCCGTCGCCGACCTTGCCGCCGTTGCCGCTGCACCTCCCGTCGTCGCCGCTTAGCTCCGCCGCCTAGCGCCGCCGCCACCCGTTCGCCGCCATCGCGCCCCGCAACCTCGCCGGACTCGCCGGATCCGCCGCCCCGATTAACCGCTGACCCTCCGCCGTTTCCCGGTAAAGAACCACCCCGGTTTGGCCGGTTTTATTTTTAAGTTTCGGTTTTCTTAGATCCGGTTTATTTATTTAGGTTAAATTAGTTAGAGATCGTTCGTTCGTTTAGATCTTTCAGTGAATGCATTCATTAGGTTAGATCTGTTTAGCGAGCGTTCGTTAGATAGATTTTACTTTCCTGTTTATTTTTCTGCCAGGGACCTAGTTGTAGTTGTTTTATTTTACAGTTTAGCCCCTGATCTTTAAACGGCCACAACTCTTTGCTCGCTTACTCAAATCCAACGAAACCAACGCCCACTTCTTCGTTATGATCTCCTCTTTCTAGTTAATCAACTTGAACATGTTTTTGAAAGTTTAAAATATGATTTCAAACAGATTTGAATTCAAACTTCTTTTGTTCATAACTTGAGTTTTACAACTCCGATTTAGTTGATTCTTTTTGCAAATCAAAGCTCTTGACCTAAACTTTCTGATAAGGCAAAATTCACATAATTTTGGTACTGTTAGAAATTGTTTTATGTTGCAAGAGTTATTTGCATGGTTTTGATGTTTTCCGAACTATCTTCTTCGTTCTTCCGATCTTTTGAGTGATTGCTTATGTGTGGTTACTATTGCTTGCTTATGATAGATTGACCGGAGTGTGATGAGTAGAACTATCAGGAGTTATGAGTGCAAATCATCTTCATGAACAGTACGAGGCAAGTTCACACTTTGATCATACGCTTCATACCCAGTTTTATGCATTAGTTTCAACCCTCAAACATTGCATGAGTAGGATTGATAACATGTGGGTATTGGGAAGTAGTTGATGAGGTAGAACCTATTGCCCTTTATATCAAACCTTGGGAGTTACTTCTACGTTATGCTCATACTGCTCTGCTAAGCTCGTAGGCGTGGATTAGTTGAGTGATTCATGACAGATGTGAGAGTTATTATTAATGGTTAACTTAAGGTGGCTACTTTAATACACATCCGGGTGGAATGGTAGGAGCACCCTGGAGCACCCAGTGGTTTGCCCGGGCACCTGGAGAACCCAGTGCTTGCCCAAGGGGATCCCGGAGGACCCGTGTGATCACCCTATGGAATGCCACCCAGGCTCAAAGGGATCATAAGATTATTCATGCTAGAAACTTCCGTGTGCAGCCACAAGCTATTATGGGCTCTAGCATAGTTGAGTAGGTTGCATGACCTCCAGTGGTAGGCTAGCAGATGTAGGGGATATAGGTTGGTACTGTCTACCCAGGGTTAGAGTTAATGCTTCTGAAAGACTGTGTCTCGGTCATCCGTTTCTCAAACACCATGTAGTGCGAGAAATCCAACGGAGGAGATCGGATCTTGTGGGGAAAAGTGCACAAACCTCTACAGAGTGTACAAACTAATCATGATTAGCCGTGTCCCCGGTTATGGACATCTTGAATATCTGGTTCTTGGATTATCATGTTGAACTCATCACTTTACTTAATTAGTGTGTTGGGTTGATAATTACTATTTTGGGATTGAGTTGGAGGAACCTTCTCAATGTTTTCAACAACTTTGTAGTTAAATAAAATATATTCCTTTGTAGTAGGGAAAAATTGGCTTTTCGCAAAAACATTAAACCATAGAGCTCTTCCACCAGCCCAATATGCATGTAGTGATAGCTATTATTCATCATGATCCTATGGTGTGAATTTGCCAATACATTCAATGTACTGACCCTTTGTGGCTGCAACGTCTCATGTTGCAGGAATCTTACGACGAGTAAGTGATACGTTAGGGTTACGATTTCTACACTCAACTTTGTCATTGGTGTTGATGGGAATCCACAACCTTGTTGTTACTTCCGCTATTTGGATTGAGGTAATAGTATTTACGTTACTTTATCCATGTGATTTACCTCTGTTATAAATCCTCGAGTACTGTGTGTGTCAGCATACTGATCCAGGGATGACACTTAAGCACAGAGACTTGACCGTCTGAGGTTGGGTCGCTACATCACATCTCGGCGACACCGACGCGACGGAGGCCGATATGGACGACATCATCACGGCCAGATCGACCGCCGCCGCCTCCCCATGGTTCACTGCCCAAGACGACACAATGGACCTCAATGACGTCATGGACGACGAGCTCGACTACGGCGAGGAGGAGCCAGAGGAGGAGGAGGAGCTGGTGCCTGCTCCGGCGAGGAAACAGAAGAAGAAGAAGAAGAAGAAGAAGAAGAAGAAGAAGGGGGAGGCCAGAACCGGCGGGCCGCGCATCAAGTGGGCGTCCAAGGAGCAGGAGTGTCTCGCCGAAGCATGGAAAGTCGTCTGCCTCGACCCGATCACCGGCACGAACCAGAGCATCGACACATATTGAGAGCGCATCAAGGCCGAGTTCGACGAGCGTAAGCTCGTTGACCCCCTACAAAGGCGTCTACATGCAGTGCGGGTCGAAGGCAATGGCGAACCATTGGGGGCTCATCCAAACGGCGTGCAACAAATGGCATGGGATCATCGAGGAGATCGCGGCTCGCCCGGAGAGCGGCGCCAGCATGGAAGATCAAGTATGGCACGCCGGTCTCGCACTTTTTTTGCCGTATGCGCGCCCGCCAACTGTTTGTTCCTCGGCGCAGCTGCTGCGGATGTTCGCCATGTATCGCCAGGATAGCAGCGACCAAGATTTCAAGTACCTCCATGTCTTCAAGCGTATCGACAAGTGCGAGAAGTGGGCGGATACCCGGCGCACCCTCGCCAAGGCCAAGGAGACCTACAAGCCAGACGCGTCGACGCCGGGTGCGGGCGACGGGCGCCCGAAAGGCAACAAAGGGGCCAAGAAGGGGAAACACGCCGACTCGGCTACCACACGAGTGCAAGAGTCCATTGAGCATTGCCTCGCCGACGCACAGACCCGGGCCGCCCTGCGTGAAGAGAAGACCGAGGCACAGTGGTCGGCGTTGATGACGAACAACACCGTCAAGCTCGACCTACTCCGGACCAACGTCGCCGCGAAGAAGAGGAACATCGACCTGGCTTTCCTGATGGGCGGGGCAGACATGCTCCAAAGCAACGACGAGCAGCTCAAGGCGTGGTACCTGGTGGAGCGTGGCCTCAACCTAAACTAGCTGCCGTCGACGGCGCCGCCAACACCCACGCCCACGCCGACGCCGCCGCCAAGCCCGAGCGCCTCCACGACGCCTAGCAGCACAGAAGCCGCGCCGACGCCGCCCAGCACAGAAGCCGCGCCGACGCTGCCAAGCCCGCGCACGCCCACTCCGCCGACTCCGGAGGCCGACCTCGTCGTCTGATGCGTTGCCCACGCGTTCTTTCTTTTTGTACGCCGAACTTTTCATTTGATCGTCGAACTGTGGCAAGGTGATTGCCGAACTGGGCCGCTGATCGCCGGACTTGTGACGTTTTTTGGCAGCGGGAATGACCAAGTTTGAATTTGGCGCACCTTGGGGGCGGCACCTGGGGGCGTGGCTGGGACCTAGATCGCCCCCAGGGCCTAAAAAGCATCGGGCGAGCGCCCGAAAGAGCGCCGGCCTATGTGCTGGGCGGCCGAACGAGTGAAGATGCTCTTAGAAGCAATGAAAGCTAGACACCATATGAAAGATGCAACGAATATCACTCTACCAAATTAAAACTGTCTCATCATAAGTGCCCTTTCAACAAATTAGAAGTAGTACAAGTTAGAAAAGAATGTGAGATGTAACCTATATCACACTGCCAAGTCAAACATGTCTTATGATAAGTGATTGTTGCAGGTTACACAACAGTAGTACTTTGATGTAAGAACATGGTGTGATAGATAGATATTGTATGTTCTAGAAACAGGAACACGTGTCTTATTCACAAGTATAATGTGTAAAGTAAGTACATGAAATTCAAAAAAATTAGAAGCAATACTGGTGCGCGTCGGTCCTAAACAAACGGTTTTAACCCCTTTTCGCGACGGCATTTGGAACCGTCGCCAAGTGAGTGTGTGCGATAGGGTGTCCTTCCCACACGACCCAGAAATCGTCGGGGATAGGCCCTCCTGGGACCCAGGCTGGGGCCGTGTGCGATCGGGCGAGGCATCGAAACCCAATCATTTCCGTAGGTATGTACATCCCACACGGTAGTCCGAGAAAATCATTTCTGTAGGTATGTACATCCCACACGGTGGATCCCAGAAGAACATTTCCGTTCGTATGTATATCACACATAGTCAATCCAAGGAATACGTTTCCGTTATTATGTACATCCCACACAATCAATCCAGGGACAACGTTTCCGTTCGTACGTACATCCCACACGGTTTTATGTGTAGGCTCGTGTGTGAAAGGTGTAACTATCACACATAGTCTGCCTTGGTTAACTGTTTGCTTTTATCAACTATATCACACACGATTTGATGAACAAAACTGTGTGGCATTGGGCTATCCATCGCAAGCGCTTTTACTGCTAGAACCGTTTGCAAAGGTCCATGACACATTTAGCAGGTTTATTAGTTTACAATTAATAATTCCAGTATTACGCAAATTCACATTTCATATCGAACAGGTGTTTGCCAATTTCATATCAGGCACATAGATATATTATAACATCACAGTACGGTTGCTACATGAAAACATCACAGTACAACATATAGCTAGTTCAACTTCATAAGAACAATATATTCATTTCCCTAATCGAGATCATCCAGGCTCGTCTTATCCACCTTTGCTTTCAGTTCAGTAAGAACCCGTTTTGCACGGGCCAACTGGGAAAGTGCCTCCTCCTTCGCCAACACCATCTTAGCATAGTCTGAATTAAAAAATCTGAGCTCATTCTCCATCTTCAACTTTTTATCCCGCATCTTGAAATATGCTTCAGCGTTGACAAGACTTTCTCTAAGCCTACGTGTGTTCTCTTCCTCATACATGCTCCAGAGCTTCGCTAGGCACATCTTCAAAGACTGTGGCCACTCTTGATCAACCCGCTCCAAGTAAGAACACTTCCATTTATCCTATAATATTTAAAACTAGATCAGTAACAATTGTAGGGGAAATGGGTTCATAGCAACATAGAAAATCACCAATGCTTATTTTGAAAAACTGAAGAAACATGTTAATTATGACATATCTTCTTAGAAAGATCAATGTGCAAATGAAATAATTGGTACTGAGACAACAACCAAATTCTGGAACATCAGAAGCTATAATTAACTACAACGACGCTACAAGTTCTTACTCATGTACAATAAATAAAAAATTGAACATTTTATGAGGAAGGTAAATATAACCGCAACAGCATAGCGGCAGTGTTTGGATGACAACAAATTGATACTAACAGGTGTGTACATGCACAAATTTAGTAACATAGAACTAATAGCACTAATTAAGGCTGTCCACTATGTATGCCAAAACTGGGGTAAAGACAACTGTTGCTACATCTCGCAACGGTGCCCTGCACTGGCGAGCCGATGCAGCGGGAAAAAATAGCAGGCACCCGGACTCCGGAGCACGTGGTTGTTCCGATGCCCAGTTCCTTCGTGCCATAAAGATTTAGTATTTTACTGCTTGGCTGCTGTAACACCCCGCATGTAACTTGCCATATTTGTAACTCCGACTCTTGCCATTTTTGGCTATGTGTTATGTTATTCCCTCCGTGGTCGGGTTTTGTCTTTCGTTTTGCATTCTGTCTTGTCATGCATTTTCATATCATGTCATCATGTGCATTGCATTTGCATACGCGTTCGTCTCATGCATCCGAGCATTTTCCCCGTTGTCCGTTTTGCAATCCGGCGCTCCTATCTCCTCCGGTGCACCCCTCTTGTTTTCTATCGTGTGCGGGTGTCAAACTTTCTCGGAATGGACCGAGGCTTGTCAAGTGGCCTTATTATACCACCTGGAGACCATCGGTCAAGTTTCGTTCCATTTGGAGGTCGTTTGGTACTCCAACGGTTAACCGGGCATCCGCAAAGTCCATTTGTGTGTGCAGCAAAACCCCCCTCAAAACCAGCCCAAAACCCACCAAACTCTCTTCCATGCTCTAGGTCGTTCGATCACGATCGTGTGGGCGAAAACTGCACCTCATTTGGAGCCTCCTAGCTCCCTCTACCTATTTATATGTGAGACCTCCCGTATACGAATCGCAGTCAAACCCTAACCCTCATCCCCGTGCGCCGCCGGACATGTCCGCCCCGGCCGGACACAGCCGCGCCGCCGCCCCGTCCACTCACGTTCTGCCACGTGGCAAGCCCGTCATCGCCGCCGCCGAAGCCCGCAGGCCCGACGCCGGCCCCCGCGGCCCGGCGCCTGCCCACGCCGTCGCCTGCTCCCGCCGCCTGCTCCCGCCGCCGCCGAGCGCCGTCGCCGGTCGCCGCTCCGCCGCCCCATCCGCCGGTCGCCGGAGTGCGCCGCGCCGCCCGACGCCGCCCGCCGTCCTCGCCCCGCCGCGGCCGGCCCCGCCGCCGTCGCCGCACCGCACCGCCGCCGCCGCGTCCTCCTCCTCCCGCCGGCCCGCCGTCTCCTTCCTCCGGCGTCGCTCCGGCCGAGCTCGAGCTCCCAGTGCTCCCCGATCCAGATCTGTTGACCAAGGTTGACCCGAGCCCCCTCTAAATTTTCTAAGTCTGGGATATTCTACAGCATATGCCTCTGTTCAATAGTGCATAACTCCTTGCATGTACCTCCAATTCACGCGTGTAATATGTCAAATTGTTCGTCTCGCGATGCTCTACATTTTGTTCAATTGCACCATATTCATTAGAGGTCATCTTGATTCTCAAATCTCTGTTGGAATAGGGCTAGTTGCTATTATCTTCTGGTTCTTAGCAGAACTTGGAGATTTGTCATTTTTGTATCATTAAATCTGTGCATCTTATGAGCATGAGCTCTACATGTGTTTTGTTGTATGCCATGCCATCTTTCCAAGGGTGTATGCCATGTATTTTTTTGATCTCTGTGATGACTAGCACAAGCATGCAAAGTAGGCTCCGTAATGTAGTCTTTGTCTGCTGTTATTTTGTTGCCATGTAAACTTGATGCTACAGAGAGATCCATGCAAATTTTGGAGATGTTCAGTAAGGATGTTTTGTAGCTATTATTGTAGTTGATCCATTCCTGCCCTTGTTTGAAATTATGGAGTGCTATAGCATGACTCAATCTTGCTCTACTTTTGCTATATAATATTTCTGGCAGATTCTTAACATGATATGCAATTTTGCCAAGCTTATTGTAGTTGATCCATACATGCTATGCAATTGTTCTTGCCATGGATAGCTTCATAAACATGCCATATTGCTGTAGGTGTTCTTGGTTTGTAGTTCATTGCTCTGTAGTGAGTGCATCAAGCTCACAAAGAGGCCTACATATTATTATTTCTGCCATGCTCTGTTTTCTGCCAAGTCTGAAACCTGATAACGAAACTTGCTATGTTTACATGCTTGCCATCATATCTTCTGGTACTTTTTGGCTTATGGTCAGTAAGGGACTTTTGTCATGTGCATTTAGTAGAACACTCCCATGCCTTGTTTTGCTATGTTAAGTTCCTGTAGCATGTTGATTTCGTGCTCTGAACATTGCTACCTGATGCTGTTTTCTGCCATGTCCAGTTTTTCACCAAGTCTGTGAACCTGTTATCTTTTGCACTTTTGCCATGCTTGTTTGAGGTTGATATATTGTGATCTAGCCGTAGCTCAGTGTTCATCTTTTGTCAAGCATCTCCTGTAGATTACTGTCATATGCTTTGTTGCTATGTTGGAGTGCTGTAGCATTGTTGTTTGTTGCATTTTAAGTGCTATCATGCTGTTAATCGCAGATTCGTGTCATTCTTGTTTTGCTTGCCATTTGCAAACCGTGCATCCGTTTCCGGTGATCTTTATATCGATTTCGACCAAAATCATCTCATCTTTCTAGTGGCATGCTTGGTTTTCCAAGTTATTGCCTTTTTCATCATTTTCCTTCCGGAGCACGCATATGCATCGCATATCATTTCTTGCATATCATACATGTTTTGCATCATGTTGCTTGTGCATTTCTCGTTGTTGATTGTGGTTCCGTTTGTTTGTGTTCTTGTCTTGGGTAGAGCTGGGAGACGAGTTCGTGAACGAGGAACCTGTTGAGTACGCTTACGAGGATCAAGTTTTCGACAACTCTGAGAACCTTGCAGGCAAGATGACCACCCCTCGAAATCACTTCTATCTTTGTTTTGCTAGTTGTTCGCTCTATTGCCATGCTACGCTACCTATCACTTGCTATATCATGTCTCCCATTTTGCCATGTCAGCCTCTAACCATCCTTTCCTAGCAAACCGTTGATTGGCTAAGTTACCGCTTTTGCTCAGCCCTTCTTATAGCGTTGCTAGTTGCAGGTGAAGTTGAAGTTTGTTCCATGGTGGAACATGAATATGTTGGGATATCACAATATCTCTTATTTAATTAATGCATCTATATATTTGGTAAAGGGTGGAAGGCTCGGCCTTATGCCTGGTGTTTTGTTCCACTCTTGCCGCCCTAGTTACGGTTATACCGGGATTATGTTCCTTGAGTTTGCGTTCCTTACGCGGTCGGGTGATTTATGGGACCCCCTTGACAGTTCGCCTTGAATAAAACTCCTCCAGCAAGGCCCAACTTTGGTTTTACCATTTGACGCCTAAGCCTTTTCCCCCGGGTTTTCGCGAGCCCGAGGGTCATCTTATTTTAACCCCCGGGCCAGTGTTCCTCTGAGTGCTGGTCCAAACTAGAGCACCGTGCGGGACCGTCCCTTGGCAACTTGGGTTATGTTGGTACCTGTACGCTTCGCTTATCCAGTGTGCCCTGAGAACAAGATATGTGCAGCTCCTATCGGGATTTGTCGGCACATTCGGGCGGCTTTGCTGGTCTTGTTTTACCATTGTCGAATTGTCTTGTAAATCGGGATTCCGAGACTGATCGGGTCTTTCCGGGAGAAGGTTTATCCTTCGTTGACCGTGAGAGCTTATGATGGGCTAAGTTGGGACACCCCTGCAGGGTATTATCTTTCGAAAGCCGTGCCCGCGGTTATGAGGCAGATGGGAATTTGTTAATGTCCGATTGTAGAGAACTTGTCACTTGACCCCAATTAAAATACATCAACTGCGTGTGTAGCCGTGATGGTCTCTTCTCGGCGGAGTCCGGGAAGTGAACACGGTCTGAGTTATGTATGACATAAGTAGGAGTTCAGGATCACTTCTTGGTCATTGCTAGATGACGACCGTTCCGTTGCTTCTCTTCTCGCTCTCTCTTGCGTATGTTAGCCACCATATATGCTTATTGCCGCTGCAGCTCCACCTCACTACACCTTCCTTTCCTATAAGATTAAATAGTCTTGATCTCGCGGGTGTGAGATTGCTGAGTCCCCGTGACTCACAGATTCTACCAAAACAGTTGCAGGTGCTGACGATGCCAGTGCAGATGATGGCGTCGATCTCAAGTGGGAGTTCGACGAGGAACGTGGTCGTTACTATGTGTCTTTTCCTGATGATCAGTAGTGGAGCCCAGTTGGGACGATCGGGGATCTAGCATTTGGGGTTGTCTTATTTTCATCTGGATTTTGACCGTAGTCGGTCTATATGCATGTATTTTGGATGATGTATGAGATATATTTATGTATTGTGTGAAGTGGCGATTGTAAGCCAACTCTTTATCCCATTCTTGTTCATTACATGGGATTGTGTGAAGATGACCCTTCTTGCGACAAAACCACTATGCGGTTATGCCTCTAAGTCGTGCCTCGACACGTGGGAGATATAGCCGCATCGTGGGCGTTACAGCTGCTCGGATGTGTGGACCAATGTTGGCTGCACAAATTGCTGAAGCGGTGCCAAATAATTTTCTAATGGCACCGCTGATGAGATGGCAACAATTTAAGATACTAGGTACAAACCGCGACACTGTCTTAGGATGCGTTTGGTTGAAGGTGTGGTATGAATGGGTTGGGACCGTGACAGTGTCTGAATCACATCTAACAAATGATTTGTAACAACGAAAGAGGGTCTAACCTTCTCTGCACATGCCAGAAACTTCCTCCCACTGTCCACAGAATCAAACGCAACTAGCTTAATGCATGGAGATTGATGGTGACAATGAGCAGATAGATCTTCATCCACCCCGCTCCATTCGTTGCCACTGATGGTCCTAGGGAGCTACAAGTGGAAGAAATGACTCAAATCGACCACCGGGTAAAAATCCTTCATTCCAAGTCATAGCCCGAGAGAGAGAGAGAAGATAGGCATACCCGGGTGGTGAAGGAGTAGTCACCGGAGGAGCAACCGCTGGAGAGGTCTTTGAAGAAGACCATGGCGACCCCGACGGTAGGATGCGAGACGGCGAGAGCGAGGAAGCGGCTATAGCTTAGCAAGGAAGGAAGGAAGGAGGAAACAGGGGAAATGTGACTTGTGGTCGGGGAGAAAAGGGGGCGGGGAAGGGGGGGCGGGGGTAGATATTTTGGCGGTAGGCCAAAATTTTGGAAATGTGGAGGGAAACTTTGCGCGCGGTGCCACCGGACCATTCACTTTGAACGATTGTGTGCATCGCAAATGATTCTTCTGCTTTACGCGCATAGGATGAGTTTGATAATTCAAATTTTGGTCTCAAGGCATGGGCACATTCACTTTGAACGCGCGCGGTGCCGCAGGACCATTCACTTTGAATGATTGTGTGCATCGCAAACGATTCTTCTGCTTTACGCGCATGGGATGAGTTTGATAATTCAAATTTTGGTGGAAATTTCCCCGGGTATGTCATTGCATAATTTAACATCACTTGCTAATTTGGGCACACAAAAGAGTGTACAACAGACAGACCACACTTACTGAATCGAGCAATTTTAGTAATTAAACAGAGCCAGTTGACCTAAACATTGCTCTAACAAAAGACCAGCATTAAAAACAAAGCCTAAGTACGCATAATTTTAACAAATCCGCCACCGCGCCGGCCTATGCATCGCCAGTGTGAGATGAGACGTCGATGAGTTGTCCTGGCAACATGCCGCCGTTGGTGGACTCCGCGTCCCCCCTGCTGAAGTCGACCGCGTCCGCGTCCTCGTCCTCGGCGCTGCCCTCAAGGTTGTAGTACTCGTAGTAGTGGCTGCGCCAGAGCTCGCGTTGGTACTCCACCGCCGATTCCTCGACGGACAGACTCTTCTCTACCTCGACCTCGGCCACGCGTAACTCCTCCTCCCGGCGCTCCTCGATTTCCACCTCCTCCTGCATCTCCAGCTCCCGCTCGGCGACCTCATGAGGAAGCAGGTGCTCCATGGCCACCGTCGCCTTTTCAGACGTGGGTTGCATGCTGGAGTCCGAGGTGGCCTGGAATATCTTGGCGTGTGCATCCTCGATCTTGGCGTGGATGGCCTTGACCCGGGCCGGGGCGACATCAGCGGCACATACGGCAGCTCGAGCGCTCTCGACGTTTGCAGCCGCCGTCCCAGCAGCAGTTGCAGCCGTCTCGGCTGCTGCAGCTGCCCTGTCGGCTGCCGCAGATGCCCTCTCGGCAGAAGCGGCCACGCTCAATGCGGATACGGCGGCACTCTCGGCGTAGGCGGCCGCGTTCTCGGCACAGGCGACAGCGCTCAGGGGGGACGCGACCCTCGTACGGGCCTTCACAAAGCGTTTCCATGGCGTCATCTTTGCAAGAAGGGGGTGCGGGAATGGGGATCGGGATTCGTGGATTCGGGGGTTGCCGGCACTAGAGCAGACGAGCTGGCAAAGCTTAAGGAGGGAGACTTAAATAGACCCAGATATTTTCAACGCAAACGGTTCCTAGAAAACAACTGTATGTGATGTTGTAGATATTTTTTATTAGCTGTGAAAGACGAATTTGGAGTAAAGTGCCAACGGATTGTGTTCTAAATGAACGAGAAATTTTGTAGTACTAATACAACTGTCATGTCAAATTTTGGAAAATTTCAGGGGCCATTTGACCTTTTAAAACACTTAAGTGATTTTCTAACAATTTAATGACCGTAATTCAAATTTGAACTACATCTACATGCAACGCCTAACCAAAACAGTTTTAAAAATCATATCTGTGTACTTGTGTGTGAGTTAATTCCATATGCAGTAAATTAGAAGGAATATTCAAACATATTGGTCTCACGACATGGACACATGCATACGTATGCATGGACTGACATGGCATTTTAGTTCCAAAAAATAAAAAAATTATCAGAAAAACATGAAACCTTGCTTGATTTAATGTCATGCCACTAATATGATGTGGTAAAGAAATTGTCATGTTTAGCGAACGTTTGGACACACACCCTTCACAAACCAGAGCAACTCGCTAGAAGGTTCATGGTTCCGAGAGGGAACAATGCATGTTTGATGACGAACGGGAGATAGCTTCCTCTTACGACCTTCAAATTTTTTCCTACGTTTAACGTGCACTAATACAACTGTCAAGTGAAAATTTGGAAAATTTCAGGGGTCATCTGACCTTTTAAAGACATTTAAGTGATTTTCTAACCATTTAATAACCGTAATTCAAATTTGAACTACATCTACATGCAACGCCTAACTATAACGGTTTGAAAAATCATATGTTTGTGTACTTGTGTGCGAGTTAATTCCATGTGCAGTAAATTAGAAGGAATTTTCAAACATATTGGTCTCAAGGCATGGGCACATACATACGTATGCATGGAGTGACATGGCATTTTAATTCCAATAAATATAAAAATGATCAGAAAAACATGAAACCTTGCTTGATTTAATGTCATGCCGCCAAGATGATGTGGTAAAGAAATTGGCATGTTTGACGAACGTTTGGACACACACCCTTCACAAAAAGGAGCAACTCGCTAGAAGGTTCGTGGTTCTGAGAGGGAACAATGCATGTTTGATGATGAACGGGAGATAGCTTGCTCTTACGGCCTTCAAATTTTTTCCAACGTTTAACGTGCACTAATACAACTGTCATGTGAAAATTTGGAAAATTTCAGGGGTCATTTGACCTTTTAAAGACAACTAAGTTATTTTCTAACCATTTAATGACCATAATTCAAATTTGAACTACATCTACATGCAACGTCTAACCATAACGGTTTGGAAAATCATATTTTTGTGTACTTGTATGCGAGTTAATTCCATGTGCAGTAAATTAGAAGGAATTTTCAAACATATTGGTCTCAAGGCATGGGCGCATGCATACGTATGCATGGAGCGACATGGCATTTTAATTCCAAAAAATAAAAAAATGATCAGAAAAAACATGAAACCTTGCTTGATTTAATGTCATGCCACCAAGATGATGTGGTAAATAAATTGGCATGCTTGACGAACGTTTGGACACACACCCCTCACAAACCGGAGCAACTCGCTAGAAGGTTCGTGGTTCCGAGAGGGAATAATGCATGTTTGATGACGAACGGGAGATAGCTTCCTCTTACGGCCTTCAAATTTGTTCCTACGTTTAACGTGCACTAATACAACTGTCATGTGAAAATTTGGAAAATTTTAGGGGTCATTTGACCTTTTAAAGACATTTAAGTGATTTTCTAACCATTTAATGACCGTAATTCAAATTTGAACTACATCTACATGCAACGCCTAACCATAACGGTTTGAAAAATCATATTTTTGTGTACTTGTGTGCGAGTTAATTCCATGTGCAGTAAATTAGAAGGAATTTTCAAACATATTGGTCTCAAGGCATGGGCATATGCATACTTATGCATGGTGTGACATGGCATTTTAATTCCAAAAAATTAAAAAATGATCAGAAAAAATGAGACCTTGCTTGATTTAATGTCATGCCACCAAGATGATGTGGTAAAGAAATTGGCATGTTTGACGAACGTTTGGACACACACCCCTCACAAACCGGAGCAACTTGCTAGCAGGTTCGTGGTTCCGAGAGGGAACAATGCATGTTTGATGATGAACGGGAGATAGCTTCCTCTTACGGCCTTCAAATTTGTTCCTACGTTTAACGTGCACTAATACAACTGTCATGTGAAAATTTGGAAAATTTCAGGGGTCATTTGACCTTTTAAGAACATTTAAGTGATTTTCCAACCATTTAATGACCGTAATTCAAATTTGAACTACATCTACATGCAACGCCTAACCATAACGGTTTGAAAAATCATATTTTTGTGTTCTTTTGTGCGAGTTAATTCCATGTGCAGTAAATTAGAAGGAATTTTCAAACATATTGGTCTCAAGGCATGGGCACATGCATGGAGTGCATGCCATGGCATTTTAATTCCAAAAAATTAAAAAATGATCAGAAAAACATGAAACCTTCCTTGATTTAATGTCATGCCACCAAGATGATGTGGTCAAAAAATTGGCCTGTTTGACGAAAGTTTGGACACACACCCCTCACAAATCGGAGCAACTCACTAGAAGGTTCGTGGTTCCGAGAGGGAACAATGCATGTTTGATGACGGATGGGAGATAGCTTCCTCTTACGGCCTTCAATTTTTTTCCTACGTTTAACGTGCACTAATACAACTGTCATGTGAAAATTTGGAAAATTTCAGGGGTCATTTGACCTTTTAAAGACATTTAAGTGATTTTCTAACCATTTAATGACCGTAATTCAAATTTGAACTACATCTACATGCAACGCCTAACCAAAACGGTTTGAAAAATCATATTTTTGTGTACTTGTGTGCGAGGTAAAAAATCATCAGACGATGTAAATATCTGGTGTTCGAAAAAGAAAATGTAAAGATCTGGCAAGACAACCGGCCCCCACACGATTGGCACTCTATCTCACGGCTCGAGGTTTGGTAGGGGATTGGCAGGGATCATTAATCAGACACGGGTCTATATTGGAAACCGTCAGCTATTATGTTCACACATGAATTTTGCTGCGGGAATCGTGTGTAATTCAAACTACAGTACTCGTAAATTCCGGCGACCGGCATGTGTACTGTCCCCGTCGATCTAGATTCCAGCCGCCAATAAATACTACCTTGCTCACGTCGTCCCGCCTGCATACTCATCTGCATCCTCCCCTCGCTCGCCCCCCCCTCTCTCTCTCTCAAATCTCTGCCATGGCGCCACCGGTCTGCCCACGCGCCGACGAGGAGTCGTTGCCCCCCGAGGACGCTCACTCGATTAGCAGCGATGAGGACCCCTACGCGCCGCCTGACGAGGTTGTGCTGGACCCCCCAACTTTGGATTGGTTTTGGGGCCAGTACAATCTTTGTCTGTGAAAGTCGCTGCCGCCGGCTGAGAAAGCCAGGCAAGTGGCGTTCAAGAAGGAGATGGCGGAGGAGGAAGCCAGGTACTAGGCGGCCTGTGAAGCCCGTGATGCCACCTGGAAAAAGGAGGCGGCGGAGCTTTGGGGCGGGCGCGTCGTCGTGCCGAGGATGTGTACGAAGACGAGTACTTCGTGAGGAAGGTCATAGGCGCTGGGCGCCTCGTCGCTGCGTGGAGGTGGGCCGATAAGCTCCAGCGTGCCACCGACGAGGAGCTCCGGTGGGTGCCCAACAAAATGGCAAGATCGGCCGCGCATGTCCGCCAGCAAGAGGCAGATCGGTACATCAAGCGCTGCGAGGCGGAGGAGTCAGATTACTGCCTCCGCACTGGGATGACGCCGCGCACCAGGGAGCTGCTGGCGAGGGGCTGCCGGGATACTGGCCCCAGGAGGGATTATTAGTTTAGTATTGTTTGTTTTCAATTTTATGCATTGTACCTAGTAGTTAAGTATCATCACGTATATGTGATGATATTATATATATATATATATATATTCTATGATGATCTAATGAACAATTAATATATATATTATGAATTCCATTTTCTATCTGTTTTTGTATACTAATTTGAATCTAGCTGTTATCATCCACATATACAGAATGGAAAGCGTATACACACACATTGAAACAGAACATATAAGAATGGAAAACAGAGTACACACATTGAAACAGTGCAATGAACAGAGCAATACTATGATTGTTGTGAGTACATAGCTATCCACGTTGAAACGACTTTTCAAAATAAAATGTGTCCATGAGACCATGACCAGCAGCCCTTGCCTAGGGTAGCTCTTGGCTCTGCCTGAACTCGTGTAGGCATTCGTCCAAGCGGTCGACACGCTCGCGGTACATCTGGAGCGTGATCTCGAGCTCCAAGTTGGCTATTTCATCAAAGATCACCAGCTCGAGGATGCGACGGCCATGTTCCTCTACTGCGCCCAGGTGGATACCTGGGACAAGGAGGCGGTCGAGCCTACGGACCAGCGCGTTGGCATCCAGCGGGCCGCGGACAAGGCGAACGGCAGCAACCATGCGAACGGCGCGGCGGGCGTCCGGTGCGGCCGGCCTCTGGTGCAAGTACGGCGCTGAGGGCCTCTGCCCACTCCTGGTGAGGAATGGGGGTACTGACGGGACGTGTACCCAGCTGTGATGCCGTGTCGACAGCAGGCAAGCGTCGATGGATCCGCTCTTGCTGTGCGGCGCGCCGCGCCTCTCGCTCTGCGGTGCTCCAACGGTCTCGCCGTGCGGCGAGCCACAGCCTATCAGCGCGGACACACCTAGCTTGCTCTGTGGCGCGCCATCGATCATGTTGTGCGGCGAGCTGCAGCCTGTCGGCGCTGGCATGCCTATCTTGATCCCCGGCGCTCAAGCGCCATGCGCCAAAGGTCTAATCAACCCTGGCGATGACATGCATCACGACATCGTCCATCGCGTTGCCGGGGAGCGCCTCCGCCTCGACGGGCCGTGGCGCCTGCTCATTTTCCTCATCGACGAGGTTGGTGGCAGAGGTGGTACTTTGGTGGGTCGGCATGCTTGGAAAAGGTGGATGTGCTACAGGCTGCACTTGTCACCTCCGTACGTCGCGCGCCCCCTATGTGCAATATAGCAGGGTGGCGGGAAACAGGTGAGGAAATGGCAGGAAACTGTGGCGTGTTCATAAAACGCCATCAATTGATGGAAACTTAGCATAGAAGGAACATCGAGCTAGCACAAGAAGTAGACGATGATCAGATGAACACGGACCACACTAGGGAACCCGTCGGTGATGAATTCATCAATCCCAAATGGTTGAATACTAGCAAGCGTTTGCCCACAACACACACGGCCTATTCCATCACAAACAGGTCGGATGGATCAACTGTATGCCACGTATCGCACATTGTCAAAAAGTAACGCGGTAGACCTTCTTTAACATGTGTTAAAAATAAAAAAAATAAAAAACAAGGACCTCGATGTTAAATTAGCTGAGGGAATGGGTCATTTCGGTCACCGAAATGACCCATCCTATCAGTTAATTTAACATCAACACAACTTCCCATCTAGTCACCCATCTGATGGCTGCTCCAGCGTGAGCACACTTAACTTGATAGTTTTCTTACATGAGCTACTGGTGGAACAGCTAGTCCTTGCTGATAGGAATGCCTCTTCGCATCCTTATGGTATATCCGGATGACCGCCCGTCCCACAATGGCCAATAGATGTTGTGTAGACAGAGCATATCACATACGTCTTATTAGAAGCAATCGTCTGTGTTATTATCGGTCTTCGCACACATTTCTGATTACAGACCTGTTTGCCGCGTATCACACACATCTTGCTATATTGAACCGTTTCTGTTCTCTTGCCTAATCACAAACAGTTCATCTGAGTGAACCGTATGCTGTACATCGCACACACCTTGATCGGGCTGACCGTTTCTTTTGTGTTGCCTAATCACAAACAGTTCATCCGAGTGAACCGTATGCTGTACATCGCACACACCTTCATCTGGCTGCCTATTTCTTTTGTTCCTCCTCATCGTAAACAGTTAATTGAGCTGAACCGTATGCCCTGCATCGCACACACAACTAATATCTGAATCGTGTTTGATGCATCCTCCATCGCAAATGTTTTGCACCTTTTTGGCAGTTATTTTACACCACTGTTGCGATTACGGCTCTGATCGTAGTGTCACGTTAGCAGCATCCTGCAGTAGTGCAATACAAGCTAGACATCATACAGAACATGCAACCACATATAACAGTGCCAAGTTAGAGGGAGCACCTGTGATGGTGCACTAGGGAAGACGTGCTCATCATCAACACAACTATGTTGAGTGTCTATGCATGTGTTGTCTTGCAAATCATCTTGGGGGGTGGAGGAGTAGAATCTGTAGAGGCCCTCCGTCTGGAAGGAGCACATTTATCCGCTGCCTTGCTAATTTCCTTCCGCTTTATTGATTTTGAATTGTCAAGTAAAGCCGACAAGAAAAAGCAATAAAATTCACTCTTCAGAACTCATTCGTGCATGATACTGATAATCACTACTTTGATGTAAGGCAAACACATGATACCAGGATGAAATGTGTATGAAAAATAGGACGGCATGACATATTTACAACTGTTTGTGTAAACTAAGCAGAAGCCATTTCAACAAATAAGAAGCAATGCAAGCTAGACACCACATGAAAGATGAAACCAATATGACTCTGCCAAGTTAAAAGCGTCCCATCATAAATGGCATTTCAACAAATTAGAAGCAACACATGCTATAAATCATAAGAAAGATGCAACTAATATCGCACTGCATATACTAAAGGTGTCTCATCATATTGATTGATGTGGGATACAAAAAAACAATAGTTTTATGTAAGGACATGCTTAATAGGCAGATGTACTATGTACTAAAAATAGGAAGGCATGTCACATTAACAGGTATAATGTATAAACTAAGCAGAATAGCACATGCAATTTAACCAGATTGGAAGAATTACAATCTAGACACCATATGCAACATGCAACCACATATCACACTGCCAAGTTAGAGCAAGCACCTGCTATGCTGGTGTAGGGGAAATGCGGTAATCAACTACAGAGCTACATTCACTATCTCATCTAGCCTTGTTGTTTGTTGAGAATAATGTGGGGAGGCTGACGCTGCATTCTTTAAACGAGGATCTTTTCTCACAGTAGTCCACTGGCCTGACTGCTTCATCATAAGTGATTGATGAGGGATACACAAGAACATTAGTTTGATGTAAGAATATGGTTAATTAACAGATGTACTAATATGTACCAAAAACAGGAAGGCATGTCATATTCAAAGGTATAATGTGTAAGCTAAGTAGATGCAATTTTACCAAATTGGAAGCAATACAAGCTAGACATCCGGCTGGAGTGGTGAGCCTGATCATCTAGGACCTGAGAGCCTGGTGGGAGGCGGGCTGCTTCGCCACCATCGTGGCTTTTTAGTTGGCTTCCAGGTGATGCCTGTCTGTGATGGGCTTGTCACTGGCTCGGTCAGTGCCCTGACTAGCTATTTGTCTTCTGGTGCTCCCGGGATGGTGGTTCATGTAAAAAAATTGTTTCCTTATCTTAATAAAGACCGACTTCGGCCTTTCGAATACAAGCTAGACACCATATGCAACATGCAACCACATATGACACCGTGAAGTTAAAGCAAGCACTTGGGATGGTGGTTCACGGCGAGCGAGATCATCAACTCCAGAGCTACGTTTACCGTCTCCATCTGTTGAACATCCAACCTTTAAAGCGCAGACACGTATCTTGCCTGCCCGCGAAGCAAGCAGGAGAGACTTCTCTCTTTTCTTTTCTGCTTCTATCAAGGCAGAGTCTGAAATACCCTTGCATAAAAACACAATAGCTAGAGTATGGGTGAAGTGTGTGCAAAACTAGTGCACTGTAAAAGTAGCAGATAGCAGGTGGCTGAAAAATAAATGACAGGAGACATATGATAGCTCTACAACATTGCATGGCAAACAAAATTAGATTTTATTCCGTATGATTTTGTAATATATGAGCACATGGATGGGTGGGAAATGCAGGTACTCCTCCAGCACACCACCACATGTGGTCCTATCAAAATAACAGTCGACTGAAAATAGATAGGTCAGTGAATTTTTTTATGAACCGTCCGATCTATAAGGAACGGGCAAATGGCCTTCGTCTACCTCCCGCCAGTCACTGTTGACGATCTTTCTCGAACCGCCAGCGACCACCGGCCCAGACCCCTACCTCCGCGGCCCCGCCCTCTCCTCGACCTCACACCACCGCCGTGCTTGGCAGCGCCCCCCGGCCGACCTCCAGATCGGGGGCCAGCAGCTCCTAGGCTCCACACACCCCTAAGATAAACACCAAGGCGCTGCTTCCCCGACGTAATAGGCGGACTAGCGCCTGTTACACCGGGGAATGCTTCCTTTAATTGGGAATCAACTGACCAGGAATTGAAATCCAGGGGGCGATGGACCTCTAGCTAAGGTGAAATAGTATTTGAGGAGAAACCTTGTGCATCGTGAGTTACTAGGAACATCTAGTATCAAGAAGAAGCGGTCAACTAGTGTCTTCTGTGGGATGAATACCGTGCAAGCAGACAAGTAAGATTTGCACGAATAAGGGAAGAGGAGTACCATTTCTGGTTGCCAGTGTTGGGTCCTCCGGATGTCACAGCGATTTTCTTGGTTTTGCCTGGGGAACCGATGTTTTGGAGGAGGGTCGAGCCTTGGACGAACCCATGGCCAAATTGTTGAGTTTGTTGCGATGGTCGTCTGTCGGCGAAGGGGAAGCAGATCCGAGGCGGCGAAGGACGGTGTAGCAGGAATAGCTCCGGTGCGGTGGACGGTGGCGAAGTTGGAGCGGCGACGGTGAGGCGCAGGACGACGTGGTTGAACTAGCTCGGGTACAGATAGCTCATCCTCGGCTTCAACTACTAGCCGTGGAGGGCGTTGCGGTTGCGATTGCGGTGGACGACGACGTCGGGGTATTGGCTCCGGCGTGATGGAGGAGGGCGGTGGTTGATGGGTGGGATGGGGTGGCGGACGGAGGACACCGGGATTTCGCGGCTGGTGGAGAGGTAGTTTTGGAGCACACGGAGTACGAATGGGGAATCAGACGGGGGGCGGGGGGTGCGGGGAGCTAAGGGAGAACCATGTTTTGGTCTGGGACGCGCTTGTTTTGGGTTTTTTGAACAGATGGGACGCGCTTGTTTGAAATTTGGGGAAAGTATAAACTTTGCCCCCTCTTAAATTTCGGACCTAGTACAGGTCGGGGGTAGGATGGTAATCCCAGGTGTCCCAAATAGTGGGCGGGAGCGATTTAGGACGCGGGCATGTGTGCTTAGGCGGCCATTGTGTATGAATGTTTTACGGAGCCGGTTGCGTGGCGTCTAGATGAAGCTACAAACCTACCCGGTTTAGACCTTTGGACGTCGAGCTAGTAGGTTTCATGGGTCGGAGTTAGGAAAGTAATTTCCTTCTACCAAACATTGGTCTCACGCGGTTTCGGGCGAGTAGAGGCTCTTTTGGCGCTTCGTTCGAAATTTTGAAACAGAAGCATTCACGTTTAGAGTACTCTTGAACTTTGAGGATTGACCTAAATAGACAACGTTAAATTTGACCATGTATGTTTGAAAACCTCATTAAATTATGCGCTTCTTTTTGAAATTTTGACACTTGAAAATCCTATAACTACGATTATTTTGGAATGGAGGAGGTAAATTTGAATCTATTTTGTACACGACTGTATATGCTATTATGTACAAAAGCAGAGCAAAGATTGGTGCCCCCATAATTTAGGTATAATTTACAAATGCCATGATATCGAATTGAAATAATTGAATGGACTTCATGTTGAATGCGGATATTTTAAACCACCTTAAGTTGAATTCAAATGTATGCTAGTTCATAGCTAGCTATTTATAATGTTCATTGTGTACCTTTTGTATGTATAATGTGCTTTACACACACAACATGAACTATACTCACGTTTATATTTGACTGCTAAAGCGATTCATTGTCTGGAGTTCAAAATACTAACTATGTGGATCAATTATGTCGAATAATAACATAGACATGCTCAAATTCGATAGAATATAGATATTTGATGGATCAATGACCGTTCCTTACGCGAATTGCAAATATCATGATCCCATCCTAATATTTGGATACACTTTATATTGTTATTCAATGTGTACATCAGTCTTTTACATGTAGTTTCACTCTCCATCGGTGGTCTCTCACACATGCTCACACACTCTCTCCCGAGGTGTCTTTCTCGCAGACATGCTCTCGATATAACCCTCCCTCCCTCTTGTAACCATTTACGACTGTATTCACTAACCTTTATCACAAGCAGTCTTCCTCTCACAAGCATACACACGCACAATCCCCATCGACCCTTTCTATATACATAGACCTGCCTATGTGTCTCCCGTACACACATTATCTTTAGGCCTGTCTCTCACGCATTGTCTCCACCTCTCTTCCTAATCGACGAGTATGATTATAGGAGAGCATTCTGTAGGATGCCCCTTAAAGTTAGGTTGGATGAATAGTAATATCAGAGATAAGGGGTTACCTTAGTCCAAGGACCTAGGGTTAAAAATCCTAGCCGGCTTTGTCAGTGGACACAGAGTCCTTCACGACTCTACTATCTTTGTCTTGTACGACTAGTCCTCCATGGGTCTCCCTAAATGTGTCACGGGCCGACCAATGTGGCGCAGGACGGAACCGAACCAAGGGCCTCACCTCGGCCCACCGGACCTCACGCGGTGAGACATCCTCTGCCCCCAGGTCTTGTTATCTTCTCACACTCACACATACCAACACAGACACCACACAAAAAAATTCTCCTTGTGCCTCTATCCCCTCCCCCTTGCATATACATACTCAAGGGCATCTCTCGCCGTGACATCATATTCGTCTCTCTCTCTAGACCTCTCTCATTTCTCGTGCTATCTCTCCCATGCTCCCCCTGCTGGCCCCTCTATCCATGCCTCTCTCGAATACGTAATACACACACATACCTCTCTAGGCCCTGCCAAATACATCAACTGCACATTCACACATCTTACATCACGTACCCCATTGATCTAAAAAGCCCTCCCTCAACATTCCTTTTGAATAAAGTGTGGCCAAAAAAATTATTTTAGAATTTCTACATATATACAACATTACAAAGTTATATGGAGGAGTATGAACGTTAATTTGCATTGCATGGTGCCCACAATGATATTTATGTCAGGACCCCGATTCCAAGTCACATCGATCTAGCCGGTAACACCTCATATCACTTTGTGGCCTCACGCACGGTATTCCCACGGGTGTCGCCTTACCATGGCCCGGGACCGTTTGCGCCTTTTGGCTCACGTATATGATAGTGTCGCTAGCATCCATATGACAGAGAACCCGGGCCGACATGACTAGTCGTGAACCCAAAGTGGCACTAACTTACGGGGACAGGCATACATGAATCAACATCGAGCATGTCGGTCAGCAGCGTGCGAATCCGGGCTGTAGCTCTGAGCTAACAGGACTCCGGGAACCCGGGCTGTAGTAGGCTAGGCAAGACTCCGGATGTCACCGCGTGACATTTCCCCGAAGGGACAGACACATGAACGAAGTGAATCACATGCCGGCCAGTCAAGTGTTCCGGAGCAGTACTGCTGGGCTAGCAGGACTCCGGTGAACCGGGCTGTAGCGGACTACTATGGCTCATGGAAGCACAAGACTACATTTCCCCATAAGAGAGGTTACCAAGGATAAACAACTAGGTTGTCGGATCCCACACATACCAAGCATTTCAATCATACACACAATATGCTCGATATGTGCAAATACAACATGGCATCACAACAAGACTCTACGACTTAGAGTATTTATTCATTAGGCTCCGAAGAGCGAGATATTACAGACATGGGTCTCATGACCCAACATTCAGAGCATACAAGTCAAAGCACATGCGGAAGCTTAACATGTCTGAGTACAGACATCTACAAAAGAAAAAGGCTGCGAAGCCTGACTATCTACAAGACCCTGCCGAGGGCATAAGATCATAGCTGAGGTATCAAGCTAAACGTCGAAGTCCACACGGAACTACTAGCGAGACTGACGTCTCTCTGCAAAACATAAAATAAGCAAACGTGAGTACAAATGTACCCAACAAGACTTACATCAGAACTATCTACATATGCATCGGTATCAACAAAGGGGGTGGTGGAGTTTAACTGCAGCAAGCCAGCTTTGACTCGGTGGCTATCCTGAACTACGACTGCAAGTAACTCTTTTGGGGTGGCGCACACGAGTCCACATATTCACCATATCAATACACCACTATGGATCCGCTCCCGTCTCCCTACGAGAACGCTATCCATAGCACTCACGCTTATCTTGCGCATTTTAGAGTATCCACTTTCACTTGTCTATGAACTGTACAGGCAACCCAGAAGTCCTTTACCGCGGACACGGCTATTCGAATAGATGATGTTAACCCTGCAGGGGTGTACTTCGTCACACACGCTCTCGCCACTTACCACCATGTACACGTCGTGTACCTCGGCAACCTTCAAGCGGAAGCCTGGCGAGGGAGTCGGCCACGACCTGACTAACCACACAAGTCTCTAGTCCAGGTTTATCGCCTATTCGGGTTCCATCCGCAAGGAGATCCGGCCGGGGTGTCGCTCACGGCCCCAAACGATGTGTACAGGGTTCCCAAGCCCACCAAACGGGCGACGCTTGGTATACCCGGCCACGGTGCCTAGTCTGTCCCAAGCCCACCTGTACCGGGTGCCACTTGGTAGACTACTAACACTACCTACAAACACCAGAAACTAGTTGCAACTCCTGGACAGAGATCAGGTTGATTAATAAGTCGAGAGAGCTTGGAGCGCCCGGAGCCCAATGTGTGGTAGTAACTATTCATGGATCACAAACACAGAACTCAGTTCCTGAGGACAGCTGGAATGAGACAACCCACCATGTACTCCTACATGGCCTCTCACCGCTACCTTTACCAAATCGTGTTCACACACTTAGCTCTCAACATTAGGACATGTTCACCACATTACAATTCATCCCCGATGAATCAGACCCGACTCAACTCTAAGCAGTAGCAGGCATGACAACAAGCATGAATGAGTAGGCACATCAGGGCTGAAACAACTCCTACTCATGCTAGTGGGTTTCATCTATTTACTGTGGCAATGACAGGTCATGCAGAGGAAAGGGGGTTCAACTACCGCAACATGTAACAGTTGAATCGTTGTTGTCCTGATGCAGTAAAAGAGAGCAGGAGCGAGAGAGTGGGATTGTATCGGAATGAACAAGGGGGTTTTGCTTGCCTGGCACTTCTGAAGATATTATAGTTCTTCATCGGTGTCATCGAACTCATCGTCGAAGCAACGTCTACTGAGAGGGGACAACACCGGCAACAGAGAAGAAACACGATCAATGCAATGCACAATATGATGCATGCTATGACATGGCAATGTGAATGTGTTTTGAGCTAATGCAACTAGCAACATATTAAATGGAGTTGGTTTGAACCTTAGGTTCAAATTCAAACTTCATATGTGGAAATTCAAATGCCATTTACATGATTTGTCCTAAACAGCAGCCATAAATTGTTCTAACATGCATGAAAATGGTACGGATGGATAGATTGGATTTTTTTGATCATTTTTCATATATAACTTGTTTCATTTGGAGCTACGGTTGAATTTATATGATTTTTAGAAGTTTAAGCCTTTTTCTGGATTTCTGAATTGTTTTAAATACAGAAACTATTTACTGCGTCAGCATGGCGTCGGTGTGATGTCAGCAGGTCAACGGGTCATCCAGGTCAAACTTGACGTGTGGGGTCCACACGTCAGTGACTAACTAACTAACCTAAATTAATTAGTGTTAAACTAATACTAACTAAAAGCGTCAGGGGGGTGGCCCACGCGTTAGTGACACAGTGGAGGTCAAACCCCCTGGTCAGCGGGGTCAAACCCGCCGGACTTGGTCCACGGCTCGTCGCCGGTGAAGCCCGAGACGGCGGAGGGGCTCGGGATTTGCCCACGGTCGACCAAATCGGCCGCGGTTTGGTCCTATGCGTAGCTGGGGCTCGCGCGCATCTGGTAGGGCAAGCGGGAGGAGCTGGGGTGGAGCGAGCTCGCCGGAGTCGAGCTCGTGGCGGCGGCTGGAGTTCGGATGGGGCTGGGTTCGGTGCTACGGTGCACGGGAGGAGGAGCTGGTGGTGTCTACGGGCTCCTGGTGCTGCGTTGAGCACATCGGTGAGCTTGGCTTTGAGCCAGTGTGGCTCTAGCCACGTCGGTGACGAGGCACGGCGGCGGCGAGCTTCGGCCGTGGTGGTTAGTGGGGCTAGAGGAAGAAATCGACGGCGGGGAGAGAGGGGTTGGGGTGAGGGGCTCACGCCGGTTGCAGCGGTGGCCTCTTCGAGCTCGGGGAAGGCCGGACGGCGATGAGTCGACGATGGGGATCCGCGGCGGCCGACGATGAAGAAGAGGTCGGGGACGACGTTTTGAGGCGTCTGGCATCGAGTGGGTCGACGGGGAGGATGAGGGCATCGAGGCGGAGGCCATGGACACGTCGGCGAGGCGAGGGAGGGCCTGTGGCCATGGCTACGGCGACAGCGAGCTCACGGCTGTCTCGGCCATGGTGGAGAGGGCGAGAGGGAGGCGAGGGGGAGAATGGCGGGGCGGTCAGAGCGATCCAGACGGCTCTGGCGGGTCTGTCCGCGGCGCCACGCAAGCTAGCAGGCAGGAGGTGGCACGGGCGCGTGTGTGCGCACGGCGAGCATGCGCTCGGCGTCCTTCTGGCGCGGTGGAGACGACGACTGGCGTCGGCCAGCTGGTTTGGGCCGTGCTGGGCCAGGCCGGGTAAGCGCCAGGTGAGTTTGCTCTCTCTCTCTCTCTCTCTCTCTTTTATTTCTATTTCTGTTTTTCTATTTTTGCTATTATGTTTTGATTTAGTTCAAAGACCAAACCATTTTCAAAATTCATGAAAATAATTGTGTGAACTAAATGGACTCATCCAAAGCTACACAACAATTTCCAGAATTATTGAACATATACTTATTATATAATAAATATAGATCCAATTCAAATATTTATTGGATTAATTCAAAGGCCCAGAATAAATATGTTAAACCTTCCAAAAATATTGGTTTGAATTTTATTCTTGCCAATATTTTTCAAGGTTTAACAGGAACATTTTCTTGGGCTTCTTTGAGAAGATTTTAATGGTGATCATTTTTAAAAGATTTCCGAGGCTTTGAAAATTCCTCAACTCAAATTTCATTTGAATTTAAACATGATGCATGGATGCAAGAAAAATCAAGCAAGGGCTGATCTGGGGCTATGACAATTTATTACGCACTGTGAATTTTTTATATTTTTATACTATATATAAAGTTAGTCATAATAAAGAGAAACGAAGAGCATCTCTCTCTCTCCATCGCATACACCCCCTCTACGCCCCTTTCACGTACGCACACAAACTATCTCCAGGTCCTCTAAAAGTACGCCCCCAACACATTCACTCATGTTTCGTCTTTCTCTCGCGATATATACAGTGACAATCATTCTATTTGAAGCGAAAGCACGATACGTACATTGGACTTCAGAATCCACTCATTACGGTCACTGTCATGGACTTAACACGACAGATGTCCTAGTGAAAGGACTTAGTCGTGGAGCCATCGCAACTAGGTTAGCTTGAAGGGGTTAAATGGGACAAAGGTCACATAGAGTTTTACCCAGGTTCGGCCCCTCTCAACGAGGTAAAAGCCTACTCCTGCTTTGTGTTGTATTGCTAGGGTTTCGGTTACTAGGGAGCAAATACGCTTGACCTAGTTCTCAATTGTTTGTTACTTGTCCTTAACCCGCCGCCGGGTCATCCCTTTATATACATAGGTTGACACCCGACGGTTTACAGAGTCCCGGCCGGCTCATACATAGTGTGTCCAGCTTGATGACTAACTAAACTTGCCTTGCAATATAAGTTATACATATGGCGGTTCATCCTCTTGGGCCTCAAGTCGCCTCCGGGTCTTGGGCCATCAATAGGCTTGCTACGACCCGCCATCTTCATTGATAAGTTGACAGTGGTATGACCCGACTCGTCCTGGGCGGGTTATACCCAATAGTTATATCCCCAACATTAGGCCCCAGGTTGATTTGAACATGTTCACATCAATCTTCTGAACCTTGACCTGTCAAAGTCTTGCATCGTCCGTTTAACAAATTCGCTATAACCCGCCATGACGTCAGCTCAGAGAACCTCCTTTAACCGCCATGACATCATTTCACATTAATTTCACATGAGGCCCAATATATCTTTAATTGATCCTTATCTTAATGATCATCCTGAAAATCAAGGTGTCCAGATAGCGACATGATGATTTCAGCCTCCTCGATTCCCGCGCATGCCTTGCATCCATACTCTTATAAATAGGGATGGGGGTCATTTTCATTTTCCCCCTTGCCTTCTCGCCTTCGTCTTCCTCTTGCGACTCCTCTAGAGACCGAGCTCCGCCACCGCGACCTCCGTCCGCCGCAACAACTCAGGCCGCTGCATCATCCTGATTAGACCAGAGACCTCCGGCGCACCACCGCTGTCCATCATCGCCGGTAAGTGCTCATCTCCTTTTACTTCAGATCTGCATTAGGGTTTTCTTGTTCATCGGTGTTCTTTGTTGTTCTTTGTTTCCCCCTTTAGTTCGAGTAGCTTTTGATCTGAACATAGTATGAAACCTGTGCGGTAGCAGTTTAGCATTTGTTTTTGACATCAGGATACTTTCTCTTCATAGAAGATCTCATCGGAGTATACGAACTCTTCTGCTGCCGCCACCTTAGGTCTAGAATTTACTGCATTTTCTGAATTGCTACAGATCCAAAATTATAGCTCCAGTCTGTGGAATCTGTTTGTCCATCACTTAGCAAAATTTTCACTGATATATTTGAAGTACCACAACTGCCACGGCGTCTTATATCATAAATAGTGACCTGCCATACGACATTAGACCCGATTTAAGCCGCCATCATACGCTTCATCGCTTGTATAACCCGGCAATGTTCTCCAGCTTAACCATGCTTGCTTATTCATCTTCATAATTTAGTTCTGCACAATGTATTTTGACTTTTAAACTCTGGCCGGCTTAACAGCATAATCTTAACCCGGCTGGCACCATTAGTCCCTGTTAAGCCGCAAATATGAATATCCACGTAGTTCAGTATTCATCTTCTGGCTTAACACATTAGCCGTTTATAGCAATTTACTTTTGAACCATTGGCCCGGCTTGTCAGTTTAATCATAAGCCGGAAACATTTCTTTCTTTCAGGCCTTTTCCCTAAAAAATGGGCCAATCTTTCACTGCTTGTAACTGGGTTGTATCCCGGGTCACCGAAGAAGACTTGAACGAATATGTTCAGACAGGCGTCCTGGCCAAGAAAGATGTCATACATTGGAGGGTCCCAGGCACTGAAACCCCTCCTGAGCCCAAGGATGGTGAAGTAGTTGTGTTCACTGATCATATGCTCCGAGGCTTCAGTCCTCTCAGCTCAAAATTCTTCCGTGATGTGCTGCATTTTTTCAAGCTCCATCCTTAAGACATCAGACCAAACTCCGGTTCAAACATCTACAACTTCCAAGTATTCTGCGAGGTGTACCTTCAACAGGAGCCCACCGTAGAATTATTCAAGGAATTTTATTACCTAAACTGGCAGAATGAATTCACAGACAGGCCCAGCCTAGAGTTAGGTGGTATATCTATATAGCGGCGGAAAGAAGCCACCTTCCCAGCTACTTATCTGCCCAGTCATCCCAAAGACTGGAATCAAACCTGGTATTATTGCAAAGACACTTCTCCAGAAGGGGAAAATCCTCTGCCGGGTTATCGTTCCAGCCAGCTTAGCAACAAACATCCTCTTCCAGACCTATCAGTGCAGCAGAACAAAAGAAGTATATGCCAGTCTTTTCAAAGATCCAGGCCTTGATGGCTAACAACTTAATTGGAATTGATCTGGTTCGATGCTGGGTCGCCTGGAGAGTCTTGCCTTTAAGCCGCTGTCCCGGCTTAATGTATGAATACACTGGGGAGTTAAAGATCCTCAACACCATTGTCAGATTGAAATGACTGATGAAGACATCAATAATATGACCAAATCTCTGTTAAATGAGAGCTGGGAAGATTGCAGTAAAGTTTGATTGAATCCTTTCTGTGTTCTGAACAAACCACCCGCTGTAAGCTTTTAACCAAGTTCACAATTGAATCATGCCTTTACTTATATTTCCTTTTCATACTCATTCAATTTTTGCAGGCCGATTCACCTTTTTGGACTAAGAAGCTACAGGATATATAAGCCGGCCAAGAAACCCCGGACCAAAACCAAGGCTATTAAAAAGCCCGCCAAGAAGAAATCCAATCCTTCTGAGTTATTGACTTGGATGAGAATGACGAGTCGGAGGTAACACTTGACTCCCTTGTCTCATTCTTTGTACACCTTATAGATAATGATTACTATCAGGACGACGCAGAAGCTAGCCGTGCAGATGTTGAAGAGGTAACTCTTATTTCCTCCGACTTAGAGCCTTTGCCAAGACAGAGACCTCGAAAAGTGAGTCGGAAAGTAAGATTTTCTCACCTTTTAGCTTACTTAGATCTAAACTTTATTTTGAAGCAACAACAGCATGAAGCTTGTCAGCAGACCCGGAATAGTAGAGGAACACTCTCCTCCGGCTTACCCAATACACCTGTCCCTCGAAAGCGCCGGAATGAGGTGCCACAAAATTCACCATTATTTCATCCAAAAGCAGGTCTTATGCGTCAACCACTTAACCCATCCGATTCAAACTATCAGGGAACATCTCATTCTTCTTTTGGAGAGTCAACGAAAACTCAGATTCCGGCCTTCAAAGTTGCTCCTGGGTAAGAAATATTTAATCACTTGAAACTTCATGTTTGATTGACCTGCTGACATCTTTGCATTTTATTATTGTCAGTGGCGTGGCCAAGCCCAGCAAGAAAGCAACAATGAACAAACCGGCTGAAGACTCCAACCCTTCTGAACCGGAGAGGCAATTGCCAGAGGCTTCTCATCAAACTGCTGAGGCTACAGTCCACCAGAACAAGACATCACCATAGACCATATGGACATTGAACCGGCCATCACTAAACCGCCAAGTCCCATCCAGCCCGCTAAGGAAAAAGGCTGACGATATTATCATTACTGGGCTTGGTTACACAGCGCCGGGTAACCCCACTGCCATATCCAAGCACAATGCGAAGGAAGAATTTGCTGATGTTGATAAGGGCAAGTGGAAGGTGGACTTGGAAGGCTATGACCAGTTCAACGCCCAAGAGATTCACTCCGGTTACTTAAACCGCCTTTACACCAGCCGTGATTTTGAAGCCGGCTTGGGCAACCTGATGAAGGAGCACTTAGAGGTAACCATTATCATCTTCTCCATAAATATATTTGTCAGCCGCCAAGTCTACTGTATATGATAAACTTTGAATATGTTGTAGACTTTAAACAATCTTGTTGAACTTGATATCTGTGTCATAACTTGCTAGAACTGCAGAATCAACCTATAGCCCCCAAGGGCCGGCTTAAGCTGTGTAGCTAAAACCGGGTCTTCAAAATATGACTTTTAATTTGACATAAATAGCTCGCCAGGGCCAGCTTTTGCTGACAAGTTAAGCCGGAACATCAAGTAACAATGATTAATTTTTTGCACCTGTAGCCCCCAAGGCCGGCTTAATCATCATTACTATAAACAAAATCCAGCTGCATAGCCCCCATGAGTCGGCTATAGTCATAGTAGTATAGCCGGGTCATCATAGAATTGTCTTCAAAAAAGAGAAATATGCATTATCCCCCAAGTGCAAAGTAAAATACTTGATTGTGCTTGGGACTTTAAATAATATGATCATAATGCTTCCTATTTTATTCATGTCACAGGCTGAATTAAGCATGAAGGAATCCCAAGTCAACGATTTGAGGGCGAACATTGAAACCCAACAATCTGAGACTTCAAAAGCCAAGTTAGAACTGAAGACTACGTTGGAAAACATTGAGCAATTGAGACAAAGCTTCAGTGCTGAGAAAGCTGGCTGGGAGACCGAGAAAGCAGCTCTATTAAAAAGAGCAAAGGATGCCGAAGCAGCCCTTAAGCCGGTAACTGACGAGTTGTCCGGTTTAAAACATCAAATCAGCAGCATGACGTCGGCCATCTTCGGTAAGTAGCAAAAAATATTCTCCCTTGTACCAACCGCATGTCATAACCATCTGCCGGTTTATTAATGACTTTAACGATGCAGGCTCCCGAAGCGCCAAGCTAGGTCTAGACATGCGTATCAAGCTTAAAGTTGTTTATACCTTGGTAGAACAACTATACACTGGCGCTCAATGGGGAATCTCTGCTTTTAGTCATAAGAAACAGCCACCGTCTCTCATCAAGGAAACACTGGAAAAGCTGTCTGTGCTGCCCCAAAGGATGGAAGAGTTAAAGCGATCAGCCGCCAGAGCCGGCGCCATGACTGCCCTAAGCCGGGCAAAGCCATGGCAAGCAGATCTTGATCTAGAGGATTTAGCCAATGGCTGCCCGAGTGTGAAAGAAGACGGGTCTCCCTTCAGTGCTGACGATTTCGCACAAATAGCAAGGGAAATGTGTCCATTAGCAAGCAAGCTGGCCAAGGAAACAAATCTATCCCAATACCAGGCGGCTTATGATGCTGAAAACAAGAAGGTGAAGGCACCGGTTCATCAGGAGGTGGATCTTATCCCACCGACTCGTAAGCACACCTTCGCCCTGACATTGATCCATCAAATCTTATCGACGACGAGGCTGTGTTTAGAGCTTTGAATGGTATCAAGTGGGCTACGTCTGACTTCCAGCCAATGGATAATCAAGGAGATGAAGAAGAAGAAACGCAGGATGATCCGGAGGCTTCGATCCGCCAAGACTAGAAGTCTTCATTCATGAGCCAGTTTACTAGCCATATCATTTGGATGCTATGTCTCAAAAACACTTAACCTTTTGGGCCATCAGATGCCTTGTAATAGGCTAGTTAAAAACAATGATCTGCTGTGCCATCGTGCATGTTTATTTACATAACACTGCCGATCCGTTATCCGAAGATCTGCCACTTATGCCATAATATCATCAATTATGCAGGCCATGCTGTCGGTGTGGAAAGACACCTATGGGATCACAAGAATCCCTACTACGGTTGCCGGGGCGCGGGGTTGCAAGAAGAGCAGGGCTAGTAGACATCACAAGGATCGTTTACCCAGGTTCGGGCCGTGAGGATGCGTAAAACCCTAGTCCTGCTTTGGTGGGTGTATTTCAGAGAGTTCTTGAGCTCTCGAACTAGCTGTGGTCAGTGCATGGTTCGAAAGAGCCGAATCCTTCTCCAGTATGCCATGGGCCTCCTTTTATAGTCAGAAGGGGCTGCCAGAGTGGCACACAGGAGGTGGAAAGGCGTACAGTGCCCTGAGCTTATCGCTCGTATTACAGGACAAGACGCATTTAATGCATGGCTTAGGTGTCCCCTTGCTTTATCAGGGACGGGGGCGAGGCCCGTCCCGTCCGTCGCCGCTCCTCCTCGCTTCGACACGCGCCCCGGCCAGTGATGCGTGCTGTGCCATGTAGGCAGGCAGGCAGCTGAGGTGGCGCGGTGGTGGAGCCTTCACGAAGATCTGCATGCCGCCACGCAGGCGCTTGATGAGTTGGCCTGGGAGCTGCATGTTGCCACGCCGGTGCCCGCCCAGCTGGTTGGGCTGGCAGCTGCATGTGAACAGCGGTGAAAGCTTGGTTGACGTGGGTCTGGCGGTAGCCCTACTGGCGTTCTTGGCGAGGGCCTTGCCGGGTGGCCCGGCAAGGGTCCTGCCGTGGCGCGCTGTCGTCCCCGGCAAGGGCCTTGCCGGGGGTCTGGCAGCCTTCCTCGGCAAGGATCTTGCCGAGGATCGTTGTCTTCTAATCCTCATCTGATCTTGAATATGTCTTCACAAAGATCTGCATGCCACCACAGAGGTGCCTTCCCGAGCCCTGGCCCCACGTGGATGATGGCGTTGGGGACCGTGGGCTCAAGGGTGGCTCGCTCTCTTGGTGTGGGGCGAGCTGCCCCGGCAAGGGTCTTGCCGGGGGAACCTGCTTCGCCCCTCTGCTCTTTGTGGTCTTGGTCTTGGCGTTGCTCTGATCATCTTGGGCTTCGGTCTTACTTGGCTTACCTCCCCTGTTCTGCTTAGCGTGACCGTAGGCGCGGCTCCGACTGCCCGTGCACAGGTAGAGGGGTACAAAAACGCACCCCTCTTTTTGTACACCGACAGGAGCCCCCGGGCCTGGGCCAGACATAAGCGCGACACGTTGTTGGGCCAGGCCGAAAATGGTGCGCGGGCAGGCGGGGCAGTTTTTACCGCGGTAAAACTTTTCGCGTGCTGCGCTTCCCACGACCCGCGCGCGCGGCGCGGCGTGGAGTTGTGTGCGTGACGTGGGCGGCATGCGTGGGGCGGTTTCCGCACGCATGCGTCACATCGCAGTAAAGAGGCGGCTCGCGCCTTCCCCGTAAAAAGAGGGAGGCGTGGAGGCGCGGCTCATTTACTGAATGGGGCCGGGTCGCGGTCTTCAAGGCGTCCACACCCCCTGATCACGGGGTGAGGAGAGGTCGCTGCACCCATCCCCTCGGTTCTGCACATTCGCCACGCGTCCTTCATGCGTCTGGGGTGGCAAGCGGTGGAGGCGGGAAACCGGGCCATTGCTGGTTGGGGCAGCGGGTCGGTTCTGATTCCCTGCGCCTCCGGTGGCTGGATTGGCCGATTGGGGCGGCCGAGCCCCAACCCTTCTCCTTTATAAAGAGAGGGAAGGGGTGGATGGCATCACGCATTGTTCTATCTTCTATCTCCTCCTGCTTATGCTTCTTCCTCTCACTTGTTATGGAGAAAGGGAATCCCGGTCCCTCGACGGTGGCGGCGAGCGTCGCCGCTCGACAACGCGTCCCTCCTCCCCCTGAGACCATGGTGGTGGAACCGGCCGCGAGGGGAAGGGGGAGGGGGCGAGGCCGTGGGCGAGGCTGTGATAGCCTGGCTTAATAGGGATGATAGACTACTCATATCAATAAGGAATTCCTTCTTTTCCGGAAGCCCATTCGGACAGAACTCCAAAGTTAAGCGTGCTCAGCTTGGAGTAATTTCAGGATGGGTGACCGACCGGGAAGTTGCTCCCGGGTGCGCACGAGTGAGGACAAAGTGTGCAGAAAAGACTAGTATTGATCTGTGGGGCCAGTCTAGATCCCGCCATGAGTAACGACCACCGGCGGGTGTGTCCGGGGTGTTACAAGTTGGTATCAGAGCCGACCCTCGCGGTTACACGGATGTTTGCGGACAGGTGCGCGGTCATGTTGTTCATGCCGTTTGTGACCTGTCATGGCACACGGCATGGCACATGTACCGGACTGAATGCACAGACGTATGTGCCAAGAGGGAACGTTCCTGTGGCCCGACGAGGACGTCGGTTCCTCTGAGTGGGGGTGTATGTGATAGCCTGGCTTAATAGGGATGATAGACTACTCATATCAATAAGGAATTCCTTCTTTTCCGGAAGCCCATTCGGACAGAACTCCAAAGTTAAGCGTGCTCAGCTTGGAGTAATTTCAGGATGGGTGACCGACCGGGAAGTTGCTCCCGGGTGCGCACGAGTGAGGACAAAGTGTGCAGAAAAGACTAGTATTGATCTGTGGGGCCAGTCTAGATCCCGCCATGAGTAACGACCACCGGCGGGTGTGTCCGGGGTGTTACAGAGGCCGAGGCAGAGGTCGCAGTGCTCGGGGAAGAGGAGCACGGGGCGGCGCGCCGGCTTCGCCCCCACCAATGGCGCCCTTCCCGATCGAAGGCCATGTTGGAGACCAGCCCCGCGAGTTCTTCATCAGGCTGCGCCGGCCTCTGCGTCGTCGTCTCCGTCTTCCTGCCCCGTTCGCTTGGGAGCTGGTGCATGACCGGCCCCAATCCCTCATATTGCACATGAGGGGTTGTGGGAATGGGGGCACGCGGGTCGACGTCGACTTCCCGGCTCCTCGGGTCATGTACCTCCGTCGTGGGTGGAAGACGTTCGCTTGCATCCATAGCCTGACGGCGGGGCTCGTCCTCTACTTCAAATTAATGGAGGACGGCCTGCTCTCCGTCAAGGTCTTCGGAGAGTTCGGGACTCGCCTGAAGTGCTGCGTGGAGAGCTCCTTCGATGGAGATTCTGACGATGGAAGCTCTTCCTCGAGCAAAAGTGATGAGGAGGACAGCGGGGCAGATAGCGGGGACGAGTCCGACTAGGCGTCGGACGCCCCGCGCCTGGGCGGATGCGGCGGCAGCAGCATCTGGACCTGGCCGCTCCTCCGGCAGAGTTTGCCGGGGGCGGGGCCAGCTCCTTGAACTTCTCGGGGCCGTCTCCTTGGGCGGCTGGCGTCGGGAGGCTGCGGAAGAGGAAGAGGGCGGGCGGCAAGGCCGTCAACTCGGAGTACGCGGGCACCGACGCCTTCATCGCGTATTGCCGGTCCTGCCGCCTCATCTTCCAGCTCCTTTCCCGGCACCGTCATCATTGGCCCGCCCGTGGGCGGCCACCGAGGTGTTCTCTTGGTGCTTTCTGCTGCTCATAGCTCGCCTAGGCGCCGCTTTTGCTCTTTCGCCTCCTTGACCTGCCTCCTGAGGAGGGGGACAAGAAAGGGATTACGGGCATCTTATCTCTTTTTTAGTTTGTAAGCATGCGGGCCTTTGTTAAATTTAAAACTTGTAATCCCCTTGCTCATGTTTTTCATCTCGCACGAATTGTACCTGTATGGGATGTTTTTAATGAAAAAGGGATGCTTGCCGGGTTTTTCGTTCGTGGGTAAATCCCGCGACAAGGAGTGAATCCTTGTTATTGTTTTAAGATAAACGTTTTTCGCCCGGCAACAGGCCTTGCCGTCCCCCCACTCCACTCGACCGTCCTCGCGCTCGTGGCGGAGGCAGGGATGATGAGGTGGGCTTTAGACTCCTCGTTCTACCTCCTTGCCGCCGCGGCTACAACCAAATCCGGACCCAGGAAATAATCCTTAGGTATAGGAAAAAGGGGAGCACGGCAGCCTAGAGATAGAAACGAGGTTTCACATACCCCAGTCCGGTTCCGAAATGCATGACAGAGGATAAAAGACTTATCTGGATCTGCAGCCCCTGGCAATCTCATCTTGCCGCGGTTGGATCCTTGTGCTTGCAGCCCCCGGCAACTCTGGTTTGCCGGGGTCGGGGTGCCGGTCCGTTTCCTTCTTTCCAAGTAGCTCAGCAGAAGTGCTCATGTGCCCTGCGAACCAAAGGAGGACAGAAAAGGAACAGATAGACACACACTCGACCTCTAGGCTAGGGGTTAGTCGCCGCTAAGCACTATCAACCCTAACCAAGGAAGAGACTCGACCTAGCATGCATGCTATAACTTAGGGCGCCAGCGCTTCATTTATTTATGCTCAGGGTCTGTGCTTGGCTTTGTACAAAGGGCCACATGCCTTGCCGGCAAAGCTTGTACAAAAGGTGGCTTGCCGGGAGGCCCGGCAAGCCGCGCCTTATGGGTAAAACTTGCGAAGATGCTCGATGTTCCAGGAGTTGCTCACTGGGACGGCATCTTCGGTCTCCAGGCGGACTGCACCGGGCCTGGTGACTCATATTACCCGATAAAGGCCTTCCCACTTTGGCGTGAACTTGTTGGTATTCTTGGCCGACTGAATGCGCCGAAGAACAAGGTCGCCTTCCTCAAAGCTTCGGGCATGAACCTTGCGGCTATGGTAGCGGCGCGAGGCTTGCTGGTAGCATGCTGCTCTCACAGCCGCCCGAAGAATATCTTCCTCAAGGAGCGTCGCGTCATCTTGGCGCAACTGCTCTTGCTCAAGCTCATCATAAGCGAGCACTCGAGGTGACCCGTATATGACTTCCATGGGGAGAACTGCTTCTGCCCCGTAGACCAGGGCAAAAGGTGTCTGGCTGGTGGCTCGATTTGGCGTCGTCCTGATCGACCAAAGAACCGCCGGCAATTCATCAATCCAGTGCCTTCCACTCTTGTGCAGCTTGTCAAAGGTCTTCGTTCTCAAGCCTCGCAACACTTCAGCATTTGTCCTCTCCGCTTGGCCGTTGCTCCGTGGGTGTGCCACGGAAGCAAAACAGACCTTGCTACCGAGGTCTTGAATGTATTGCATGAAGGTGTGGCTTGTGAACTGCGTGCCGTTGTCAGTGATGACTCTGTTTGGTACACCAAAATGGCAGACCAGTCCCTTGAAGAACTTGATGGCTGACTGAGCAGTCACCTTTCTCACTGCTTCCACTTCCGGCCACTTTGTGAACTTGTCGATTGCAACGTACAAGTACTCAAAGCCCCCGACAGCGCGGGGGAAAGGGCCCAGTATATTGAGCCCCCAGACTGAGAGAGGGATTGTTTGAAGGGCTTGAGCTGGTTGATGAAGCTTCTTTGAATGGAACTGGCACGCTTCACACTTGGTTACTAGTGCCATCGCATCCTGGAGGGCAGTGGCCAGAAGAAACCTTGCCGGAACGCCTTCCCGGCAAGGGCCCTCGACCCTATGTGGGAGCCACATATGCCTCCATGTATCTCTGCCAACAGCTCCAGTCCTTCCTTCCGGGGGATGCACTTCAATTTCACACCGTTTGGCCTTCTCCTGTACAGGACGTCATCCACGAACTGGTACAAGGCAGACCGACGGACTACTTTTTCCGCTTCTTCCTGCTCCTCAGGAAGTTCCCCGGTTCGGAGGAATTGGATGGTATGCTGCGCCCACGCCGGAGCCTGGGGCTCGACGGCAAGGGCCAAAGGCATTTCTTCTGCCATGGGAGCGGCTGTCTCTACGGCTAGGGCTTGACGCCCTGCTGGAGCCAGTTGCTCTTGGGTAGGCTCAGCATCCGTGGCAGCACCCTTGCCGGCAGCCCCAGGGGGCTCGGTAAGAAAGTACTTGCCGGGACCTGACTTCCTCCGCTTGTTCTGCCCCGCTGATGGCTCGACGGATGGTTGAGTTAACCGGAGCAAAAAGGTACCTGGTTCCACAGGTAGCTTGAATGCAGCACGCTTTGATAGGTAATCAGCGATGTCGTTCTCCATTCGGGGGACGTGTTCCGCTTGAATACCGTCAAAGCGCTCCCCCAGCTTCCTCACCTCATCTACGTAGGCCTCCATCAATGGGCTCTGGTAATCCTTGTTGGCCTGCCTAACAACAAGCTGCCAGTCACCCCTGACGATTAGCTTCTTAACCCCGAGGTCCGCCGCGATCCTGAGACCGGCAAGCAATCCCTCATACTCAGCAGTGTTGTTGGTGGACATCTCCCTAGGGAAGTGCATCTGGATCACGTACTTGAGGTGCTCTCCGGTGGGCGCGACAAGCAGCACACCGGCACCGGCGCCTTGCAGCAAGAAAGCCCCATCAAAGTACATGATCCAGTCGCGGTCTGCTTCCTTGCCGGGGAGAGTGGTCTCCTGGATTTCTTCGTCAGGCGTTGAGGTCCATTCCGCAATGAACTCCGCCAAGACTCTGCCCTGGATTGTTGAGGTACTTTCAAACTTCAAACCGAAACTTGATAGCTCCAAGGCCCATTCCACAATCCTTCCGGTTGCATCTGGGTTATGCAGTATCCGTTGCAACGGGAGGCGGGTGACGACAGTGATCTCGTGGGCTTGGAAGTAATGACGCAGCTTCCTCCAGGCCATAAGGAGGCCGAAGAGCAATTTTTGCACACCGGAATACCTCGACCTAGCCCCCTGCAAGAGGGAGCTGACAAAGTAAACCGGGTGCTGCATCATTTTCTTCTTCTGCTCCACTTCACTCGACTGCACGGGCACTGCCTTGGTGGCATCAGACTCTGCCGGGGGCCGCGCCATGCCGGCACCAGACCTTGCCGGGGGAATCTTTGGCTCGCCATCCGCTGGTTCTGCTGCCGTCACTGCCTCCTCGTCTACCTCCCTCTGTGCCACTAGTGCGGCGCTGACCACTTGATTCGTCGCCGCCAGATATAGCAGCAACGGCTCTTGTGGTTTAGGCGCAACCAGTATTGGCATGGAGGAAAGGTATTTCTTCAGATCCTGCAATGCTGCCTCAGCTTCTGGGGTCCACTCCATTGGGCCCGTCTTCTTCAAGACTTTGAAGAAAGGAAGGGCGCGCTCAGCGGACTTGGAGATGAACCGGCTCATGGCGGCAACACAGCCGGTGAGCCGACGTACATCCTTGATCCGCTTGGGCGCCTCAATCTGCTCAATAGCCTTGATCTTGTCTGGGTTTGCCTCGATCCCGCGCTGCGACACAAAGAACTCGAGAAGCTTGCCGGATGGAACGCCGAAGACACACTTCTCAGGGTTCAGCTTGAGGTTGATCTTGCGCAGGTTGGCAAATGTCCCTTCTAGATCTTGCACAAGAGTTGGCCCGTCCTTGGTTTTGACCACTATGTCATCCATGTATGCCTTCTAGAAAACCAATTTGGACTACTCTTGCGAACGTTGAGCCGGCACTCTTCAACCCGAAAGGCATCCGTAAAAAGCAATACGTACCACACGAGGTGATGAATGATGTGTTCTCTTCATCTTCTCTTGTCATGAAGATCTGGTGGTAGCCTGAGTAGGCATCGAGGAATGATAACAGATCACACCCGGCTGTGGAGTCAACAATCTGGTCGATGCGCGGCAACGGGAAGGGGTCCTTAGGACAAGCCTTTTTAATATCTGTGTAATCAATACACAGCCTCCACTTCCCATTCACCTTGCGCACCACTACCGGATTGGCCAACCACGTCGGGTGGAGCACTCCTCTCACCAAACCTGCCACTTACAACTTCCTGATCTCCTCTGTGATGAACTCCTGCCTTTCCAGAGCCTGCTTTTTGACCTTCTGCTTGACGGGCCGCGTGTGGGGGCAGACATCTAGGTGGTGCTCAATCACCTCCCTGGGAACACCGGGGATGTCGGACGCTTGTCATGCAAACACGTCGACATTTGTCCGCAGGAAGGTGACGAGCACGCCTTCCTATTTGCTGTCGAGGGTTGAGCCTATGGTGAAGGCCCCTCCCGTGCCATCCTCCCCGACGGGCACCTTCTTGGTCTGCAGCGGCTCAGCTCTGGATCTCTTGCTCTTGTCGGTAGAGCTCTCTGGCACGTCCTCAATGGTAGCACAACACTCCGAGGAGGTGCGCTTGCCGGAGTGGGTGCGAGAGGTCTTGCCGGGCTCCTTCTTCCCTCCCGGGCCTTCTGCGGCAGGAGCAGGTGCCTTGACGGCAGCTGCTGCAATTGCTTCCCGGTAGAGTTGGTCCACGCAGATCAGCGCGTCCTTCTTGTCGGAGGGGACGGAGATGATGGTCAACGGCCCGGGCATCTTTAGCATGTTGTAGGCGTAGTGTGACGCCGCCATGAACTTGGCTAATGCCGGGCGGCCGAGGATCCCGTTGTAGGGCAGGGGGATCTCGGCCACGTCGAAGACGATCCTCTCCATCCTGTAGTTCAACTCTCCTCCAAATGTCACAGGCAGTGTGACCTTTCCCTTCGGCTGGCTCCTCCCCGGATTGACCCCTTGAAACGTGCCCGTTTCCTCGAGGTTTCCATCAGGGATTTGCAACATTTTGATCACGACAGGCGAGATCAGGTTCAGGCCGGCCCGCCGTCAACCAACATCTTGTTCACCCTGAGGTTGCGTATCGTTGGTGAGACCAACAATGGCAAACACCCAACCGCGGTAGTGCGGTCAGGGTGGTCCTCGGCGTCAAAGATGAGGGGCGTGCTGGACCACTTCAGCGGCTTCTGAGCGTCGAACGACGGCTCTGCTGCTGTGATCTCACGCGCCTGTGCTTGAGCTGTCGGTGAGAGGTATGCAGCGAGGCGCCGCCATCGACGCACATGACCTCCGTAGCCTTCTGGAACCCTTGCTCACCAGACTCGTCATCCTCGTCATGATCACCGCCTTCTTGTTTCTTGTCGCGGCCCCGGGCGGGCCTCTCTTGGTGGTTGTCCTTGCCGGGACGGCCTCCTTGGCCACTACGTTTCTTGCCGGATCCCTCAGCACCGTCCTGGTCCTTCTCCTTGTCCCGCCTCTCGTACTCAGCCTTTTGCTTCTCAGCAAGCAGCTCGACTTGTCGGCAGTTCTGGAGGTCGTGGCCCTTGGTGCGGTGGATCTTGCAGTATTGCTTGCCGGAGCTTCCTGGCTTGTCGGTAGCCGCCAAGGCCCGGCAGGCGGCGCACCCGGCAATCTCCTTGCCGGGGGTGTCTGCCTTGACCTTCTTGCCGGCACCGGTATCGTCAGATCCCACAACGGCAAGCACGGCCTTGCCTTTGCGTTTCCTGTTGCGACGCCGGCTCTTCTTCGTCGGGGTGGCGGCGTCTTCATCGGTAGAGTCGGTTTCCACGCCGGCGTCTTCGCCGGGGTACTTCCTTCCCTCTTCAGCCCGGGCGCACCTATCGGCCAGAACGTAGAGCTCGGCCACATCCTTAACCTTGGTCATCGCTAGCTCCTCGCGCATCTTGCGATTGCGCACGTTTTGGTGGAACGCGCTAATCACAGCGGCGGGATGAACGTCGGGGATGTTGTACTGCACCCGGCTGAATCTCTGGATGTACTTGCGCAGGGTCTCCCCTTCCTTCTGGGGAATGATATGCAGATCACTGGCCTGGCCATGAGCTTGGTGGTCTCCTGTGAAGGCGCCAACGAACTCATGGCACAAATCTGACCAAGAAGAAATGGAATCCACCGGCAAGTGCATCAACCAAGACATCACATTGGGCTTGAGCGCCAGCGGGAAATAGTTGGCAAGCACCTTGTCGTCGCGAGCCCCAGCAGCCTGCATCGCGATGGTGTAGATGCTGAGGAACTCAGACGGATGGGTCTTGCCAGTGTACTTCTCGCCGACGTCGGGCTTGAACATGCGGTGGGACGGCCACTAGAACTGCCGCAGCTCACGGGTAAAAGCCGGGCAGCCCAGCTCGTAAGGTAGGCCGCCGGGCCCCCCCGGTGCCAGGTGGTCCACAACGGGTCCCGCCCGCTTGTCCGACTGGCGGCGTGTTTCGCGCCGGCGCTCGACGGTGGTTCGAGCGTCCTCGTGAGCTCGCTCCCGAAGGACCTGGCGCTGGTCGCGGAGGGTCCGCGGGTCGGACGACGCTATGGAGATGTTATCACAAAAGTCGTCGCGACGGGCCGACGCTCGCGGCGGCTGGCGAGGAGGAGGAGAGTGCACCGTGGCCGCAGCTCCCCCGGTCCTCCCAGCGCCAGCATGTGGTGGCTCGGTGGAGCGCTGACCCGAGGGCCCCGCCGGTCGCGGATCCTCTTTGTTTGCGACGGCGACGAGGCTCCGGATGGTGGCCCTCCACTCGTCGAGCTTCTCCGCAGCAGGAGGGAAGTCGAGGAGCACCTGTGCGCGCTCCAAAGCTTCCGCTGGCATGGGCGGGGGCGACAGCTGCGTGGATCGCGGCGCGCTTCGACTTCTAACTACGTTAGAAGGAGCTCCGTTACGACCCAGCGGCTGCGTGCCATTTCCGCCAGTGCTTCGGCGAGCGTGTTGGATCCCTTCATCTTGCGGGTGATGCACAGGGCTCTTCCCACGGCGGTGCCCAGGGTCACCAACGTGGTGGCGTGATGACCCACAAGTATAGGGGATCTATCGTAGTCCTTTCGATAAGTAAGAGTGTCGAACCCAACGAGGAGCAGAAGGAAATGATAAGCGGTTTTCAGCAAGGTATTCTCTGCAAGCACTGAAATAATAGGTAACAGATAGTTTTGTGATAGGATAATTTGTAACGAGCAACAAGTAACAAAAGTAAATAAAGTGCAGCAAGGTGGCCCAATCCTTTTTGTAGCAAAGGACAAGCCTGGACAAATTCTTATATAGAGAAAAGCACTCCCGAGGACACATGGGAATTATCGTCAAGCTAGTTTTCATCACGTTCATATGATTCGCGTTCGGTACTTTGATAATTTGATATGTGGGTGGACCAGTGCTTGGGTGCTGCCCTTACTTGGACAAGCATACCACTTATGATTAACCTCTATTGCAAGCATCCACAACTACAACAAAAAGTATTAAGGTAAACCTAACCATAGCATGAAACATATGGATCCAAATCAGCCCCTTACGAAGCAACGCATAAACTAGGGTTTAAGCTTCTGTCACTCTAGCAACCTATCATCTACTTATTACTTCCCAATGCATTCCCCTAGGCCCAAATAATGGAGAAGTGTTATGTAGTTGACGTTCACATAACACCACTAGAGGATAGACAATATACATCTCATCAAAATATCGAACGAACACCAAATTCACATGACTACTAATAGCAAGACTTCTCCCATGTCCTCAGGAACAAACATAACTACTCACAAAGCATATTCATGTTCATAATCAGAGGGGTATTAATATGCATATAGGATCTGAACATATGATCTTTCACCAAATAAACCAACTAGTATCAACTACAAGGAGTAATCAACACCACTAGCAACCTACAGGTACCAATCCCGGACTTGGAGACAAGAATTGGATACAAGAGATGAACTAGGGTTTGAGAGGAGATGGTGCTGGTGAAGATGTTGATGGAGATTGCCCTCTCCCGATGAGAGGAGCGTTGGTGATGGCAACGGCGATGATTTCCCCCTCCTGGAGGGAAGTGTCCCCGGCAGAACAGCTCTGCCGGAGCCCTAGATTGGTTCCGCCAAGGTTCCTCCTCGTGGCGGCGGAGTCTCGTCCCGAAAGGTTGCTTATGATTTTTCCCTGGACAAAAGACTTCATATAGTAGAAGATGGCCACCGGAGGGCCAACAGGGGGCCCACGAGGCTGGGAGGCGCGCCCTGGGGGGTAGGGCGCGCCCCCCACCCTCGTGGCCAGGTGGGGCCCCCTGACGTACTTCTTCAGCTCAATATTTTTATTATTTCCAAAAATAACTTTCGTGGAGTTTCAGGACTTTTGGAGTTGTGCAGAATAGGTCTCTAATATTTGCTCCTTTTCCAGCCCAGAATTCCAGCTGTCGGCATTCTCCCTCCTTATGTAAACCTTGTAAAATAAGAGAGAATAGGCATAAGTATTGTGAATAATGTGTAATAACAGCCCATAATGCAATAAATATCAATATAAAAGCATGATGCAAAATGGACGTATCAACTCCCCCAAGCTTAGACCTCGCTTGTCCTCAAGCGGAAGCCGATAACGATAAATATGTCCACATGTTTAGAGGTAGAGGTGTCGATAAAATAAAATACGGACATGAGAGCATCATGATTATTCTCATAACAGCAACATATATGTATATTTTCATATGATTTCTTATGCTCAAGTAATAATCTATTCACAATGCAAAGTATGAATCAGAAACTTTATTGAGAACCAACAAACTATAATCTCGGTCATTGAAGCAATTGCAATTTATCATAACATCAGAAAGAGTCTATGTCAGAGCTTTTTAGCAAGTTCACATACTCAGCTATCATTTAGTCTTTCATAATTGCTAACACTCATGCAATACTTGTGGTTACGGAGTTTTAACCGGACACAGAGAAAGATAGGGGCTTATAGTTTCGCCTCCCAACCTTTTACCACAGGGGTAATGTCAACAATAATAACTCATGCTAACCCACATCCAATTAGATATATGTATCAGGATCTTCCCAACATCCTGTGCTTGCCAAAGGATAAAATATAAAAAGGAAAGGTGAAGATCACCATGACTCTTGCATAAGGTAGAAGATAATAGTAAAAGATAGGCCCTTCGCAGAGGGAAGCAGAGGTTGCCATGCGCTTTCAGGGTTGGATGCACAAAATCTTAATGCGAAAGAATGCCACTTTATATTGCCACTTGTGATATGAACCTTTATTATGCAGTCCGTCGCTTTTATTTCTTCCACATCACAAGATCGTATAAAGCTTATTTCCTCCACACCAATCAATCATACATATTTAGAGAGCAATTTTTATTGCTTGCACCGATGACAACTTACTTGAAGGATCTTACTCAATCCATAGGCAGGTATGGTGGACTCTCATGGCAAAACTGGTTTAAGGGTTTTTGGAAGCACAAGTAGTATCTGTACTTGGTGCTAAGAATTTGGCTAGCATGAGGGGGAAAGGCAAGCTCAACATGTTGGATGATCCATGACAATATACTTTATCTCAGATATAAGAAAACATAACTCATTACGTTGTCTTCCTTGTCCGACATCAACTCTTTAGCATGTCATATTTTAATGAGTGCTCCCAATCATAAAAAATGTCCAAGATAGTGTATTTATATGTGAAACCTCTCTTTCTTTATTACTTCCTATTAATTGCAACGATGACCAAAGCTATGTTTGTCAACTCTCAACAACTTTTAATCATCATACTCTTTTTATGTGAAGTCATTACTCTCTATAAGATCAATATGATCTCTTTGTTTCTTTTTATTATTTTCTTTTTTCTTTTATTCACTCAAGATCATAGCAAGATAATCAAGCCCTTGACTCAACACTAATCTTTATTATATAGCTCACAGACTCGATTACATAATGATACCATAAAGCAAAACTCAAAACTAGATCATACCAAAACTTTTATTCTACTAGATCAAGATACTACTAATAGGATCGAACTAAGAAAAACGGTAAAGATAGGAGATGTGGTGGTGATACGATACCGGGGCATCTCCCCCAAGCTTGGTAGTTGCCAAGGGGAGTGCCCATACCCATGTGATTATGTCTCCTTTGCTGGTGAAGGGATTGTTGATGATGTAGGCTTGTCGTCCATCTTCCAAGGCATAGGCTCACCATCATAGAAGGATGATCGAGTCTCTGAGATCCTTAAATCTGTAGCCAAACTCATCCTTTTGAATCTATATTCATACTCACAGTTTTGGTTTTGCAGGTCATAGATTTGAGCTTGGAGGTGCTCGATTTTCTCGTGGAGCTTGAAGATGGCCTCCCCAATGTCCTTGGCATCCAGCTTGTGGTTGTTGGTGAACTCCATGATCATTATGTGATTGGAGTCAAGTCCACGCTCCACCATCTCCTGACACTTGAAAACTTGTTGCTCCATTGCCTCGAGCCTCGCCTCCACGCTTCCGGTCCTCCATGGTCCCTCAACATCGCGGATGTGCAGCACCCCCTCACGCATCTCAATGGTTTGAGGGTGTTGCAGAACCTCCGCGAGGTAGGGGTTGATGACCTTCTCGAAGAACTTGTCCTTGGGGGCACTTGGAGACATCAGGATGATCTAGATCTGTCAGAAAAACAGCTCGAAACAAGAATAGGGGACAATTGCGTGATACGGAGGTCAAAACCTTCGGGAGATTATATAATGAATTTTTACCGACCAAAATACGCATCGTGCAAGAAAACGGAGTCCGGAGAGCACACGAGGTGCCCACGAGGTAGGGGGCACGCCCAGTAGGGTAGGGCGCGCCCTCCACCCTCGTGGAGGCCTCGTGTCCTTCCCGGACTGCTTCTTATTTTTCTATTTTTCTAAATATTCCAAAACGGAGATATATTGCCATAAAAACTGTTTTGGAGTCGGTTTACTTACCGTACCACATACCTATTCCTTTTCGGAGTCTGAAACATTCCGGAAAGTGTCCCTTATGTATTCCTCCGGGGTTACGGTTTCAATAATATTGGTTTCAACATTTATAGGATTACCTGAGATATAGTGTTTAATTCTTTGACCGTTCACCACCTTCGGATTTGGGCCTTCGAAGTTGTTGATTTTTATGGCACCAGAACGATAGACCTCCTCGATAACGTAAGGGCCTTCCCATTTAGAGAGAAGTTTTCCTGCAAAAAATCTTAAACGAGAGTTGTATAGCAATACATAATCACCTACATTAAACTCACGCTTTTGTATCCTTTTGTCATGCCATCTTTTAACTTTTTCTTTAAACAACTTGCATTCTCATAAGCTTGGGTTCTCCATTCATCAAGTGAGCTAATGTCAAATAACCTCTTCTCACCGGCAAGTTTGAAATCATAATTGAGCTCTTTAATAGCCCAATAAGCCTTATGTTCTAGTTCGAGAGGTAAGTGACATGCTTTTCCATAAACCATTTTATACGGAGACATACCCATAGGATTTTTATATGCAGTTCTATAGGCCCATAATGCATCATCAAGTTTCTTGGACCAATTCTTTCTAGATCTATTAACAGTCTTTTGCAAAATTAATTTGAGCTCTCTATTACTCAATTCTACTTGACCACTAGACTGTGGGTGATAAGGAGATGCAATTCTATGATTAACATCATATTTAGCAAGCATTTTATGAAAAGCACCATGAATAAAGTGTGAACCACCATCGGTCATTAAATATCTAGGGACTCCAAACCTCGGAAAAATAACTTCCTTAAGCATCTTAATAGAAGTGTTATGATCAACACTACTAGTTGGAATAGCTTCTACCCACTTAGTAACATAATCAACGGCAACTAAAGTATGTGTATATCCATCAGAGGCAGGAAACGGTCCCATATAATCAAAGCCCCAAACATCAAATGGTTCAATAACAAGTGAATCATTCATAGGCATTTCTTGACGTCTACTAATGTTACCAATTCTTTGACATTCATCACAAGATAAGACAAACTTACGAGCATCCTTGAAGAGAGTAGGCCAATAAAAAGGGGATTGCAATACCTTATGTGCAGTTCTATCTCCAGCGTGGTGTCCTCCATAAGCCTCAGAGTGACACTTGCGTAGGATATGTTCCTGTTCATGCTCAGGTACACAACGTCTAATAACACCATCTACTCCTTCTTTATAAAGATGTGGGTCATCCCAAAAGTAATGTCTCAAATAATAGAAGAACTTTTTCTTTTGCTGGTATGTGAAACTAGGTGGTATAAATTTAGCAACAATATAATTAGCATAATCAGCATACCATGGAGCAGCACGAGAAGCATTTATGACATTTAATTGCTCACCAGGAAAGCTATCATCAATAGGTAGTGGGTCATCAAGAACATTTTCTAACCTAGACAAGTTGTCTGCAATGGGGTTCTCAGCTCCCTTTCTATCAACAATATGCAAATCAAATTCTTGTAGCAAGAGAACCCATCTAATAAGTCTAGGTTTAGCATCTTTCTTTTCCATAAGGTATTTAATAGCAGCATGATCAGTGTGAATAGTTACTTTAGAATCGACAATATAAGGTCTGAACTTATCACAAGCAAATACGACTGCTAAGAATTCTTTTTCAGTAGTAGCATAATTTCTTTGAGCATTGTCTAGAGTTTTACTAGCATATTGAATAACATTTAATTTCTTATCAACTCTTTGCCCTAGAACAACACCTACAGCATAATCACTAGCATCACACATAATTTCAAAGGGTAAATTCCAATCAGGTGGCTGAATAATAGGTGCAGAGATCAATGCTTTCTTAAGTATTTCAAATGCTTCTACACAGTCATCATCGAAGACAAATGGTATATCTTTTTGTAATAAATTAGTTAGAGGCCGAGAAATTTTTGAGAAGTCCTTAATGAACCTCCTATAAAAACCGGCGTGACCCAGGAAACTTCTTATACCTTTGATGTCCTTGGGACATGGCATCTTTTCAATAGCATCAACCTTGGCTTTATCAAATTCAATACCTCTTTCAGAAACTTTATGCCCCAAGAAACCTTCATTAACCATAAAGTGGCACTTTTCCCAATTCAAGACAAGATTAGTTTCTTCACATCTCTGCAAAACTCGATCAAGGTTGCTCAAGCAATCATCAAAAGAGGATCCATAAACGGAGAAGTCGTCCATGAAAACCTCACAAATCTTTTCACAAAAGTCAGAGAATATAGCCATCATGCATCTTTGAAAGGTAGCAGGTGCATTACATAAACCAAAAGGCATACGTATATAAGCAAAAGTACCAAAAGGGCAAGTAAAAGTGGTCTTTGATTGATCATTGGCTGACACAGGTATTTGAGAGAAACCAGAATAACCATCTAGAAAGCAAAAATGTGTATGTTTGGATAATCTTTCTAGCATTTGATCGATAAAAGGTAAGGGGTAATGATCTTTTTTAGTAGCCTTATTTAATTTGCTGAAATCAATTACCATCCTATAACCTGTAATAATTCTTTGCGGGATCAACTCATCTTTATCATTAGGAACGACAGTAATACCTCCCTTCTTAGGGACACAATGGACAGGACTTACCCACTGACTATCAGCAACGGGACAAATTATACCTGCCTCAAGGAGCTTTAGTATTTCTTTTCTTACCACTTCTTTCATCTTAGGATTCAGCTGTCGTTGATGATCACGAACTGGTTTGGCATCTTCTTCCAAATTTATTTTATGTTGACATAGAGTGGGACTAATGCCCTTAAGATCATCAAGAGTATATCCAATAGCAGCACGGTGCTTCTTCAGAGTTTTCAATAATCTCTCTTCTTCATGCTCTGAAAGGTTAGCACTAATAATAACATGATATATCCTTTTCTCATCAAGATAAGCATATTTAAGAGTATCAGACAACGGTTTAAGCTCAAACACGGGATCACCCTTGGGTGGAGGAGAATCCCCTAGGATTTCAACAGGCAAATTGTGTTTCAGGATAGGTTCCTGTTTAAAGAATACTTCATCTATTTCCCTTCTTTCATTCATAAACATATCATTTTCATGGTCTAGCAAATATTGTTCTAAAGGATCACTAGGAGGTACGGCAATAGAAGCAAGACCAATAATTTCATCCTTACTAGGCAATTCTTCTTCACGGTGTTGTCTACTAAATTTAGAGAAATTAAACTCATGAGACATATCACCCAAGCCTATAGTAACAACACCCTTTTCGCAGTCTATCCTAGCATTGACGGTGTTCAAGAAGGGTCTACCAAATATAATGGGACAAAAGCTATCTTGTGGGGAACCAAGAACAAGAAAATCAGCAGGATATTTAGTTTTCCCACACAAGACTTCAACATCTCTTACAATTCCCATTGGTGAAATAGTATCTCTAGTAGCAAGTTTAATTGTGACATCAATATATTCTATCTCAGCCGGTGCAATATCATGCATAATTTCATTGTATAAGTCATAAGGTATTGCACTAACACTAGCCCCCATATCACACAAGCCATGATAACAATGATCTCCTATTTTAACAGAAATAACAGGCATGCCTACCACAGGTCTATGTTTATCTTTAGCACAAGGTTTGGCAATTCTAGCAGTTTCACCGCAGAAATAAATAACATGCCCATCAATATTATCAGCCAAGAGATCTTTAACAATAGTAATATTAAGTTCAACTTTAACTTGCTCAGGAGGTGTATAAGTTCTAATATTGCTTTTATGAACCACAATTGAAGCTTTAGCATGATCCTTTATTCTAACAAGGAAAGGTGGTTTCTCAACATAAGAAGTAGGAACAATAGGATCATTATAAGTGATAGTCTTTTCTTCAACTTTAATAGGTGCAGCTACTTTCACTTCTATGGGAGGATGATATTTAAACCACTTCTCCTTAGGGAGATCAACATAAGCAGCAAAAGATTCACAGAAAGAGGCTACTATCTCAGAGTCAAGTCCATATTTAGTGCTAAACTTACGGAAAACATCGGTATCCATAAAGGATTTAACACAATCAAACTTAGGTTTCATACCTAACTCCTTACCTTCGTCGAGGTCCCAATCTTTAGAGTTGCGTTTAATTCTATCCAATAAATCCCATTTGAATTCAATAGTCTTCATCATAAAAGAGCCAGCACAAGAAGTATCGAGCATGGTGCGATTGTTTTCAGAAAGCTGAGCATAAAAACTTTGAATAATTATTTCTCTTGGAAGCTCATGATTGGGGCATGAATATAACATTGATTTAAGCCTCCCCAAGCTTGAGCGATGCTTTCTCCTTCACGAGGCCAAAAATTATATATATAATTGCGATCACGATGAACAAGATGCATAGGATAAAATATCTGATGAAATTCCAATTTCAATCGTTTGTAGTTCCATGATCCCGTATCATCACATAGCCTATACCATGTCGATGCGTCTCCCTTCAAAGATAAAGGGAAGACCTTCCTCTTAATAACATCACCGGGTATACCTGCAAGCTTAAATAATCCACAAATTTCATCCACATATATTAGCTGCTCATCAGGATGCTTTGTTCCATCTCCTGCAAAAGGATTAGCTAGCAGTTTTTCTAACATACCCGAAGGGATCTCAAAGTGGACATCTTCATTTTCACTTGCAGTAGGTTCAGTAGGTTGAGGAGCAACTCTTTGCTCTACTGGTCGGGGTGAATATACCCCGAATGTCGGGTGGTTGGTGCGACATATGCCAACGGATGGCTTATCATTGTGGGTGCCAATAAAACATCACCGGTGCCTGGAAACGGGATGAGGCGAAGACATGCACGCCGGCAGATCTTACCCAGGTTCGGGGCTCTCCGAGGAGATAACACCCCTAGTCCTGCTCCGCGGGGTCTCCGCATGATCACTAGATCAAGGAAAGGTAGCTACAATCGCTCCTAGAGCTGTTGGGTTCAAGGGAGAAGAAGAACAAGGCTAGCTCTTGCTTCTCTCTATCTCTATGGTGTGTGTGCTGTGTTTAGAAGCCACCCCTTTGCATGGGTGCTCCGGGGGGTTTATATAGGCCTACCCCCCGGGGGTACAATTGTAATCCGGCTGGGCTTTGGTCCCAGCCGTCAGTGTCTACACTCGCCGGCTTCTCCGCCGGCGGTTGGGGCCCGCCGACTGGTGGGTCCCGCCGGCTGCCGGCCTCTTGGCCGACAGGCCGGCCCCACCGCCTAGGGTCTTGCCGGCGGCGGCTTACTGTAGCCTCGCCTCTGATGACGAGGGCTTTGTTGAGGTAAGCGTGGCTACAGTGGGCCGCCTCGGGGGCTCTCACTGTAGCCTTACCTCGTCTTGTCTCCTTAATGGGGCTCCTGCTTCGAGGAAGGGGGTAGCCGGCTTCTGGGGGCCGGCTACGCCCTTGGCCGACTGGGGGAGGCCGGGCCGCCTCCGCGCCTCTCTCTGGCGGAAGGGGCCCGCCGCCCGCAGGCCATACAGGAGTTGGTCGTGGATGACGTTGAGGCTGGCATGGCTACAGTGCCGAGCCGAACAGGAGACGGTCATCCCGTACGGCCTCCTATGGCCATGCCTGCCTCGGGCCTCGGGGGTAGTGGGCCGCACTGCGGCCACGCCCCTTCTTGTCACCGTTATGTGGGTGTAGCTTTGGTGGTTGTGGTCTCGGCCGACTGCTTGGAGTCGGCGCTCTTCTTGGCCGGCTCCCTGGAGTCGGCCACCCTGTGGTTGTCCTGGGGGGAGGTCGTTGAGGCTGGGTCGCCTTCCGGGAGTCGGCTTCGGGGGTAGCCGGCCAGGGAAGGCGGCCCAATGCTTGGAGTGCTTGGAGGCCCAAAGGCCTGATAATTTTTTCAGAAGAACCAGGGGCGGTCGGTTAGGCTACCCGTGGCCATTTACTCCGACAGTAGTCCCCGAAGCTGATTGGGCTTCGAGGTGGAATAGGGGTTGAGAAGCTCGATCAGCTTCCTATCTTGACAAGTCGGCAGCTGGGAGCCGGTTTGGTTAGGCGTGCCGCCTTGGTCGAAAACTCCGGAGTCGGAGGGCGGGAGCTCGCTAGTGTGTGCACCGGGCCGCGGGCCGGCCACTTGCCATCTGCGAACCACGTGGCCTCCCTTGGCCAGAAAGCCTGCCAGCCCACGCGCGTGACGGGACGTCGCCGCAGGGCGGGGGCCCGCCACGTCCGCGCCCGGGCCCAGGCGCGGATTCTTTGCATCCCGAAACCGCCCGCACGTCTCCTTGCGGCAGTTTCGGCCCGCCTTTAGGGCGCAATAATCGCGGTGCGTGGGGGGAATGGGTGCAGTTAATCCCACGTCCCCCCCACGTCCGGCCTCCCCGGCCTCGCCTCGCGGAGCTATAAGTAGGGGGAGGTGGAGGGCGGCAGGCCCTCGCACGCTCCTCCTACTTCCACCATCTTCTTCGCTCGCCGTTTCTCGCGACAGCGCCTCGCCGCCGCGCTCTTCCACTACTTGCTCCTCCGTCGCCGCACTTGTTCTCACCATGCCTCCCGCCACGGAGCAGTATGGCGGGGATTGGGACGGCTCCAATGTCCACGAGGATCACGTCGAGTTCCTCCGCCAGACGCGACGGCTGCCCGGTGCGGACAAGGTGGAGGTCCGCCTCGCACCGGCGAGGGAAATTACGCCGGAGCCGCGGGAGGGCGAGCGGGTGGTCTTCCGCTCGCACTTCTTGCGCGGCATCGGCCTGCCAGTGAGCGCCTTCTTCCGCTCCTGGCTCGATTTCTACCAGCTCCAGCCGCACCACCTCACCCCAAACGCGGTGGTGCTGCTATCAGCCTTCGTCACCCTGTGCGAGGGCTACCTCGGCGTCCTCCCCACCCTCGAGCTCTGGGGGGAGTTCTTCCAGTCCAAGCTGGGCACGCGCATGCAGGGCGTGCCGGCTCAGACTGGCGCCTTCATCGCGTCGCGGAGGTCGGTCGCCGACAACCCCTTCCCCGTCATCACGCTGATCCAATTGGTGAAGAAGTGGCAAAAATCGTACTTCTACGTGCGGAACATCGCCCCGCGGGGCGACTACATCAACCTGCCGGCTTACGTAGCCGGCCCACCGGCGGGCAGGCGGCCCCAGTGGTCCTTCCGGGCCGTGACTCTGACGCCGGCCGGGTCCGCCGCCATCGCCCGAGTGCGAGAGCTGACCCAGTCGGAGGGCTTAACGGGGCCCGACCTGCTGGCCGCATTTGTCACGCGCCGGGTTCTTCCGCTCCAGAGCCGGCCTCATCTGATCTGTCAGATGAGCGGCCGGCTCGATCCGAGCCGAATGTGCACCAAGGAGATGCCGCGCGAGGAGGTCGCCTATATGGTAAACTATCTTGCGAACTGCAAACTCACCGAAGAGTGGCAGTTCGGCAAGGAGCCATATAGCCGAGCCAATCCGCCGCCTACGGTATGTTCTCCTTGTCTCTTTTTCTTTCTCTTTGCTTTGTTGCCGAGTTCCTCTTGGCCAACTCTAACTTAGTCGGTTTGTTTTTCGACAGAGCCCTCTTCTTCGGCCGGCCCGCGGGTCAGACGCGGAGCGTCGATTCGTCCCAGACCGGACCGAACATGATCTGGAGGACCCCGACTTGGGGGCGGCCGGTATGGATGACAACATCGAGCCGGGCGGTGGCCAAGCCGGCGGCGAAGCAGGCGGCTCCGGGCTCGGAGTCACCTTCGATGACTGGCCGGACGACGATGAGGCCGAAGTCGCCCCGCGCCGCCAGCCGGCATCTGGACGCGGCGCGGGTTTCTCCGCTGCACCGCCTGCTCGGGGCGGAGGTCAAAAGCGTCGCGCCGCCCAGGGTTTGTTCGGCAGCCGGACGAAGAAACCCAGGGGCGGGGCGGCAGCCACCAGGCGGGAGGAGGCGGCCGCGAAGACGGCTCGCTTCCGCAAGACGGTGAAGCAATCACAGACCATGTCGGCATAAGTTCACTTTCTTTCGTATACTCTTTTTTCTTTCTTTTCTCTGGTGGTTCCTGAGACCTTGTCTTTTTCTTCAATGATCAGAGCTCCGTTGTCGCTTGAGCGGGCGGCTGCTGCCTCCATCGTCGAGTCGCCGAGGGGGCCTGGGAGCACCACCCGCCGTGTGGACCCCCGCGCCGAGCTTCAGGCGGCGACGGAACGGAACGCGCGGGAGGCGCGGGAGGAACAGGAGGCGCGGGAGGCGGAGGCACGGAAGGCGGCCGCCGCCCAGGCGGCACGGGAGGAGGAGGCGGCGAAGGCGCTCGCCGATGCCGCAGCCAGGGCCCAAGCAGAGGCTGCGGCCGCGGCGGCGGCGGGGGAGGTTTTGATGGTCACCCCGCTGCGCGTCATGGCGCCTGGGGACGTGGAGCCCTCGCCAGAGGGAGCCAGCGGCGACCAGCCAGGGCTGGGGAGAGACGACGACGTCATCATCCTGGAGAGAGCGCCGGTGCCGACCCCGCCAACTAGGGCGGCTCAAGGCGGCCGGCCCAATCAGCCGCCTGCGCAGTCGGCGGGGGCGAGCCGGCCGCGAGGACTGAGATAGCGGTCCGGATGCCGCCAAGCCGGCGCGCGGGGAAGGCTGCGTCGGAGCCACAGAAAGCCGCGTCAGAGCCGCAGCCGGCCGTGGGCTCCAGCTCGTCAGCCCAGGATGCGGAGGCGGCCAGCGCTACCTCGGGGTGGACGCCAGGCGGAGGGACGGCCGTGATGAACGTGGCTGCGCAGGACGTCCGGACCCGGCTCCAGGGCCAAGCTGCGGCGCTGAGGCAGTTCACCGACGAGTTCCTCGCGACGCGGGCGGCCATCCGGGTTAGTCTTCCCCTCTTGCTTCTTCTTGACTTTGATTTCTTCTTGATCTTGATTTCTTCTTGATCTTGATTTCTTCTGTGGGGGCGCGTCAGCGCACCCACTGGGTGTAGTCCCCGAGTTCCGAGTCGGCTGCTGAGCAGGCGGCTTGGAACTTCTTGGTGGATTTGTCTTTGCTATTCTTGCTCTTACTTCAAACTTCTGTCTATCTTGCAGGACTACCACAATCTTCGTGCGGCCGCCTTCAACTCCCAGGCTCGGGAGCTGACCCAGAAGACTGCCGACCTTACCGAGAGCCAAGGTACGTGCTTTGTTCTTTATCTCATGTGGGGGCGCGTCAGCGCACCCACTGGGTGTAGTCCCCGAGATTCGGGCCGACTTCTGAGCAGTCGGAACGGATCTTCCTTGACGACTTCTTCTTACTGTTCTTTCTTTTTTTTTCCGTCTCTGCAGCGGCCAACGCCAGTCTGAGGGCACAGCTGGGAGAGTCTCAGACTGCCCTTCGTGCCAAGGATGCCGAGCTCGCCGCCCTGGTGCAGGAACACGACCGCCTGGCCAAGAAGTTGGCCGACCAGGAGGAAGGCCACAAGGCGGCACTGAAGGCTGTGCAGGACCGCGAAGCCGCTCTCCAGGCCGAGTACGAGACAGAGGCGGCTGGCTGGGCTGAGGCCAGGCAGACTCTGATCTCTGGCTATGGCTAGATCGAAGATCTGGTTGACGGTAAACCGCCTACCTCTTCGTCCTTTCTTGCCATCTGCCACTTTGGCTCTTTTTCTGATTTGGTGCTCTTTTCTTCTTTTCTTCTTCTTTCTTCCGCAGAATATTTCCCTGGCTATTCTACTGCCGCCAACCAGACCATCGAGGCCCGTCGCCAAGCGCGAAGGCAGGCTGGCTTTGAGATCTCGCCAACCGCCGGCCGTTCGCTGGGGGAGCAGCTCTTGGCGATCCAGGCCCGCATCCAGCCGGCTCACCGACTGCTCCGTTGGCTTCAGCGTGCCGGGGCGCAAGTCTTGGCCGCCCTCTGGCCCGGCCAAGTGGTTCCTCGCACCCCCAGTCGGACTGCCGACTGGATGGAGGTGGCAGTCGGCCGCTTCGAGGCTTGGAAGGCCTCGGCGGCTCGCTCCGGCGCCAGGCGGGCGCTGGAGTTCGTCAAGGCCTGGTATCCCGGCCTGAGCCTGGATCAACTGGCTACCTGGCGGCAGCAAGCCGACACGGAGCTGGAGCCGGCGCGGCCGGCTATCATCCGGCGGGCTTCGGCGATCGCCGACTACACCGACACCAGCGTCTTCGCCCCCGAGGTAGACGACAACGGAGTCGCCCAGCCGGAGGAGTGGTTCGGGCTGAACCCGGCAGACAGTGAAGACTCGGCGGAGGAGATCGACTCCAGCGATGAGGGTGAAGAGGAGGAGGAGGAGGGTGAAGACGTCGAGCTGGCTGGTGGAGCAGCCGACCAGCCTCAGCCTGACCGCACCTCCAGCACTACGTCGCGTGCGAGTGCATCGCCTGCCGCTGGTGGTGGCCAAGCCGAGACCCGCTAGGCGGCCGCTCCTTCAGCAGGCTGGGCCGTCTCCACCGACCAGCTCGGCCTCCGTGCCGCGCCCTAGTCTTTCATCTTTTGTTTTCCTGTCTTGTTACTTTTGGAACAATGTTTGGTTAAATCTGCGCAATTCCACCCACTGGGTGTATTCGAACTTATGTCTGTTGCCAGCCTGTTGGGGGCTTTATTGTATATATAACTTATGCATGCATTTGGCCTTTCCTTGTACTTTGCTTTTTATCCTTCCGCTGTTTCCTTTGCCGCCCTCCCGTGGTTGCCGCCTCCCCAGTCCAACAGTTGCTCTGCAATCTGTAGCTGGAGGAGTGTTTGGCCAATTGGGGGGGAGTACTTTAGCTTTGCTGGACTAAAGCTAAGTGTTTAGGAAGCCGGCCAGCCGGCTGTTCTGACAGTCGGCAGGCATGTTTGGAGGCCGTCTCTTTGCTATATAGGTTCGTTGTTCCTTAGCCATTTTTTGTGTGGGCGTCCTTTCTGCCTTGCCTCTTGCTAGTCGGACAGTCGGTTCTTCGAGCTGTGACTTTCAACAAGAGGGGACTCGGGACCCGGCACACTACTTTTCTGACTTCAGGTAGAACTTTCAATATAGCTCAAGGCGGCCAGTCCCCGGGCCGACTAGTCGAACCCGGTGCCAGACAAGAAATCAAATGTAATAATACATTCATGGATATGACGCTTGTCATTCATAGATAAACAAAGGCAGTCCCCGAGTACTGTTCGGGGGGCCTGTTGGTTTGTACTTAATACAAAAGGGGTAGCATGTTACATACTGCTTTCAACTGTAAAATCGTCTTAGGAGGTTTGCGTTCCATGGTCGCTCCGACTCCTTGCCGGAGTCGTCTCTCTTGCGTGCTCTTGGTTTTTGTGCGTCGATCAAGTAGTAGGAGTCGTTGCCGAGTGCCTTGCTGACGACGAAGGGGCCTTCCCAAGGGGCCGAGAGCTTGTGCTGGCCAGCTGTTCGCTGGATCAGCCGGAGCACAAGGCCGCCCTCTTGGAAGGATCTTGGCTTGACCTTGCGGTTGTAGTAGCGGTGCAGCCCTTGCTGGTAGATGGCGGACCGGCTAAGTGCTAGCAGCTGGCCTTCTTCCAGTAGGTCGACGGCGTCTTCTCTTGCTTCTTTGGCTTCCTCCTCCGTGTACATGGTGATCCGAGGCGAGTCCAACTCGATGTCTGTTGGGATGACAGCCTCGACACCGTACACGAGGAAAAATGGAGTGAAGCCGGTTGACTTGTTGGGTGTAGTGCGCAGACTCCAGAGGACAGCCGGCAGCTCGTCGAGCCAGCAGCCGGCCGATCGCTCAAGTGGTACAACCAGTCGGGGACTACTGTCGGCGCGGGGGATGACTATCAGCACGAGCGCCGGCTTCGTGCCGTTCTGCAGCCGCGTCGATCAGCTGTTGGATCCGTCTTGTCATGTAGGGGAGCTCATCGGCTCCCAGCCCATTGATCTCTTCTGCAGCCGCCTGAGCGGCTCGCAGATTCTCGAGTGGGGTGGTGTAGACGGGGCGATCTACCCCCAGCATGCTGGCGACGGCCGCGCCGCGCTTCTGGACGAAGCCGGCTCGGCTCGGGCCGCTAGGCGGCGGCGTACCGAAGGCGGCGCGGTCGACTTCGCGCTGGTGGGCCTCGGTGAGGCGTCTCATGGAGGCTATCTTCTGGCTCTCCGCGATGAGGGCGAGGCGGCGTGCCTCCAGGGTCTCGGCGTCGGCATCGGCTGTGATGGGGACGGAGAGGTCGTGCATCGCCGCTTGCAGGGCGTCGTGGGCGTTCTCGCCCGAGTTGGCGACGTGGCTGATGACCAGCACTTCGGTGACAGCGCTGCTGCCGCTGTCAGCTCGAGGGAGAGGGTCGTCGAAGACCACCACGTCGGAGGGGTAGGCGTCAAGCGATGCTGTGTCGGAGTCGACAAGAATCGGGTCGATGGAGCCGACCGACTCCACATCTGCAGCAGGCTCGCTGGAGACGTGAAGCTGGTCGAGGAGGCTGACGAGGCGGCTCTCGGGGTAGTCTGTGCCTGCGTCGGACGCAGGCTCGTCGGAGATGCGAGTCTCGCCGAGCAGATCGGCGAGGCAACTCGCTGCGCAGGCGTTGTCGACGCCTTGCAGCGCGTCGAGGCAAATGCCATCGGGCGCAGCAGGCTGGCTGCGCTCGCGGGGGAGGAAGAGTGTTCCCGTCCAGAACAGGTCTCCGGACGACGGTGCACCTGGCCCCACGGTGAGCGCCAAGTGTCGGGTGGTTGGTGCGACATATGCCAACGGATGGCTTATCATTGTGGGTGCCAATAAAACATCGTCGGTGCCTGGAAACGGGATGAGGCGAAGACATGCACGCCGGCGGATCTTACCCAGGTTCGGAGCTCTCCGAGGAGATAACACCCCTAGTCCTGCTCTGCGGGGTCTCCGCATGATCACTAGATCAAGGAAAGGTAGCTACAATCGCTCCTAGAGCTGTTGGGTTCAAGGGAGAAGAAGAACAAGGCTAGCTCTTGCTTCTCTCTATCTCTATGGTGTGTGTGTTGTGTTTAGAAGCCACCCCTTTGCATGGGTGCTCCGGGGGGTTTATATAGGCCTACCCCCTGGGGGTACAATTGTAATCCGGCTGGGCTCTGGTCCCAGCCGTCAGTGTCTACACTCGCCGGCTTCTCCGCCGGCGGTTGGGGCCCGCCGACTGGTGGGTCCCGCCGGCTGCCGGCCTCTTGGCCGACAGGCCGGCCCCACCGCCTAGGGTCTTGCCGGCGGCGGCTTACTGTAGCCTCGCCTCTGATGACGAGGGCTTTGTCGAGGTAAGCGTGGCTATAGTGGGCCGCCTCGGGGGCTCTCACTGTAGCCTTACCTCGTCTTGTCTCCTTAATGGGGCTCCTGCTTCGAGGAAGGGGGTAGCCGGCTTCTGGGGGCCGGCTATGCCCTTGGCCGACTGGGGGAGGCCGGGCCACCTCCGCGCCTCTCTCTGGCGGAAGGGGCCCGCCGCCCGCGGGCCGTACAGGAGTTGGTCGTGGATGACGTTGAGGCTGGCATGGCTATAGTGCCGAGCCAAACAGGAGACGGTCATCCCGTACGGCCTCCTGTGGCCATGCCTGCCTCGGGCCTCGGGGGTAGTGGGCCGCACTGCGGCCACGCCCCGTCTTGTCACCGTTATGTGGGTGTAGCTTTGGTGGTTGTGGTCTCGGCCGACTGCTTGGAGTCGGCGCTCTTCTTGGCCGGCTCCCTGGAGTCGGCCACCCCGTGGTTGTCCTGGGGGGAGGTCGTTGAGGCTGGGTCGCCTTCCGGGAGTCGGCTTCGGGGGTAGCCGACCAGGGAAGGCGGCCCAATGCTTGGAGTGCTTGGAGGCCCAAAGGCCTGATAATTTTTTCAGAAGAACCAGGGGCAGTCAGTTAGGCTACCCGTGGCCATTTACTCCGACACCGAACAAGCCCCTCAGAGGATTACTTTCCATAGTAACAAGTGATAGTAAATTTCAGCACACTATATAAATTTTTCCTTACCAAAGGCGCTTCACTCCCCGGCAACGGTGCCAGAAAAGAGTCTTGATGACCCACAAGTATAGGGGATCTATCATAGTCCTTTCGATAAGTAAGAGTGTCGAACCCAACGAGGAGCAGAAGGAAATGATAAGCGGTTTTCAGCAAGGTGTTCTCTGCAAGCACTGAAATAATAGGTAACAGATAGTTTTCTGATAGGATAATTTGTAACGAGCAACAAGTAACAAAAGTAAATAAAGTGCATCAAGGTGGCCCAATCCTTTTTGTAGCAAAGGACAAGCCTGGACAAACTCTTATATAGAGAAAAGCGCTCCCGAGGACACATGGGAATTATCGTCAAGCTAGTTTTCATCACGTTCATATGATTCGCGTTCGGTACTTTGATAATTTGATATGTGGGTGGACCGGTGCTTGGGTGCTGCCCTTACTTGGACAAGCATCCCACTTATGATTAACCTCTATTGCAAGCATCCACAACTACAACAAAAGTATTAAGGTAAACCTAACCATAGCATGAAACATATGGATCGAAATCAGCCCCTTACGAAGCAACGCATAAACTAGGGTTTAAGCTTCTGTCACTCTAGCAACCCATCATCTACTTATTACTTTCCAATGCCTCCCCCTAGGCCCAAATAATGGTGAAGTGTTATGTAGTCGACGTTCACATAACACCACTAGAGGATAGACAACATACATCTCATCAAAATATCGAACGAATACCAAATTCACATGACTATTAATAGCAAGACTTCTCCCATGTCCTCAGGAACAAACGTAACTACTCACAAAGCATATTCATGTTCATAATCAGAGGGGTATTAATATGCATATAGGATCTGAACGTATGATCTTCCACCAAATAAACCAACTAGTATCAACTACAAGGAGTAATCAACACTACTAGCAACCTACAGGTACCAATCCCGGACTTAGAGACAAGAATTGGATACAAGAGATGAACTAGGGTTTGAGAGGAGATGGTGCTGGTGAAGATGTTGATGGAGATTGCCCTCTCCCGATGAGAGGAGCGTTGGTGATGGCGATGGCGATGATTTCCCCCTCCCGGAGGGAAGTGTCCCCGGCAGAACAGCTCTGCCGGAGCCCTAGATTGGTTCCGCCAAGGTTCCGCCTCGTGGCGGCGGAGCCTCGTCCCGAAAGGTTGCTTATGATTTTTCCCTGGACGAAAGACTTCATATAGCAGAAGATGGCCACCGGAGGGCCAACAGGGGGCCCACGAGGCAGGGGGCGCGCCCTGGGGGGGTAGGACACGCCCCCGACCCTCGTGGCCAGGTGGGCCCCCCCTGACGTACTTCTTCCGCTCAATATTTTTTATTATTTCCAAAAATAACTTTCGTGGTGTTTCAGGACTTCTGGAGTTGTGCAGAATAGGTCTCTAATATTTGCTCCTATTCCAGCCCAGAATTCCAGCTGCCGGCATTCTCCCTCCTTATGTAAACCTTGTAAAATAAGAGATAATAGGCATAAGTATTGTGACATAATGTGTAATAACAGCCCATAATGCAATAAATATCAATATAAAAGCATGATGCAAAATGGACATATCATGGCGCTGCTCGGCATGCACACCATGGGAAGAGCGCGCGGTGGTCGCTGGTATGAGCGTCTTGGAGGTCGCCGCGTCGCACGGAGGTGGCACAACGACACCCCTGGAGGGCCCCGCGCTGCCTGCGGGGGGCCCGGCTCCGTCTTTGGATCTGGCGGCGTGCGGCCGGTCGTCTGGCGCGCGAACGACGCCGCTCGCCAGGCTCTGGCGATGCTGGTGCTGGTGCTCGCGAACCGCGGCCCGGGTCCTGTCCGCGACCGGTCCACTGCTCATCCGCATCGGTACGGGCCGTTCGGCTCCCAACGAGCCGATCGCCGTGGCCGTCTTCTTCTTAGGAGCCATGGCGACGAAGAACTGCTAGGCAACCTACTAGACCAGATTCTCACAATTGCGCCCCCTACCTGGCGCGCCAAAGATGTCGGTGTGGAACGACACCTATGGGATCACAAGAATCCCTACTACGGTTGCCGGGGTGCGGGGTTGCAAGAAGAGCAGGGCTAGTAGACAGCACAAGGATCGTTTACCCAGGTTCGGGCCGCGAGGATACGTAAAATCCTGGTCTTGCTTTGGTGGGTGTATTTCAGAGAGTTCTTGAGCTCTCGAACTAGCTGTGGTCAGTGCGTGGTTCGAAAGAGCCGAATCCTTCTCCAGTATGCCATGGGCCTCCTTTTCTAGTCAGAAGGGGCTGCCACAGTGGCACACAGGAGGTGGAAAGGTGTACAGTGCCCTGAGCTTATCGCTCGTACTACAGGACAAGACGCATTTAATGCGTGGCTTAGGTGTCCCCTTGCTTTATCGGGGACGGGGCGAGGCCTGTCCCGTCCGTCGCAGCTCCTCCTTGCTTCGACACGCGCCCCGGCTAGTGATGCGTGCGGTGCCATGTAGGCAGGCAGGCAGCTGAGGTGGCGCGGTGGTGGAGCCTTCACGAAGATCTGCATGCCGCCACGCAGGCGCTTGATGAGTTGGCCTGGGAGCTGCATGTTGCCACGCAGGTGCCCGCCCAGCTGGTTGGGCTGGCAGCTGCATGTGAACGGCGGTGGAAGCTTGGTTGACGTGGGTCTGGCGGTGGCCCTGCTGGCGTTCTTGGCGAGGGCCTTGCCGGGTGGCCCGGCAAGGGTCTTGCCGTGGCGCGCTGTCGTCCCCGGTAAGGGCCTTGCCGGGGGTCTGGTAGCCTTCCTCGGCAAGGATCTTGCCGAGGATCGTTGTCTTCTAATCCTCATCTGATCTTGAATATGTCTTCACAAAGATCTGCATGCCACCACAGAGGTGCCTTCCTGAGCCCTGGCCCCACGTGGATGATGGCGTTGGGGACCGTGGGCTCAAGGGTGGCTCGCTCTGTTGGTGTGGGGCGAGCTGCCCCGACAAGGGTCTTGCCAGGGCTGCTGAGGCTGCCCCCGGCAAGGGTCTTGCTGGGGGAACCTTCTTCGCCCCTCCGCTCTTTGTGGTCTTGGTCTTGGCGTTGCTCTGATCATCTTGGGCCTCGGTCTTACCTTGGCTTACCTCCCCTGTTCTGCTTAGCGTGGCCGTAGGCGCGGCTCCGACTGCCCGTGCACAGGTAGAGGGGTACAAAAACGCACCCCTCTTTTTGTACACCCACACATGCTTATCATTTTTCCTGCACATAAGCAGAGAACAGGTGCCCTGGCGGTTTACCCCAGGGCGGGTCATAATATCCCATATAGAAACCACTGATGACTAGATAGTCCATAATGAGGGCTGATTTATCAAACCATCATATAATCAAAACAAAATAAATATCATACCTGTGATATTTGTTCACACTGCCGGCTTATCATGCGTCGTGTAGTAAGGGTAACAACCCAGAGATTGAGAGCACAACGCCCTTTTTAATTTATTCATACCGCCGGCTTACAACGCCGCATGCAGCAAGGGGTAACATCCCAAAGCTTAGAGCATAGTACTCCAAGCACATAATCTTCACATACTAGCAACTTAAAGTCCAAAACCAGGCTGGTGTAATAAAATGCCGGATATATCCACATATGAATCATAAGGCAACATAGCCCTAATCAATTTTTCAACCATGTATCTACATGACACAAAAAATGAACCTCAAAAAAGTTCAAACCAAGCATAAATCAGAAAAAAACAAGGCATTCATAGGCTGCCAAGCCTCAATGTCAGTGATATTCAATGGCCGCACAGTTAAACCTTTATTCAAACCCGTAAGCCGGGCCTCACATGACCAATCGTTGTTTTAACTTTGACAAATTCAGGGTCTTTATAAGATTGATTGTCAAGAGTACGACGAGTCATTCCAGGATTACCTGGTCGGAGTGGCAGGCAAACAGAGGCAGAATAACCCAGATTTTTGGTGAACACACCTGGCGTCCAAGCCTATTACAAGGGACAACAAAGCTCTGTTCATTAACAAGGAGCCCCCAAGTAATATTTCATTCCAGGCATATAAGCCGGATTCATAAGGTAGTCATAGCTATGCTCAATGAACAGGAAGCCCTCAAGTATTTTGTAATCATAGCGTACAAGCCGGATCAAGAGGGCAGTCATAGCTATGCTCAATAAGCAGGAAGCCCCCAAGTGATTGTATGAAGTGACAATAAAGACTCATATTCTCATAAATGAAATGACAGAGCCCCTGAATTATCAGGGATGCCGGCTTTATTATATTCATCATAATATATACATTAACAAAGTATGTACATCACAAGAGCCGGTGGCTCAGGTGTAATAAGGCCGAAGATGAGCAATATTCCACGACCGGCAGGTCTCCTCCTCCGACATGTGTGAGTCCTTGTGGTCTCGAACATCGATAAGGTAGTATGACCCGTTGTTCAGATTTTTGCTGACCACGAAGGGCGCTTCCCAAGGTGGGGATAGCTTGTGCATGTCAGTTTGATCCTGGATGAGCCGGAGCACCAAATCTCCTTCTTGAAAGGTCCTGGTTTTAACCCGGCGGCTATGATAACGACGCAGATGTTGCTGGTAAACCGCCGAACGAGCCGTTGCAAGGTCGCGCTCCTCATCCAACAGGTCAATAGCATCTTGACGTGCTTTTTCATTATCAGCTTCAACATAAGCTGCCACACGAGGTGATTCGTGACGGATGTCACTAGGGAGAACCGCCTCTGCTCTGTAAACCATGAAGAAAGGCATGTAGCCCGTAGATCTGTTGGGGGTGGTATTGATACTCCACAGTATTGAGGGCAATTCCTCCACCCAACAACCCGATGTCCTCTGCAAAGGGACCATAAGCCGGGGCTTGATGCCTCTCAAAATCTCTTGATTGGCTCTTTTAGCTTGGCCGTTAGACTGGGGGTGAGCCACTGATGATACATCAAGATGAATATGCTCCCGTTGACAGAACTCTTTCATAGCACCTTTGGACATATTAGTGCCATTATTAGTTATGATGCTGTGAGGAAAGCCAAACTGGGAAATCACCTTTTTGAGGAACTGAACCGCTGTTGCCACGTCACACTTACTGACCAGCTCTGCTTCAACCCACTTTGTGAGCTTGTCAACCGCCACCAAAAGGTGGGTCTTTTTATCTTTGGACCGTTTGAAAGGTCCAACCATATCCATCCCCCAGAATGCAAATGACCAAGTAATTGGAATCATCCTCAATTCTTGAGCCGGCACATGAGCTCGTCTTGAAAACTTCTGACAACTGTCACATTTACTGACCAAATCCTCTGCATCAGCATGAGCCGTCAGCCAATAAAACCCATGACGGAAAGCCTTGGCTACGAAAGACTTAGAGCCGGCATGATGACCACAATCTCCTTCATGAATTTCTCGTAGAATCTCACGGCCTTCCTCAGGAGAAACACAACGTTGAAACACCCTTGTGACACTGCAGCGATGCAACTCTCCATTGACAATAGTCATTGACTTAGACCGCCGGGTTATCTGCCTGGCCAAAGTTTCATCTTCAGGTAACTCTCCTCTGGTCATATAAGCCAAATATGGAACTGTCCAATCAGGAATAACATGAAGAGCTGCCACCAATTGTGCCTCCGGGTCAGGAGTAGCAAGATCTTCCTCCGTAGGTAATTTAACTAAAGGGTTATGCAGAATATCAAGGAAAACATTAGGTGGCACCGGCTTACATTGGGATCCTAACCGGCTCAAAGCATCAGACGCCTCATTTTTCCTGCGATCAACATGTTCCACTTGATAACCTTTGAAATTACCAGCGATAGCATCAACCTCGTGGCGGTAAGCCTCCATGAGTGGGTCCTTAGAATCCCAAGTGCCTGAAATTTGCTGAGCCACCAAATCTGAGTCACCAAAACACCTCACCCGGCTTAATTTCATTTCTTTAGCCATCCGAAGACCATGGAGCAAGGCTTCATACTCAGCTGCATTGTTAGTACAAGGGAACATCAACCATAAAGCATAACAAAATTTATCACCTCGTGGGGAAGTCAAAATAACTCCAGCCCCCGAGCCTTTCAACTGCCTGGATCCATCAAAGTGAATAGTCCAATATGTGCTATCCGGCTTCTCCTCAGGCATCTGCAACTCAGTCCAGTCATTGATAAAATCCACCAGTGCATGAGACTTGATAGCTATCCGAGGCATATACTTCAAACCATGGGGTCCAAGCTCAATGGCCCATTTGGCTACCCGACCTGTGGCCTCTCTGTTTTGGATAATATCCCCTAAACGAGCAGAACTAACCACAGTGATGGGATGACCAAGGAAATATTGCTTGAGCTTTCGACTAGCCATGAACACCCCATACACTAGCTTCTGCCAATGCGGATACCGCTGCTTGGATTCAATGAGCACTTCACTAATATAATAAACCGGCCGCTGAACCGGATATTCCTTGCCTGATTCCTTCCTTTCTACTACAACTGCCACGCTGACCGCTCGGCCATTGGCAGCCACATATAACAACAAGGGCTCCTTATCTATAGGAGCAGCAAGGATAGGCAGTTCGGCTAACTGTTGCTTCAAGGCTTCAAACGCCTGATCAGCAGCATCACTCCAAACAAAGTGATCTATTTTCTTCATCATCTGGTACAGAGGGATAGCTTTTTCTCCCAACCGGCTTATGAACCGGCTTAAGGCACAATACGACCCGCCAGACGCTGAACATCATTGATACACGCCGATTTAGCCAAGGAAGTGATAGCCTTGATTTTCTCCGGGTTAGCCTCAATGCCTCTTTCAGAAACCAAAAAACCCAAGAGCTTGCCTACTGGCACACCAAAAATGCACTTGGCCGGTTTAAGCATCATCTTGTAGACTCGGAGGTTGTCAAAGATCTCTTTCAAATCATCTATCAAACTTTCCTTCTTCCTAGATTTCACAACAATATCATCCACATAAGCATGAACATTGTGTCCAATCTGGCCGTGAAGGCAATTTTGAACACACCGTTGGTAAGTCGCCTGGGCACTCTTGAGCCCAAAGGGCATAGACACATAACCGAAGGCTCCAAAGGGAGAGATGAAGGCTGTCTTATCCTGGTCCTTAACTGCCATCTTGATTTGTTGAAACCCAGAATAAGCATCCAAAAAACTCAAACGCTCACAACCCGCCGTAGCATCAATAATCTGATCAATATGAGGGAGAGCAAAAGGATCAGCCGGGCAGGCCATATTAAGGTCTGTATAATCCACGCACATGCGCCAAGTGCCATTCTTCTTAAGCACCAGCACCGGGTTAGCCAACCATTCAGGATGAAAAACTTCAACGATGAACCTAGCGGCCAAGAGCCGGGCCACCTCTTCACCAATGGCCTTATGTCTCTCCTCATTAAAGCGGCGAAGGAATTGTTTGACCGGTTTAAAATTTGGATCAATATTAAGAGTGTGCTCAGCGAGTTCCCTCGGTACACCTGGCATGTTTGAAGACTTCCATGCAAAAATGTCTCGGTTCTCATGGATGAACTCGATGAGCGCGCTTTCCTATTTTGGATCTAGATTAGCACTGATACTGAACTGCTTGGATGAATCGCCAGGAACAAAGTCAACTAGCTTAGTGTGATCTGTTGATTTAAATTTCAACAGGGGGTCATGCTCTATGGTTGGCTTCTTCAAAGGCGTCATATCTGCCGGGTCAGCATTATCCTTGTAAAACTTCAACTCTTCTGTTGCACAGACAGACTCATCATAAGCAACATCGCCCTCTTCACACTCCAAGGCTATCTTCCGGTTCCCATGCACTGTGATAGTACCCTTATAACCCGTCATCTTAAGCTGCAGATAAACATAACAAGGCCTTGCCATAAACTTGGCATAAGCCGGCCGCCCAAACAAAGCATGATAAGGACTCTTAATCTTAACCACTTCAAAGGTCAACGTCTCGACTCGGGAATCATGTTCATCCCCGAAAACCACTTCCAAAGCTATCTTGCCCACTGGGTATGCCGACTTACCAGGCACTACACCATGAAAAACAGTGTTCGACGGCTTAAGATCCTTGTCAGTCAAACTCATACGACGAAAATTTTCATAGTAAAGAATATTGATGCAGCTGCCTCCATCCATGAGCACCTTAGTAAACTTGTAACCTCCAACCTGAGGCGCAACCACTAAAGCCAAGTGACCCGGATTATCAACCCGGAGCGGGTGATCCTCACGGCTCCAAAGAATAGGATGTTCAGACCATCGCAAGTAACGAGGAATCGCCGGCTCAACTGCGTTCACCGCCCTTTTATGAATCTTCTGGTCTCATTTACATAAACTCGTGGTGAATACATGATACTGTCCACTATTCAACTGCTTCGGATTACTCTGATAACCAGACTGCTACTGCTGCTGATTCCCTTGACCAGACTGCTGATTAAAACCACCTTGATTTCCTTGGCCCTGGAAACCAGAGCTTGAGCCGCCACCGCCGAAGCCAGGCCTATGAGAGCCGGATCCTGAGCCGCCATTCGAGCCATGATTGTTCTGGAAAAAATTGGAATTCCTATATTCCCTCATGATGATGAAGCAATCCTTCCACAGCTGATTGGCCGGCTTCTCATGTGTACCATGCTTTGAACAAGGCTGATTCATCATAGCCTCAATGTTAAATTTTGGCCCTCCAAGCCGTGGCGGCTTTCCCTTGCGACACTGATTATTATTCTGCGTATTGGTGTTAGCCACAAAATCTAAATTGCCATCAGCCTTGCGCTTACCATTGCCATTTTGACCTGCCGTATTATGCTGCTGCCCCTTTGTATTGCCGCTCTTCTTCCCCTTACCCACATTCTCATCATCAGAGTCGGGGTCTTTGGTACTATCAGAGTCGGCATACTTGATGATAGCCGCCATGAGCTCCCCCATGTCATTGCAATGGCGCTTAAGCCGTCCCAGTTTCTGCTTAAGGGGGAGGAAACGACAATTCTTCTCCAACATTAGGACTGCCGAACCGGCATTGATACTGTCCGATGAGTGTATAACAGCTAAGATCCGGTGCACCCAATTGGTTGTTGACTCGCCCTCACCTTGGACACAAGAATCCAAATCCAGGATCGACAGAGGCTGCTTGCACGTGTCTTTAAAATTTTGGATGAATCGAGTTTTCAACTCTGCCCATGATCTAATGGAGTTAGCGGGCAGCCCCTTCAACCAAGTACGAGCCGGCCCATCCAACATCATGGTGAAATACTTGGCACATGCAGCATCACTAACATCCAACATCTCCATGGACATCTCCTAGCTCTCAATCCAAGCCTCAGGGGGCTGATCCGTCGTGTAATTAGGCACCTTACGAGGACCCTTGAAATCCTTAGGCAAACGCTCGTTACGCAGAGTCGGCACTAACATGGCACACCCAAGGTTCTAGAGGTCACTCCTGCCTCCACCGATGCTGACGGATAAACCGGAGATTGCTGTTGAGCCGCCAACTGAGCCTCCCGACGCACTCTGCCCTGATCCACAAAATTCTGAGCATCAACACCACCGCACGCCGGGTCATGCCTACGAGGCTGGTTATGGTGCTGCTCACTGCTTGAAACTGCCGGCGACTCAATGTGCCTGCTATAACTCCGGCTTGGACAAGGGGTTGAATGAATCCGTTCACGGCTATAAGAATAAGCTGCCTGTTGAGCCACGGCTGTCTGAAGAAGTTCTTTGGCCCTCCGCGTCTCTATCTCAGCTGGAAACTCGCCTTTAACTAGGAGAGCCGCCAATCATGTCGCTGCAGCGATCATGTTATCCAAAGGGTTAGAATAATGACCCGGTGGTGTTGGAATGTGCTGAGGCGGAGTCATATCCAAACGGGTGCCTCAACCGCCCGGTTCACCACAGGCGGGTCACTGGTCCCTGCCCCAGGCGTGTTGAAAAGATTTCTCGCATCGTAAACCGGAGGTAAACGACTTTGGTGCCGCCTTCTCATGATAGCATTTGAAGCATTTTGATCCAAGGTGAGCCGGAAAGAGTCTGCATGAATCCGCTATGCCTGAGCTTCCAAAGCAGCTCGCTCCGTAGCCATCCTAGCATTCTCAGCCGCCAGTTCTTCCTTGGCCTGAGCTATCTCATCTCGTAGTTTTGCAACATCCGCCTTATGCTGTTCTTGAGTGTGCGGGGTCACCTCCACCCCCATCAAAGCTGCCAAGGCATCCAGTAACTCGGTCAGGATCTGAGCCAGCGGGCGCGCAGGGCCGCTAGCCGCAGCCGTTGAACTGGAGGTCATGGCCGTGGCGGTTGTCGAGCCGAGCAATGGTTGTGTACCGGCCATGAAGATTGCCACCCTGTTGGGTGGCTCATAGGGGTCCGGAATACTATCACCATCGGAACAGCCCCCAAGCCGGCCATCTTGGAGCTGATACATGGAATTGGTCTCCCCGGTTGACGACTCACCATCAGAGTAGATGGCTGTCTCACCACTAGCCACGGATCCTTCCTCAAGTTCCGCCCCATGGATGAAACCCACAAAGACATGCTTCATCGTGGTTTGAACCTTGGCGGGTTGTGCACGCTGAGCTGTCTCGACGATGTCCGTACAAGTGTCCGGCTCAGGGCCCGATTCGCTGATCTTGCCGATGAAGACATGGATTCCGCCAAAGGGGACCCGGTACCCGTACTCAATTGAGCCGGCCTCGGGGCCCCAGCCAGCGTTGCCGATGTAGAGGTTGCCGCGATGACTCTTGGTCATTCAGCCCACAGTGTATCCCTTGATCCCTGCGAAGCTGCCCTTCAAGAACTCGAAACCACCGTGCGCTAGCCCCACGGCGGGCGCCAACTGTCGTGGACTTAACACGGAAGATGTCCTAGCAAAAGGACTTAGTCGTGGAGCCATCGCAACTAGGTTAACTTGAAGGGGTTAAACGGGACAAAGGGCACAGAGAGTTTTACCCAGGTTTGGCCCCTCTCAACGAGGTAAAAGCCTACTCCTGCTTTGCGTTGTATTGCTAGGGTTTCGATTACCAGGGAGCGAATACGCTTGACCTAGTTCTCGATTGTTTGTTACTTGTCCTTAACCCGCTGCCGGGTCGTCCCTTTATATACACAGGTTGACCCCCGGCGGTTTACAGAGTCCCGGTCGGCTCATACATAGCGTGTTCGGCTCAGTGACTAACTAAACTTGCCTTACAATATATGTTATACATATGGTGGTTCATCCTCTTGGGCCTCAAGTCGCCTCTGGGTCTTGGGCCATCAATAGGCTTGCAACGACCGGCCATCTTCATTGATAAGTCGCCAGTGGTATGACCTGGCTCCTCCTGGGCGGGTTATACCCAATAGTTATATCCCCAACAGTCACCATTTATGTTTTGTGGTTATTATACAGTCACGGGCTCATCGTACAGCTCTGTATTTGCTCAAGACACGACTAGTTGACCATTTAAACACTCCACGTGGCACCTCTAGTGTTGCATCACATTATCTCACTACCATTGGGCCCACCTGTCGGCGTGTATCTACTCTACACTCTTACAAAAAAACAGAGTTGGTGATGATGGTGTGCCTGCCATCCTGCAATATAGGCCGTCCGATTTATATCTGACGGATAGGAAGGAAACTATGGCAATTTTGCAAAAAGGTACCCACACACCTCTCCACATTTGCAAATAAGGCCTTCCCTCGTTCATCCTTTTCTCTCACAAGATAAAATACTCATACAAATGCATCTTGATGTTACGTGCAACGCACAGACATCTTGCTAGTAAGAATGAAAACAAATGATAAAAAAATTGGACGGTGGTTCGAAGTTATGACCGCGGGCATAGCGGACAAGGTGGCCTTGTATTGGTATGCCGAGCCGTCTGTTTTAACACACAGGAGCTGGTGTGGTAATTATACACACACGCACGCATGCACACGAACTGCATGCACGCAACACACACGAACACACGCAGCCACACACGCACGCAACACTCACACGTACACACGCAGCCACGCACGCATGCAACACTCACATGCACACACGCACGCATGCATGCACACACCACACGACCAACACACACTCGCACGCTCAAGTGCTCAACCTACATGTGCATGCGCACACATCAGGCCCTGACAGACACATACACAACCAGGTGGTTCCCGCGCACGGGTTGAAGTCTTGTCGCGCCTGCGTAAATTTGTGTTTATCTGAACTTTTTTCCTATGCGAACTGACAGGTGGGACCCACAAGGAACGTGGTCAATTTAACTAGTCAACATAGTGCCATGCAGACTATTTGGCCGGTCAACAGAGTGCAATCCGATGCTGAACAGTGAGCAAGTGACCGTATAATCACCGCAAAATATATAGTGACCGTAATGAGCGTATTCTGAAGTCCGGTGACCGTATTATGCTTTTCTCTCTGTAGGCCCTCCAAAACTCGCATGTTACATGTAACAACTATGCAATACATAACTACTACTACACTCTAACACAATAAATCATATGTGTTTTTGGTTTTACTAGATCTCATATTGTTACTTAATTATTCAGTTTGCATACATTAAAATTACCTTTGAAATGTATGGCCAGTATCATCTACCGCGCGGGAAAAATCCCGCCCTTTCTTGTTTAATCGGGTTTGTATCGATGGATCGTGCGAATTAGCAAAAATATAGTAGTACTACAGTACAAGTAACATTTCACTGGGCCGCCGTGTCGTGTACTCCTTCGTCGTAGGAGTGGAGCGCTGGCTTTCATAAATGTTCTAGTCCCTTTCGCCGACATGTGGGACATCAAGCTACCGGGTCCACATGCCATACCTAAATACAGTGTAGAGCAGCAGGGGAGAAGCACCCCAGTCATGGCGCCAGCGTAGTAATGAGCAAGGAGGCGTCAAACCACAAAGCTGCACCTTTCCCGCAGTTAAGTTGGAGGGACGAAGTAATAATGCTAAAAAAAGAACTTGTGTCACAACCCTAGATTCATGTTTGTAATAGTGGCATTGCATCCATGCATCATGTTTAAATTTTGTTAAACTTGAAATGGGGAATGACCAAACCCTAGCATCTCATTAATCCTCTTAGGTTCAACCAAACAAATATATTTTCAATGAACCAAAATGCCCCTAAGAAAAGTTCTTGATTTCTGGTTAAGGTGGAAACCTCTGCCAAAAATGATGAATATATTTCTAGGTCATTTTGGATTTTTGAATTAACACAAAAGTATTTGAGTTGGAGCCATTTAAATGCTATATATATTTTAAATGGTCCAAATATTCCGAGGTTCTTTGTGGAGCTCTAAAATAATTCAGTTAGTATCCACAAGATTTTTCAGAATTTATTAAAATGATTTAGTGCCTAAATTAAATCAGGACAGAGGAAATAAAATAGAAAAAGAAAAACTGAAAGATGAAAGGCTTACCTAGACTTACCTAGTCGGCCCAGTGGACAGGCAGCCCGCGAGGCCAGGCGCCAGTCACCCCTAACCTCCTGCCAGCAGGCAGGAGGGCGCGTGGCCGCGGCGCGCGCGCACGCGCTCGGCTAGCTCCTGCTTGCGGCTGCTGCTAGAGGCCGCTACATGCGCCACGCAACCCCCCAACCCCTCTCACTCTCCCCAAGTGCTCCCCCTCCTCTCCCGCTCTCTCTCCCGAGATTGAACGCCACTGTCGCCGCCGCTCGCGGTTGCCGCGGCCACAGTCACCACCTCGCCTGACCAAGCTGTCCCCGAGCTCCGCCATGACGTCGTCGTCCTCCCCACCGAGTCACGCGGCACCAGAAGCCCTGCTGCATCTCCAATGTCGCCGTTTTCCTCCTCGGTCGTCCGAGATCGCCGCCGCCTATATGTCACCGTCCAGCCTTCTTCGAGCCCGCGTCGGCGCCCTCTGCAACCACTGTGAGCTCCCGCGTCGAAACCCCCTCTCCCCCGAGCTCATTACGCCCTGTAGCCGTCGCCCCCTTGCCGACCAAATCGCGCCGTCGCGTTCTGCTTAGCACCAACGGCTAATCGCCGGTTAGGTGACGGGGCAGACTAGGTTAGCCACTAACCCCGTGATTAGTTTAACCTGGTGACACTGACAGTGGGCCCCAACGCCCACTAATCTTGTAATTAGGCTAAACAAACCCCTGTTTAACCCTATGACACTGACGTGTGGACCCCGCATGTCAGGTTTGACTCCAGTCAGCGATGTTGACTTGCTGATGCAAGCATGATGCAGTGCTGACGCAGTAATTGACTTTCTGGATTTAAAATAATCAGGAAATTCCAGAAAATAGCCAAAACTTCAAAAATTCATAAAAAAATAACTATAACTCAGAATGAAATAAATTATATATGAAAAATGATCAGAAATATCCAATCTATCCAATGGTACTGTTTTCATGCATGTTAAAGTAAGTTAAACCTGCTGATCAGGTCAAATCAATTAAATGGCATGGGAATAATAACATATGGAGTTTGAATTTGAACCTTGAGTTCAAACCAACTTCATTTAAATTGTTGCTAGCCGCATTAGCCCAAATCACAACATATTTCCATGTCACATTCATGCATCATATTGTTGCATTGCATTGATTGTGTTCCTTCTGTGTTTGCCGGTGTTGTTCCCTCTAAGTAGACATTATTCCGGAGTTGTGATCGATGACACCGATGGAGAGCTATACTATCTTCACAAGTGCCAGGCAAGCAAACCCTCATTGAGAATTCCGATACAATCCCACTCTCTCGCTCTTGCTCTCTTTTAATGCATTAGGACAACAACGATTCAACTGTTACATGCTGCGGTAGTTGAACCCCTTTCCTCTGCATGACCTGTCATTGCCACAGTAAATAGATGAAACCCACTAGCATGAGTAGGAGTTGTTTGAGCCCTGATGTGCGTACTCATTCATGCTTGTTGTCATGCCTGCTACTGCTTAGAGTTGAGTCAGGTCTGATTCATCAGGGATGAATTGGAATGTGGTGAACATGTCCTACTGTTGAGAGCTAAGTGTGTGAACACGATTTGGTTAAGTAGCGGTGAGAGGCCATGTAGGAGTACATGGTGGGTTGTCTCATTGAAACCGTCCTCAGGAACTGAGTTCTGTGTTTGTGATCCATGAACAGCTACTACCACGCATTTGGAATGCTTAAGTGCCCCTCTCGACTTATTAATCGCCTTGATCTCTGTCCAGGAGTTCCAACTAGTTTCTGGTTTTTGCAGGATATGTGTTGGGGGCCGTCCGTAGCGCTGACCCTAGGGGTGGGCTATGATGCGGCAGAGACATGATGCACAGTGTACCAGGATGCCCATTTGGTGCCTCGGGAACTGTGCTCTCATCGTTTGGGGCCGTGAGTGAAACCCCGGCCGGATCTCCTTGCGGATGGAACTCGAATAGGCAATAAACCTGGACTAGAGACTTGTGTGGTTAGTTAGGTCGTGGCCGACTCCCTCGCCGGGCTTCCTCTTGAAGGTTGCCGAGATACATGACGTGTACATGGTGGTAAGTGGCGACAGCATGTGTGAAGAAGTGCACCCCTGCAGGTTAACATGATCTATTCGAATAGCTGCGTCCGCGGTAAAGGACTTCTTGGTTGCCTATACAGTTCATAGACAAGTGAAAGTGGATACTCTAAAATGCGCAAGATAAGCATGAGTGCTATGGATGGCCTTCTCGTAGGGAGACTGGAGCGGATCCATGGTGGTGTATTTATTGGTGAATATGTGGACTCGTGTGCGCCACCCCAAAAGAGTTACTTGTAGTCGTAGTTCAGGATAGCCACCGAGTCAAAGCTGGCTTGCTGCAATTAAACTCCACCACCCCTTTGTTGATACTGATGCATATGTAGCTAGTTCTGATGTAAGTCTTGTTGGGTACATTTGTACTCACGTTTGTTTAATTTGTGTTTTGCAGAGGAGACTTCAGTCGCACTAGTAGTTCTGCATGGACTTCGACGTTTAGCTTGTTGCCTCAGCTACGATCTTGTACCCTTGGGAGGGTCTTGTAGATAGTCAAGCTTCTCAGCCCTTTTCATTTGTAGTTGTCTGTACTAAGACAAGTTAAGCTTCCGCATGTGCTTATTGCTGGTATGACTTGAATGATGGGTCATCAGACCCATGTTTGTAATATCTGGCTCCTTGGAGCCTAATGAATAAATACTTTGAGTTGTAGAGTTTTGTTGTGATGCCATGTTATATTTGTACATATCGAGCATAATGTGTGTATGATTTTGAAATGCTTAGTATGTGTGGAATCCGAAAACCTAGTTGTTTATTCTTGGTAGCCTCTCTTATGGGGAAATGTCTCCTAGTGCTTCCACTGAGCCATGGTAGCTTGCTACTGCTCCGGAACACTTAGGCTGACCGGCATGTGTCCTTCTTCGTTCCTGTGTCTGTCCTTACGGGGAAATGTCACGCGTTGTTCCTTTAAGTCCTTGTAGCTTGCTACGACTTGGGTTCATACGTTGATGACCGACACATTCGTTGCTGGGTCATGTATGCGTGTCCCTGTAAGTTAGTGCCACTTTGGATTTACAACTAGTCATGTCGGCCCAGGTTCTTTGTCATATGGATGCTAGCGACATTATCATATACGTGAGCCAAAAGGCGCAAACGGTCCCGGGCCAGGTAAGGTGGCACCCGTGGGGATACCGTGCGTGAGGCCGCAAAGTTATATGATGTGTTACATGCTAGATCGGTGTGACTTAGGATCGGGGTCCTAACAGCTTTGGTATCAGAGCCCGATTGCTTGTAGGACTACCAAGCCAAACTGGTCGAAGTCGTGTCTAGAAATGCTTTAGTTATATAAGGGAATTGATTGTGGAAGGGAATGTAAGGCTCTTTTTACTCCTTTACCTTATGCCCTTCTGATCTGAGTCATCCTCTTCTCTTCTACGGGAATTAAGAACTAGGCTTTCTATTATTTCTATCAGGATCATGTGTTACTAATCTGTAGACTTATAAGATTGATGGTTTCAAGCCCCAGTTCAGTTCCTACTACTTCTGTGTGTTGACAGTTGATCTCAGAACCTTGATATTGTGATGTTAAGAGGTTATGCCACCATTTTGCAGGATGTCTCAAATCCTTTGGAGCATTTATAGTTGTTATGCTGTCCGAGTCATTCCAGGTTTCTAAATAGTCTGATGCAAACTCCCTTCTTTCCGTTCCCGATGTTTCTCTGGGCCAGTTTAACCACACTAATAGGTGAGTTGAGGTACTTTGTTGCCTCGACATATATGTTGGAGCTATTATTATGACCCTAGGTGTCTTAGAGGATCACCTAGTAATCTAGCCATGTTTTGTGTTCCTAGTGTGATGGTTCTGGCCATCATTCTCGAAAGCATCCCGTGATGTTATTAGTTAGTAGGTATTCCGTTCCTGGGTTCTTGAACCCAAGATTCACTCTACTTACCTCCTGTTGATAGTGTTTGCTCATTCCTTTAGGATATTAGTAACCTTTGTGATAGTCCTAAAGGTCCGTGGTATATCATTCTTCCAATACCATGAACCATCATGGCAGAGGCTCTCCTGAACCAAAGCATCACAATAAGAGTGCTCTTGATGAGTTCTCCATTCTATATTGTGACTCTGCCAGATCTACCTTTCTACATGGGTTATCCGGAAAAAATATGTTGAGCTTTGTTCGACATACTAATCTATGCACCCACAACTCAGAAAGTTATATGTTCCTTTGAGTTGCCCATCTTCAATTGAATTCTAACCTTTATCTATCAATTGATAGTTAGGAGTAGTAGTGCATTCGTTTTCATCAATGCCTATAATTCTTGTGGTCCGTCGAGCCATTCTATTCTGGAATGACTAGGAGAAACAAACTCCAGTACCTTGTCCATTTCTAGGATTGGGTCAAAGCAGTTGTATTCCGCAGATCAAAATGCCAATCCAGCTTTTCTTCTGTTCTACCCTGGAGTATTACCCTATCTATGTCAAGAATGTCATAGGAATTGCACACCATCTTATGAATTCTTGGTGCAGTGATACTTCTCGCCATCATTATTCATTCGTTGGTATTCATGTTGTGTGAAATCAATACTCCTAGCAACCATGTTGCTTGGTAGTTAATGGACATTAATATCATTCTTAGTGTGTTGGTTATTGGATCACTATTCTAAGATTGATTGTGTTACCTAGTCCATTTTCTTGGTGCACCCTTCAATCAATGAGTTTTGACTATGTTAATTCCTTGCTCTTTTGACCATATCGTCTTGCCCTGAAAGGCAAGATTGTTCTCGAGCTTAGTAACATATCGGTAGTTCGTGATTTTCCGAATATCTTCTCGAAAGTATTACCAGGTTGTCACCTGACTGCTGTGTTGAGTTCGTGATCAAGTTGGTTTCTTGTAAGCCACCCATTCTCCAAGATCTGTGTTGGATACCCTGAACTAGGTGGTTGAGCTAAACAACAACTTGGAGAGTTGTAAGATAAAAGCTTTATCTTCTTAGTCCATTTTAAGGGATATCTTTTTGTGTGTGTGTTGAAGAAAGATGATATCTTCATCAATTGGTCCTCGTATCATTTGTTGGATCTATTGTCTTGTGAGAACTTTGGTTTGAGTGTGGGCTATTGTCAAATCAAATCAGAACCAACGGTGTTCGTAATGTTGTCTTACTCATGGTTGATCCCTCGAGCATACACCATTACATATTTTGGTCTGACCAATGCTATCACCGTGTTCACTTAATTGTGGAATTCCATCTATATGGAAGCCTAGATGAATTATTGTTGAGCCCATTGGTAACATCTTAATCTTGTCCATGATTCATGTTGAACATATAAGCTGGTGTTGGAAACTTTGTAGGTGTTGCCTTCGTGTCCCGTTCATGAGGTATATGTTTGGATGAAAGTAGTGACTTCCGCTAATTCACGTGTATTTGATGTAAGTTGCTGCCGTGAATTCGAGAAAGTTAGTTTTGCTTCCTTTGGAGTCATCCCAAGTCAGTCATGCATGTATGAAGTATTCTATGGTTTGATAGACGGATCATCTCCATTCCACATGTAACTCCTAGCACACCAAGCCACTTATTGATTTGTTCAAGATAAAGGAGTCTGTTCTAAAGTGTTAATCCTTTAGACTTCCGCGCGGATACTTCAATATCATTAATGATGGTTCCTCACCTGAACTCGGTAGTGTTTTGTTGTAAGACTTCTACGTGGTCATGCTTGTCTTGGACAGCGTGTTCACATGTATGTAGCAGAACCATCTCATGTTTTGGAGCTTGCTATCGTAGTTCATCTCCCGAGAATCTCGCAACGTCATCTCATCGGTTTGTGTTGCAAACTTTCTTTTCCAGACACGTTGTCTGAATTATCCTGTTACCAACCAGATTTGAATCTCAGGCAGATATGATGGTTGGAACTTCTTCCAAGAACTATGATATAGGTTCCAGTGAAGTGGACGCACCTAGCTGGAAGCACTATTATTGTAGTATCTTGATTAAGCCGTTTGGTCACTTCCCATAAGGATTTCGCATGACTTATTCTAGAAGTTGTTCCTTATGGATTTTGTGCTCCCAAAGTCCGACCTTTACTTGATGGCCATGTTGATGCTTTTTAAGCATGACCGTGGTAGCTAGAACATCAAGGAGAACATTAGAAGCGGAGTGCTAAATGTCTCTCGGTCGATCATCCAGATTTTGTTTCCTTGGCATTGCTAAGGTAAAATCCGAGAAAGTGTTTGTCTTCCTTTGCATCTGCGTCTTCCATCACTATTCATCATGGTAGTATGAAGTATTGCCAAGATCTTGGCACATATGTTGGTAAAACCCTGATGAATATGGAAATGCTCAAGTTCTTGAGAGCACGCTCAGTCACTAGGTTACATCCTCGGTATCAATTGGAATGTGCCTTCCGTTTGCCGAGTTGTCTTATAACTCTAGTTTCCTTTCCAAACTGAGTATGCCATTCTTTCGAATTCCTTCAAATGATCGATTGTGATTTTCCTTAGGCTGGTATAGAGAGTTTTAATGATCATGCATCAAAAGTAATTCTTTTTGCCACTTAAGGGAATAATTCTACGAGTCACCTTCCCTAAGGTGTCATGTTATGGAATCATGGCAATTATCTCCTTGCTACTTTGAAACCATGCATCATCTTACTCAAGCATGGAATTGTTGCCTACCAACTTGAACCTTCGTCATCTGTTATTTTTTCATCCCTCTGATGTGTGTTTTGAGTCTCAACTCAAGAGGTGTTCTTACGTCTCACTCCATGAGTCAATCTTGAGTTGCCCGATCTCAAGAAGATCGTTTCCAGTAGAGTTTCTTTCTTTTGTCATCGTGTTGGATGAATATCTCGAAAGCAAAGACGCCAAGATCAATTTGAAGCAATGGATCATGAAGATCGTGTAGTTTTGTGTCCCCTCTGTCTTCTTACCTCACGTCTTGAATCTCGGGACGAGATTCTTGTTTAGTGGGGGTGAATTGTCATAGCCCTAGATTCATGTTTGTAAATAGTGGCATTGCATCCATGCATCATGTTTAAATTTTGTTAAACTTGAAATGGGGAATGACCAAACCCTAACACCTCATTAATCCTCTTAGGTTCAACCAAACAAATATATTTTCAATGAACCTAAAATTCCCCTAATAAAAGTTCATGATTTCTGGTTAAGGTGGAAACCTCTGCCAAAAATGATGAATATATTTCTAGGTCATTTTGGATTTTTGAATTAACACAAAAGTATTTGAGTTGGAGCGATTTAAATTCTATATATATTTTAAATGGTCCAAATATTCTGAGGTTCTTTGCGGAGCTCTGAAATAATTCAGTTAGTATCCACAAGATTTTTTAGAATTTATTAAAATGATTTAGTGCCTAAACTAAATCAGAACAGAGGAAATAAAATAGAAAAAGAAAAATAGAAAGAGGAAAGGCTTACCTGGACTTACCTAGCCGGCCCAGTGGACAGCCAAACCACGAGGCCACGCACCAGTCACCCATAACCTCCTGCCAGTAGGCAGGAGGGCGTGTGGCCGCAGCGAGCGCGCACACACGCTTGGCCAGCTCCTGCTTGCCGCTGCTGCTGGAGGCCGCTACGAGCACCACGCAACCCCCCGTCCCCTCTCACTCTCCCCCAGTGCTCCTCCCCTCCTCTTCCACTCTTTCTCTCTCCCAAGACCGAACGCCACCGTCGCCGCCGTTGCCGCGGCCACAGTAACCGCCTCGCCTGACCGAGCTGTCCCCGAGCTCCGCCACAACGTCGTCGTCCTCCCCATCGAGTCACGCAGCGCCAGAAGCCCTGCTACATCTCCAACGCCGCTGTTTTCCTCCTCGGTCGTCCGAGATCGCCGGCGCCCGTACATCGCCATTCGGCCTTCTCCGAGCCCTCGTCGACGCCCTCTACAACCACTATGAGCTCCCCCTCTCCCCCGAGATCACGCCCTGTAGCCGTCGCCACCTTGCCGACCAAATCACGCCACCGCGTTCTGCTTAGCATCAGCGGCTAATCACCGGTTAGGTGACGTGGTGGATTATGTTAGCCACTAACCCCGTGGTTAGTTTAACCCGGTGACACTAAAAGTGGGCCCCAACGCCCACTAATCTTGTAATTAGGCTAAACAAACCCTTGTTTAACCCTGTGACACTGATGTGTGGACCCCGCATGTCAGGTTTGACTCAAGTCAGCGCTGTTGACTCGCGGATGCAAGCATGATGCAATGCTGACGCAGTAATTGACTTTCTGGATTTAAAATAATCAGGAAATTCCAGAAAATAGCCAAAACTTCAAAAATTCATAGAAAAATAACTATAACTCAGAATGAAATAAATTATATATGAAAAATGATCAGAAAAATCCAATCTATTCAATGGTACTGTTTTCATGCATGTTAAAGCAAGTTAAACCTGCTGATTAGGTCAAATCAATTAAATGGTATGTGAATAATAACATATGGAGTTTGAATTTGAACCTTGAGTTCAAACCAACTTCATTTAAATTGTTGCTAGCTGCATTAGCCCAAATCACAGCATATTTCCATGTCACATTCATGCATCATATTGTTGCATTGCATTGATTGTGTTCCTTCTGTGTTTGCCGGTGTTGTTCCCTCTAAGTGGACGTTATTCCGGAGTTGTGATCGATGACACCAATGGAGAGCTATACTATCTTCAGAAGTGCCAGGCAAGCAAACCCCCATTGAGCATTCCGATACAATCCCACTCTCTCGCTCTTGCTCTCTTTTAATGCATTAGGACAACAATGATTCAACTGTTACATGTTGCGGTAGTTGAACCCCTTTCCTCTGCATGACCTGTCATTGCCACAGTAAATAGATGAAACACACTAGCATGAGTAGGAGTTGTTTGAGCCCTGATGTGCCTACTCATTCATGCTTGTTGTCATGCCTACTACTGCTTAGAGTTGAGTCAGGTCCGATTCATCGGGGATGAATTGGAATGTGGTGAACATATCCTACTGTTGAGAGCTAAGTGTGTGAACACGATTTGGTAAAGGTAGCGGTGAGAGGCCATGTAGGTACATGGTGGGTTGTCTCATTGAAACCATCCTCAAGAACTGAGTTCTGTGTTTGTGATCCGTGAACAGCTACTACCACGCATTGGAATGCTTAAGTGCCCCTCTCGACTTATTAATCGCCTTGATTTCTATCCAGGAGTTGCAACTAGTTTCTGGTGTTTGTAGGATATGTGTTGGGGGCTGTGCGTAGCGCTGACCCTAGGGGTGGGCTATGATGCGGTAGAGACATGAGGCATGGTGTACCGGGACGCCCGTTTGGTGCCTCGGGAACCGTGTTCTCATCGTTTGGGGCCGTGAGTGAAACCCCGGCCGGATCTCCTTGCGGATAGAACCCGAAGAGGCGATAAACATGGACTAGAGACTTGTGTGGTTAGTCAGGTCGTGGCCAACTCCCTCGCCAGGCTTCCGCCTGAAGGTTGCCGAGATACACGACGTGTACATGGTGGTAAGTAGCGAGAGCGCGTGTGAAGAAATACACCCCTACAGGGTTAACATGATCTATTCGAATAGCCGCATCTGCGGTAAAGGACTTCTGGGTTGCCTATACAGTTCATAGACAAGTGAAAGTGGATACTCCAAAATGCGCAAGATAAGCATGAGTGGGATGGCCTTCTCGTAGGGAGACGGGAGCGGATCCATAGTGGTGTATTGATTGGTGAATATGTGGACTCGTGTGCGCCACCCTAAAAGAGTTACTTGCAGTTGTAGTTCAGGATAGCCACCGAGTCAAAGCTGGCTTGCTACATTTAAACTCCACCACCCCCTTTGTTGATACTGATGCATATGTAGCTAGTTCTGATGTAAGTCTTGATGGGTACATTTGTACTCACGTTTGCTTAATTTATGTTTTGCAGAGGAGATTTCAGTCTCACTAGTAGTTCTGCATAGACTTCGTCGTTTAGCTTGTTGCCTCAGCTACGATCTTGTACCCTTGGGAGGGTCTTGTAGATAGTCAGGTTTCTCAGCCTTTTCATTTGTAGTTGTCTGTACTCAGACAAGTTAAGCTTCCGCATGTGATTATTGCTGGTAGACTTGAATGCTGGGTCATCAGACCCATGTTTGTAATATCTGGCTCCTCGGAGCCTAATGAATAAATACTTTGAGTCGTACAGTTTTGTCGTGATGCCATGTTGTATTTGCACATATCGAGCATATTGTGTGTATGATTTTGAAATGCTTGGTATGTGTGGGATCCGACAACCTAGTTGTTTATTCTTGATAGCCTCTCTTATGGGGAAATGTCTCCTAGTGCTTCCACTGAGTCATGGTAGCTTGCTACTGCTCCGGAACACTTAGGCAGGCCGGCATGTGTCCTTCTTCGTTCATGTGTCTGTCCCTTCGGGGAAATGTCACGAGTTGTTCCTTTAAGTCCTTGTAGCTTGCTACGACTTGGGTTCATACGTTGATGACTGACACGTTCATTGCTGAGTCATGTATGCATGTCCCTGTAAGTTAGTGCCACTTTGGGTTTAAAACTAGTCATGTCGGCCCGGGTTCTCTGTCATATGGATGCTAGCGACACTATCATATACGTGAGCCAAAAGGCGCAAACGGTCCCGGGCCAGGTAAGGTGGCACCCATGGGGATACCGTGCGTGAGGCCGCAAAGTGATATGATGTGTTACATGCTAGATCGGTGTGACTTAGGATCGGGGTCCTAACAAGTTGGAGGGACGAACCAACCATCATTTCACTCGTTGCTGAATCCGCTTCTCCCTCATCTTCTTCAAGTTAACCACGTGTTGTTTCTGCCGTTGTTCTGCCTCATGTGGGACATGGATCGGTTTGGTAAAGCACTGACACGTGGGACCGCATGTTAGCAAACCGCCAGGCCAACATCCTCTAAAAATAAGAAACCTCCCCTGCCATTCGCGCAGCAAAATCACCTCATTTTTACTAATCTTCATACTATAATTTTTTGATCAATATAATTGAGATTTGTATAGATAGCACACAAGAGCAAAACCAAGTGGTACGGTTAAGGGCATCCACAATGTGTAGCCAAATGTGAAAATAGCTTTTGGCATTGATGGGAACCATTGTGGACGGTGCTGCCGAAGCTAAAAAGATGGAACCGAAGCTCCCTAATTGATTGATTGAAGGAATAGTGTCGGAGTAAATGGCCACGGGTAGCCTAACCGACTCCCCCTGGCCGGCTATCTCACAGGCCGACTACTGGAAGACGGCCCGGCCCTAAAGACCCTCCCGAAGAAAGCCACAAGATGGCCGACTCCAGGAAGCCGGCCACAAGAGGACCGACTCCCAAAAGCCGACCACAAGAAGACCGACTCCCAGAAGCCGGCCAAGACTGCACCCTCAAGGGCTGCATCCACATAACGGTGACGAGACGGGGCGTGGCTACAGTACAGCCTGCCACCCCCGAGTCCCGAAGCACGCGTGGCCACAATGCGTCGTACGGGTCAGCCATCCCCCGTCCGGCGCGACACTGTTGCCATGTTGACCATGACGCCACCCACGATAGGCTGTCAGTACGGCCCGCGGGCGGCGGGCCCCTTCGTCCAGAGAGAAGCTCGAAGGCGGCCAAGCCTCCCCCAGTCAGCCTGGGGCATAGCCGACTCCCAATAGCCGGCTACCTCCCTCCCTCGAAGTATGTGCGTCATTAAGGAGACAAGACGAGGTAAGGCTACAGTGAGAGCCTGCCAGGCGGCGGCACTGTTGCCATGCTTACCTCGACAAAGCCCTCGTCATCAGGGGCGAGGCTACAGTAACCAGCCACTGACAAGACCCCCAGGCGGTGGGGCCGGCCTGTCAGCCGAGAGGCCGGCAGCCGGCGGGCCCCAGCGGCCGGCGAATACAGACACTGACGGCTAGGACCCGCGTCCAGCCAGATTACCATTGTACCCCTAGGGGGTAGGCCTATATAAACCCCCAGGGCACCCATGCAAAGGGTGGAGCTCTCAGAGTTTTAGACACCACGTAGAGAGAAAAGGAGAGCTAGCCTTGCCCTTCTTCTTCCTCTAGCCAAACAGCTCAAGGAGCCACTTGTAGCCACTTGTGTTGATCTAGTGATCATGCGGAGACCCCACAGAGCAGGACTAGGGATGTTATCTCCACGGAGAGCCCTGAACCTGGGTAAGATTCGCCGGCATGCATGTCTTTGCCTCATCCCGTTTCCAGGCACCGGCGACGTCTTACTGGCTCCCACAATAATAAGCCACCCGTTGGCATATGTCGCACCTACCACCCGACATTTGGCGCCCACCGTGGGGCCAGGTGCACCATCGTCCGGAGAACTGTTCTGGACGGGAACCCTTTTCCTTCCCAGCGAGCGTAGCCAGCCCGGCACGCCCGATGGCGCTTGCCCCGACGCGCTGCAAGGCGTCGACGACGCCTGCGCGGCGAGCTGCCTCGCCGATCTTCTTGGGAGGCTCGCATCTCCGACGAGCCTGCATCTGACACGGGCACAGACTGCCCCGAGAGCCGCCTCGTCAGCCTCCTCGACCAGCTTCACGTCTCCAGCGAGCTTGCTGTGGACTTGGAGTCGGTCGGCTCCACCGACCCGATGCTTGTCGACTCCGACACGGCATCGCTTGACGCCTTCCCCACCAACGTGGTGATCATCGACGACCCTCTTCCTCGAGCTGACAGTGGCAGCAGCGCTGTCACTGAGGTACTGGTCAACAGCCACGGCACCGTCTCAGGCGAGAACGCCCACGACGCCCTACAAGCGGCGCTGCACGACTTGTCTGTCCCCATCCCGGCCGACGCCGACGCCGAGACACTGGAGGCACGCCGCCTCGCCCTTGTCGTGGAGGGCCAGAAGATAGCATCCATGAGACACCTCACTGAAGCTCACCAGTGCGAAGTCGACCGCGCCGCCTTTGGTTCGCCGCCTCCTGGCGGGCTGAGCCGAGCCGGCTTCGTCAAGAAGCGCGACGCGGCCATCGCCAGCATGCTGGGAGCAGACCGCCTAGTCTACGCCACACCGCTCGAGAACCTCCGTGCCGCTCAGGCGGCCGTAGACGAGCTGAACGGGCTAGGGGCCAACGAGCTCCCCTACATGACTAGACGCATCCAGTAGCTGATCGACGCGGCCGCAGAGCGGCATGAAGCCAGCGCCCGCACTGAAAGTCCTCTCCCACGCCGAGAGCACGGCGCGACATCCCGGACGCCGACTGCAGACAGCGCCCGCGCGAGAAAAGACAAGGAGCTGGCTGCTAGCCGCAGTCGGACTCGGCTCACCATCGAGCGCGACGCAGAAGGCCGCCCCGAGCTGTGGAACGATGAGGCGATCCGCCTCCTCCCCCGCCTCGTGGGGAGAGATATCCCACCCCGCCACCTGTTACGCATCCGACTCTCGACGGCCGACTAGGCCACCGCGAAGGAGTCGGCGAGAATGACGCCCGCCACCGGATCGACCGCCTAGCGCGATCCCTGGCGCTAGAAGAAGATGATGATGTCGGCCCGCCTTGCTGTGGCCCCCGCATCCGCGACGAGCCCTTCCCCAAAGGGTTCTCGCTCCCAAGAGACACGCCGAAATACAACGGCTCCGTGAAGCCGGAAGACTGGTTGATCGATTACTCCACTGCAGTCCGCATAGCGAACGGCAACAGGCGCGTTGCCGTGAAGTACGTCCCTCTCATGCTTCAAGGCACGTCACGCACTTGGCTGAACAGCCTCAAGCCCTACAGCATCAACAGCTGGCTAGACTTCACGAAAGTCTTCATCCGCAACTTGACCAACACGTACAAGCGGCCTCCCAAGCCCCGCCAGCTCTCCTTGTGCGTCCAAGGGCCCAGCGAATCAACTCGCGACTACCTCACGCGTTGGGCCAAGCTCCGCAACTCCTGCGAAGGGGTGCATGAGTTTCAGGCCATAGAGTACTTCACCGCCGGGTGCCGAGAGGGCACCGTCCTCAAGCACCGACTCCTCTGCGATGAGCCGACTACCCTCGACGAGCTGCTGATCATAGCAGACAAGTACGCCACGGCCGACTCTTCAATGAAGACCGAGCTTCGGGTGGATGCCTCTGGAAAGGTGCTCGCTCCGGCTCCCAAGACGCCGGCTCGTGACTCCAGTCGACGCCCTTACCAGAACGACAATAAGCACAAGGCCCCTATGCCGCCTTCCACCAGTCGGCAAGTAGCCACAGTCGAAGACGAACAACCTAAAGAGAACGGCCCGCGCCCAAGAAGCAGAAGGGCGGCAGGCCGGCTTGGCAGCCGGCTTTCTCCTACAAGCAAACCCTTGATGCCCCCTGCAAGTTCCACAGCGGCGCGAAGCCGTCCAACCACACAACCCAGAAGTGGCATTGGCTCACGTGGATCTCCAAAGGCGAGGGGCTGGTGCCGCCTCCACCTGCTGGCCAGCCGCCTCCAACCCCTCAGCAGCCAGCTGTTCGACCAGCAGTCGGAGCCATTCAAGACGAGTTCCCAGACGAGCACGCCGCCTACGTCATCTTTACAAGCCAAATTGAAGACAAGCGTAGTCGGCGCCGACAGAACCAAGAAGTCAATGCGGTGGCCTCTAGCAACCCAGAGTTTATGCATTGGTCTGAGAAGCCTATCAGCTTGAGCCGGGCCGATCACCCAGAGGTGATGCCGTCTCCCGGCTCCTATGCATTGGTGTTAGACACCACCCTCGCGACAGAAAGGCGAGCTACCCGTTTCTCCCGTGTACTGATTGACGGTGGGAGCAACACCAACATACTGTACCGCGACACCATGGAGAAGCTGAACATCAAGACGAAGCAACTCATGCCAAGCCGGACTGTGTTCCATGGCATTGTACCCGGCCTGTCCTGCTCACCAATCGGCAAGATCAAGATGGATGTTCTCTTCAGAGACAAGTATCATTTTCGCCGAGAGGCAATCTGGTTTGAAGTGGTGGATCTAGAGAGCCCTTACCACGCGTTGCTTGGCCCAGTTCATGGCTGTGGCCCACTATGCCTACCTCAAGATGAAGATGCCGAGTTCGAAGGGGATCATCACCGTAGCCGGAGACTACAAGAAATCCTCCGAGTGTGCTGCAGCCAGCAGCCGGCTGGCCGAGTCCCTCGTGATTGCTGAAGAGAAGAAGATGCTGGACCGAGTCGTGGCCATGGCCGGCAAGCAGCCGGCCCTGTCCCTTGACCCCAAGGAATATGACGCTCAAGGCTCCTTCTAGCCAGCCAAGGAAACAAAGAAGATACCGCTGGACCCGGAGAACTCGGAGAGGTTTGCTGTCATTGGGGCAAACCTGGACAGCAAATAGGAAGGCGAGCTCGTCGATTTCCTCCGTGAGAATCGGGACATCTTTGCATGGTCCCCAAAGGACATGTCGGGTGTTCCGAAAGATTTCGCCGAGCACAAGCTACACGTTCGAGCAGACGCAAAACCAGTCAAACAACCCCTCCGCCGACTGTCGGAGGAAAAGAGAAGGATTGTGGGAGAAGAGATAGCCCGGCTCCTGGCAGCCGGCTTCATTATGGAGGTGTTTTTTCCAGAGTGGCTTGCCAACCCGGTCCTGGTGTTGAAGAAAAACAATAAATGGCGCATGTGTATAGATTACACCAGCCTCAACAAAGCCTGCCCCAAAGATCCATTTGCCTTACCTCGAATCGATCAGGTGATAGAGTCCACAGCCGGATGCAAGCTGTTGAGTTTCTTGGATGCATACTCAGGCTACCATCAGATCAAGTTGGATCCAGCCGACCGCCTGAAGACCGCCTTCATCACACCATTCGGAGCTTTCTACTACCTGACTATGACATTCGGCTTGAGAAATGCCGGTGCCACTTTTTAGCGTTGCATGCAGAAATGCCTCCTCAAGCAACTCGGCAGAAATGCCCACGTCTATGTAGACGATATTGTGGTGAAGACGGAGAAGAGCGGCACCCTGCTGGAAGACCTCAGAGAGACATTTGACAACTTGCGCCGGTTTCAGATCAAGCTCAACCCTGAGAAATGCGTGTTCGGAGTACCAGCCGGCCAGCTTTTAGGCTTCTTGGTCTCCGAACGCGGCATCGAGTGTAACCCAGTGAAGATCAAGGCCATATAGAGAATGGATATCCCTACCAAGCTGCAAGACGTCCAAAAGTTTACTGGGTGCCTGGCCTCCCTGAACCGCTTCATCAGCCGGCTAGGAGAGAAGGCTCTCCCCCTGTACCGACTCATGAAAAAGTCCACCCACTTCGAGTGGAACGACCAAGCAGATCAAGCTTTTCATGAGTTGAAGAAGATGCTGACCACGCCACCTGTCTTGGCGGCACCGACTGAGAAAGAGCCCATGCTCCTTTACATTGCCGCGACTAGCCGAGTGGTCAGTACAGTTATTGTGGTCCAACACCCAGAAGAAGGTCGGGCTCAGTTAGTCCAGAGGCCGGTGTCTTATTTTAGCGAAGTACTGTCCACCTCGAAGCAAAACTACCCGCACTACCAGAAGATGTGCTATGGAGTATACTTCGCTGCCCAGAAGCTGAAGCCCTACTTTCAAGAGCATCCCATCACGGTCGTATGTACTGCCCCGCTTGCCGAGATCATAGGCAGCCGGGATGCATCCGGCTGGGAGGCCAAGTGGGCCATTGCGCTGGCTCCTTACACGATCTTCTACCAGCCTCGCACCCCCATCAAGTCTCAAGAATTGGCTGACTTCCTTGTCGACTGGGCCGAGACCCAGTACCTACCGCCGGCTCCCGACTCCACTCATTGGCAGATGCACTTCGATGGATCCAAGATGCGCACCGGCTTGGGAGCCGGCATCGTCCCCACCTCTCCCAAGGGCGACAAATTCAGATACACATTGCAAATTCATTTTGCCGCCTCCAACAATGTGGCCGAGTACGAGGCGCTCATACACGGGCTCCGGCTAGCCAAAGAGCTCGGCATCCACCGGATCCTACGCTATGGCGACTCGGATTTGGTAGTCCAACAGTCATCCGGCGACTGGGACGCCAAGGACGTAAACAGGCGAGCTACCGATTCCTCGTTCAGCAAATCAGCGGATACTTTGAAGGATACGAGTTCCTCCACGTGCCACGGGCCGACAACGAGCAAGCAGATGCCCTGGCACAAATCGGCTCCACCCCACAAGCTATACCAACCGGTGTCTCTCTTCAACGCCTCCTCAAACCGTCTGTCAAGCGGTCTCCAGAATCAGACTCCATCTTCGTACCGCCTGCCCCTGATGCAGTCGGATCTGACTTGGGGAACCTAGCAGGCGGCTCGGGGACTTCGACAGGCGGCCCGGGGACTGCCGTAGTCGCACCCGGCTCGGGGACTTCAGAACCCGGCCCGGGGACTGCAGCAGTCGGCCCGGGGACTACAACGACACAACAGGCGGTGGCCGAGTCCAACTCTTCACCACCCAACCCACCCACCCTGGTCGAAGTAGCCGTATTGGCAATAGAAGAAGTCACAGCTCCATCATGGGCCCAACCCATCCTCAACTTCCTAGTAAACAGAGAGCTGCCAACTGACGAGATCTCGGCAAGACAAGTTCAACGCCGAGCCGGAGCATACGCAATAATAAACAGAGAACTCGCTAAGCGCGGCGTCATTGGAGTCTTCCAGCACTGCGTCGAGCCAGAGAAGGGCATAGCAATCCTCAAGGACATCCACCAAGGCGAATGCGGCCACCACGCGGCCTCAAGATCACTTGTCGCCAAAGCTTTCCGCCATGGGTTCTTCTGGCCGACTGCTTTGGAAGATGCCAAGGAATTAGTCAAATGCTGCAAAGGGTGCCAAGTCTTCAGCTCCAAGCAACACCTGCCGGCTGCTGCACTCAAGACCATCCCCCTCACATGGCCCTTTGCAGTCTGGGGATTGGACATGGTGGGCCCATTCAAGACGGCGTGCGGCGGCATGACACATCTGCTTGTCGCCGTGGACAAATTCACCAAGTGGATTGAAGCGAAGCCAATCAAGAAGCTGAACGGGCCGACTGCCGTGATGTTCATCGCAGATACCACCACCCGGTATGGCATACCACACAACATCATCACCGACAATGGCACGAATTTTGCCAAAGGAGCACTGGCACGTTTCTGCGCGACACAGGGCATCCGACTGGACTTAGCGTCCGTTGCCTACCTGCAGTCAAACAACCAAGTCGAGCGAGCAAACGGCCTCATCCTCTCCGGCATCAAGCCCCGACTGGTCGTACCACTGGAGCGTTCGGCCGGCTGCTGGCTCGACGAGCTGCCCGCCGTCCTCTGGAGTCTGCGTACTACCCCGAACAAGCCAACCGGCTTCACCCCTTTCTTCCTTGTATATGGTGCCGAGGCTATCATCCCAACTGACATTGAGTTCGACTCACCTCGGGTCACCATGTACACGAAGGCAGAGGCCAAGGAAGCGCGAGAAGACAGCGTTGACCTGCTGGAAGAGGGCCGGCTGTTAGCACTCAGCCGGTCCGCCATCTACCAGTAAGGTTTGCGCCGTTACCACAACCGGAAGGTAGGGCCAAGATCCTTCCAAGAAGGCGATCTTGTGCTCCGGCTGATCCAGCGAACAGCCGGCCAGCACAAGCTCTCGGCCCCTTGGGAAGGCCCCTTCGTCATCAGCAAGGCCCTAGGCAATGACTCCTACTACCTGATCGATGCACAGAAGCCGAAGGCATGCAAGAGAGATGATTCCGGCAAGGAGTCGGAACGACCATGGAACGCCAATCTCCTTCGAAGATTTTACAGTTAAAAGCAGTATATACCACGCTACCTTTTGTATTAAGTACAAGACAACGGGCCCCCGAGGTGCACTCGGGGACTACCCTCTTTTATCTATGTATGATGAGTGTCATACCTATGAATGTATTAGTACATTTGATTTTCTGTCCGGCACCGGGTTCGATCAGTCGGCCATGGGACTGGCCGCCTTGAGTTATATTAAAGTTCTACCTGCAGTCAGACAAGTAGTGTGCCGGCACCCGAGCCCTCTCTTGTTGAAAGTCGCAGCTCGAAGAACCGACTGTCCGACTGGCAAGAGTCAAAGGCAGGAAAGGATGCCCACATGAAAAACGGCTAAGGACTAATGAACTTATATAACACAAGCCGACCTCCCACCCCACCTACCGGCTGTCAAAACAACCGGTTGGCCGGCTTCCCATTCACCTTGCTACAATCCAAGAAAGCTAGAGTACTTGCCCTCCCAAACGGCCAAGCCCTTCCCCAGCCATAGACTGCAGAGCAGCTGTCCGGCTGGGTAGGCGGCGACCAAGGGAGGGCGGCAAAGGAAACAGCCAAAAGGATGAAAAGCAAAAAACAATCGGAAGCCAAGCACATGCATGATTATATTTTGTGGCACCCCGGCTCAGAGAAAACCAGAACGCCCCGTATTCCAGCCCAGAGATCGAGAAGAAGTCTTCTGGAATACGGCACTGCTTAGCATAGAACAAACCAGCTTTCTATTATATCACGAATATGAATACGAGGTATCCGATATTACAATGAATAACATCGGCACGGCGACACTACGCCATCCTCAGTTGCTCTATGCAAGCAGCAGAACAACTCGAAGCAGCGGAATAACTCTAGCAGCGGGACAACGACGACGGTGGTGAACTCCACTCCGCAGGGACTCTGGCTGGAACGCTTATCCTAGCTCGCGAACACAGGAACAACACCAAACAAGCAAGCAATCCAGGCACGACCTGCAAGCTGGCATGACACGCCAGGTCAGTACATTGAATGTACTTGCAAGCTCACAATTAACCAAAAGCATTCAAGACAAACAACAGCATGGCAATTACAAGTTAAGCAGGAATTAACATGAGATTCTTATAACAACATGGCATGAGCAACATGACATCCAAAGTAATACTCCAAAATAGTACCAGCTACCATCATGAAAATAATCATAATAGCCACTAAGAATCCAAAGGCAACATGAACATGATACAGGTAAAACAACATGAGCATAGCATATACATATAAATCCGACGATACTAGCATGCAACATGATGACAGTACATGCACCATTAATTCTGCTCGGGTTATCTCGCAACCATCACACGCATCACTTACCAATCTCGGACATCACACGATTATCTCAGGATCAAATCAAGCTTGGTATAAACAATACCGTAGTAATCATTAAATGATCACAAGGAGCTTGATCTTTACCCATGATTCTCGCACAACATCACGAATATCCAACAACTCGGTATCCTTGATACCACGGTGATCATTCCGGCGATCACAACCATGACCAACACTTGGTCTCAAACCGTGATCCTTACGGCGATCACAACCACGACCAATATTTGGCCCGTGATCCTTACGGCGATCACAACCAACTTATCTCATCATCAAACCGGGGTTGTTATTAATCAAGTTATTATTAATATTGTTGACTCATGGTGGGACCGACACAAACTGTGCCCTTATTCGCGGGCGCGGCTATCGATAGATTTAATATACACTCTACAGAGGTTAGTACACTGTACCCACACCACGGAACACATGGCCTTGCACTCCCATTCGGGTGGACCAACGGTGTTCCGACAAAACCGATCTATTGTCATGACACTCTCCCGGCCACTCCGACCCACTCCCAACTGGGCTAGTCCTGGGTGGCCTCGTGTCTACCAAAGACACCCCGACCACCGTCGTGGTCAAAACTCCCTCACGGGGACCGGATCCATAAAAATAAAAACAACGGGCACACAAGGTTATGTCCGCCTACCTGATCAGGGTAAGCACACCCATAACCTTCCCTCGTGGGAGGCACCAGCGAGATGCACGACAATAGACCCAGTTAGGACCTTACCCATATGGTAAGCGTGGTTGCACTGGTCAGTTTCGATCTGGCGGCACCATGACTCAGCCAACAGTTGTTCAAGTTCAATTAAATCCGGTTAACTTGAATGCAATATCCTGAGCCATGATAAAGTAACATGATGCATTTACAATGCATGATATCAACATAATCATGAGGGTACAACATAACTATCCACCATATCAACAATGAATCATATCCAGCTGAACATGGCATAATGACAAGCATAAATATTACAAGTGCAACACTACTCATAACATAACATGACCACTAGCATCAACAATAAATACCATGCAAGAACATATCAACAGTGCTATCATGCAAGCATTTAACCAACTGGATGCAATAGAACATGTATAAGAACAGTACTCGGGACAGATAGCTGTCATGCACCGAAGACCAACATCAACATGTACTACTAGCAAGCATAAGCATATGAAGGAACACTAGCAAATAGCAGGGCATGACAACATAGCAAGAAAGTAAGCACTAACCCAAAAGCATTACCGAAACAACGATAACCATCTTTTAAACAAGCAAACATTTATTCAATATTCAAGTTGAAAACCATGGCTACTGCATGACTATCATGCAATTGGGTATTGTGGCTTTCTTGGGGATGAAGAAGGCACCGGGGAGAAGTGCGGTGAAGCCGCGGAAAGATTTGCCGGAAACAGTTCTCTCTCGGAGGGGCTGTTTACGTGCAAGGGCAAAAAGGTCATTTTCACAGTGTCAAACCATAGTGAAAATGAAACCAACAGAACGGGCTCGACGAAATGAAGAAGTAGGCTTTGGATTCACCTCATTTGGAGTTACGGATAAAAAGTTATGAGGTGTTTTCTGCCAAGGACCCATCTGTAATGAAAAGATTTTCAGACTGGACTTAGGCAGAAAAACAGAAGGCGTACTTCAGCAAATACGCTTTCCTAACGCGAAAGCGTACTTTCAGCCGAAGCACCCGGAGAATACGCTTTCAACGGATGAAGACGTACTCACCAGAACTGCGTGTCCACTTATCCACGTCAGCAGGCGCCTCGTGCGGCTGACGGGTGGGACCCGCGTTGACCTTCTCTCTCCTCCCTCTCCTCCTCTTCTTCCCCCGACGCGCGCTGAGGCAGAGGCGAGACCGGCCACCCCGACGACGATCGCCGGCGACTCCGGCCACCGTAGGCGGCGCTCGACCTACCCACGTGCTCAGGGCGACGAGGCCGACCCGCTCCAGGACAGAACGGACCTCGAGGAGGGCGGGGTTGAGAGCCGCAAGCACTCCAGCGGAGGGGGCTTCGGGTGGGATTTGGCTAAGGGGCTGCGGGGCACTCCGGCGAGGGGAAAGGAGTTGGGGCGAGTTGTTGGACTCCGGGAAGGCTATTGGTGGGGACAGAAGGGAGGGGAAGGGCTCGGCTTGCCCGAATCGAAGAGGGGCAGAGGCGGCGGCCATGGCAGCAAGGGCGGGCTCAGGAGCTCTTGGAGCTCGAATGAGAGGTCGGGGAGGGGTAGAGGAGTGTGGGAAGGCTGCTGGTGAGCTCGAAACGCTCGGGGGAGGGCCATTTATTGGCGGGGCGAGGGAGGCCGAGCTAGCACCGCCGCGGACGTGTGTCCGGTGCCGCGGACGCATGCCCGCGCGCTCGAGCTCGGGGGCAGGCGACGAGGGAGGCACAGTAGAGGTTCTCACAGGGCAGAGGAGGCCAAGGGGCGTAGGGAGGAAGACGACGGCGACGGGAAGATCCAAAGCTCCACTGTGCTCTCGCGGGCGCGCGGCGGCTTGCATCGGTGGGGAAGCGGATGGAGGGGGAGAGGGGTCCAGGGGAACGGCGACGACGAGAGGAAGACAGTGGACATGCCCGTGCTCGCTGAGACACCGCAGAGGAGGGGCCCGAGCAAGGAGCCATTCTGGACGCGGCCATTGCACGCCAGAGATGTGGTCACCGCGCGTTCTGGTCGGGCCGACCATGTCCCGTGGAATGACCCTAGTGACCTTAGTCTAAATGAAGAAATAAATCAATCTAGGGGCAAGGAAGAGATTTGCAGATGGCCCCAAAGCAAACCAGCAGCCAAGTGTTTGTGCTGTGCAGTGGAGACACCAACTAGGTAACTCAGTAAAATCTTTGTCTGGTAATGATCATACACTAAGGTGACTACGATCACAGGAAATCAGCTTAAGAGGAGGAGTTTAAAGGGTGGTTGCTGTAGAAAGTGCCATAATGGCTAGAAATGGGAATTTGGATGATGCACTCACATAGTTGCATCAATTGAGCTGCAAAAGGTTATGGCCCAATGATTTGAAGATATACAGATGCCCAAGGAGTTTCATGCCATTTGGATGAACCAAAATAACACTTGCTTTAGAAAGATTTATTCTGATCAGAAACTTGGAAAAATTCCACAGGGCAAATGGTCAAAGGGATTGAGCCACAACTTGGTGGTGGGAGGTTATATGGATACTAGAAGGCCTAGAAAATTGGAGCCATAATGGAGCAAGATAAAATATACTTGCTTCACAAACTGAAATTTTGACCAGAAACTAAGAATTGAAGCTCAGCTCACATGGAGGCATGACATGAGCTCTACTTTGGTGGAGGGCTATGATATGATGATATGAAGGATCATGCAAAATGGCAACTCATTTGGATATTCCTAGCCTGTACCTCCTTCACAAAGCTTCTTTCTGGACAAAAACTTTGGAAAATCATAATTAAATAATTACTAGGCAAATGAGGTTGTATTTTGGCATGTGGCAATGATATGGACAGGAAAAGGTGTCCAAGGAGTTTGAGGTCAATTGGGAAAATCAAAATGGCACTTGCTTCACAATGTGCCTTTTAGGGCAGAATAGGAAATGAATTATTGGAGGATTATTTTTGAACATGGCAATGAAATGTTTTCCCATCTTTGATCAAGATATGACCCGAAAAATTTATGAGAATTATTTGGGAATTTTAGGAGTGAGGGAAATATAGGTTGCTTCACCACCTAGGGTGGAACTGCGCAAATTTAACAAAATATTGTTCAAAGAGTAATAAACAGGAAAGCGAAAGTAGCGGATCAAGCTAATGGTGCAACAGGCGAGCCGGGCAGGTCAGTGGAGACGACAGTGCTGGCTGGAGGAGTGGCCGGCTGGCGACTCTCGGCTTGATCATCGCCGGCTGCAGGCGGCGCGCTCGCACGCGCCTCGTTGCTGGAGGCACGATCAAGCTGAGGCTGGCCTGTTGCTCCACCGTCTGGCACGGCGTCTTCACAATCCTCTCCCTCCTCCTCTTCGCCCTCGTCGCTGGAGTCGATCTCCTCCGCCGAGTCCTCACCATCCGCCGGGTTCAGCCCAAACCACTCCTCCGGCTGAGCAATGCCGTCATCATCCACCTCATGGGCAAAGGCACTGGTGTCGGTGTAGTCGGCGATCGCCGAGGCGCGCTTGATGATATCCGGCCGCACCGCCTCCAGCTCCTCGTCGGCCTCTTGCCGCCAGGTGGCCAGCTGGTCCAAGCTCAGCTCAGGATACCAAGCTTTGACGAACTCCAGCGCCCGCCTGGCGCCTGACCGAGCTGCAGAAGCGTTCCAGGCCTCGAAGCGGCCAACAGCTACCTCCAGCTAGTCGGCAGTCCAACTGGGGGTACGGGGAACCACCTCGCCGGGCCAGAGGGCGGCCAGCACTTGCGCCCCAACGCGCTGAAGACGGTGGAGCATGCGGTGAGCCGGCTGGAGGCGGGCTTGGATTGCCAGAAGCTGCTCCCTCAAGCGACCGACGAGCATTCGACGCGATCTCAGCACCAGCCTGCCTTTGCGCCTCACGGTGGGCCTCGATGACTTGGCTGGCGGCAGTGGAGTAACCAGGGAAGTACTCTGCACAAGTAAGAAAGGAAGAGAAAAAAACACAAACTCAGAGAACGGACCAAATGGCAAGCGGCAAACGAAGGAACGAAGAAGGAGGCGGCCTACCATCAACCAAGTCTTCGATTTGGCCGTAGCCGTTGATCAGCGATTGCCGTGCCTCAACCCAGCTCGCCGCCTCGGTCTCATACTCGGCTTGGAGGGTGGCCTCACTGTCCTGCACCGCCTTCTGGGCCGCCTTATGGCTATCCTCCTGGTCGGCCAGCTTTTTGACCAAGCGGTCATGCTCCTGAGCCAAGGTGTCGAACTCGGCTTCCTTGGCGCGAAGGGCGGTCTGGGTTCCACCCAACTGTTCCCTCAGGTTGGCATTGGCCTCTGCAGATATGGTGAAGAAGAAAGAAGCAATAAGAAAGAAGTCGCCAGGAAAGATCCGGCCCGACTGCTCAGCAGTCAGCCCGAATCTCGAGGACTACACCCAGTGGGTGCGCTGACGCGCCCCCACATGAGATAAAAGATGAAGCACTTACTCCGGCTCTCAGTTAGATCAGCGGTCTTCTGGGTCAGCTCCCGAGCCTGGGAGTTGAAGGCAGCCGCGCGGAGGTTGTGGTAGTCCTTCAAGTAGGACTGAGAAGCGAATAAGAAACAAGGTAGCAATCGAAGTCTACTAAGAAGTTCCAAGGCGCCTGCTCAGCAGCCGACTCGGAACTCGGGGACTACACCTAGTGGGCGCACCCCCACGGAAGAAATCAAGATCAAGAAACAAAAAAGCGGGAAGACTCACCCGAATGGCCGTCCGTGTCATGAGGAACTCTTGATTGTACTGCCTCAGCACGGCGGCCTGGGACTGAAGCTGGTTCTGGACTTCTTGCGCCGCCACGTTCACCATGGTCGTCCCACCACCCGGCGTCCACCCCGAGCTGGCGCTGGCCGTCTCCAGATCCTGGGCCGACGAGCTAGAGTCCGCGGCCTTCTGCGGGTCCGGCGCCGAAGTCGCCTTCCCCGCGCATTGGCGCGATGGCGACCGGACTACCAGGTCCGTCCTTGCAGCCGGCTCACCTCCAGCCGGTTGCACGGGCGGCACGTTAGGCCGGCTGCCTTGGTTCGCCCCAGTCAGCGATGGCGGTGCCGCCTCCCTCTCCCGGACGACGACGTCGTCCTCCTCCCTCTCCATCCCCAGCAGGTCGCCATCGGATTCCTTCGGCGGGGGCTCCGGGATCTCGGGCCCCACGGCGCGTAGGGGGACGACAAGCAAGGCCCCCGCCATTGTCTCTGCGGCTGCAACCTCTGCCTGAGCCTTGGCTGCTGCGTCGGCTTGTGCTTTCGCTGACTCCTCCACCATCGCCTGCGCCGCCTTGGCAGCGGCCGCCCTCAGCTCCTCCGCCTCCCGCTCCTCCCGCGCATTCTGCTCCGTCGCCGCTTGAAGCTCGGCACGGGGGTCCACGCGACGGGTGCTTGCGGATCCTCCCGCCGATCCAACCACGCAGGCGGCAGCGGTCCGCTCAAGAGAGAGCGGATCCCTGTTTGATGAATCAAGACAAGGACTTAGAAGAAGAGTATCGACAAAAAAGAAGAAGGAATGCGTGAGAAGAATCGACACTTACGCCGAAACCATTTGTGGCTGCTTCACCACCTTGCAGAAGCGGGCAGCCTTCACGGCTGCCTCGTCCCGCTTGGTCGCCGCTGCTGTGCTCTTGGGCTTCTTCGGCCGACTGCCAAATAGGCCCGGCGCGGCCCGGCGCTTCTGCGCTCCGCCTCGGGCAGCCGGCGCGGTAGACGAGCCCGCGCCATGGTCGGACGCCGGCGGGCGGTGCGGGACGATTTCCGCCTCGTCATCATCCGGCCAGTCGTCGAAGCTGGCTCCAAGCCCGAAGCCGCCTGCTTCGCCGCCTCCCCCTCGGTGTTGTAGTCCATAGCGGCCGCCCCCAAGTCGGGGTCGTCCAAGGCATGCGCCGCCCGGTCAGGGAGAAATTGGCGCTCCGCCCCCGCTGCCCCGGCCGCCGGTCGAAGGAGGGGGCTCTGCCAAGACAAACCGACTGGTTGGAGACGGCCAAGAGAAACTTGGTGACAAAAGTAAAGAAGAGAAGATAAAGAAAGCTTACCATAGGCGGGGGATGGGCACGGGAGTACGGCTCCTTGCCAAACTGCCACTCGTCGGTGAGCTTGCAGTTCGCGAGGTAGTTCACCATGAGAGCTACCTCGGAGTGAGGCATCTCCTTGGTGCACATCCGACTCGGATCGAGTTGGCCGCTCATTTGACAGATCATATGAGGGCGGCCTTGGAGAAGGAGCACCCGGCGCACCATGAAGGCGGCCAGCAGGTCGGACCCGGTCAGGCCCTCCGACTGGACCATTACCCGGAGTCGAGCGACGGTGGCGGCTCCAGCCGGCGACACTGTTCTGGCCCGATAGGACCACTGGGGCCGCCTCCCAGCCGGTGGGCCGGCTACATAAGCCGGCAAGTTGACGAAGTCACCTTGCGGGGCGACGTTCTTCACGTAGAAGTAGGATTTCTGCCAGAGATTCACCGACTGGATCAGTGTGATGGCAGGAAAGGGGTTGTCGGTTACCGGCCTCCGCACCGCGATGAAGGCGCCGCTCTGAGCCGGCATGCCCTGCATGCGGGTGCCGAGCTTGGACTGGAAGCATTCCCCCCAGAGCTCGAGGGTGGGAAGGACGCCAAGGAAGCCCTCGCACAAAGTGACGAAGGCAGACAGCAGCACCACCGTGTTTGGAGTGAGGTGGTGCGGCTTGAGCTGGTAGAATTTGAGGAAGGAGCGGAAGAAGGCGCTCGCAGGCAGGCCAAGGCCGCGCAGGAAGTGCGAGTGGAAGATTACCCGCTCGCCTTCCTCTGGCGCCGGCGAGATCTCCTTCTTCGGCGCAAGACGGACCCGCACCTGGTCCTCGCTGGGTAACCGCCGCGTGTTGCGGAGGAAGTCGATATGGTCCGCGTGGACGTTGGAGCCGTCCCAGTCTCCGCCGTGCAACATGACGGCAAGAAGCTGATGCGAAAGGGCGCAGCCACGACGAAACTACGGCCCCGTGGCGGCAAAGCTGCTGGGTAGTGCGAAGACTAGAGGGACGGCGCGGCGACGAGGGCCTGCAGCGACGGAGAGGAAGAAGAAGAAGATGGCGGAGCGAGGGTGAGCGTCTGCCGCTCCCCCTCCTCCCCCTATTTATAGCCTCGTGCGGCGAAGCCGAGGAGGCGAGGCATGGGGGGACGTGGGATTAACTGCGCCCACTCCCCCACGTCCCGCGATTATTGCGCCCTAACAGCGTGCGGAAACTGCCGCTGGAAGGCGAGCGGCCCATTTTGGGCCATAGAAGATCCACACCTAGGCCTAGGCGTGGAAGTGGTGGGCCCCGGCCTGCGGCGGCGTCCCGTCGCGCGCGTGGGCTGGCAGGCTTTTCCAGCCGGAGGGTGCCACGTGGCGCGCGGGCGGGAAGCGGCCGGCCCGCAACCCGGCGTGCGCACCAGCTGGATCCCGCCTTCAGACTTCAAAACCTCGCCAAGACGGCGCAGCTGATCAAAGCCGGCTCCTAGCTGCTGGCTCTTCAAGATAGGAAGCTGATTGAGCTTCTCGTCCTCCTTTCAGCCTCGAAGCCCAACCAGCTTCGGGGACTACTGTCAGATTAAATGGCCACGGGTAGCCTAACCGACTCCCCTTGTCTCTTTGAAAATTATCGGGCCAATCGAGCCTTCGAGCATCCAAAGCACAAGGCCGCCTTCCCCTGGCCGGCTATCTCACAGGCCGACTACTAGAAGACGGCCTGGCCCTAAAGACCCTCTCGAAGAAAGCCACAAGATGGCCGACTCCAGGAAGCCAGCCACAAGAGGACCGACTCCCAGAAGCCGGCCACAAGAAGACCGACTCCCAGAAGCCGGCCAAGACTGCACCCTCAAGGGCTGCATCCACATAACGGTGACGAGACGGGGCGTGGCTACAGTACAACCTGCCACCCCCGAGTCCCGAAGCACCCGTGGCCACAGTGCGCCGTACGGGTCAGCCATCCCCCGTCCGGCGCGGCACTGTTGCCATGTTGACCATGACGCCACCCACGACAGGCTGTCAGTACGGCCCGCGGGCGGTGGGCCCCTTCAGCCAGAGAGAAGCTCGAAGGCGGCCAAGCCTCCCCCAGTCGGCCTGGGGCGTAGCCGGCTCCCAATAGCTGGCTACCTCCCTCCCTCGAAGTATGCGCGCCATTAAGGAGACAAGATGAGGTAAGGCTACAGTGAGAGCCCGCCAGGCGGCGGCACTGTAGCCATGCTTACCTCGACAAAGCCCTCGTCATCAGGAGCGAGGCTACAGTAACCAGCCACCGACAAGACCCCCAGGCGGTGGGGCCAGCCTGTCGGCCGAGAGGCCGGCAGCTGGCGAGACCCACTAGTCGGCGGGCCCCAGCGGCCGGCGGAGTGGCTGGCGAATACAGACACTAACGGCTAGGACCCGCGTCTAGCCGGATTACCATTGTACCCCTGGGGGTAGGCCGATATAAACCCCCCAGGGCACCCATGCAAAGGGTGGAGCTCTCAGAGTTTTAGACACCACGTAGAGAGAAAAGGAGAGCTAGCCTTGCCCTTCTTCTTCCTCTAGCCAAACAGCTCAAGGAGCCACTTGTAGCCACTTGTGTTGATCTAGTGATCATGCGGAGACCCCGCAGAGCAGGACTAGGGGTGTTATCTCCACGGAGAGCCCCGAACCTGGGTAAGATTCGCCGGCGTGCATGTCTTCGCCTCATCCCCTTTCCAGGCACCGGCGACGTCTTATTGGCTCCCATAATGATAAGCCACCCGTTGGCATATGTCGCACCTACCACCCGACAAATAGAAAAATGCAACGTCTCTCCTATTTCTCCCGTGCTTGGACGCACGTACATTATAGAGCATAGAGTCTACTCCCATGTCCCTTCTATCATAAATCACAGTGCAGTGAGGCGTCAAATCACAAAGCACGGATGAATCAACCATCATTTCACTCTTCGTTGACTCCACTTCTCCATCGTCTTCTTCAAGAAACCACCTCACCGCACTAAGCTGGACGGACGACGCTATTGTGTAGTACTAGTACATTTATGCGTCCTTTGGTTCAACGTACTTCCTGGATGGAAATAAGGCAGTTATCTCGGCTTGCAGGCGGCACTTGCGAACGACTTATCGTGGTGTCCCACAATGGTGTTCTTTGTCGAACGCACTTCGCCAAACCACAACGTTCGCGATATCGTCGACATCACCGCAATGGGGAAGGAAGTCAAATAGTTAGTACCTCCATTTTTTGTACACAAGGCCAGTGTATCAAAATTACAATTTGCAGAAGGCCACTAACACTAATCGAGGCAAAATAGATGGGGTTTGCCTCGTACTAGCAACCAAGGACATTAATATACCCTTTCATGCATGCGGAACTGAGAAGGTTGGTTTGCATGGCGCTGCATTAATCAAGCGATCAGGAGTGAGATGGTTAGCTCTTTGGGCGTTGGAGAAAAAAATACGCATTAATTGACACGCCAAACGAGGATTTGTATCGATCAATCCCGCGAAGGAAAACCCCGCCTTTATTTTTTAACACAAGTAGTACTCCTACGTACGTACTTGTATCATGTTTGGGTCTAGGCCTTGCATTGCCATACTTCACCACACATTTTTGCCAAGCTTGCCTAAAGTTTTCAAAATGTAAAGGAGATACACTTGCGCATGGCTGGCGCGGTCGCACCGCACCCTCACACAGTCGCTCCTGCGCGCCGCGGTCGCACCGCACCCTCACACAGTCGCTCATGCACGCCGCAAACCCAACCAAGGGAACGCACCCTCACTGACACGTGCTACCGCATGTGACCAAACCAAACTCAGCCATCCTACCGCTGACACATACTTTTCGTTCATACAGTATGTTTATCCAACCGCACGTTGGGGAAGATCCATACCGCCCGTGCGGTGGTCTGTTGGGGAAGAAGAAGAGGTGAGGAAGAAGGGTTAGGAGACGTAGAATATTCATCCAACCGCCTGAAATGGTCAGTTGACCCAAATGATGAAAGTCAGACGACTTGCATAAATATATGTATTTACATAGCAAAAGATCCCTAAAAACAACAACATAAAGAAAAAACTATCACTGCTCGCGGAACGAGACGACCTCGTCGTCTTTGGCTGCCGGCACAAACCAGCTGTAGCTGCTGATGTGTGTCTCCGCACCGTGGTTGTCCTCAGCCTCCAACTACTCGTTCACGCGCAGCGTGCGGGCACGCTGCACGGACAAGAGCAACGCCCGGTTCAAGTCCAGGGTGTCCGGTTCTGCCTTGCAGGAGGGTCTCGATGACAGCGGCATCCGCGCGCTCTGCGTTGAGTTGAGCCTCCGCCACCCGGTTCAAGTCCAGGACGTCCGGTTCCGCCTGCAGCAGGGCCCATGGCAGTGGCATCCGCGCGCTCTGCGTCGAGTTGAGCCTCCGACGCCTGGTTCAAGTCTAGGACGTCCGGTTTCGCCTGCAGGAGGGCCTCGATGGTAGCGGCATCCGCGCGCTCCGCGTGAAGTTGAGCCTCCGCCGCCCGGTTCACATCCATGACATCCGGTTCTGCCTGCAGGAGAGCCTCGATGGCAGCGGCATGCGCGCGATCCGCGTCGAGTTGAGCCTCCGCCTCCCGGTCCTCCTTTAGTATCGCCAGGTTGAACCGCTGGTCCGCCTGCACCATGGGGGACCCGGACGCCGACACGAAGTCAACGCCCATCATCTGATACGCATCAGGGGCCTTCTGCGCCGCGACCTCCACCATGAACATTGGATAGGCTTCCTCCTCCTCGGAGCTTGGCTCCAGAGAACTCGGGGATTGGCCCGCCGCAAAGCGAGCGTGGGAATGGAGGTCTGCGGTGCTCCGGCATCAGCATCTTGTAGTACATGATCTTGCGGCGCACCATGGCTTTCCGAGGAACTAGAGGACGCTCGATGCGGGTTGGGGGATCGAAAGGTGGGGGAATGGGCTATAGAGGAGGTGTGGTTTTGGGGCAGTGGCTGGGGCAGGCCGAGCAGCGAAGGTTCTGGTGTGAATAGTGGTTCTGGTAACGACCGGTCAATCGGTTTTGACGGTACATCGCTCTTGTCGCGTTCGCGTTGCACCCCGGCATGCTGGAGCCTCCACGTCGCTCACCGAATAGAACGCGCTTCGTCTTGCGTTTTCGCTCGCTTGTGGGACCAAAGTTGAGAGCAAACCGATGTCCCTCCCCTCCCCCCCGCCCGTGTTATTTATACTACTACTATCGGAGTAAATGGCCACGGGTAGCCTAACCGACTCCCCCTGGATCTTCAAAAAATTATCGGGCCGATCGAGCCTTCAAGCACCCAAAGCACAGGGCCGCCTTCCCCTGGCCGGCTATCTCACGGACCGACTACTGGAAGACGGCCCGGCCCTAAAAACCCTCCCAAAGAGAGCCACAAGATGGCCGATTCCAGGAAGCCGGCCACAAGAGGACCGACTCCAAGAAGCCGGCCACAAGAGGACCGACTCCCAGAAGCCGGCCACAAGAAGACCGGTTCCCGGCAAGCGGCCAAGATTGCACCCTCAAGGGCTGCACCCACATAACGGTGACGAGACGGGGCGTGGCTACAGTACAGCCTGCCACCCCCAAATCCCGGAGCACGCGTGGCCACAGTGCGCCGTACGGGTCGGCCAGCCCGCGTCCGGCGCGGCACTGTTGCCATGCTGACCATGACGCCACCCACGACAGGCTGTCCGTACGACCCGCGGGCGGCGGGCCCCTTCAGCCAGAGAGATGCTCGAAGACGGCCAAGCCTCCCCCAGTCGGCCTGGGGCGTAGTCGTCTCCCCATAGCCGGCTACCTCACCCCCTCGAAGTATGTGCATCATTAAGGAGACAAGACGAGGTAAGGCTACAGTGAGAGCCCGTCAGGCGGCGGCACTGTAGCCATGCTTACCTCGGCAAAGCCCTCATCATCAGGGGCGAGGCTACAGTAACCAGCCACCGACAAGACCCCCAGGCGGTGGGCCCGCCTGTCGGCCAAGAGGCCGGCAGCCGGCGGGACCCACCAGTTGGCGGGCCGCAGCGGCCGGCGGAGAAGCCAACGAATACAGACACTGACGGCTAGGACCCATGTCCAGCCAGATTACCATTTTACCCCCGGGTTGTAGGCCTATATAAACCCCCGGGGGCACCCACGCAAAGGGTTGATCTCTTAGAGTTTTAGACACCACATAGAGAGAAGAGGAGAGCTAGCCTTGCCCTTCTTCTTCCTCTAGTCAAACAGCTCAAGGAGCCACTTGTAGCCACTTGTGTTGATCTAGTGATCATGCGGAGACCCCGTAGAGCAGGACTAGGGGTGTTATCTCCACGGAGAGCCCCGAACCTGGGTAAGATTCGCCGGCGTGCATGTCTTCACCTTATCCCGTTTCCAGGCACCGGCGATGTCTTACTGGCTCCCACAATGATAAGCCACCCCTTGGCATATGTCGCACCTACCACCCGACATTTGGCACCCACCGTGGGGCCGGAGACCCGTTCTGGACGAGAACCCTTTTCCTTCCCAGCGAGCGTAGCCAGCCCGGCACGCCCGATGGCGCTTGCCCCGACGCGCTGCAAGGCGTCGACGATGCCTGCGCGGCAAGCTGCCTTGCCGTTCTTCTTGGCGAGGCTCGCATCTCCGACGAGCCTGCGTCCAACGCGGGCACAGACTGCCCCGAGAGGCGCCTCGTTAGCCTCCTCGACCAGCTTCATGTCTCCAGCGAGCTCGCTGTGGACTTGGAGTCGGTCGGCTCCACCGACCCGATGCTTGTCGACTCCGACACGGCATCGCTTGACGCCATCCCCACCAACGTGGTGATCATCGACGACCCTCTTCCTCGAGCCGACAGTGGCAGCAGCGCTGTCACTGAGGTGCTGGTCATCAGCCACGGTGTCGCCTCAGGCGAGAATGCCCACGAGCCCTACAAGCGGCGCTACACGACTTGTCCGCCCCCATCCCGACCGACGCCGACGCCGAGACACTGGAGGCACACCGCCTCGCCCGCATCGCGGAGGGCCAGAAGATAGCATCCATGAGACGCCTCACTGCGGCTCACCAACACGAAGACGACCGCGCCGCCTTTGGTACGCCGCCTCCTAGCGGGCCGAGCCGAGCCGGCATCATCAAGAAGCGTGGCGCGGCCATTGCCAGCATGTTGGGAGCAGACCGGCCAGTCTACGCCACGCCACTCGAGAACCTGTGTGCCGCTCGGGCGGCCGTAGATGAGCTGAACGGGCTGGGGGCCGACGAGCTCCCCTACATGACTAGACGCATCCAGCAGCTGATCGACGCGGCCGCAGAGCGGATGAAGCCAGCGCCCGCGCTGAATTTCCTCCCCCACGCCGAGAACACGGCGCGACATCCCGGACGCCGACTACAGACGGCGCCCGCGCGAGAAAAGACAAGGAGTCGGCTGGTAGCCGCAGTCGGACTCGGCTCACCATCGAGCGCGACGCAGAAGGCCGCCCCCGAGCTGTGGAACGACGACGTGATCCGCCTCCTCTCCCGCCTTGTGGGGAGAGATATCCCACCCCGCCGCCTGTTACGCATCCGATTCTCGGTGGACGACTAGGCCACCGCGAAGGAGTCGGCCAGAATGACGCCCGCCACCGGATCGACCGCCTAGCGCGATCCCTGGCGCTAGAAGAAGAAGATGATGTCGGCCCACCTTGCTTTGTCCCCCGCATCCGCGACGAGCCCTTCCCCAAAGGGTTCTCACTCCCAAGAGACACGCCAAAATACAACGGCTCCGTGAAGCCGGAAGACTGGTTGATCGTTTACTCCACCGCAGTCCGCATAGCGAATGGCAACAGGTGCGTTGCCGTGAAGTACGTCCCGCTCATGCTTCAAGGCACGACACGCACTTGGTTGAACAGCCTCAAGCCCTACAGCATCAACAGCTGGCTGTACTTCACGGAAGTCTTCATCTGCAATTTCACCAGCACGTACAAGCGGCCTCCCAAGCCCCGCCAGATCTCCTTGTGCGTCCAAGGGCCCAGCGAATCAACTCGCGACTACCTCACGCATTGGGCCGAGCTCCGCAACTCCTGCGAAGGGGTGCACGAGGTTCAAGACATAGAGTACTTCACCACCGGGTGCCGAGAGGGCACCGTCCTCAAGCACCGGCTCCTCTGCGATGAGCCGGCTACCCTCGACGAGCTGCTGATCATAGCAGGCAAGTACGCCACGACCAACTCTTCAATGAAGACCGAGCTTCGAGTGGATGCCTCTGGAAAGGTGCTCGCTCCGGCTCCCAAGACGCCGGCTGGTGACTCCAATCGATGCCCTCACCAGAACGACAACAAGCGCAAGGCCCCTATGCCGCCTTCCACCAGTCGGCAAGTAGCCACAGTCGAAGACGAACAACCTGAAGAGCGGCCCATGCCTAAGAAGCCGAAGGGCGGCAGGCAGGCTTGGCAACCGGCTTTCTCCTACGAGCAAACCCTTGATGCCCCCTGTAAGTTCCACAGCAGCGCGAAGCCGTCCAACCACATGACTCGGAAGTGTCATTGGCTCACGCGAATCTCCAAAGGCGAGGGGCTGGTGCCGCCTCCAGCCCCTCAGCAGCCGGTTGTTCGACCAGCAGTCAGAGCCATTCAAGACGAGTTCCTGGACGAGCACGCCGCCTATGTCGTCTTTACAAGCCAAGCTGAAGACAGTCGCAGTCGGCACCGACAACACCAAGAAGTCAGCGCGGTCGCCTCTAACAACCCAGAGTTTATGCATTGGTCCAAGATGCCTATCAGCTGGAGCCGGGCCGATCACCCAGAGGTGATGCCGTCTCCCGGCTCTTATGCATGGGTATTGGACGCCACCCTCGCAACAGAAAGGCGAGCTGCCCGTTTCTCCCGTGTCCTGATTGTCGGTGGGAGCAACATCAACATACTGTACCGTGACACCATGGAGAAGCTAAACATCAAGACGAAGCAACTCATGGCTAGCTGGGTTGTGTTCCATGGCATCGTACCCGGCCTGTCCTGCTCACCAATCGGCAAGATCAAGATGGATGTTCTCTTCGGAGAAAAGGATCACTTCCGCCGAGAGGCAATCTGGTTTGAAGTGGTGGATCTAGAGAGCCATTACCACGCGTTGCTTGGCCGACCTGCCCTGGCCAAGTGCATGGTTGTGCCCCACTACGCCTACCTCAAGATGAAGATGCCAAGTTCAAAGGGGATCATCACCATAGCCGGAGACTAGAAGAAATCCTTCGAGTGTGCTGTAGCCAGCAGCCGGCTAGCCGAGTCCCTTGTGATTGCTGAAGAAAAGAAGTTGCTGGACCGAGTCGTGGCCATGGCCGGCAAGCAGCCAGCCCTGTCCCCTGACCCCAAGGAACAATGTGCTCAGGGCTCCTTCCAGCCGGCCAAGGAAACAAAGAAGATACCTCTGGACCCAGAGAACCCGGAGAGGTTTGCCGTCATTGGAGCAAACCTGGACAGCAAATAGGAAGGCGGGCTCGTCGATTTCCTCCGTGAGAATCGGGACATCTTTGCATGGTCCCCAAAGGACATGCCGGGTGTTCCAAAGGATTTTGCCGAGCACAAGCTACACGTCCGAGCAGACGCAAAACCAGTCAAACAACCTCTCCGCCGACTGTCCGAGGAAAAGAGAAGGATTGTTGGAGAAGAGATAGCCCGGCTTTTGGCAGCCGGCTTCATCATGGAGGTGTTTTTTCCAGAATGGCTTACCAACCCGGTCCTGGTGTTGAAGAAAAAGATAAATGGCGCATGTGTATAGATTATGCCAGCCTCAACAAAGCCTGCCCCAAAGATCCGTTTGCCTTACCTCGAATCGATCAAGTGATAGACTCCACAGCCGAATGTGAGCTGTTGAGTTTCTTGGATGCTTACTCAGGCTGCCATCAGATCAAGTTGGATCCAGCCGACCGCCTGAAGACCACCTTCATCACACCATTCGGAGCTTTCTACTACCTGACTATGACATTCGGCTTAAGAAACGCTGGTGCCACTTTTCAGCGTTGCATGCAGAAATGCCTCCTCAAGCAACTCGGCAAAAATGCCCACGTCTATGTAGACGATATTGTGGTGAAGACGGAGAAGCGCGGCACCCTGCTGGAAGACCTCTGAGAAACATTTGACAACTTGCGCCGATTTCAGATCAAGCTCAATCCTGAGAAATGCGTGTTCGGAGTACCAGCCGGCCAGCTTCTAGGCTTCTTGGTCTCCAAACGCGGCATCGAGTGCAACCCAGTGAAGATCAAGGCCATAGAGAGAATGGAGATTCCTACCAAGCTGCGAGATGTCCAAAAGTTTACCGGGTGCCTGGCCTCCCTGAACCGCTTCATCAGCCGGCTAGGAGAGAAGGCTCTCCCCCTGTATCGACTCATGAAAAAGTCCACCCACTTCGAGTGGAACGACCAAGCAGACCAAGCTTTTCACGGGTTGAAGAAGATGCTGACCACGCCACCTGTCTTGGCGGCGCCGACTGAGAAAGAGCCCATGCTCCTTTACATTGCCGTGACTAGCCGAGTGGTCAGCACAGTTATTATGGTCCAACGCCCAGAAGAAGGCCGGGCTCAGTTAGTCTAGAGGCCGGTGTATTATTTGAGCGAAGTACTGTCCACCTCGAGGCAAAACTACCCGCACTACCAGAAGATGTGCTATGGAGTATACTTCGCCACCAAGAAGCTGAAGCCCTACTTTCAAGAGCATCCCATTACGGTCGTATGTACTGCCCCGCTTGCCGAGATCATAGGCAGCCGGGATGCATCCGGCCAGGTGGCTAAGTGGGCCATTGCGCTGGCTCCTTACACGATCTTCTACCAGCCTTGCACCGCCATCAAGTCCCAAGCATTGGCCGACTTCCTTGTCGACTGGGCCGAGACCCAGTACCTACCGCCGGCTCCCGACTCCACTCATTGGCGGATGCACTTCGATGGATCCAAGATGCGCACCGGCTTGGGAGCCGGTATCGTCCTCACCTCTCCCAAGGGCGACAAACTCAGATACACATTGCAAATTCATTTTGCCGCCTCCAACAACGTGGCCGAGTATGAGGCGCTCATACACGGGCTCCGGCTAGCCAAAGAGCTCGGCATCCTCCGAATCCTGTGCTATGGCGACTCGAATTTGGTAGTCCAACAATCATCCGGCGACTGGGACGCCAAGGACGCAAACATGGCGAGCTACCGATTCCTCGTTCAGCAAATCAGCGGATACTTTGAAGGATGTGAGTTCCTCCACGTGCCACGGGCCGACAACGAGCAAGCAGATGCCCTGGCACGAATCGGCTCCACCCGACAAGCTATACCAACCGGCGTCTCTCTCCAACGCCTCCTCAAACCGTCTGTCAAGCCATCTCCAGAATCAGACTCCATCTTCGTACCGCCTGACCCTGATGCAGTCGGATCCGCCTTGGGGAACCCAGCAGGCGGCTCGGGGACTTCGACAGGCGGCCCGGGGACTGCCGTAGTCGCACCCGGCTCGAGGACTTCAGAACCCGGCCCGGGGACTGCAGCAGTCGTCCCGGGGACTACAACGACACAACATGCGGTGGCCGACTCCAACTCTTCACCACCCAACCCACCCACCCTGGTCGCAGTAGCCGTATTGGCAATAGAAGAAGTCACAGCTTTATCATGGGCCCAACCCATCCTCAACTTCCTGGTAAACAGAGAGCTACCGACTGACGATATCTCGACAAGACAAGTTCAACGCCGAGCCGGAGCATACACAATAGTAAACAGAGAACTCGTTAGGCGCAGCGTCACTGGAGTATTCCAGCGCTGCGTCGAGCCAGAGAAGGGCACAGTAATCCTCAAGGACATCCACCAAGGCGAATGCGGCCACCACGCGGCCTGAAGATCACTTCTCGCCAAAGCTTTCCGCCATGGGTTCTTCTGGCCCACTGCTTTGGAAGACGCCAAGGAATTAGTCAAATTCTGCAAAGGGTGCCATGTTTTCAGCTCCAAGCAACACCTGCCGGCTTCTGCACTCAAGACCATCCCCCTCACCTGGCCCTTTGCCGTCTGGGGATTGGACATGGTGGGCCCATTCAAGACGGCGCGCGGCGGCATGACACATCTGCTTGTCGCCGTGGACAAATTCACCAAGTGGATTGAAGCGAAGCCAATCAAGAAGCTGAACGGGCCGACTGCCGTGACATTCATCGCAGATATCACCACCCATTATGGCGTACCACACAGCATCATCACCGACAATGGCACGAATTTTGCCAAAGGAGAACTGGCATGTTTCTGTGCGACACAGGGCATCCGACTGGACTTAGCGTCCGTTGCCCACCCGCAGTCAAACGGCCAAGTCGAGCGAGCAAACGGCCTCATCCTCTCCGGCATCAAGCCCCGACTGGTCGTACCACTAGAGTGTTCGGCCGGCTGCTGGCTCGACGAGCTGCCGGCCGTCCTCTGGAGTCTGCATACTACCCCGAACAAGTCAACCGGCCCCTTTCTTCCTTGTATATGGTGCCGAGGCTGTCATCCCAACTAACATTGAGTTCGACTCACCTCGGGTCATCATGTACATGGAGGCGGAGGCCAAGGAAGCGCGAGAAGACGGCGTTGACCTGCTGGAAGAGGGCCGGCTGTTAGCACTAAGCCGGCCCGCCATCTACCAGCAGGGTTAGCGCCGTTACCACAACCGGAAGGTCAAGCCAAGATCCTTCCAAGAAGGCGATCTCGTGCTTCGGCTGATCCAGCAAAAAGCCGGCCAGCACAAGCTCTCGGCCCCTTGGGAAGGCCCCTTCATCATCAGCAAGGCTCTAGGCAACGACTCCACTACCTGATCGACGCACAGAAGCTGAAGGCACGCAAGAGAGATGATTCCGACAAGGAGTCGGAACGACCATGGAACGCCAATCTCCTCCGAAGATTTTACAGTTAAAAGCAGTATGTACCACGCTACCTTTTGTATTAAGTACAAGACAACGGGCCCCCCGAGGAGCGCTCGGGGACTACCCTCTTTTATCTATGTATGACGAGTGTCATACCTATGAATGTATCACTACATTTGTTTTTCTGTCCGGCACCGGGTTCGATCAGTCGGCCCGGGGACTTGCCGCCTTGAGTTATATTAAAGTTCTACCTGCAGTCAGACAAGTAGTGTACCGGCACCCAAGCCCTCTCTTGTTGAAAGTCGCAGCTCAAAGAATCGACTGTCCGACTAGCAAGAGTCAAAGGCAGGAAAGGATGCCCACACGAAAAACGACTAAGGACTAACGAACTTATATAACACAAGCTGGCCTCCCACCCCGCCAACCGGCTGTCAGAACAGCCGGCTGGCTGGCTTCCCATTCACCTTGCTGCAATCTAAGAAAGCTAGAGTATTGCCCTCCCAAACAGCCAAGCCCTTCCCCAACCACAGACTGCAGAGCAGCTGTCCGGCTGGGAAGGCGGTGACCAAGGGAGGGCGGCAAAGGAAACAGCCAAAAGGATGAAAAGCAAATACAATCGGAAGCCAAGCACATGCATGATTATATTTACACAAAAGGCCTTCGAAAGGTCGGCATTCAACATAGTTTGAATACACCCCCAGTGGGTGGAACTGCGCAAACTTAACAAATACTGTTCAAAGAGTAATAAACAGGAAAGCAAAGGTGGCGGATCAGGCTAAGGGTGCAACAGGCGAGCGAGGCAGGTCAGTGGAGATGGCAGTGCTGGCTGGAGGAGTGGCCGGCTGGCGAGTCTCGGCTTGATCATCACCGGCTACAGGCAGCGCGCTCGCACGCGCCTCGTTGCTGGAGGCACGATCAAGCTGAGGCTGGCCGGTTGCTCCACCGTCTGGCACGGCGTCTTCACCATCCTCTCCCTCCTCCTCTTCGCCCTCGTCGCTGGAGTCGATCTCCTCCCCGAGTCCTCACCATCCGCTGGGTTCAGCCCAAACCACTCCTCCGGCTGAGCAACGCCGTCATCATCCACCTCAGGGGCAAAGGCACTGGTGCCGGTGTAGTCGGCGATCGCTGAGGCGCGCTGGATGATAACCGGCCGCACCGCCTCCAGCTCCTCGTCGGCCTCCTGCCGCCAGCTGGCCAACTGGTCCAAATTCAGCTCAAGATACCAAGCTTTGACGAACTCCAGTGCCCGCCTAGCGCCTGACCGAGCTGCAGAAGCTTTCCAGGCCTCGAAGCGGCCAACCGCTACCTCCAGCCAGTCGGCAGTCCGACTGGGGGTACGGGGAACCACCTCGCCGGGCCAGAGGGCGGCCAGCACTTGCGCCCCAACGTGCTGAAGACGGCGGAGCATGCGGTGAGCCGGCTGGAGGCGGGCTTGGATCGCCAGAAGCTGCTCCTCAAGCGACCGGCGAGCATCCGGCGCGATCTCAGCTCCAGCCTGCCTTTGCGCCTCGCGGTGGGACTCGATGACTTGGCTGGCGGCAATGGAGTAACCTGGGAAGTACTCTGCACAAGTAAGAAAGGAAGAGAAAAAACACAAAGTCAGAAAATGGACCAAATGGTAGGCGGCAAGCAAAGGAACGAAGAAGAAGGCAGCCTATCGTCAACCAAATCTTCGATCTAGCCGTAGCCGTCGCTCAGCGATTGCCTTGCCTCAGCCCAGCTCACCGCCTCGGTCTCGTATTCGGCTTGGAGGGCGGCCTCGCTGTCCTGCGCCGCCTTCAGGGCTGCCTTATGGCTCTCCTCCTGGTTGGCCAGCTTCTTGACCAAGCGGTCACGCTCCTGAGCCAAGGCGTTGCACTCGACTTCCTTGGCGCGAAGGGCGGTCTGGGCCCCACCCAACTGCTCCCTCAGGTCGGCATTGGCCTCTACAGATATGGCAAAGAAGAAAAAAAGCAATAAGAAAGAAGTCGCCAGGAAATATCCGGCCCGACTTCTCAGCTGTCGGCCCGAATCTCGGGGACTACACCCAGTGGGTGCGCTGACGCGCGCCCACGTGAGATAAAAGATGAAGCACTTACTCCGGCTCTCAGTCAGATCAGTGGTCTTCTGGTTCAGCTCCCGGACCTGGGAGTTGAAGGTAGCCGCATGGAGGTTGTGATAGTCCTGCAGATAGGACAGAGGAGCGAATAAGAACAAGATAGCAATCGAAGTTTGCTAAGAAGTTCCAAGCCGCCTAATCAGCAGCCGACTCGGAACTCAGGGACTACACCTAGTGGGTGCGCTGACGCGCCCCCACGGAAGAAATCAAGAACAAGAAACAAAAAAGCGGGAAGACTCGCCCGAATGGCCGCCCGTGTCACGAGGTACTCTTGATTATACTGCTTCAGCACGGTGGCCTGGGATTGAAGCCGGTTCCGGACTTCTTGCGCCGCCACGTTCAGCACGGCCGTCCCACCACCCGGCGTCCACCCCGAGATGGCACTGGCCGTCTCCAGATCCAGGGCCGACGAGCTAGAGCCCGCGGCCCTCTGCGGGTCCGGCGCCGAAGTCACCTTCCGCGCGCGCTGGCGCGATGGCGACCGGACCACAAGGTCTGCCCTCGCAGCCGGCTCACCCCCAGCCGGTTGCACGGGTGGCGCGCTAGGTCGGCTGCCTTGGTCCGCCCCAGTCGGCGATGGTGGTGCCGCCTCCCTCTCCCGGACGACGACGTCGTCCTCCTCCCTCCCCATCCCCAGCTGGTCGCCACCGGCTTCCTCCGGCGGGGGCTTCGGGATCTCGGGCGCCACAACGCGCAAGGGGACGACAAGCAGGGCCTCTGCCGCCCTCTCTGCGGCTGCAGCCTCCGCCTGGGCCTTGGCCGCCACGCCAGCTTGTGCCGCCGCCGACTCCTCCGCCATCTCCTACGCTGCCTAGGCAGCGGCCGCCCTCAGCTCCTCCGCCTCCCGCGCCTCCCGCGCATTCTGCTCCGTCGCCGCCTGAAGCTCGGCACGGGGGTCCATGCGGCGGGCGCTTGCGGATCCTCCCGCCGATCCAACCACGGAGGCGGCAGCACTCCGCTCAAGAGAAAGCGGAGCCCTGTTTGACAAGTCAAGACAAGGACTCAGAAGAATATAAACAAAAAAGAAGAAGGAATACACGACAAAATTGACACTTACGCCGAAACCATTTGTGGCAGCTTCACCACATTGCGGAAGCGGGCAGCCTTCGCGGCTGCCTTGTCCCGCTTGGTCGCCGCCGCCGCGCTCTTGGGCTTCTTCGGCCGACTGCCGAATAGGCCCTGCGCGGCCTAGCGCTTCTGCGCGCCACCTCGGGCAGCCGGCGCAGCAGATGAACCCGCGCCATGATCGGACACCGGCTGGCGGCGCGGGACGACTTCCGCCTCGTCATCATCCGGCCAGTCGTCTAAGCTGGCTCCAAGCCCGGAGTCGCCTGACTCGCCGCCTCCCCCCACAGTGTTGTCCTCCAAGTCGTGCGTCGCCCGGTCGGGAAGGTATTGGCGCTCCACCCCCGCTGCCCCGGCTGCCGGTCGAAGGAGGGGGCTCTGTCAAGACAAACCGACTGGTCAGAGTCGGCCAAGAGAAACTTGGTGACAAAAGTAAAGAAGAGAAGAAAAAGAAAGCTTACCATAGGCGGGGGATTGGCACGGGAGTACGGCTCCTTGCCAAACTGCCACTCATCAGTGAGCTTGCAGTTCGCGAGGTAGTTCACCATGAGAGCTACCTCGGCATGAGGCATCTTCTTGGTACACATCTGACTCGGATCGAGTTGGCCGCTCATTTGACAAATCATATGAGGGCGGCCTTGGAGCGGGAGCACCCGGCGCACCATGAAGGCGGCCAGCAGGTCGGGCCCGGTTAGGCCCTCTGACTGGACCATTACCCGGAGTCGCGCGACGGCGGCGGCTCCAGCAGGCGACAGCGTTCTGGCCCGATAGGACCACTGGGGCCGCCTCCCAGCCGGCGGGCCTGTTACATAAGCCGGCAAGTTGACGAAGTCGCCTTGTGGAGCGACGTTCTTCACATAGAAGTAGGATTTCTGCCAGAGCTTCACCGACTAGATCAACGTGATGGGAGGAAAAGGGTTGTCGGCTACCGGCCTCCGCACCACGATGAAGGCGCCGCTCTGAGCCGGCACGCCCTGCATGGCGGTGCCGAGCTTGGACTGGAAGAATTCCCCCCAGAGCTCGAGGGTGGGAAGGACGCCAAGGAAGCCCTTGCACAAAGTGACGAAGGCAGACAGCAGCACCACCGTGTTTGGAGTGAGGTGGTGCGGCTGGAGCTGGTAGAATTCAAGGAAGGAACGGAAGAAGCCGCTCGCAGGCAGGCCAAGGCCGTGCAGGAAGTGCGAGCAGAAGATTACCCGCTCGCCCTCCTCCGACGCCGGCCAGATCTCCCTCTCTGGCGCAAGACGGACCCGCACATGGTCCTTGCCGGGCAACCGCCGCGTCTTGCGGAGGAAGTCGATGTGGTCCGCGTGGACGTTGGAGCCGTCCCAGTCTCCGCCGCGCAACATGAGGGCAAGAAGCCAATGAGAAGGGCACGGCGACGGCGAAACCACGGCCCCGCTGCGGCGAAGCTGCGGGGTAGTGCGATGACTAGAGGGACGGTGCGGCGGCGAGGGGCTGCAGCGGCGGAGAGGAAGAAGATGGTGGAGCGAGGGTGAGCGTGCGAGCGTCTGCCGCTCCCCCTCCTCCCCCTATTTATAGCCTCATGCGGCGAAGCCGAGGAGGCGAGGCGTGGGGGCGTGGGATTAACTGCGCCCACTCCCCCACGTCCCGCGATTATTGCGCCCAAACGACGTGCGGAAACTGCCGTTGGAAGGCAAACGGCCCGTTTTGGGCCAAAGAAGATCCACACCTAGGCGTGGAAGTGGCGGGCCCCGGCCTGCGGCAGCGTCCTGTCACGCGCGTGGGATGGCAGGCTCTTCCAGCCGGAGGGTGCCACGTAGCGCGCGGGCGGCAAGCGGCCGGCCCGCAACCCGGCGTGTGCGCCAACTGGCTCCCGCCTTCAGACTTCAAAACCTCACCAAGACGGCGTACCTAATCAAAGCCGGCTCCTAGCTGCTGGCTCTTCAAGATAGGAAGCTGATTGAGCTTCTCGTCCTCCTTTCAGCCTCGAAGCCCAACCAGCTTCGGGGACTACTGTCGGAGTAAATGGCCACGGGTAGCCTAACCGACTCCCCCTGGCTCTTCAAAAAATTATCGGGCCGATCGAGCCTTCAAGCACCCAAAGCACAGGGCCGCCTTCCCCTGGCCGGCTATCTCACGGACCGACTACTGGAAGACGGCCCGGCCCTAAAAACCCTCCCGAAGAGAGCCACAAGATGGCCGAATCCGGGAAGCCGGCCACAAGAGGACCGACTCCAAGAAGCCGGCCACAAGAGGACTGACTCCCAGAAGCCGGCCACAAGAAGACCGGTTCCCGGCAAGCGGCCAAGATTGCACCCTCAAGGGCTGCACCCACATAACGGTGACGAGACGGGGCGTGGCTACAGTACAGCCTGCCACCCCAAAATCCCGGAGCACGCGTGGCCACAGTGCGCCGTACGGGTCGGCCAGCCCCCGTCCGGCGCGACACTGTTGCCATGCTGACCATGACGCCACCCACGACAGGCTGTCCGTACGGCCCACGAGCGGCGGGCCCCTTCAGCCAGAGAGATGCTCGAAGACGGCCAAGCCTCCCCCAGTCGGCCTGGGGCATAGCCGGCTACCTCACCCCCTCGAATTATGTGCATCATTAAGGAGACAAGACGAGGTAAGGCTACAGTGAGAGCAAGCCAGGCGGCGGCACTGTAGCCATGCTTACGTAGGCAAAGCCCTCGTCATCAGGGGCGAGGCTATAGTAACCAGCCACCGACAAGACCCCCAGGCGGTGGGGCCGGCCTGTCGGCCAAGAGGCCGGCAGCCGGCGGGACCCACCAGTCGGCGGGCCCCAGCGGCCGGCGGAGAAGCCGGCGAATACAGACACTGACGGCTAGGACCCACGTCCAGCCAGATTACCATTATACCCCCGGGGGGTAGGCCTATATAAACCCCCGGGGGCACCCATGCAAAGGGTTGATCTCTTAGAGTTTTAGACACCACATAGAGAGAAGAGGAGAGCTAGCCTTGCCCTTCTTCTTCCTCTAGCCAAACAACTCAAGGAGCCACTTGCAGCCACTTGTGTTGATCTAGTGATCATGTGGAGACCCCGCAGAGCAGGACTAGGGGTGTTATCTCCACGGAGAGCCCCGAACCTGGGTAAGATTCACCGGCATGCATGTCTTCGCCTTATCCCGTTTCCAGGCACCGACAATGTCTTACTGGCTCCCACAATGATAAGCCACCCGTTGGCATATGTCGCACCTACCACCCGACAACCACTCCCTCCGTTTTATGCAGAGTAAATAAAAATAGAGGGAGTATACTACGGATGAGGATCCCCTGACGTGGCCGAACCCATTGAGTAACTGACATGTAGGGCCTAGCAAGCATGGGACCCGCTAGTGAGTGACCGAAAGGCACGGTATGGCAGGGATACCTGTTGGGGAATGTAGCATTTCAAAAAAGTTCCTACGATCACGAAAGATCTATCTATGACAAGCATAGCAACGAGCGGGGAGAATGTGTCCATGTACCGTCGTAGACCGAAAGCGGAAGCGTTTAGTAACACGGTTGATGTAGTCGAACGTCTTCGCGATCCAACCGATCTAAGTACCGAACGCACGGCACCTCCGCGATCTGCACACGTTCAGCTCGGTGACGTCCCTCGAACTCTTGATCCAGTTGAGGCCGAGGGAGAGTTTCATCAGCACGACGGCATGGTGACAGTGATGATGAAGTTACCGACGCAGGGCTTCGCCTAAGCACTACGACAATATGACCGAGATGGAAAACTGTGGAGGGGGGCACCGCACACGGCTAAAGATCAACTTGTGTGTCTATGGGGTGCCCCCTCCCCCGTATATAAAGGAGGGGAGGAGGAGGAGGGCCGGCCACAAGGGGCGCGCCCAAGAGGGGATTCCTACTCCTAGTAGGAGTAGGTTTTCCCCTTACCTAGTGCAAGTAGGAGAAGAAGGAAGGAGGAAGAGGGGAGAAGGAAGAAGGGGGGCGCCGCCCCTTCCTAGTCCAAATCAGACCAGCCCATGTGGGGGCGCGCGGCCACCCCTTGAGGCCCTTCTCTCCTTTCCCGTATGGCCCATTAAGGCCCACTACTTTCCCCGGCGAATTCCCGTAACTCTCTGGTACTCTGAAAAATGCCCAAATCACTCTGAACCTTTCCGATGTCCGAATATAGCCTTCCAATATATCGATCTTTACCTCTCGACCATTTCGAGACTCCTCATCATGTCCGTGATCTCATGCGGGACTCCGAACAACCTTCGGTACATCAAATCACATAAACTCAAAATACCGATCGTCATCGAACGTTAAGCGTGCGGACCTTACAGGTTCGAGAACTATGTAGACATGACCGAGACACCTCTCTGGTCAATAACCAATAACGGAACCTGGATGCTCATACTGGATCCTACATATTCTACGAAGATCTATATCGGTCAAACCGCATAACACATACGTTGTTCCCTTTGTCATCGGTATGTTACTTGCCCGAGATTCGATCGTCGGTATCACCATACCTAGTTCAATCTCGTTACCGGTAAGTCTCTTTACTCGTTCCGTAATGCATCATCCCACAACTAACTCATCAGTCACATTGCTTGCAAGGCTTATTGTGATGTGCATTACCGAGAGGGCCCAGAGATGCCTCTCCGACAATCGGAGTGACAAATCCTAATCTCGATCTTATGCCAACTCAACAAACACCATCGGAGACACCTGTAGAGCATCTTTATAAGCACCCAGTTACGTTGTGACGTTTGATAGCACACTAAGTGTTCCTCCGGTATTCCGGAGTTGCATAATCTCATAGTCAGAGGAACATGTATAAGTCATGAAGAAAGCAATAGCAATAAACTAAACAATCATAGTGCTAAGCTAACGGATAGGTCTTGTCCATCACATCATTCTCTAATGATGTGATCCCGTTCATCAAATGAAAACACATGTCTATGGTTAGGAAACTTAACCATCTTTGATTAACAAGCTAGTCTAGTAGAGGCATACTAGGGAAAGTCTGTTTGTCTATGTATTCACACATGTACTAAGTTTTTGGTTAATACAATTCTAGCAAGAATAATAAACATTTATCATGATATAAGTAAATATAAATAATAACTTTATTATTGCCTCTAGGGCATATTTCCTTCAGTCTCACACTTGCACTAGAGTCAATAATCTAGTTCACAGCGTCATGTGATTTCACACCAATAGTTCACATCTTTATGTGATTAGTTCACATCTTCATGTGACTAATACCCAAAGGGTTTACTAAAGTCAATAATCTAGTTCACATCGCTATGTGATTAACACCCAAAGAGTGTTCATGTTTTGCTTGTGAGAGAAGTTTAGTCAACGGGTCTGCCACATTCAGAGCCGTATGTATTTTGCCAATTTTCTATGTCTACAATGCTCTGCACGGAGCTACTCTAGCTAATCGCTCCCACTTTCAAAATGTATCTAGATTGATACTTAGAGTCATCCAGATTGGTTTCAAAGCTTGCATTGACGTAACTCTTTACGACGAACTCTTTGTCACCTCCATAACCGAGAAACATTTCCTTATTCCACTAATGATAATTTTTTACCTCTGTTCAGTGATCCACTCCTGGATCACTATTGTACCCTCTTGCCAAACTCATGGTGAGGTACACAATAGGTCTGGTACACAACATAGCATACTTTATAGAACCTATGACTATGACTTTTCATTCTCTTTCTATTTTCTGCCGTGGTCGGGTTTTGAGTCTTTACTCAACTTCACACCTTGCAACACAGGCAAGAACTCCTTCTTTGACTGTTCCATTTTGAACTACTTCAAAATCTTGTCAAGGTATATACTCATTGAAAAAATCTTATCAAGCGTCTTGATCTATAGATCTTCATGCTCAATATGTAAGCATCTTCACCGAGGTCATTCTTTGAAAAACTCCTTTCAAACACTCCTTTATGCTTTCCAGAAAATTCTACATCATTTCCGATCAACAATATGTCATTCACATATACTTATCAGAAAGGTTGTAGTGCTCCCACTCACTTTCTTGTAAATAGAGGCTTCATCGCAAGTCTGTATAAAACTATATGCTTTGATCAACTCATCAATGCATATATTCCAACTCTGAGATGCTTGCACCAGTCCATAGATGGATCACTGGAGCTTTCACACTTTGTTAGCACCTTTAGGATTGACAAAACCTTATTGTTGCATCGTATACAACTCTTCTTTAAGAAATCCATTAAGGAATGTAGTTTTGATATCCATTTGCCAGATTTCATAAAATGTGGCAATTGCTAACATGATTCGGGCAAACTTAAGCATCGCTACGAGTGATAAAATCACATCGTAGTCAACACCTTGAACTTGTCGAAAACCTTTTTTTTCAACAATTCGAGCTTTGTAGATAGTAACACTACTATCAGCGTCCATCTTCCTCTTGAAGACCCATTTATTCTCAATGGCTTGCCGATCATCGGGCAAGTCCACCAAAGTCCAGACTTTGTTCTCATACATGGATTCTATCTCAGATTTCATGGCCTCAAGCCATTTCGTGGAATCTGGGCGCATCATCGCTTCCTCATAGTTCGTAGGTTCGTCAGGGTCAAGTAACATGACCTCCAGAACAGGGTTACCGTACCACTGTGGTGCGGATCTTATTCTGGTTGACCTACGAGGTTCGGTAGTAACTTGATCAGAAGTTTTCATGATCATCATCATTAGCTTCCTCACTAATTGGTGTAGGAATCACTGGAACTGATTTCTGTGATGAACTACTTTCCAATAAGGGAGCAGGTACAATTAACTCATCAAGTTCTACTTTTCCTCCCACTCACTTCTTTCGAGAGAAACTCCTTCTCTAGAAAGTATCCACTCTTAGCAACAAAAATCTTACCTTCGGATCTGTGATAGAAGGTGTACCCAACAGTTTCTTTTGGATATCCTATGAAGATGCACTTCTTCGATTTGGGTTTGAGCTTATCAGGTTGAATTTTTTTTCACATAAGCATTGCAACCCCAAACTTTAAGAAATGGTAGCTTAGGTTTCTTGCTAAACCACAGTTCATACAGTGTCGTCTCAACGGATTTTTAGACGGTGCCCTATTAACGTGAATCACTGTACTAAAAATCTTCCGATTCAGCTATTAATCTTCCGATTTATCACTAATCGGGGGGTGATCGATAAGATTATGTCTTATCTTCACCATTTATCTTTTGGACCGATTTATCACTCTGACAAGCGATTTATCGGGAATCTACCGATAAATCGGACCTATTCATAGCACTATGTTTGCAAAAACTATGTTTATTTATGGTTTGTGTACCTTGTTATGCAATATGTACTGTTGTCCCATTTTGTTTGTCATTATACAAGGATTCAAAGGCTAGGAATGAAGGTAACACTTTTGTCTAATATTGTTATGGTGTTGAATATAGCGTATTTTAGTGTTGGGAACCTGAGATTTGCAAAAAATGTCCGATTAATAGTCGGCCGATAAAATCGATTAATCGCCTGATTTCCGATTAATCTCTAATCCTTAGCTAACCGAGACGATAACGATAAGAGATATCCTCAACATTGATGTGAATGCAGCTGTCTCTAATGCATAACCCCAAAACGATAGTGGTAATTCGGTAAGAGACATCATAGATTGCACCATATCTAATAAAGTATGGTTATGACATTCGGACACACCATTACGCTGCGGTGTTCCAGGTGACGTGAGTTACGAAACTATTCCGCATTGTTTCAAATGAATACCAAACTCGTAACTTCAAATATTCGTCTCCGCGATCAGATCGTAGAAACTTTATTTTCTTGTTACGATGATTTTCCACTTCACTCTGAAATTCTTTGAACTTTCAAATGTTTTAGACTTATGTTTCATCAAGTAGATATACCCATATCTGCTCAAATCATCTGTGAAGGTCAGAAAATAACGATACCCGCCGCGAGCCTCAACACTCATCGGACCGCATACATCAGTATGTATTATTTCGAATAACTCAGTTGCTTGCTCCATTGTTCCGAAGAACGGAGTTTTAGTCCTCTTGCCCATGAGGCATGGTTTGCAAGCATCAAGTGATTCCAAAAGTCCATCAGCATGGAGTTTCTTCATGCGCTTTCACCAATATGGCCTAAACGGCAGTGCCACATATAAGTTGCACTATCATTACTAACTTTGCATCTTTTGGCTTCACTATTATGAATATTTGTATCACTACGATCGAGATTCAATAAACCATTTATATTGAGTGTATGAACATATAAGGCTTTATTCATGTAAATAGAACAACAATTATTCTTTGACTTAAATGAATAAATGTATTGCAATAAACATGATCCAATCATATCCATGCTCAACGCAAACACCAAATAACATTTATTTTAGGTTTAACACTAATCCCGAATGTGAAGGGAGTGTGCAATGGTGATCTTATCAACCTTGGAATCACTTCAAACTCACATCATCACCTCGCTGTTAACTAGTCTTTGTTTATTTTGCAACTCCCGTTTCGAGTTACTATTCTTAGCAGCTGAACCAGTATCAAATATCAAGGGGTTGCTATAAGCACTAGTAAAGTACACATCAATAACATGTATATCAAATATACCTTTGTTCACTTTGCCATCCTTCTTATCCACCAAGTATCTAGGGCAGTTCCACTTCCAGTGACTATTTCCTTTGTAGTATAAGCAATCAGTTTCAGGCTTGGGTCTAGCTTTGGGCTTCTTCATGTGAGTGGCAACTTGTTTGCCATTCTTCTTGAAGTTACCTTTCTTTCCCTTGCCATTTTACTTGAAACTAGTGGTCTTGTCAACAATCAACAATTGATGCTTTTCTTGATTTCTACCTTTGCCGATTTCAGCATCGCGAAGAGCTCGGGGAATCGTTTTCGCCATCCCTTGCATATTATAGTTCATCACGAAGTTCCAGTAACTTGGTGATAGTGACTAGAGAACTCTGTCAATCACTATCTTATATGGAAGATTAACTCCCACTTGATTCAAGCGATTGTAGTACTCAAACATTCTGAGCACATGCTCACTGGTTGAGCTATTGTCCTCCATCTTGTAGGCAAAATACTTGTCAGAGGTCTCATACCTCTCGACTCGGGCATGAGTCTGAAATACCAATTTCAGCTCTTGGAACATCTTATATGCTCCTTGTGGTTTAAAACGTTTTTGAAGTCCCGGTTCTAAGTCGTAAAGCATGGCGCACTAAACTATCAAGTAGTCATCATCCCGAGCTTGCCAAACGTTCATAATGTTTGCATCTGCTCCTGCAATAGGTCCGTCACCTAGCGGTGCATCAAGGACATAATTCTTTTGTGCAGCAATGAGGATAATCCTCAGATCACGGACTCAGTCCGCATCATTGCTACTATCATCTTTCAATTTATTTTTCTCTCGGAACATATCAAAAATAAAACAGGGGAGCTATACGCGAGCTATTGATCTACAACATAGATATGCAAAAACTATCAGGACTAAGTTCATGATAAATTAAAGTTCAATTAATCATATTACTTAAGAACTCCCACTTAGATAGACATCCCTCTAATCATCTAAGTGATCACATGATCCATATCAACTAAACCATGTCCGATCATCATGTGAGATGGAGTAGTTTTCAATGGTGAACATCACTATGTTGATCATATCTACTATATGATCCACGCTCGACCTTTTGGTCTCAGTGTTCCGAGGCCATATCTGCATATGCTAGGCTCGTCAAGTTTAGCCCGAGTATTCTACGTGTGCAAAACTGGCTTGCACCCATTGTATGTGAACGTAGAGCTTATCACAGCCGATCATCACGTGGTGTCTCGGCACGACGAATTGTCGCAACGGTGCATACTCGGGGAGAACACTTGTACCTTGAAATTTAGTGAGAGATCATCTTATAATGCTACCTGTCGGTGTCAAAACCGGCGGATCTCGGGTAGGGGGTCCCGAACTGTGCGTCTAAGGCGGATGGTAACAGGAGGCGGGGGACACAATGTTTACCCAGGTTCGGGCCCTCTCGATGGAGGTAATACCCTACTTCCTGCTTGATTGATCTTGATGATATGAGTATTACAATAGTTGATCTACCACGAGATCGTAGAGGCTAAACCCTAGAAGCTAGCCTATGGTTATGATTGTCGTTGTCCTACGGACTAAACCCTCCAATTTATATAAGACACTGGAGGGGGCTAGGGTTACACAGAGTCGGTTACAAGGGAGGAGATCTACATATCCGAATTGCCAAGCTTGCCTTCCACGCAAAGGAGAGTCCCATCCGGACACGGGACGAAGTCTTCAATCTTATATCTTCATAGTCCAACAGTCCGGCCAAAGTGTATAGTCCGGCAGTCCGAGGACCCCCTAATCCAGGACTCCCTCAGTAGCCCCTGAACCAGGCTTCAATGACGATGAGTCCGGCGCGCAGATTGTCTTTGGCATTGCAAGGTGGGTTCTTCCTCCGAATACTCCATAGAAGATTTTGAGCACAAGGATCGTGTCCGGCTCTGCAAAATAAATTCCACATACCACCATAGAGAGTATAATATTTCCACAAATCTAATCTGCTGACAACGTGACATCACGCCGTGGTCCGGTCGTTATTCGAACCGTTTTTCTCAACCAGCTACTACACATATTGCGAGGCTGTTTTCTTGGCACGTCTTGTCGAAGCAGAGATCGTGTCCCCTTATCATGGGATTCTCAACAATACGGGTGTGGGTAACCCAACCACGCCATTAATCATGGCGCTTGGGGAATAAGCGAGTTTACCAAGCAGGTGAGGAGGCGCACAGTTTCCTCCGCCCTTATAAAGGGACAAGGACTTCTCTTTTTCACCCACGCCTTCTTCTTCCCTGCCCATCCATTCTCGCGCACTCGAGCTCCAGCGCCCAAGTTCGCATTTTCTCCGCAAAACCACTCCAAACATGTCCGGAGCGGGAGGCAAGTGGATGGTCTCCTCCGTTACAGAGGGGGACATTACGAAGCTCCGGGAGGCCGGATACCTAGCCGCAGATATCGCGCACCGGCTCCCAGACGCGGGGCAGATCGTCCCTACTCTAGAACCTCACGAGAGGGTTGTATTCCTTACCCACTTCGTCTGCGGACTCGGATTTCCCCTCCACCCATTCGTCCGCGGGCTCATGTTTTACCATGGGCTAGATTTCCATGATCTGGCCCCCAATTTCATCCTCAACATCTTGGCGTTTATCGTCATGTGCGAGGCCTTCCTTCGCATCAAGCCGCACTTTGGCCTATGGCTGAAGACCTTCAATGTGAAACCAAAGGTGGTGGTCGGACAGCAGGCAGAGTGCGGAGGCGCCATGGTGGGCAGAATGCCCAATGTCACCTGGCTCGAAGGCTCCTATGTGGAGACCGTGAAAGAGTGGCAATCGGGGTGGTTCTACATCACCGAGCCGCGTGGCACCAACTGGGTGGCGGCCCCCGAATTCCGATCCGGTATCCCCATGCGGCTCACCTCCTGGAAAGAGAAGGGCCTGTCCTGGGGTTCGTCGGTGGAGCTGACCGGACTTCAAAAATGTGTCAAGAATATGATAAGCAAGAAAATCAAGCCTGTCAACATGGTCCAGGTAGTGCTCTTCCACCGAATCCTCCCATGCCAAAGATAGGCATTCAATATGTGGGAGTTTGACCCGGCCGAGCACCAGATGCTGCGAGAGCTTTTCGACACAACGCACAAGGACGTCTGGAAGGTGCTGTTCAAGAGCGCCGAGGTACCTCCTCCCCTTATCGAGGATCGTGGACTCAGCGCAAAGTGCCCTGCCAATCCGGTAAGTCTTTTATATCTCATAAGATGTTTCTTTCCCCCGTATAACCATGCGTGGGATCTAAGCCTCCACGCCATTTAACAGGACTGGGTAGCGACAGCGGAGCAGATCGATTGTCCAGCCTCCCTGCCTGAAGATCCAGCAGATGCTCTCCTAACAGAGATGCTGGTTCCAGCGCCTTATGAGGCGCCAGAGAAGAAGGCCACGGGGACCAGGAAAGGTCTCCGGCGCAAGGTTATATCGGACTCATCGTCCGAAAACACCGAGGCGCACTCCTCCCACAAAGAGGAGGAGGAGGAAGAGGAAAGTTCTCCCCCTCCCCAGCCGGGGGGACAGGAAAAGGAAGGCCGCCCCATCAGGGGAGGCCGAAGGGTCCAAGAAGGGAAGGACCCTCCTTCCGGACTGCTCCACGACGGCCGCTTTCAGCGACGAGGAGTGGTTACCCAAGGACAAGCCCCTGGCGATGTCGTGAGTATCCGGATACCATAATAGTTCTTGGTACGTTTTATTTTATTGCTTCTTATCACGCCAAACATGATTATGCAGTCCATCCCGAGCCCATATCGACGTATCTTCTTCGGATGATTCTTTGGGCCCGTCGGATATGAACAGCGATACACTCCCGACCGCCTCCTCCCCCCGCCCTACGGACGACGCTGAGGTGTTGTCTCAAAGGGCACTGAACCAAGGGGAGACAGTTCCGGAGGCGCCCCAAGGCGACATTCCAGGCGCTGGGCGCACGAGGGGCAAGACTCCCCTGGGCCCTAACGCGGGTGTCGGGTGGTAGGTGCGACATATGCCAACGGGTGGCTTATCATTGTGGGAGCCAGTAAGACATCGCCGGTGCCTGGAAACGGGATAAGGCGAAGACATGCACGCCGGCGAATCTTACCCAGGTTCGGGGCTCTCCATGGAGATAACACCCCTAGTCCTGCTCTGCGGGGTCTCCGCATGATCACTAGATCAACACAAGTAGCTACAAGTGCTCCTTGAGCTGTTTGGCTAGAGGAGGAAGAAAGGCAAGGCTAGCTCTCCTCTTCCCTCTACGTGGTGGCTAAAAATATCTTAGAGATCAACCCTTTGCATGGGTGCCCCGGGGGGTTTATATAGGCCTACCCCCCAGGGGTACAATGGTAATCCGGCTGGGTGCGGGTCCCAGCCGTCAGTGTCTGTGCTCGCCGGCTTCTCCACCGGCCGTTGGGGCCCGCTGACGGGTGGGTCCCGCCGGCCGCCGGCCTCTTGCCGACAGGCCGGCCCCACCGCCTGGGGGCCTTGTCGGCGGCTGGTTACTGTTGCCTCGCCCCTGATGGCGAGGGCTTTGTCGAGGTAAGCGTGGCTACAGTGCCGCCGCCTAGCGGGCTCTCACTGTAGCCTCACCTCGTCTTGTCTCCTTAATGATGCACATACTTCGAGGAAGGGAGGTAGCCGGCTATTGGGAGTCGGCTACGCCCCAGGCCGACTAGGGGAGGCCGGGCCGCCTTCGAGTGTCTCTCTGGCTAAAGGGGCCCGCCGCCCACGGCGCCTGTCGTGGGTGACGTCGCGGTCAACATGGCTACAGTGCCGTGCCGGACGGGGGATGGTTGACCCGTACGGCGCACTGTGGCCATGCATGCTCCGGGATTCGGGGGTGGCAGGCTGTACTGTGGCCACGCCCCGTATTATCACCATTATGTGGGTGCAGTCTTGGACGGCTTCTGGGAGTCGGCCTTCTTCATGGCCGGCTTCTGGGAGTCGGTCCTCTTGGGGTCGGCTTCCTGGAGTCGGCCATCTCGTAGCTCTCTTCGGGAAGGTTTTTGAGGCCGGGTCGCCTTCTGGTAGTCGGCCTTGGTGATAGCCGGCCAGAGGAAGGCGGCCCCGTGCTCTGGATGCTTGAAGGCTCGATTGGCCTGGTAATTTCTCGAAGAGCCAGGGGGAGTCGGTTAGGCTACCCGTGGCCATTTACTCCGACAGTAGTCCCCGAAGCTGGTTGGGCTTCGAGGCTGAGAGGAGGTCGAGAAGCTCGGTCAGCTTCTTATCTTGATGAGCCAGCAGCTAGGAGCCGGCTTCGGTTGGGTGCGCCGTCTTGGCGAATTTTTTGAAGTCTGAATGCGGGAGCCAGCCGGTGCGCTCGCCGGGCTGCGGGCCGGCCGCTCGCCTTCCACACGCCACGTGGCACCTTCCGGCTGAAAAAAGCGTGCCAACCCACGCGCGCGATGGGAGGCCGCCGCAGGCCGGGGCCCACCACTTCCACGCCTAGGCCCAGGCGCCGATTTTCTGTGGCCCAAAGCGGGCCGCTCGCCTTCCGACGGCAGTTTCTGCATGTCGTTAGGGCGCTATAATCGCGGGACGTGGGGGAGTGGGCGCAGTTAATCCCACGTTCCCCCCACGCCTTGCCTCCTCGGCTTCGCCGCACGAGGCTAGAAGTAGGGGGAGGAGGGGGAGCGGCAGACGCTCGCATGCTCATCCTCTCTCCGCCATCTTCTTCCTCCTTCCCATCGCAGTAGCCTCTTGCCGCCGCGCCGTCCCACCAATCTTCACACAACCCCGCAACCTCGCCGCCGCAGGGCCGTGGTTTCTCTGCCGCCGCACCCTTTCTCGTCAGCTTCTTGCCATCATGCAGTAGCGGAGACTGGGACGGCTCCAACGTCCACACTGATCACATCGACTTCCTCCGCAAGACGCGGAGGTTGCCCGGCAAGGACCAGGTGCAGGTCCGTCTCGCGCCGGAGAAGGAGATCACGCCGGCGCCGGAGGAAGGCGAGCGGGTAATCTTTCGCTCGCACTTCCTGCGCGGCCTCGGTCTGCCCGCGAGCGCCTTCTTCCGCTCCTTCCTCGACTTTTATCATCTCTAGCCGCACCACCTCACTCCAAACACGGTGGTGCTACTGTCCGCCTTCGTCACTCTGTGCGAGGGCTTTCTTGGCGTTCTTCACACCCTCGAGCTCTGGGGGGAATTCTTCCAATCCAAGCTCGGCACCCGCATGCAGGGCGTGCCGGCTCAGAGCGGCGCCTTCATCGTGATGCGGAGGCCGGCAGCCGACAACCCCTTCCCTGTCATCACGTTGATCCAGTTGGTGAAGCGCCGGCAGGAATCGTACTTCTACGTGAAGAACGTCACCCCGCAAGGCGACTACATCAACTTGTCGGCTTACGTAGCCGGCCCGCCGGCTGGGAGGCGGCCCTAGTGGTCCTATCGGGCCAGGACGCTGTCGCCGGCTGGAGCCGCCCCCGTCGCCCGACTCCGGGTAATGATCCAGTCGGAGGGCCTGACTGGGCCCGGCCTGCTGGCCGCCTTCGTGGTGCGCCGGATGCTCCCGCTTCAAAGCCGCCCTCATTTGATCGGTCAAATGAGCGGCCAACTCGATCCGAGTCGGATGTGCACCAAGGAGATGCCTCATGATGAGGTGGCTCATATGGTGAACTATCTCGCAAACTGCAAGCTCTCCGCGGAGTGGCAGTTTGGCAAGGAGTCGTACTCCCATGCCCATCCCCCGCCTACGGTATGCTTTCTTTATCTTCTCTTCTTTTAGTTTTGTCACCAAGTTTTTCTTGGCCGACTCTGACCAGCCGGCACGTATTTGCAGAGCCCTCTCCTTCGACCTGCCGCCGGGACAGCGGGGGCGGATCACCAATTTCTCCCCGGCCGGGCGGAGCATGACTTGGAGGACCCCGACTTGGGGGCGGCCGCCATGGACGACAACACCGAGGCGGGAGGCGGCGAAGCAGGCGGCTCCGGGCTTGGAGCCAGCTTCGATGACTTGACGGATGATAACGAGGCGGAAATCATCCTGCGCCGCCAGCCGGCGTCTGACCATGGCGCGGGTTCCTCCGCCGTGCCGCCTGCTCGAGGCGGCGCACAGAAGCGCCGGCCGCGTCGGGCTTGTTCGGCAGTCGGCCGAAGAAGCCCAAGGGCGGGGCGGCGGCGACCAGGCGATATGAGGCGGCCGCGAAGGCGGCCCGCTTTCGCAAGGTGGTGAAGCAGCCACAAACGGTTTCGGCGTAAGTGTAGATTCTCTTGCATATTCCTTCTTCTTTTCTTGTCGATTTCTAAATCCTTGTCTTGTCTCAAACACAAGGCTCCGCTTTCTCTTGAGCGGGTTGCTCCCGCCTCCGTGGTTGGATCGCCGGGAGGATCCGGGAGCACCCGCCGCGTGGACCCCTGCGCCGAGCTTCAAGCGGCGACGGAGCGAAATGCGTGGGAGGCGCTTGACGAGCGGGAGGCGGAAGAGCTGAGGGCGGCTGCCGCCAAGGCGGCGCAGGAGGAGGCGGAGGAGTCGGCGAAGGCACAAGCCGACGCGGCGGCCAAGGCCCAGGCGGAGGCTGCAGCCGCAGCGGTAGCGGAGGGGGCCTTGCTTGTCACCCCCCTGCGTGTCGCGGTGCCCGAGATCCCGTAGCCCCCGCCGGAGGAAGCCTGCGGCGACCTGCCGGGGATGGAGAGGGAGGAGGAAGACGTCATCGTCCAGGAGAGGGAGGCGGCACCGCCATCGCCGACTGGGGCGGCCCAAGGCAGCCGGCCTAATGGGCCGCCTGCGCAATCGGCTGGAGGCGAGCCGGCTGTGAGGACGGACCTGGTGGTCCGGTCGCCAGCGCGCGGGGAAGGCAACTTCGGCTCCAGACCCGCAAAAGGCCGCGAGCTCCAGCTCGTCGGCCCAGGACGTGGAGACGGCCAGCGCCAGCTCGGGGTGGACGCCGGGTGGTGGGACGGCCGTGGTGAATGTGGCGGCGCAAGAAGTCCGGAACCGGCTTCAGTCCCAGGCCGCAGTGCTGAGGCAGTATAATGACGAGTTCCTCACGACACGGGCGGCCATTCGGGTGAGTCTTCCCGATTTTTGCTTCTTGGTCTTGGTTTCTTCCGTGGGGGCGCGTCAGCGCACCCACTGGGTGTAGTCCCCGAGTTCCGAGTCGGCTGCTGAGCAGGCGGCTTGGAACTTCTTAGTAGACTTTGATTGCTTATCTTGCTCTTGTTCGCTTCTCTGTCCGACTTGCAGGACTACCACAACCTCCGTGCGGCTGCCTTCAACTCCCAGGCTCGGGAGCTGACCCAGAAGACTGCTGATCTAACTGAGAGCCGGAGTAAGTGCTTCATCTTTTATCTCACGTGGGGGCGCGTCAGCTCACCCACTGGGTGTAGTCCCCGAGATTTGGGCCGACTGCTGAGCAGTCGGGTCGGATCTTTCCTGACGACTTCTTTCTTATTGCTCTTTTCTTCTTTGCCATATCTGCAGCAGCCAACGCCAAACTGAGGGAGCAGCTGGGTGGGACCCAGGTCGCCCTTCGCGCTAAGGAAGCTGAGGTCGACGCCTTGTCTCAGGAGCGTGACCGCCTGGTCAAGAAGCTGGCCGACCAGGAGGAGAGCCACAAGGCGGCCCTGAAGGCGGTGCAGGATAGCGAGGCCGCCCTCCAAGCCGAGTACGAGACCGAGGCGGCTTGCTGGGCTGAGGCGAGGCAGTCGTTGATCAATGGCTACGGCCAGATCGAAGACTTGGTTGACGATAGGCCGCCTTCTTCTTCGTTCCTTGCTTGCCGCTTGCCATTTAGTCCATTCTCTGACTTTATGTTTTTCTCTTCTTTCTCTTTCTTTCTTTCTTGTGCAGAGTACTTCCCTGGTTACTCTACTGCCGCCAACCAGGTCATCGAGGCCCACCGCGAGGCGCAAAGGCAGGCTGGCGCTGAGATCGCGCCGAACGCTCGCTGGTCGCTTGAGGAACAACTCCTGGCGATTCAAGCCCACCTCCAGCCGGCTCACCGAATGCTCCGCCGGCTTCAACGTGTTGGGGCGCAAGTGCTGGCCGCTCTCTGGCCCCGCGAGGTGATTCCCCGCACCCCCAGTCGGACTGCCGACTGACTAGAGGTAGCGGCCGGCCGCTTTGAGGCCTGGAAGGCTTCTGCAGCTCGGTCCGGCGCTAGGCGGGCGCTGGAGTTCGTCAAAGCCTGGTATCCTGAGCTGAGCTTGGACCGGCTGGCCACCTGGCCGCAGGAGGCCGACACGGAGCTGGAGCCGGCACGGCCAGCTATCATCCAGCGTGCCTCGGCGATCGCGGACTACACCGACACCAGCGCCTTTGCTCCTAAGGTGGATGATAACGGCGTTGCCCAGCCGGAGGAGTGGTTCGGGCTGAACCCAGCAGATGGCGAGCACTCGGCGGAGGAGATCGACTCCAGCGACGAGGGCGAGGAGGAGGAGGAGGAGGAGGGTGAAGACGTCGTGCCAGATGGTGGAGCAGCGGCCAGCCTCAGCTTGACCGTGCGCGTGCAGGCGCACCGCCTGCAGCCGGCGATAATCAAGCCAAGACTCGCCAGTCGGCCACTCCTCCAGCCGGCGCTGCCGTCTCCACCGACCAGCCCGGCTCGCCTGTTGCGCCCTTAGCCTAATCTGCCACCTTTACTTTCCTGTTTTATTACTCTTTGAAAAATATTTTGTTAAGTTTGCACAGTTCCACCCACTGGGGGTGTATTCAAACTATATTGATTGCCGGCCTGTTGAAGGCCTTATGTGTAAATATAATCATGCATGTGTTTGGCTTCCCACTGTTCTTGCTTTTCATCCTTTGGCTGTTTCCTTGGCCGCCCTCCCTTGGTTGCCACCTTCCCAGCCGGCCAGCTGCTCTGCAGTCTGTGGCTGGAGAAGTGCTTGGCCGGTTGGGTGGGCAAGTACTCTAGCTTTCTTGGATTGTAGCGAAGTGACTGGGAAGCCGGCCAGTCGGCTGTTCTGACAGCCGGTAGGCGTGCTGGGAGGCCGGCTTGTGTTATATAGGTTCATTAGTCCTAGCCATTTTTCGTGTGGGCATCCTTTCCTGCCTTTGGCTCTTGCCAGTCGGGCAGTCGATTCTTCGAGCTACGACTTTCAATAAGAGAGGGCTCGGGTGCCGGCACACTACTTGTCTGACTTCAGGTAGAACTTTTAATATAACTCAACGCGGCCAGTCCCCGGGCCGACTAGTCGAACCCGGTTCCAGATAGAAAATCAAATGTAATAGAACATTCATGGGTATGACACTCGTCATTCATAGATAAAAGAGGGTAGTCCCCGAGTGCGCCTCGGGGGCCCCGTTGTCTTGTACTTAATACAAAAAGGTAGCGTGATACATACTGCTTTTAACTGTAAAATCTTCTCAGGAGATTGGCATTCCATGGTCGTTCCGACTCCTTGCCGGGATCATCCCTCTTGCGTGCCTTCGGCTTTTGTGCGTCGATCAGGTAGTAGGAGTCGTTGCCTAGGGCCTTGCTGATGACGAATGGGCCTTCCCAAGGGGCCGAGAGCTTGTGCTGGCCGGCTATTCGCTGGATCAGCCGGAGCACAAGATCGCCTTCTTGGAAGGATCTTGGCTTGACCTTCCGGTTGTGGTAACGGTGCAAACCCTGCTGGTAGATGGCGGACCAGCTGAGTGCTAACAGCCGGCCCTCTTCCAGCAGGTCGACACTGTCTTCTCGCGCTTCCTTGGCCTCCGCCTCCGTGTACATGGTGACCCGAGGCGAGTCGAACTCGATGTCAGTTGGGATGACAGCCTCGGCACCATATACAAGGAAGAAAGGAGTGAAGCCGGTTGACTTGTTCGGGGTAGTACGCAGACTCCAGAGGACAGTCGGCAGCTCATCGAGCCAGCAGCCGGCCGAACTCTCCAGTAGTACGACCAGTCGGGGCTTGATGCCGGAGAGGATGAGGCCGTTTGCTCGCTCGACCTGGCCGTTTGACTGCGGGTGGGCAACGGACGCTAAGTCCAGTCGGATGCCCTGTGTCGCGCAGAAACGTGCCAGTGCTCCCTTGGCAAAGTTCGTGTCGTTGTCGGTGATGATGCTGTGTGGTATACCATACCGAGTGGTGATATCTGCAATGAATGTCACGGCAGTCGGCCCGTTCAGCTTCTTGATTGGCTTCGCTTCAATCCACTTGGTGAATTTGTCCACGGCGACAAGCAGATGTGTCATGCCGCCGCGGGCTGTCTTGAATGGGCCCACCATGTCCAGCCCCCAAACGGCAAAGGGCCAGGTGAGGGGGATGGTCTTGAGTGCAGAAGCCGGCAGGTGTTGCTTGGAGCTGAAGACTTGGCATCCTTTACAGCATTTGACTAATTCCTTGGCGTCTTCCAAAGTAGTCGGCCAGAAGAAACCATGGCGGAAGGCTTTGGCGACAAGTGATCTTGAGGCCGCGTGGTGGCCGCATTCGCCTTGGTGGATATCCTTGAGGATTGCTATGCCCTTCTTTGGCTCGACGCAGCGCTGGAAGACTCCAGTGACGCTACGCTTAACAAGTTCTCTGTTTATTATTGCGTATGCTCCGGCTCAGCGTTGAACTAGTCTTGCCGAGATCTCATCAGTCGGCAGCTCTCTATTTACTAGGAAGTTGAGGATGGGTTGGGCCCATGATGGAGCCGTGACTTCTTCTGTTGTCAGTACGGCTACTGTGACCCGGGTGGGCGGGTTGGGTGGTGAAGAGTTGGGGTCGGCCACCGCCTGTTGTGTCGTTGCAGTCCCCGGGCCGACTGCTGCAGTCCCCGGGCCGACTGCTGCAGTCCCCGGGCCGGGTTCTGAAGTCCCCGAGCCGGGTGCGACTACGGCAGTCCCTGGGCCGCTTGTTGAAGTCCCCGAGCCGGGTGCTGGGTTCCCCAAGTCGGATCCGACTGCATCAAGGGTAGGCGGTATGAAGATGGAGTCCGATTCTGGAGACGGCTTGACAGACGGTTTGAGGAGGCGCTGGAGAGAGACGCCGGTTGGTATAGCTTGTCGGGTGGAGCCGATCCGTGCCAGGGCATCTGCTTGCTTGTTGTCGGCCTGTGGCACGTGGAGGAACTCGCACCCTTCAAAGTATCCGCTGATTTGCTGGACGAGGAATTGATAGCTCGCCATGTTTGCGTCCTTGGCGTCCCAGTCGCCAGATGACTGCTGGACCACCAAATCTGAGTCGCCATAACACAGGATCCAGCGAATGCCGAGTTCTTTGGCTAGCCGGAGCCCGTGTATGAGCGCCTCGTACTCGGCCACATTGTTGGAGGCGGCAAAATGAATTTGCAATGTGTATCTGAGCTTGTCGCCCTTGGGAGAGGTGAGGACGATGCCGGCTCCCAAGCCGGTGCGCATCTTGGATCCGTTGAAATGCATCCGCCAATGAGTGGAGTCGGGATCCGGCGGTAGGTACTGGGTCTCGGCCCAGTCGACAAGGAAGTCGGCTAATGCTTGGGACTTGATGGCGGTGCGGGCTAGTAGAAGATCGTGTAAGGAGCCAGCGCAATAGCCCACTTAGCCACCCGGCCGGATGCATCCCGGCTGCCTATGATCTCGGCAAGCGGGGCAGTGCATACGACCGTGATGGGATGCTCTTGAAAGTAGGGCTTCAGCTTCTTGGCGGCGAAGTACACTCCATAGCACATCTTCTGGTAATGCGGGTAGTTTTGCTTCGAGGTGGACAGTACTTCGCTCAAATAATATACCGGCCTCTGGACTAACTAAGCTCGGCCTTCTTCTGGGCGCTGGACCACGATGACTGTACTGACCACTCGGCTAGTCGCAGCAATGTAAAGGAGCATGGGCTCTTTCTCAGTCGGCGCTGCCACGACAGGCGGTGTGGTCAGCATCTTCTTCAACTTGTGGAAAGCTTTGTCTGCTGGTCGTTCCACTCGAAGTGGGTGGACTTCTTCATGAGTCGGTACAAGGGGGGAGCCTTCTCCCCTAGCCGGCTGATAAAGCGGTTTAGGGAGGCCAGGCACCCGGTAAACTTCTGAACGTCTCGCAGCTTGGTAGGAATCTCCATTCTCTCTATGGGCTTGATCTTCACTGGGTTGCACTCAATGCCGCGTTCGGAGACCAAAAAGCCTAGAAGCTGGCCGACTGGTACTCCGAACACGCATTTCTCAGGGTTGAGCTTGATCTGGAATCGGCGCAAGTTAGCAAATGTTTCTCTGAGGTCTTCCAACAGGGTGCCACGCTTCTCCGTCTTCACCACAATATTGTCTACATAGACGTGGGCATTTCTGCCGAGTTGCTTGAGGAGGCATTTCTGCATGCAACGCTGAAAAGTGGCACCGACATTTCTCAAGCTGAATGTCATAGTCAGGTAGCAGAAAGCTCCGAATGGTGTGATGAAGGCGGTCTTCAGGCAGTTGGCTAGGTCCAACTTGATCTGGTGGTAGCCTGAGTAAGCATCCAAGAAACTCAACAGCTCGCATCTGGCTGTGTAGTCTATCACTTGATCGATCCGTGGTAGGGCAAACGGATCTTTGGGGCAGGCTTTTGTTGAGGCTGGTGTAATCTATACACATACGCCATTTATTGTTCTTCTTCAACACCAAGACCGGGTTGGCAAGCCACTCTGGAAAAAACACCTCCATAATGAAGCCGGCGGCCAGGAGTCGGGCTATCTCTTCTCCTACGATCCTTCTCGTCTCCTCCGATAGTCGGTGGAGAGGTTGCTTGACTGGTTTCGCGTCTGCTCGGACGTGGAGCTTGTGCTCGGCGAAATCCTTCGGAACACCCGGCATGTCCTCTAGGGACCATGCAAAGATGTCCCGATTCTCACGGAGGAAGTCGACGAGCTCGCCTTCCTATTTGCTGTCCAGGTTTGCACCAATGACAGCAAACCTCTCCGGGTTCTCCGGGTCCAGAGGTATCTTCTTTGTCTCCTTGGCCAGCTGGAAGGAGCCCTGAGCATCATATTCCTTGGGGTTGGGGGACAGGGCCAGCTGCTTGCCGGCCATGGCCACGACTCGGTCCAGCATCTTCTTCTCTTCAACAATCATGAGGGACTCGGCCAGCCGGCTGCTGGCTGCAGCACACTCGATGGACTTCTTGTAGTCTCCGGCTATGGTGATGATCCCCTTTGAACTCGGCATCTTCATCTTGAGGTAGGCGTAGTGGGGCACAGCCATGAACTTGCCCAGGGCAGGTCGGCCAAGCAAGGCGTGGTAAGGGTTCTCTAGATCCACTACTTCAAACCAGATCGCTTCTCGGCGAAAGTGATCCTTGTCTCTGAAGAGAACATCCATCTTGATCTTGCCGATTGGGGAACAGGACAAGCCGGGTACGATGCCATGGAACACAGTCCGGCTTGGCATGAGCTGCTTCGCCTTGAGGTTCAACTTCTCCATGGTGACGCGGTACAGTATGTTGATGCTGCTTCCACCATCAATCAGCACACGGGAGAAACGGACAGCTCGCCTTTCTATCGCGAGGGTGGCGTCCAACACCAATGCATAAGAGCCGGGAGATGGCATCACCTCTGGGTGATCGGCCCGGCTCCAACTGATAGGCTTCTCAGACCAATGCATGAATTCAGGATTGCTGGAGGCGACCGTGTTGACTTCTTGGTGCTATCGGCGCCGACTGCGCTTGTCTTCAATCTGGCTCGTTAAGACGACGTAGGCGACATGCTCATCTGGGAACTCATCTTGAATGACTCCGACTGCTGGTCGAACAGCCGGTTGCTGAGGGGCTGGAGGCGGTGGGCCAGGAGGTGGAGGCGGCAGCAGCCCCTCGCCCTTGGAGATCCGCGTGAGCCAATGGCACTTCCGGGTCGTATGGTTGGACGGCTTCGCGCCGCTGTGGAACTTGCAGGGGGCATCAAGAGTTTGCTCGTAGGAGAAGGCCGGCTGCCAAGCCGGCCTGCCGCCCTTCTTCTTGGGCGCGGGCCGCTCTTCGGGCTGTTCGTCTTCGATGGTGGCTACTTGCCGACTGGTGGAAGGCGGCATAGGGGCCTTGTGCTTGTGGTCGTTCTGGTAGGGGCGTCGGTTGGAGTCACCAGCCGGCGTCTTGGGAGCCGGAGCGAGCACCTTTCCAGAGGCGTCCACTCGGAGCTCGGTCTTCATTGAGAAGTTAGTCGTGGTGTACTTGTCTGCTATGATCAGCAGCTCGTCGAGGGTAGTCGGCTCGTCGCAGAGGAGTCGGTGCTTGAGGAGGGTGCCCTCTCGGCACCCGGCGGTGAAGTACTCTATGTCTTGAACCTCATGCACCCCCTTGCAGGAGTTGCGGAGCTCGGCCCAACGCGTGAGGTAGTCGCGAGTCGATTCATTGGGCCCTTGGACGCATAAGGAGAGCTGGCGGGGCTTGGGAGGCCGCTTGTATGTGCTGGTGAAGTTGCGGACGAAGACTTCCGTGAAGTCTAGCCAGCTGTTGACGCTGTAGGGCTTGAGGCTGTTCAGCCAGGTGCGTGTCGTGCCTTGAAGCATGAGAGGGACGTACTTCACGGCAACGCGCCTGCTGCCGTTTGCTATGCTGACTGCGGTAGAGTAGTCGATCAACCAATCTTCCGGCTTCACGGAGCCGTTGTATTTTCGTGTGTCTCTTGGGAGTGAGAACCCTTTGGGGAAGGGCTCGTCGTGGATGCGGGGGCCAAAGCAAGGCGGGCCGACATCATCTTCTTCTTCTAGCACCAGGGATCGCGCTAGGCGGTCGATCCGGTGGCGGGCATCATTCTCGCCGACTCCTTCGCGATGGCCTAGTCGGCCGCCGAGAGTCGGATGCGTGACAGGCGGCGGGGTGGGATATCTCTCCCCACGAGGCGGGGGGGAGGCGGATTGCCTTGTCGTTCCACCGCTCGAGGGCGTCCTTCTGCGTCGCGCTCAATGGTGACCCGAGTCCGGCTGCGGCTAGCAGCCGGCTCCTTGTCTTTTCTTGTGCGGGCACCGCTTGCAGTCGGCGTCCGGGATGTCGTGGCGTGTTATCGGCGTGGGGGAGGACTCTCAGCGCGGGCGCCGGCTTCATGCCGTTCTGCGGCCGCGTTGATTAGCTGCTGGATGCGTCTAGTCATGTACGGGAGCTCATCAGCCCCCAGCCCGTTCAGCTCGTCTACGGCCGCCTGAGCGGCACCTAGGTTCTCGAGTGGCGTGGTGTAGACTGGGCGGTCTGCTCCCAGCATGCTGGCGATGGCCGCGCCACGCTTCTTGACGAGGCCGGCTCGGCTCGGCCCGTCAGGAGGCGGCGCGGTCGACTTTGCGCTGGTGAGCCTCAGTGAGGCATCTCATGGATGCTATCTTCTGGCCCTCCGCGATGAGGGCGAGGCGGCGTGCCTCCAGAGTCTCGGCGTCAGCGTCACCCGGGATGGGGACGGACAAGTCGTGCAGCGCCGCTTGTAGGGCGTCGTGGGCGTTCTCGCCCGAGACGGCGCCATGGCTGATGACCAGCACCTCAGTGACAGCGCTGCTGCCACTGTCGGCTCGAGGGAGAGGGTCGTCGATGATCACCACGTTGGTGGGGAAGGCGTCAAGCGATGCCGTGTCGGAGTCGACAAGCATCGGGTCGGTGGAGCCAACCGACTCCAAGTCCACAGCACCGGTCTGGGCGCACGAGGGGCAAGACTCCCTGGGCCCTAACGCCGGTGTCGAGTGGTAGGTGCGACATATGCCAATGGGTGGCTTATCATTGTGGGAGCCAGTAAGACATCGCCGGTGCCTGGAAATGGGATAAGGCGAAGACATGCACGCCGGCGAATCTTACCCAGGTTCGGGGCTCTCCGTGGAGATAACACCCCTAGTCCTGCTCTGCGGGGTCTCCGCATGATCACTAGATCAACACAAGTAGCTAAAAGTGCTCCTTGAGCTGTTTGGCTAGAGGAGGAAGAAAGGCAAGGCTAGCTCTCCTCTTCCCTCTACGTGGTGGCTAAAAATATCTTAGAGATCAACCCTTTGCATGGGTCCCTGGGGGGTTTATATAGGCCTACCCCCTAGGGGTACAATGGTAATCCGACTGGGTGCGGGTCCCAGCCGTCAGTGTCTGTGCTCGCCGGCTTCTCCGCCGGACATTGGGGCCCGCCGACTGGTGGGTCCCGCCGGCTGCCGGCCTCTTGGCCGATAGGCCGGCCCCACCGCCTCGGGGCCTTGTCGGCGGTTGGTTACTGCTGCCTCGCCCCTGATGGCGAGGGCTTTGTCGAGGTAAGCGTGGCTACAGTGCCGCCGCCTGGCGGGCTCTCACTGTAGCCTCACCTCGTCTTGTCTCCTTAATGATGCACATACTTCGAGGGAGGGAGGTAGCCGGCTATTGGGAGCCGGCTACGCCCCAGGCCGACTAGGGGAGGCCGGGCCGCCTTCGAGCGTCTCTCTGGCTGAAGGGGCCCGCCGCCCACGGGCCGTACTGGCGCCTGTCGTGGGTGACGTCGCGGTCAACATGGCTACAGTGCCGCGCCGGACGGGGGATGGCTGACCCGTACGGTGCACTGTGGCCATGCATGCTCTAGGATTCGGGGGTGGCGGGCTGTACCGCGGCCACGCCCCGTCTTATCACCGTTATGTGGGTGCAGCCCTGGTGGGTGCAGTCTTGGCCGGCTTCTGGGAGTCGGCCTTCTTCATGGCCGGCTTCTAGGAGTCGGTCCTCTTGGGGTCGGCTTCCTAGAGTCGGCCATCTCGTAGCTCTCTTCGTGAAGGTTTTTTAGGTCGGGTCGCCTTCTGGTAGTCGGCCTTGGTGATAGCCGGCCAGAGGAAGGCGGCCCCGTGCTCTGGATGCTTGAAGGCTCGATTGGCTTGGTAATTTCTCGAAGAGCCAGGGGGAGTCGGTTAGGCTACCCGTGGCCATTTACTCCGACAGCCGGGGGCAGCAAGTCTAGCCCCCAGCCAAATACTGCGCCGGAACCTCCAGTGTTTCCGGATTCTGTCAGGCAACCCCTCGCTAAGGGGGGCAAGCCATTTGTGCCGATGGCCTCTGTCCATCTAGAGGCATCGGACAACTTGCTAGAAGCACTTCGCGGCGCTTCCATTGACGAAGAGCACCGCACTGTTATGAGTGCGGTGGTCAAGAAGGTTCAGTCCGCCAAGAGGGGACTTCCTGAAGCCTGTGCCAGCCTCCTAACAGGCTTTGAGGTAAGTAATCAAATTATAAGAAAATGTTACAGCATAGACAGTAGCCCCTGATGCTCTGTTTGGCGTTCGCGAAGAAAGGCCGAATAGAGGATCAAATAATCATCACAGGAGTCTAATGAGAATGTGTCTATGTGAATAAGTAGGCTTCACTGCTGGCCGCTGCCGCTCGTACTGCGGAGGTTGCCGCACTGAAGCGGGACCTTGAGCGGTCCAAGGAAGAGCTCGGCCTTACCAAGAGGCAGCTCGAAGAGAACAAAGGTAAGTGATACCCCATCTGTATATTGATAAAGAAAAATGTGGTTGTTGAATAATAGGATCGTCATGAATTTTACTAGGGGCCACGACCGAAGTGGCGGCCCTGGAGAAGGCGCAGTCCGGGGCCGAAGACAAAGCGGCCAAGGAGCGCATCAAGCGACAGAAGCAAGAGGCCCGAGTCGGCGAGGTGCAGCAAGAGCTCCAGGATTTTGTCAAGAAGTACGAGTCCTTGGAACGTGACTCGAAGACGCAAGGGTCCGAGCTTGCGAAGGCCCTCGAGAACGTACAAAATGCCAAGGCTGAAGCCCAAAAGGCCCTCCAGGATATTGAGGCGGTTAAGAAGATAGCGGCGGGTAAGGCATTCATTATGCAAAGCAAGCATGTGAAGGAAACTTTCCTTTTACTTACCTGAGTTCGGAGCTCTCCAGGAGCGTTCGCAGATCTACCCCGCAGTGTGTCGGATGCCACGGAGTTCTACCGGGACGAGGAGGGGAGCTCGAGGGAGAAGTTATGCTAGTCTCAGTATACTGGGACCGAACATCCGATGCCCTTGAGCGACCAGTTGAAGCAACTGGTCGAGCTTCACAAGGCGGCCGAACAGGCCATGCAGGGTCTTATAGTCCGGATGTGGCCTGGCGAGCCCCTGCCTGGTAGCTACTTCGGTCTGGTAAGGCGGCTTGTGAATGCCTGCCCACGGTTTGAAGTCATAAAGTGGTCCGTCTGCATTGAGGGTGCGCGCAGGGCCTTTGCCCGGGCGAAAGTGCACTAGGCGAAGTTGGAGGCCGAAAAGCTGGTGAAGGAAGGGCCGCCGGAGGGCAAGGAGCATCGCCACCCCGAAAAGTATTATGACAGTGTCCTGAAGGGTGCTCGCCTTGTGGCGGAGGAATGTGCTAAGGATATAATATTTGAATGAATGTACTCATGTGATCCTGTAATATGAAACGAGTTCATCTGCGCTATGCAACGCTTGTTAATTTAAAATATTACCTTCTGTGCAGCCGTTTATAAAATCTGAGAGTTGGCCAGTCGTTGGCTTCTGCCCCCATGTAACTAGTACTGAGGTGTTCGGGATAAACCTGATCACTCTTTATCCCAATTTTGGGTCCTTCGAAGGAGGTGTTCAGCACAACGAACCAGGCAATCGGACTATAAAGCTTTATCACTCTCACTTAGCCATAGAAGTCTACAATTTTAAATTTTGGCGAAGCCCCTAGTATTCGGAAGGCCGAACTTGGGGCGCTATATACGCCTAAATCGGACAAGGCCGACTCCTCGCCCGAAGCGGAAGAAATCTTTAAGGATTTGAAACCTCTCGAACAGCGACCAGCTCTCGCCTCATCATGACAGTCAGTTTTCGGCTTTCTCTACTGAGGTGTTCGTTCGGAAGAACCGGGACACAATCGCAGTAGTTCTCCCAGCGCTACCTTAGCCGATATAGCGGAACGTAAGGTACCAAAACATGGGAGTCGTGCAAACCCAACTATTGACCCAAGACATGATTCGGAGCTGATGCATATAATGCTATAAGTTCGGGGTGCCGCACTGCCGAAAGTGTTCGGACTTTTCATGCCGTGTGATGGGGTACACTGAAGCCCCTGGCGCACTGGTCGTACCAGAATGTACGGGTGCAATTTGTCGTAAATAAGCAGACAAGGGAAAAAGGAAATGCAATAATAGGCTAACGATATGCATTGTTATTTAAATAATACGTCAAAGCGTACGGATACAAGTAGTGCAATAAGCAAAATATAGGACTATTTGACATGTCCTATCCAAGGGCAAGCTGCGTATGGGTATGTAAAACAGGTATATCGATCATTATCAGAGACCACCTGGGGATTCCCTTGTACGTCAGAGCATCTTGCTTCCTTGGTATTTCCTTCCCGTAATGGGTCCAATGATCAGGCTGTCGGAAAGAGCTTCCAGAGAGTAGGGTCCTGAAAGAGAGAAAATGATAAAGATGTACGGGCCCTGAGGCGGTAGAGCCGCATTGTGGGCCGTGCCTCCGCCTGTGCCCATGGTATCTTAGTGCGTAATTATGTACGTGCGGCACAAATTTCGCCGCTTGACTGGGACTAGGACGGAGGCCGAATTGCTAGGCGAGCTCAGAACGTGCCTGGCGATCCTGTTGTAGGGTACTCCGGATTCGCTTGAAGGTTTCCGGTGGCTTCTTCGCCGAATTGGCGGTTGTCCTCAGCAGGTTGCTTTGTACTTCTGCTGCGAGGGCCGCAGTGTGCTCCTCTGTGCAGAGCGAGCGTTCTGTGTTTCCATTAACTGTTATAACCCCGCGAGGTCCTGGCATTTTGAGCTTGAGGTATGCATAATGCGGTACCTCATTGAATCTAGCAAATGTGGTTCATCCGAGCAGTGCGTGATAGCCACTACAGAAGGGGACGATATCGAAGATTAATTCCTCGCTTCGGAAGTTGTCCGGAGATCCAAAGACCACTTCCAGTGTGATTGAGCCCATACAACAGGCCTCTACACCTGGTATGACACCTTTAAAGGCGGTTTTTGTGGGTTTGATCCTTGAGGGGTCTATACCCATTTTGCGCACTGTATCCTGCTAGAGCAGGTTCAGGCTGCTGCCACCGTCCATAAGGACTCGAGTGAGGTGAAATCCGTCGATGATGGGATCAAGGACCAATGCGGCAGAACCGCCATGACGGATACTAGTGGAATGGTCCCTGCGATCGAGAGTGATCGGATAAGAGGACCATGGGTTGAACTTCGGGGCGACTGGCTCCAGCACATAGACGTCCCTTAGTGCACGCTTCCGTACTTGCTTGGGAATATGGGTTGCGTATATCATGTTCACCGTTTTCACTTGTGGAGGAAACTTCTTATGTCCTCCTGTGTTCGGCGGCCGGGGCTCCTCCTCGTCGTCGCTATGCAGCCCCTTTTCCTTGTTTTCGGCATTCACCTTGCCGGCCTGCTTGAACACCCAGCACTCTCTGTTGCTGTGATTGGCTGGCTTATCGGGGGTGCCGTGAATTTGACACGAGCGATCGAGTATGCGGTCCAAACTGGATGGGCCCGGATTGCTTCTTTTGAACGGCTTTTTCCGCTGACCGGATTTAGAGCCACTGAATCCGGCATTGACTGCCATGTCTGCGGCGTTGTCGCCGTTGTTGCGGCGCTTGTGTCTGTTGCGACGTGGTCTGCCGTTGCTATCTTTGGCATCTGAGTCACCAGGATTTCTTGATGTGTTGTTGCTGCGAGCCAGCCAGCTGTCCTCGCCCGCGCAAAAGCGGGTCATGAGTGTCATGAGGGCTGCCATAGACTTCGGCTTCTCTTGGCCGAGGTGTCGGGCGAGCCACTCGTCACGGATGTTATGCTTGAATGCCGCTAAGGCCTCTGCATCCGGACAGTCGACAATTTGGTTCTTTTTAGTTAGGAACCGGGTCCAGAATTTCCTGGCCGATTCCCCTGGCTGCTGGGTTATGTGACTGAAGTCATCAGCATCCGGTGGTCGCACATAAGTGCCCTGGAAGTTGTCAAGGAATGCGTCTTCTAGATTCTCCCAACTGCCAATGGAGTTTGCTGGCAAGCTATTTTGCCAATGTCGAGCCGGTCCTTTGAGTTTTAGTGGGAGGTACTTGATGGCATGTAGATCGTCGCCGCGGGCCATGTGGATGTGGAGGAGGAAATCTTCAATCCATACCGCGGGGTCTGTTGTACCGTCATATGATTCAATGTTCACGGGTTTAAATCCCTCTGGGAATTCGTGATCCACTACTTCATCAGTGAATCATAGGGGGTGTGCGGCACCTCTGTGCCGGGCTATGTCACGACGCAGTTCATACGAGTCTTGTCTGCTGTATTCAGCCCGGCCGGATTTGCTTTTAGTATATCCGGCGTGGCGATCATCGTCACGCGTTAGGGCGCGCCCCCGTGATCCGTAGATCGATCTTGTATGTCCTGATTTGTTTTCCAATACGTGTCGCAGGTCCTGCGTGTTGCCCCGGGCCTTGGTGTTTTTGTTTGACTGGCGACGGGGTGCGGGCTGGACTTCGGGTTGATATGCCATTCTGTCTCGGCCACGGGGTGGCCGATCAGCCGCATCATACGCTGGTAGTGTGGGGTTTGATGCTTCCTCCTCGAGTTGGGGTAGCAACCTGCGCCTTGGGTAACTCTTGGTTGGGCGCTCGAGTTCGTATTCCTCGGCCGCCAGGACCTCAGTCCATCTATTCGCTAGCAGATCTTGATCAGCTCAAAGCTGTTGTTGCTTTTTCTTCAGGCTATTTGCTGTGGCTATAAGCCAGCGCTTGAAGCGCTCCTGCTCGACGGGATCCTCAGGCATGATAAATTCTTCGTCGCCGAGGCTCACCTCGTCTTCGGAGAGAGGCATGTAATTGTCATCCTCTGATTCTCCGTCTGCTGCATGTTCCTGAGGGCTAGCTTGTCCATCCTCCCGCTCGAGGCCTAGCTGGAGGGGATTGTCTTCGTCTTCAGCACTATCCGGAGCGTTATTGTCTCTTGTGCCGGTATCGCTGCTTTTTCTATGGCGGGACTTAGAGCGGCGCCGCTGACGCCGGTGCTTGGATTGCTTCTTGGAGGGATTATCCTCCGTTGCCTTATCGCCATCGCCTTCTTTGGGGGTGTCCACCATGTATATATCATATGATGAGGTGGCAGTCCAGCGCCCTGTGGGCGGTGGTTCCTATTCATCTCCTGCATCGTCGTCCATACTGTCAACGTCTTCGGAGCCGAAATCGAGCATGTCGGTTAAATCGTCGACAGTGGTTATTAAGTGGGTGGTGGGTGGGGAGCGAATTTCTTCGTCATCCACATCCCACTCTAGCCGGACATAGTTTGGACAAGGGTCTCCTGACAAGCAGAGAGACCTTAATGAGTTTAGCACGTCGCCCAGTGGTGAGTGCTGAAAGATATCCGCGGAGGAAAACTCCATGATCGGTGCCCAATCAGATTCGATAGGCATGGACGCAGGCGGTTCGGAGCCCGTGGCCAGGGACGAATCCAAGTGTCCAGCAACACGGGTCTCATAGGAGGTGAAGTCAGTATTCGACTCTATCGCCGCTGAGTGTGCGGCCTCCATGGCGGGGTCCATCCACCCGTCCTCGGACGGCGCAATCTGCTCCGGATTGAGGGCCGGAGTAGCTACAGGTGTGATCTCCCGAACACCGTCCGATGACAGAGCTAAGTCGTGCTCATCGTGACTGTGCGGCGCACCTGACATGGGTTCAAATCCGTCGAAGATCAAGTCTCCGCGGATGTCGGCAGTATAGTTCAAGCTTCCGAACCTGACCTGATGGCCAGGGGCGTAGCTCTCGATCTGCTCCAGATGGCCAAGCGAGTTGGCCCGCAGTACGAAGCCGCCGAATACGAAGAGCTGTCCGGGAAGGAAAACCTCGCCCTGGATCGCATCGTTGCCGATGATCGAAGGAGCCATCAAGCCTTTATCGTGACGGCACAGTGGAACTCTCAATGAAAGCACCATTGTCGGTGTCAAAACCGCCGGATCTCGGGTAGGGGGTCCCGAACTGTGCGTCTAAGGCGGATGGTAATAGGAGGCGGGGGACACAATGTTTACCCAGGTTCGGGCCCTCTCGATGGAGGTAATACCCTACTTCCTGCTTGATTGATCTTGATGATATGAGTATTACAAGAGTTGATCTACCACGAGATCGTAGAGGCTAAACCCTAGAAGCTAGCCTATGGTTATGATTGTCGTTGTCCTACGGACTAAACCCTCCGGTTTATATAGACACTGGAGGGGCTAGGGTTACACAGAGTCGATTACAGGGGAGGAGATCTACATATCCGAGTTGCCAAGCTTGCCTTCCATGCAAAGGAGAGTCCCATCCGGACACGGGACAAAGTCTTCAATCTTGTATCTTCATAGTCCAACAGTCCGGCCAAAGTATATAGTCCGGCAGTCCGAGGACCCCCCAATCCAGGACTCCCTCACTACCGCCATACTAAGCAAAATAAGATGCATAAAGGATAAACATCACATGCAATCAATATAAGTGATATGATATGGCCATCATCATATTGTGCCTTTGATCTCCATCTCCAAAGCACCGTCATGATCACCATCGTCACCGGCTTGACACCTTGATCTCCATCGAACCATCGTTGTCGTCTCGCCAACTATTGCTTCTACGACTATCGCTACCGCTTAGTGATAAAGTACAACAATTACATGGTCAATGCATTTCATACAATAAAGCGACAACCATATGGCTCCTGCCAGTTGCCGATAACTATTACAAAACATGATCGTCTCATACAACAATCTATATATCATCACATCTTGATCATATCACATCACAGCAAGCCCTGCAAAAACAAGTTAGACGTCCTGTACTTTGTTGTTGCAAGTTTTACGTGGCTGCTACGGGCTTTAGCAAGAACCGTTCTTACCTACGCATCAAAAAATACAGCGATTTTTCGTCAAGTGTGTTGATTTAACCTTCAACAAGGACCGGGCGTAGTCACACTCGATTCAACTAAAGTTGGAGAAACAGACACCCACTAGCCACCTGTGTGCAAAGCATGGCGGTAGAACCAGTCTCATGAACGCGGTCATGTAATGTCGGTCTGGGCCGCTTCATCCAACAATACCGCCGAATCAAAGTATGACATGCTGGTAAGCACTATGACTATTATCGTCCACAACTCTTTGTGTTCTACTCGTGCATATAACATCTACGCATAGACCTGGCTCGGATGCCACTGTTGGGGAACGTAGCATTTCGAAAATATTCCTACAATCATGTAAGATCTATCTAGGAGAAGCATAGCAATGAGCGGGGAGAGTGTGTCCACTTACCCTTGTAGACCGAAAGCGGAAGCGTTTAGTAACGCGGTTGATGTAGTCGAACGTCTTCGCGATCCAACCGATCTAAGTACCGAACGCATGGCACCTCCACGATTTGCACACGTTCAGCTCAGTGACGTCCCTCGAACTCTTGATCCAGTTGAGGCCGAGGGATATTTTTGTCAGCTCGACGGCGTGGTGACGGTGATGATGAAGTTACCGACGCAGGGCTTCTCCTAAGCACTACGACAATATGACCGAGGTGGAAAACTGTGGAGGGGGGCACCGCACACGGCTAAAGATCAACTTGTGTGTCTATGGGGTGCCCCCCTCCCCCGTATATAAAGGAGGGGAGAAGGAGGAGGGCTCGCCCAAGGGGGGATTCCTACTCCTAGTAGGAGTAGGTTTCCCCCTTTCCTAGTCCAAGTAGGAGAAGAAGGAAGGAGGAAGAGGGGAGAAGGAAGGAGGGTGCGCCACCCCTTCCTAGTCCAAATCGGACCAGCCCATGGGGGGCGTGCGGCCACCCCTTGAGGCCCTTCTCTCCTTTCCCGTATGGCCCATTAAGGCCCACTACTTCCCCCGGCGAATTCCCGTAACTCTGCGGTACTCCGAAAAATACCCAAATCACTCGGAACCTTTCCGATGTCCGAATATAGCCTTCCAATATATCGATCTTTACCTCTCGACCATTTCGAGACTCCTCATAATGTTCGTGATCTCATCCGAGACTCCGAACAACCTTCGGTACATCAAATCACATAAACTCATAATACCAATTGTCATCGAACGTTAAGCGTGCGGACCCTACGGGTTCGAGAACTATGTAGACATGACCGAGACACCTCTCCGGTCAATAACCAATAGCGGAACCTGGATGCTCATATTGTCTCCTACATATTCTACGAAGCTCTTTATCGGTGAAACCGCATAACAACATACGTTGTTCCCTTTGTCATCGGTATGTTACTTGCCTGAGATTTGATCGTCGGTATCATCATACCTAGTTCAATGTCGTTACCGGCAAGTCTCTTTACTCGTTCTATAATGCATCATCCCATAAGTAACTCATTATTCACATTGCTTGCAAGGCTTATAGTGATGTACATTACCGAGAGGGCCCAGAGATCCCTCTCCGATACACGGAGTGACAAATCCTAATCTCGATCTATGCCAACTCAAACAACACCTTCGGAGACACCTGTAGTGCATATTTATAATCACCCAGTTACGTTGTGACGTTTGGTAGCACACTAAGTGTTCCTCCGGTATTCGGGAGTTGCATAATCTCATAGTCAGAGGAACATGTATAAGTCATGAAGAAAGCAATAGCAGTAAAACTAAACGATCATAATGCTAAGCTAACGAATGGGTCTTGTCCATCACATCATTCTCTAATGATGTGATCCCGTTTATCAAATGACAACACATGTCTATGGTTAGGAAACTTAACCATCTTTGATTAACGAGCTAGTCAAGTAGAGGCATACTAGGGACACTCTGTTTTGTCTATGTATTCACACATGTACTAAGTTTCCGGTTAATACAATTCTAGCAAGAATAATAAACATTTATCATGACATAAGGAAATATAAATAACAACTTTATTATTGCCTCTAGGGCATATTTCCTTCAATACCTACGTCAGAGGATCCACTTCCACTACTACTCCCTCCTTCCATCTATATAGGGCCTAATGCGTTTTTCAAGGCTAACTTTGACCAAATGTTAGAGTAATAATATATGACATGCAACTTACACAAATCATACGGTCAAATTCGTATGTGAAAGGAGCTTCCAATGATATATTTTTCACATTATACATCTCATGTACTATTAATCTTGTCAATAGTTAAAGGCGGTTTTGAAAAGCGCATTAGAGCATGGTTAATAATGTAGCCGGGTGTTGGCTATAAAGAGATGCCACCTCACTTAGACATCATAAAAAATACAGATATAAGTAATAGGTTGGCTCTTAGAATGGCTATTAGGTTGGCTCTAAGCATTTAATATTTGCATGAGCAAGGTATATGATTGGAAGAGAGGTGCATGCATACTATTTTATCTTGGTCTATGTGTTATAGCCGGGATGTAGAATAAGAGCCAGCTTCACTCTCTCTCCTCTCTTCTCACTCCTCCAAGTAGGATTTTAATGACATGGAAAGTCTTATAGCCTGCTGGCTATGCCTTATTAGACTTGCTCTTAGGCCCTATATAAATGGAAGGAGGGAGTACTGTGAGCACTACATACTCTACTACAGATGTTGTCAGTACTCCACTAGTACTATTGGACAGGGAGCTTAAAAAAGTTACTATTGGACTGGCTATACATGGAGAAATCCTAGTAGGAAGAGCATGCGCGAGAACAAGCACATTCACATGTTTGAAAACAAATTGGAAACCATCTCTATTTGAATACAAATCTAGGAGTACGTACGAATCTAACAATATTGATTGGGCGTTGTTGAATGTTGATACCTTTTTCTGTAAGTTTGATCAAAGTAGAGATACTTTGACTACACATAAAAATTATATGTAAACTAGAAAGGATCGGAGGGAGTATATTGTATGTTCAAAAGAGAAACGAACATTGAATACCCTTTATACATGATTTGCGGATGCTATGATCACCGGTTCAAATTTTTGAATCCGCCTTAGGTATCACACATGCACCCACTCGTTCTCTCTCGGATTCATGTCGGGGTCCAAAGATCGATTGAAAGAGGACTAGGGTGGGTACAATACGTTCGTTTCGCTTATGAACATACAATATACCCCATCTGATCCCCACAGACCCCCCCCCCCCCCCGCGGGTCATTTCTATCATTGAAACAGACCAAACCTTTATCTCCTTGCACGACACGCAATTGATCTTGTTGGAAATATGCCCTAGAGGCAATAATAAAATGGTTATTATTATATTTCCTTTTTCATGATAATTATCTATTGTTCATGCTATAATTGTGTTATCCGGAAATCGTAATACATGTGTGAACACATAGACCATAACATGTCCCTAGTGAGCCTCTAGTTGACTAGCTCGTTGATCAATAGATGGTTACGGTTTCCTGACCATGGACATTGGATGTCATTGATAACGGGATCACATCATTAGGAGAATGATGTGATGGACAAGACCCAATCCTAAGCATAGCACTAGATCGTGTAGTTCGTTTGCTAAAGCTTTTCTAATGTCAAGTATCATTTCCTTAGACCATGAGATCGTGCAACTCCCGGATACCGTAGGAATGCTTTGGGTGTACCAAACATCACAACGTAAATGGGTGGCTATAAAGGTGCACTACAGGTATCTCCGAAAGTGTTTGTTGGGTTGGCATGGATCGACACTGGGATTTGTCACTCCGTATGACGGAGAGGTATCTCTGGGCCCACTCGGTAGGACATCATCATAATGAGCTCAATGTGATCAAGGAGTTGTTCATAGGATGATGTGTTACGGGAACGAGTAAAGAGACTTGCCGTAACGAGATTGAACAAGGTATCGATATACCGACGATCGAATCTCGGGCAAGTATCGTACCGATAGACAAAGGGAATTGTATACGGGATTGATTGAATCCTCGACATCGTGGTTCATCCGATGAGATTATCATGGAGCATGTGGGAGCCAACATGGGTATCCAGATCTCGCTGTTGGTTATTGACCGGAGAGTTGTCTCGGTCATGTCTACGTGTCTCCCGAACCCGTAGGGTCTACACACTTAAGGTTCGGTGACGCTAGAGTTGTAGATATATTAGTATGCGGTTAACCGAAAGTTGTTCGGAGTCCCGGATGAGATCCCGGACGTCACGAGGAGTTCCGGAATGGTTCGGAGGTAAAGATTTATATATAGGAAGTCCAGTTTCGGCCACCGGAAGAGTTTCGGGGGTCACCGGTATTGTACCGGGACCACCGGAAGGGTCCTGGGGGTCCACCGGGTGGGGCCACCTATCCCGGAAGGCCCCATGGGCTGAAGTGGCATGGGAACCAGCCCCTGGTGGGCTGGTGCGCCCCACCCAAGGGCCCAAGGCGCCTAGGGTTGGAAACCCTAGGGGGCCGTTGCCCCCCGAGGGGGCATGCGCCCCCCGGTTAGGGCTGCAAACGAGTCGAGCTCGAGCGAGTTGGAGTTGGCTCAGCTCAACTCATATGAAAATTCGAGCGAGCTCAAACTGAGTGAAGCTCATGATCGAGCTGTAGAACATGACTCGTGCTCAGCTTGTAACGATCTCGAGTCGATCTCGAGCTAGTTTCGAGCTAATTGAGATGGTAAAAATATGAATCTATGGATGAAAAACTAAAAAATTAAGGTGAATATGCTGGGAACTTTGGCAAAAAATATAGGTTATTTAACACATAGTCGACCACTTGCCATAATGAGGCCTAAATCTTGTCGGCACTTAGTTAAGTTGTAACCCCCACGATGCGGCTATATCTCCCACGTGTCGAGGCACGACTTAGAGGCATAACCGCATTGTGGTTTTGTCGCAAGAAGGGTCATCTTCACACAATCCCATGTAATGAACAAGAATGGGATAAAGAGTTGGCTTACAATCGCCACTTCACACAATACATAAATTTAATTCATACATCATCCAAAATCCACACATAGACCGACTACGGCCAAATCCAAATGAAAATAAGATAACCCCAAATTCTAGATCCCTGATCGTCCCCAACTAGGCACCACTACTGATCATCAGGAAACGAAACATAGTAACGACCAAGTTCTTCATCGAGCTCTCGCTTGAGCTGGGTAGCATCGTCTGCACTGGTATCATCGGCACCTGCAACTGTTTTGGTAGAATCTGTGAGTCACGAGGACTCAGCAATCTCACACCCGCGAGATCAAGACTATTTAAGCTTATAGGAAAGGACGGGGTAATGAGGTGGAGCTGCAGCAAGCACTAAGCATATATGGTGGCTAACATACGCAAATAAGAGCGAGAAGAGGAGCAACGGAATGGTCGTCAACTAGTAATGATCAAGAAGTGATCCTGAACTCCTTCTTACATCAGACATAGCCCAAAAGCCGTGTTCACTTCCCGGACTCCGCCGAAAAGAGACCATCACGGCTACACACGCGGTTGATGCGTTTTAATCAAGTCGAGTGTCAAGTTCTCTACAACCGGATATTAACAAATTCCCATCTGCCACATAACCGCGGGCATGGCTTTCGAAAGATAATACCCTGCAGGGGTGTCCCAACTTAGCCCATTATAAGCTCTCACGGTCAACGAAGGATATTCCTTCTCCCAGGAAGACCCGATCAGTCTCGGAATCCCGGTTTACAAGACATTTCAACAATGGTAAAACAAGACCAGCAAAGCCGCCCGATGTGCCGACAAATCCCGATAGGAGCTGCACATATCTCGTTTTCAGGGCACACCGGATAAGCAAGATGTCGGGTTGGCATAGACCCTGGTTGCTCAGGGGGCGCCGGACATCGCTCGGTTTGGACTAGCACTCGAAGGAGCACTGGCCCGGGGGTTTAAATAAAGATGACCCTTGAGTCTGCAGAACCCAAGGGAAGAAGGCTTAGGTAGGCAAATGGTAAAACCAAGGTTGGGCCTTGCTGGAGGAGTTTTATTCAAAGCGAACTGTCAAGGGGGTCCCATAAATCACCCAACCGCGTAAGGAACGCAAAATCAAGGAACATAACACCGGTATGACGGAAACTAGGGCGGCAAGAGTGGAACAAAACACCAGGCATAAGGCCGAGGCTTCCACCCTTTACCAAGTATATAGATGCATTAATTAAATAAGAGATATTGTCATATCCCAACATATCCATGTTCCAACATGGAACCAGCTTCAACTTCACCTGCAACTAGCAACGCTATAAGAGGGGCTGAGCAAAAGCGGTAAAGGTGGGTTAGAGGCTTGACATGGCAATATGGGAGGCATGATATAGCAAGTGGTAGGTAGCACAGCATAGCAATAGAACGAACAACTAGCAAAGCAAAGATAGAAGTGATTTCGAGGGTATGGCCATCTTGCCTGAGATCCCGCTAGGAAGAAGAACGAGTACATGAAGAAGACAAACGGACGTAGTCGAACAAATCCTCACAAACGCGACGTTATCGGAACTAACCCGAAGAAGCAACGCCAGAAAGAAGCAAACAACATGATAAACAACCATCACATAAACATGGCATGATGCACAATCAAGTATGATGCATGTCCGGTTTAAAGAGGCATGGCATGGCAAAGTGCACAAACAAAACTACAAGTTAAGTGGAGCTCAATATGCAACGAGTTGCATATTGACGAAACACCACATTCAAGTTATTTAGTTCGCTCTTGTTTATGTACCCAACAATATTAAATGTTATTAAACATGGAAAAAGGTGAAGCATAAGTAAACTAACTATTTAGGCAAGTTTAAATAAGGCCGGAACAACAAATAACAATTCCGGAAAATCCTCATATGCATATTTTGGTTATGGTACTGTTCTGCCATAAACGCAATTTTAATGTTGCTAAACAGCAAAGTAAAGTGTACCAAGTTAAACTAGGCATTTTTCTACCCCATCTACATATAAAGTTTATTTAAATCCGAGCTACGGTTATTTAGTTATGAAATAAATCATTTTAACATGGCATTTAAGCAAAATTAAACAAACAACAAGGTTAAACATTTTAAACATGGATGAAAGTGGCATATTATGAAACTAGACAAAATTCTAAGCACTTTTCATATCTAAATCATTTTAATCCGATGCACCATTTGTGAGTTATTAAATGCATGATCTAGAGGGACTATTCTGCAAAACTGGCAGTCTCAGGATTAATAGGCAAATTCGCAGACAGGGAAAAAATGCTATCGGGCCGAAACTGCAGGCTGGCCCAACAGGAGGAAAAACAAGAGGGGCGCTGGGGGCAGCTCACCCATGGCCAAGCCCAGCTGCGGATGCGGTGGCCCACGCGGCAGGGCAAGGCGCGGCTGGGCCCTGGCGCTCGTCCACGCTGGCGGGATCGAACGAGGAGGTCGAGGCGGCACGGTCAACGCTCCAGGACGAGCGGTTCTTGGCGTTGGTCTCGTCCTCGAAGTAGAGGAAGCAGGGGAAGCAGGGCGGCGATGGTGCTGGCGGTCTCCGGTGGGGCGGCGCGGCGATCTGAAGGTGGGGATGCAAGGCCTCGCCAGATCTGGCGGAGACGGCGACGAACGGAGCAGGGCGGCGGCAGGAGCTGCAAGGCCATGGCACGGGAAGAATTTAGAGGGGATGCAGCAGGAAAGAGAGAACACAAGGGAAGGAGAGCAGCGGCAAGGCTCACCAGAGCACGAGCGGGCGGCGAGGACGAAGCAGAGGCGACCCGAGGTGGCAGGTGACTAGGGCGGCGCGGCTCCATCTCCATGGACAAGCAGCCATGGTTTGTTTCCTGTGAAGAGAAGCGAGAGAGATGAGAGATTCTGAGAGAGCGTTGCCGGTGAGCAAGAAGAAAGCAGAGGGGAGGATGGAGAAGAAGGGCACGGTCCTGCTAGAGGTGGTCGTCGGTGGTGTGGTTCGTCGGGGCAGCGGGTCGCGAGGAGGAGGAGCGCTCGGGCATCTCCCGTGCGGTGGCTTGGGCAGAGGAGACAAAGGGAGCAAAGGCCATGGCCTCGATCCAACCTGGATCAAGCGTCGGCTGGCTGCGGGAGAGCTCGAGGTCGGGCATGCGGCTGCGCGTGGGAGGCTAGGAATGGAGCGGCGCAAAGAACAAGGGAGGTGGTCGGAGGGTGAGAGAGGATCTGGATCAGGCGCTGGCTCTGGTTGGTGGATTTTTGGATCGGGGGCGATCCCAAGGAAGAGAGGAGCAGCGGCGGGGAGGATTTGATGGATGGATGGGACAGGGCTAGGGTTAGACTATATATGTATGTAGGGAATTAGGGTAGGGTTAACCCGGTCCGTCCGATCCTAATCGGGCGGTCGAGAAAAATAGGCTAGGAAGTCCAAATAAGAAAACGGAGATGTTTAATAGATGTTAGGGGATGATTCGGACCCAACGGTAACGATAGTCCGGTTCGGGTTCGGGGAAGTTTTCGGACACGGACGAGGGGGTCAGTGCACTGTGCAGAAAGGGCCAAACGGCCGGACCACAAAAGAACGGCTGGACCGAGAAAGGTCAACGGAGGCGATGAAGAAGCGGCAACTACGAGCGGATGCAAGTTTTAAAAACAAATGACGGCAACGAGCACCGATGCAATGCAAATGATGACATGATGAATGCAACAAACAAGCGAAACACATGACAACGACGAAAAACATGGAAGCCATCTGGAGCGTCGGTCTCGGGGCGTTACAACACTCCACCACTACAAGAGGATCTCGTCCCGAGATCTAGGATGGCACCGGAGACAAACAGAAGAGGAATAGGTAAAACAAAGTTGCTTCTTGACAAACGAGTGAAACCACGAACCTTGAGAGGTTGCAAAGCTTGAAGAAATGACACGACAGAGGTGAACAAAATTTAAAACACTCCGTTCAGCAAGAGGAACAAGGAACATTACAAGAACCTTGTAGGTTGAAAAACATGGAAATAAGAGCTTCACGAACGAAAAGAATATGACCACACCGATAGAAAAGAGAAACAAGGAACACCATGTGAACTTTGGAGTTTGCAAAGCTATGAATGACGAGAACAATGGACGAGAAGTACGTGCAAGCACTCCGGTTGAAACGAGATGTACAAGGAACGATAAGGATCAATTACGATAACGCTCCGGTTGGAAAATGGAAGAGATAGAATATGAACTTGGCAAAATGAAAGCACTTGGATGAGACTTCGGTTAAAAGAGGAATGATAGACACAACACTCCGGTTAAATGGATTAGTAAGAAAAGAACACGATCCTCACAATTCGAGATGATGAGCGCAGAGAACAACATCACCATGCCTCCGGAAGAAAAAAATAGAAGATAGATCATTGGAATAAAGGAATGGAGAAGAAAATGCCAACTTCTGCCACCAATGATCTTGGAAAGCACCCTTCCAAGAAGGTTAGAGCGGAGTTGTTGGAAAAACCAACAACAAAACGAATAAGCTTGTAGTGGGCTTATGGAAAACTTCTCAAGATAGAGGCGAAATTCTGCCACTACGGAAACAACTAATATAATTGATAACACCAACGAGATGAAAAACTTCTTTCACCAAGAGGATATGAGAAAACTTGAATTTGACACGAGCGATCGAGTATGCGGTCCAAACTGGATGGGCCCGGATTGCTTCTTTTGAACGGCTTTTTCCGCTGACCGGATTTAGAGCCACTGAATCCGGCATTGACTGCCATGTCTGCGGCGTTGTCGCCGTTGTTGCGGCGCTTGTGTCTGTTGCGACGTGGTCTGCCGTTGCTATCTTTGGCATCTGAGTCACCAGGATTTCTTGATGTGTTGTTGCTGCGAGCCAGCCAGCTGTCCTCGCCCGCGCAAAAGCGGGTCATGAGTGTCATGAGGGCTGCCATAGACTTCGGCTTCTCTTGGCCGAGGTGTCGGGCGAGCCACTCGTCACGGATGTTATGCTTGAATGCCGCTAAGGCCTCTGCATCCGGACAGTCGACAATTTGGTTCTTTTTAGTTAGGAACCGGGTCCAGAATTTCCTGGCCGATTCCCCTGGCTGCTGGGTTATGTGACTGAAGTCATCAGCATCCGGTGGTCGCACATAAGTGCCCTGGAAGTTGTCAAGGAATGCGTCTTCTAGATTCTCCCAACTGCCAATGGAGTTTGCTGGCAAGCTATTTTGCCAATGTCGAGCCGGTCCTTTGAGTTTTAGTGGGAGGTACTTGATGGCATGTAGATCGTCGCCGCGGGCCATGTGGATGTGGAGGAGGAAATCTTCAATCCATACCGCGGGGTCTGTTGTACCGTCATATGATTCAATGTTCACGGGTTTAAATCCCTCTGGGAATTCGTGATCCACTACTTCATCAGTGAATCATAGGGGGTGTGCGGCACCTCTGTGCCGGGCTATGTCACGACGCAGTTCATACGAGTCTTGTCTGCTGTATTCAGCCCGGCCGGATTTGCTTTTAGTATATCCGGCGTGGCGATCATCGTCACGCGTTAGGGCGCGCCCCCGTGATCCGTAGATCGATCTTGTATGTCCTGATTTGTTTTCCAATACGTGTCGCAGGTCCTGCGTGTTGCCCCGGGCCTTGGTGTTTTTGTTTGACTGGCGACGGGGTGCGGGCTGGACTTCGGGTTGATATGCCATTCTGTCTCGGCCACGGGGTGGCCGATCAGCCGCATCATACGCTGGTAGTGTGGGGTTTGATGCTTCCTCCTCGAGTTGGGGTAGCAACCTGCGCCTTGGGTAACTCTTGGTTGGGCGCTCGAGTTCGTATTCCTCGGCCGCCAGGACCTCAGTCCATCTATTCGCTAGCAGATCTTGATCAGCTCAAAGCTGTTGTTGCTTTTTCTTCAGGCTATTTGCTGTGGCTATAAGCCAGCGCTTGAAGCGCTCCTGCTCGACGGGATCCTCAGGCATGATAAATTCTTCGTCGCCGAGGCTCACCTCGTCTTCGGAGAGAGGCATGTAATTGTCATCCTCTGATTCTCCGTCTGCTGCATGTTCCTGAGGGCTAGCTTGTCCATCCTCCCGCTCGAGGCCTAGCTGGAGGGGATTGTCTTCGTCTTCAGCACTATCCGGAGCGTTATTGTCTCTTGTGCCGGTATCGCTGCTTTTTCTATGGCGGGACTTAGAGCGGCGCCGCTGACGCCGGTGCTTGGATTGCTTCTTGGAGGGATTATCCTCCGTTGCCTTATCGCCATCGCCTTCTTTGGGGGTGTCCACCATGTATATATCATATGATGAGGTGGCAGTCCAGCGCCCTGTGGGCGGTGGTTCCTATTCATCTCCTGCATCGTCGTCCATACCGTCAACGTCTTCGGAGCCGAAATCGAGCATGTCGGTTAAATCGTCGACAGTGGTTATTAAGTGGGTGGTGGGTAGGGAGCGAATTTCTTCGTCATCCACATCCCACTCTAGCCGGACATAGTTTGGACAAGGGTCTCCTGACAAGCAGAGAGACCTTAATGAGTTTAGCACGTCGCCCAGTGGTGAGTGCTGAAAGATATCCGCGGAGGAAAACTCCATGATCGGTGCCCAATCAGATTCGATAGGCACGGACGCAGGCGGTTCGGAGCTCGTGGCCGGGGACGAATCCAAGTGTCCAGCAACACGGGTCTCATAGGAGGTGAAGTCAGTATTCGACTCTATCGCCGCTGAGTGTGCGGCCTCCGTGGCGGGGTCCATCCACCCGTCCTCGGACGGCGCAATCTGCTCCGGATTGAGGGCCGGAGTAGCTACAGGTGTGATCTCCCGAACACCGTCCGATGACAGAGCTAAGTCGTGCTCATCGTGACTGTGCGGCGCACCTGACATGGGTTCAAATCCGTCGAAGATCAAGTCTCCGCGGATGTCGGCAGTATAGTTCAAGCTTCCGAACCTGACCTGATGGCCAGGGGCGTAGCTCTCGATCTGCTCCAGATGGCCAAGCGAGTTGGCCCGCAGTACGAAGCCGCCGAATACGAAGAGCTGTCCGGGAAGGAAAACCTCGCCCTGGATCGCATCGTTGCCGATGATCGAAGGAGCCATCAAGCCTTTATCGTGACGGCACAGTGGAACTCTCAATGAAAGCACCATTGTCGGTGTCAAAACCGCCGGATCTCGGGTAGGGGGTCCCGAACTGTGCGTCTAAGGCGGATGGTAATAGGAGGCGGGGGACACAATGTTTACCCAGGTTCGGGCCCTCTCGATGGAGGTAATACCCTACTTCCTGCTTGATTGATCTTGATGATATGAGTATTACAAGAGTTGATCTACCACGAGATCGTAGAGGCTAAACCCTAGAAGCTAGCCTATGGTTATGATTGTCGTTGTCCTACGGACTAAACCCTCCGGTTTATATAGACACTGGAGGGGCTAGGGTTACACAGAGTCGATTACAGGGGAGGAGATCTACATATCCGAGTTGCCAAGCTTGCCTTCCATGCAAAGGAGAGTCCCATCCGGACACGGGACAAAGTCTTCAATCTTGTATCTTCATAGTCCAACAGTCCGGCCAAAGTCTATAGTCCGGCAGTCCGAGGACCCCCCAATCCAGGACTCCCTCACTACCGCCATACTAAGCAAAATAAGATGCATAAAGGATAAACATCACATGCAATCAATATAAGTGATATGATATGGCCATCATCATATTGTGCCTTTGATCTCCATCTCCAAAGCACCGTCATGATCACCATCGTCACCGGCTTGACACCTTGATCTCCATCGAAGCATCGTTGTCGTCTCGCCAACTATTGCTTCTACGACTATCGCTACCGCTTAGTGATAAAGTACAACAATTACATGGTCAATGCATTTCATACAATAAAGCGACAACCATATGGCTCCTGCCAGTTGCCGATAACTATTACAAAACATGATCGTCTCATACAACAATCTATATATCATCACATCTTGATCATATCACATCACAGCAAGCCCTGCAAAAACAAGTTAGACGTCCTGTACTTTGTTGTTGCAAGTTTTACGTGGCTGCTACGGGCTTTAGCAAGAACCGTTCTTACCTACGCATCAAAAAATACAGCGATTTTTCGTCAAGTGTGTTGATTTAACCTTCAACAAGGACCGGGCGTAGTCACACTCGATTCAACTAAAGTTGGAGAAACAGACACCCACTAGCCACCTGTGTGCAAAGCATGGCGGTAGAACCAGTCTCATGAACGCGGTCATGTAATGTCGGTCTGGGCCGCTTCATCCAACAATACCGCCGAATCAAAGTATGACATGCTGGTAAGCACTATGACTATTATCGTCCACAACTCTTTGTGTTCTACTCGTGCATATAACATCTACGCATAGACCTGGCTCGGATGCCACTGTTGGGGAACGTAGCATTTCGAAAATATTCCTACAATCATGTAAGATCTATCTAGGAGAAGCATAGCAATGAGCGGGGAGAGTGTGTCCACTTACCCTTGTAGACCGAAAGCGGAAGCGTTTAGTAACGCGGTTGATGTAGTCGAACGTCTTCGCGATCCAACCGATCTAAGTACCGAACGCATGGCACCTCCACGATTTGCACACGTTCAGCTCAGTGACGTCCCTCGAACTCTTGATCCAGTTGAGGCCGAGGGATATTTTTGTCAGCTCGACGGCGTGGTGACGGTGATGATGAAGTTACCGACGCAGGGCTTCTCCTAAGCACTACGACAATATGACCGAGGTGGAAAACTGTGGAGGGGGGCACCGCACACGGCTAAAGATCAACTTGTGTGTCTATGGGGTGCCCCCCTCCCCCGTATATAAAGGAGGGGAGAAGGAGGAGGGCTCGCCCAAGGGGGGATTCCTACTCCTAGTAGGAGTAGGTTTCCCCCTTTCCTAGTCCAAGTAGGAGAAGAAGGAAGGAGGAAGAGGGGAGAAGGAAGGAGGGTGCGCCACCCCTTCCTAGTCCAAATCGGACCAGCCCATGGGGGGCGTGCGGCCACCCCTTGAGGCCCTTCTCTCCTTTCCCGTATGGCCCATTAAGGCCCACTACTTCCCCCGGCGAATTCCCGTAACTCTGCGGTACTCCGAAAAATACCCAAATCACTCGGAACCTTTCCGATGTCCGAATATAGCCTTCCAATATATCGATCTTTACCTCTCGACCATTTCGAGACTCCTCATAATGTTCGTGATCTCATCCGAGACTCCGAACAACCTTCGGTACATCAAATCACATAAACTCATAATACCAATTGTCATCGAACGTTAAGCGTGCGGACCCTACGGGTTCGAGAACTATGTAGACATGACCGAGACACCTCTCCGGTCAATAACCAATAGCGGAACCTGGATGCTCATATTGTCTCCTACATATTCTACGAAGCTCTTTATCGGTGAAACCGCATAACAACATACGTTGTTCCCTTTGTCATCGGTATGTTACTTGCCTGAGATTTGATCGTCGGTATCATCATACCTAGTTCAATGTCGTTACCGGCAAGTCTCTTTACTCGTTCTATAATGCATCATCCCATAAGTAACTCATTATTCACATTGCTTGCAAGGCTTATAGTGATGTACATTACCGAGAGGGCCCAGAGATCCCTCTCCGATACACGGAGTGACAAATCCTAATCTCGATCTATGCCAACTCAAACAACACCTTCGGAGACACCTGTAGTGCATATTTATAATCACCCAGTTACGTTGTGACGTTTGGTAGCACACTAAGTGTTCCTCCGGTATTCGGGAGTTGCATAATCTCATAGTCAGAGGAACATGTATAAGTCATGAAGAAAGCAATAGCAGTAAAACTAAACGATCATAATGCTAAGCTAACGAATGGGTCTTGTCCATCACATCATTCTCTAATGATGTGATCCCGTTTATCAAATGACAACACATGTCTATGGTTAGGAAACTTAACCATCTTTGATTAACGAGCTAGTCAAGTAGAGGCATACTAGGGACACTCTGTTTTGTCTATGTATTCACACATGTACTAAGTTTCCGGTTAATACAATTCTAGCAAGAATAATAAACATTTATCATGACATAAGGAAATATAAATAACAACTTTATTATTGCCTCTAGGGCATATTTCCTTCAATACCTACGTCAGAGGATCCACTTCCACTACTACTCCCTCCTTCCATCTATATAGGGCCTAATGCGTTTTTCAAGGCTAACTTTGACCAAATGTTAGAGTAATAATATATGACATGCAACTTACACAAATCATACGGTCAAATTCGTATGTGAAAGGAGCTTCCAATGATATATTTTTCACATTATACATCTCATGTACTATTAATCTTGTCAATAGTTAAAGGCGGTTTTGAAAAGCGCATTAGAGCATGGTTAATAATGTAGCCGGGTGTTGGCTATAAAGAGATGCCACCTCACTTAGACATCATAAAAAATACACATATAAGTAATAGGTTGGCTCTTAGAATGGCTATTAGGTTGGCTCTAAGCATTTAATATTTGCATGAGCAAGGTATATGATTGGAAGAGAGGTGCATGCATACTATTTTATCTTGGTCTATGTGTTATAGCCGGGATGTAGAATAAGAGCCAGCTTCACTCTCTCTCCTCTCTTCTCACTCCTCCAAGTAGGATTTTAATGACATGGAAAGTCTTATAGCCTGCTGGCTATGCCTTATTAGACTTGCTCTTAGGCCCTATATAAATGGAAGGAGGGAGTACTGTGAGCACTACATACTCTACTACAGATGTTGTCAGTACTCCACTAGTACTATTGGACAGGGAGCTTAAAAAAGTTACTATTGGACTGGCTATACATGGAGAAATCCTAGTAGGAAGAGCATGCGCGAGAACAAGCACATTCACATGTTTGAAAACAAATTGGAAACCATCTCTATTTGAATACAAATCTAGGAGTACGTACGAATCTAACAATATTGATTGGGCGTTGTTGAATGTTGATACCTTTTTCTGTAAGTTTGATCAAAGTAGAGATACTTTGACTACACATAAAAATTATATGTAAACTAGAAAGGATCGGAGGGAGTATATTGTATGTTCAAAAGAGAAACGAACATTGAATACCCTTTATACATGATTTGCGGATGCTATGATCACCGGTTCAAATTTTTGAATCCGCCTTAGGTATCACACATGCACCCACTCGTTCTCTCTCGGATTCATGTCGGGGTCCAAAGATCGATTGAAAGAGGACTAGGGTGGGTACAATACGTTCGTTTCGCTTATGAACATACAATATACCCCCTCTGATCCCCACAGACCCCCCCCCCCCGCGGGTCATTTCTATCATTGAAACAGACCAAACCTTTATCTCCTTGCACGACACGCAATTGATCTTGTTGGAAATATGCCCTAGAGGCAATAATAAAATGGTTATTATTATATTTCCTTTTTCATGATAATTATCTATTGTTCATGCTATAATTGTGTTATCCGGAAATCGTAATACATGTGTGAACACATAGACCATAACATGTCCCTAGTGAGCCTCTAGTTGACTAGCTCGTTGATCAATAGATGGTTACGGTTTCCTGACCATGGACATTGGATGTCATTGATAACGGGATCACATCATTAGGAGAATGATGTGATGGACAAGACCCAATCCTAAGCATAGCACTAGATCGTGTAGTTCGTTTGCTAAAGCTTTTCTAATGTCAAGTATCATTTCCTTAGACCATGAGATCGTGCAACTCCCGGATACCGTAGGAATGCTTTGGGTGTACCAAACATCACAACGTAAATGGGTGGCTATAAAGGTGCACTACAGGTATCTCCGAAAGTGTTTGTTGGGTTGGCATGGATCGACACTGGGATTTGTCACTCCGTATGACGGAGAGGTATCTCTGGGCCCACTCGGTAGGACATCATCATAATGAGCTCAATGTGATCAAGGAGTTGTTCATAGGATGATGTGTTACGGGAACGAGTAAAGAGACTTGCCGTAACGAGATTGAACAAGGTATCGATATACCGACGATCGAATCTCGGGCAAGTATCGTACCGATAGACAAAGGGAATTGTATACGGGATTGATTGAATCCTCGACATCGTGGTTCATCCGATGAGATTATCGTGGAGCATGTGGGAGCCAACATGGGTATCCAGATCTCGCTGTTGGTTATTGACCGGAGAGTTGTCTCGGTCATGTCTACGTGTCTCCCGAACCCGTAGGGTCTACACACTTAAGGTTCGGTGACGCTAGAGTTGTAGATATATTAGTATGCGGTTAACCGAAAGTTGTTCGGAGTCCCGGATGAGATCCCGGACGTCACGAGGAGTTCCGGAATGGTTCGGAGGTAAAGATTTATATATAGGAAGTCCAGTTTCGGCCACCGGAAGAGTTTCGGGGGTCACCGGTATTGTACCGGGACCACCGGAAGGGTCCTGGGGGTCCACCGGGTGGGGCCACCTATCCCGGAAGGCCCCATGGGCTGAAGTGGCATGGGAACCAGCCCCTGGTGGGCTGGTGCGCCCCACCCAAGGGCCCAAGGCGCCTAGGGTTGGAAACCCTAGGGGGCCGTTGCCCCCCGAGGGGGCATGCGCCCCCCGGTTAGGGCTGCAAACGAGTCGAGCTCGAGCGAGTTGGAGTTGGCTCAGCTCAACTCATATGAAAATTCGAGCGAGCTCAAACTGAGTGAAGCTCATGATCGAGCTGTAGAACATGACTCGTGCTCAGCTTGTAACGATCTCGAGTCGATCTCGAGCTAGTTTCGAGCTAATTGAGATGGTAAAAATATGAATCTATGGATGAAAAACTAAAAAATTAAGGTGAATATGCTGGGAACTTTGGCAAAAAATATAGGTTATTTAACACATAGTCGACCACTTGCCATAATGAGGCCTAAATCTTGTCGGCACTTAGTTAAGTTGTAACCCCCACGATGCGGCTATATCTCCCACGTGTCGAGGCACGACTTAGAGGCATAACCGCATTGTGGTTTTGTCGCAAGAAGGGTCATCTTCACACAATCCCATGTAATGAACAAGAATGGGATAAAGAGTTGGCTTACAATCGCCACTTCACACAATACATAAATTTAATTCATACATCATCCAAAATCCACACATAGACCGACTACGGCCAAATCCAAATGAAAATAAGATAACCCCAAATTCTAGATCCCTGATCGTCCCCAACTAGGCACCACTACTGATCATCAGGAAACGAAACATAGTAACGACCAAGTTCTTCATCGAGCTCTCGCTTGAGCTGGGTAGCATCGTCTGCACTGGTATCATCGGCACCTGCAACTGTTTTGGTAGAATCTGTGAGTCACGAGGACTCAGCAATCTCACACCCGCGAGATCAAGACTATTTAAGCTTATAGGAAAGGATGGGGTAATGAGGTGGAGCTGCAGCAAGCACTAAGCATATATGGTGGCTAACATACGCAAATAAGAGCGAGAAGAGGAGCAACGGAATGGTCGTCAACTAGTAATGATCAAGAAGTGATCCTGAACTCCTTCTTACATCAGACATAGCCCAAAAGCCGTGTTCACTTCCCGGACTCCGCCGAAAAGAGACCATCACGGCTACACACGCGGTTGATGCGTTTTAATCAAGTCGAGTGTCAAGTTCTCTACAACCGGATATTAACAAATTCCCATCTGCCACATAACCGCGGGCATGGCTTTCGAAAGATAATACCCTGCAGGGGTGTCCCAACTTAGCCCATTATAAGCTCTCACGGTCAACGAAGGATATTCCTTCTCCCAGGAAGACCCGATCAGTCTCGGAATCCCGGTTTACAAGACATTTCAACAATGGTAAAACAAGACCAGCAAAGCCGCCCGATGTGCCGACAAATCCCGATAGGAGCTGCACATATCTCGTTTTCAGGGCACACCGGATAAGCAAGATGTCGGGTTGGCATAGACCCTGGTTGCTCAGGGGGCGCCGGACATCGCTCGGTTTGGACTAGCACTCGAAGGAGCACTGGCCCGGGGGTTTAAATAAAGATGACCCTTGAGTCTGCAGAACCCAAGGGAAGAAGGCTTAGGTAGGCAAATGGTAAAACCAAGGTTGGGCCTTGCTGGAGGAGTTTTATTCAAAGCGAACTGTCAAGGGGGTCCCATAAATCACCCAACCGCGTAAGGAACGCAAAATCAAGGAACATAACACCGGTATGACGGAAACTAGGGCGGCAAGAGTGGAACAAAACACCAGGCATAAGGCCGAGGCTTCCACCCTTTACCAAGTATATAGATGCATTAATTAAATAAGAGATATTGTCATATCCCAACATATCCATGTTCCAACATGGAACCAGCTTCAACTTCACCTGCAACTAGCAACGCTATAAGAGGGGCTGAGCAAAAGCGGTAAAGGTGGGTTAGAGGCTTGACATGGCAATATGGGAGGCATGATATAGCAAGTGGTAGGTAGCACAGCATAGCAATAGAACGAACAACTAGCAAAGCAAAGATAGAAGTGATTTCGAGGGTATGGCCATCTTGCCTGAGATCCCGCTAGGAAGAAGAACGAGTACATGAAGAAGACAAACGGACGTAGTCGAACAAATCCTCACAAACGCGACGTTATCGGAACTAACCCGAAGAAGCAACGCCAGAAAGAAGCAAACAACATGATAAACAACCATCACATAAACATGGCATGATGCACAATCAAGTATGATGCATGTCCGGTTTAAAGAGGCATGGCATGGCAAAGTGCACAAACAAAACTACAAGTTAAGTGGAGCTCAATATGCAACGAGTTGCATATTGACGAAACACCACATTCAAGTTATTTAGTTCGCTCTTGTTTATGTACCCAACAATATTAAATGTTATTAAACATGGAAAAAGGTGAAGCATAAGTAAACTAACTATTTAGGCAAGTTTAAATAAGGCCGGAACAACAAATAACAATTCCGGAAAATCCTCATATGCATATTTTGGTTATGGTACTGTTCTGCCATAAACGCAATTTTAATGTTGCTAAACAGCAAAGTAAAGTGTACCAAGTTAAACTAGGCATTTTTCTACCCCATCTACATATAAAGTTTATTTAAATCCGAGCTACGGTTATTTAGTTATGAAATAAATCATTTTAACATGGCATTTAAGCAAAATTAAACAAACAACAAGGTTAAACATTTTAAACATGGATGAAAGTGGCATATTATGAAACTAGACAAAATTCTAAGCACTTTTCATATCTAAATCATTTTAATCCGATGCACCATTTGTGAGTTATTAAATGCATGATCTAGAGGGACTATTCTGCAAAACTGGCAGTCTCAGGATTAATAGGCAAATTCGCAGACAGGGAAAAAATGCTATCGGGCCGAAACTGCAGGCTGGCCCAACAGGAGGAAAAACAAGAGGGGCGCTGGGGGCAGCTCACCCATGGCCAAGCCCAGCTGCGGATGCGGTGGCCCACGCGGCAGGGCAAGGCGCGGCTGGGCCCTGGCGCTCGTCCACGCTGGCGGGATCGAACGAGGAGGTCGAGGCGGCACGGTCAACGCTCCAGGACGAGCGGTTCTTGGCGTTGGTCTCGTCCTCGAAGTAGAGGAAGCAGGGGAAGCAGGGCGGCGATGGTGCTGGCGGTCTCCGGTGGGGCGGCGCGGCGATCTGAAGGTGGGGATGCAAGGCCTCGCCAGATCTGGCGGAGACGGCGACGAACGGAGCAGGGCGGCGGCAGGAGCTGCAAGGCCATGGCACGGGAAGAATTTAGAGGGGATGCAGCAGGAAAGAGAGAACACAAGGGAAGGAGAGCAGCGGCAAGGCTCACCAGAGCACGAGCGGGCGGCGAGGACGAAGCAGAGGCGACCCGAGGTGGCAGGTGACTAGGGCGGCGCGGCTCCATCTCCATGGACAAGCAGCCATGGTTTGTTTCCTGTGAAGAGAAGCGAGAGAGATGAGAGATTCTGAGAGAGCGTTGCCGGTGAGCAAGAAGAAAGCAGAGGGGAGGATGGAGAAGAAGGGCACGGTCCTGCTAGAGGTGGTCGTCGGTGGTGTGGTTCGTCGGGGCAGCGGGTCGCGAGGAGGAGGAGCGCTCGGGCATCTCCCGTGCGGTGGCTTGGGCAGAGGAGACAAAGGGAGCAAAGGCCATGGCCTCGATCCAACCTGGATCAAGCGTCGGCTGGCTGCGGGAGAGCTCGAGGTCGGGCATGCGGCTGCGCGTGGGAGGCTAGGAATGGAGCGGCGCAAAGAACAAGGGAGGTGGTCGGAGGGTGAGAGAGGATCTGGATCAGGCGCTGGCTCTGGTTGGTGGATTTTTGGATCGGGGGCGATCCCAAGGAAGAGAGGAGCAGCGGCGGGGAGGATTTGATGGATGGATGGGACAGGGCTAGGGTTAGACTATATATGTATGTAGGGAATTAGGGTAGGGTTAACCCGGTCCGTCCGATCCTAATCGGGCGGTCGAGAAAAATAGGCTAGGAAGTCCAAATAAGAAAACGGAGATGTTTAATAGATGTTAGGGGATGATTCGGACCCAACGGTAACGATAGTCCGGTTCGGGTTCGGGGAAGTTTTCGGACACGGACGAGGGGGTCAGTGCACTGTGCAGAAAGGGCCAAACGGCCGGACCACAAAAGAACGGCTGGACCGAGAAAGGTCAACGGAGGCGATGAAGAAGCGGCAACTACGAGCGGATGCAAGTTTTAAAAACAAATGACGGCAACGAGCACCGATGCAATGCAAATGATGACATGATGAATGCAACAAACAAGCGAAACACATGACAACGACGAAAAACATGGAAGCCATCTGGAGCGTCGGTCTCGGGGCGTTACAACACTCCACCACTACAAGAGGATCTCGTCCCGAGATCTAGGATGGCACCGGAGACAAACAGAAGAGGAATAGGTAAAACAAAGTTGCTTCTTGACAAACGAGTGAAACCACGAACCTTGAGAGGTCGCAAAGCTTGAAGAAATGACACGACAGAGGTGAACAAAATTTAAAACACTCCGTTCAGCAAGAGGAACAAGGAACATTACAAGAACCTTGTAGGTTGAAAAACATGGAAATAAGAGCTTCACGAACGAAAAGAATATGACCACACCGATAGAAAAGAGAAACAAGGAACACCATGTGAACTTTGGAGTTTGCAAAGCTATGAATGACGAGAACAATGGACGAGAAGTACGTGCAAGCACTCCGGTTGAAACGAGATGTACAAGGAACGATAAGGATCAATTACGATAACGCTCCGGTTGGAAAATGGAAGAGATAGAATATGAACTTGGCAAAATGAAAGCACTTGGATGAGACTTCGGTTAAAAGAGGAATGATAGACACAACACTCCGGTTAAATGGATTAGTAAGAAAAGAACACGATCCTCACAATTCGAGATGATGAGCGCAGAGAACAACATCACCATGCCTCCGGAAGAAAAAAATAGAAGATAGATCATTGGAATAAAGGAATGGAGAAGAAAATGCCAACTTCTGCCACCAATGATCTTGGAAAGCACCCTTCCAAGAAGGTTAGAGCGGAGTTGTTGGAAAAACCAACAACAAAACGAATAAGCTTGTAGTGGGCTTATGGAAAACTTCTCAAGATAGAGGCGAAATTCTGCCACTACGGAAACAACTAATATAATTGATAACACCAACGAGATGAAAAACTTCTTTCACCAAGAGGATATGAGAAAACTTGAATTTGACACGAGCGATCGAGTATGCGGTCCAAACTGGATGGGCCCGGATTGCTTCTTTTGAACGGCTTTTTCCGCTGACCGGATTTAGAGCCACTGAATCCGGCATTGACTGCCATGTCTGCGGCGTTGTCGCCGTTGTTGCGGCGCTTGTGTCTGTTGCGACGTGGTCTGCCGTTGCTATCTTTGGCATCTGAGTCACCAGGATTTCTTGATGTGTTGTTGCTGCGAGCCAGCCAGCTGTCCTCGCCCGCGCAAAAGCGGGTCATGAGTGTCATGAGGGCTGCCATAGACTTCGGCTTCTCTTGGCCGAGGTGTCGGGCGAGCCACTCGTCACGGATGTTATGCTTGAATGCCGCTAAGGCCTCTGCATCCGGACAGTCGACAATTTGGTTCTTTTTAGTTAGGAACCGGGTCCAGAATTTCCTGGCCGATTCCCCTGGCTGCTGGGTTATGTGACTGAAGTCATCAGCATCCGGTGGTCGCACATAAGTGCCCTGGAAGTTGTCAAGGAATGCGTCTTCTAGATTCTCCCAACTGCCAATGGAGTTTGCTGGCAAGCTATTTTGCCAATGTCGAGCCGGTCCTTTGAGTTTTAGTGGGAGGTACTTGATGGCATGTAGATCGTCGCCGCGGGCCATGTGGATGTGGAGGAGGAAATCTTCAATCCATACCGCGGGGTCTGTTGTACCGTCATATGATTCAATGTTCACGGGTTTAAATCCCTCTGGGAATTCGTGATCCACTACTTCATCAGTGAATCATAGGGGGTGTGCGGCACCTCTGTGCCGGGCTATGTCACGACGCAGTTCATACGAGTCTTGTCTGCTGTATTCAGCCCGGCCGGATTTGCTTTTAGTATATCCGGCGTGGCGATCATCGTCACGCGTTAGGGCGCGCCCCCGTGATCCGTAGATCGATCTTGTATGTCCTGATTTGTTTTCCAATACGTGTCGCAGGTCCTGCGTGTTGCCCCGGGCCTTGGTGTTTTTGTTTGACTGGCGACGGGGTGCGGGCTGGACTTCGGGTTGATATGCCATTCTGTCTCGGCCACGGGGTGGCCGATCAGCCGCATCATACGCTGGTAGTGTGGGGTTTGATGCTTCCTCCTCGAGTTGGGGTAGCAACCTGCGCCTTGGGTAACTCTTGGTTGGGCGCTCGAGTTCGTATTCCTCGGCCGCCAGGACCTCAGTCCATCTATTCGCTAGCAGATCTTGATCAGCTCAAAGCTGTTGTTGCTTTTTCTTCAGGCTATTTGCTGTGGCTATAAGCCAGCGCTTGAAGCGCTCCTGCTCGACGGGATCCTCAGGCATGATAAATTCTTCGTCGCCGAGGCTCACCTCGTCTTCGGAGAGAGGCATGTAATTGTCATCCTCTGATTCTCCGTCTGCTGCATGTTCCTGAGGGCTAGCTTGTCCATCCTCCCGCTCGAGGCCTAGCTGGAGGGGATTGTCTTCGTCTTCAGCACTATCCGGAGCGTTATTGTCTCTTGTGCCGGTATCGCTGCTTTTTCTATGGCGGGACTTAGAGCGGCGCCGCTGACGCCGGTGCTTGGATTGCTTCTTGGAGGGATTATCCTCCGTTGCCTTATCGCCATCGCCTTCTTTGGGGGTGTCCACCATGTATATATCATATGATGAGGTGGCAGTCCAGCGCCCTGTGGGCGGTGGTTCCTATTCATCTCCTGCATCGTCGTCCATACCGTCAACGTCTTCGGAGCCGAAATCGAGCATGTCGGTTAAATCGTCGACAGTGGTTATTAAGTGGGTGGTGGGTAGGGAGCGAATTTCTTCGTCATCCACATCCCACTCTAGCCGGACATAGTTTGGACAAGGGTCTCCTGACAAGCAGAGAGACCTTAATGAGTTTAGCACGTCGCCCAGTGGTGAGTGCTGAAAGATATCCGCGGAGGAAAACTCCATGATCGGTGCCCAATCAGATTCGATAGGCACGGACGCAGGCGGTTCGGAGCTCGTGGCCGGGGACGAATCCAAGTGTCCAGCAACACGGGTCTCATAGGAGGTGAAGTCAGTATTCGACTCTATCGCCGCTGAGTGTGCGGCCTCCGTGGCGGGGTCCATCCACCCGTCCTCGGACGGCGCAATCTGCTCCGGATTGAGGGCCGGAGTAGCTACAGGTGTGATCTCCCGAACACCGTCCGATGACAGAGCTAAGTCGTGCTCATCGTGACTGTGCGGCGCACCTGACATGGGTTCAAATCCGTCGAAGATCAAGTCTCCGCGGATGTCGGCAGTATAGTTCAAGCTTCCGAACCTGACCTGATGGCCAGGGGCGTAGCTCTCGATCTGCTCCAGATGGCCAAGCGAGTTGGCCCGCAGTACGAAGCCGCCGAATACGAAGAGCTGTCCGGGAAGGAAAACCTCGCCCTGGATCGCATCGTTGCCGATGATCGAAGGAGCCATCAAGCCTTTATCGTGACGGCACAGTGGAACTCTCAATGAAAGCACCATTGTCGGTGTCAAAACCGCCGGATCTCGGGTAGGGGGTCCCGAACTGTGCGTCTAAGGCGGATGGTAATAGGAGGCGGGGGACACAATGTTTACCCAGGTTCGGGCCCTCTCGATGGAGGTAATACCCTACTTCCTGCTTGATTGATCTTGATGATATGAGTATTACAAGAGTTGATCTACCACGAGATCGTAGAGGCTAAACCCTAGAAGCTAGCCTATGGTTATGATTGTCGTTGTCCTACGGACTAAACCCTCCGGTTTATATAGACACTGGAGGGGCTAGGGTTACACAGAGTCGATTACAGGGGAGGAGATCTACATATCCGAGTTGCCAAGCTTGCCTTCCATGCAAAGGAGAGTCCCATCCGGACACGGGACAAAGTCTTCAATCTTGTATCTTCATAGTCCAACAGTCCGGCCAAAGTCTATAGTCCGGCAGTCCGAGGACCCCCCAATCCAGGACTCCCTCACTACCGCCATACTAAGCAAAATAAGATGCATAAAGGATAAACATCACATGCAATCAATATAAGTGATATGATATGGCCATCATCATATTGTGCCTTTGATCTCCATCTCCAAAGCACCGTCATGATCACCATCGTCACCGGCTTGACACCTTGATCTCCATCGAAGCATCGTTGTCGTCTCGCCAACTATTGCTTCTACGACTATCGCTACCGCTTAGTGATAAAGTACAACAATTACATGGTCAATGCATTTCATACAATAAAGCGACAACCATATGGCTCCTGCCAGTTGCCGATAACTATTACAAAACATGATCGTCTCATACAACAATCTATATATCATCACATCTTGATCATATCACATCACAGCAAGCCCTGCAAAAACAAGTTAGACGTCCTGTACTTTGTTGTTGCAAGTTTTACGTGGCTGCTACGGGCTTTAGCAAGAACCGTTCTTACCTACGCATCAAAAAATACAGCGATTTTTCGTCAAGTGTGTTGATTTAACCTTCAACAAGGACCGGGCGTAGTCACACTCGATTCAACTAAAGTTGGAGAAACAGACACCCACTAGCCACCTGTGTGCAAAGCATGGCGGTAGAACCAGTCTCATGAACGCGGTCATGTAATGTCGGTCTGGGCCGCTTCATCCAACAATACCGCCGAATCAAAGTATGACATGCTGGTAAGCACTATGACTATTATCGTCCACAACTCTTTGTGTTCTACTCGTGCATATAACATCTACGCATAGACCTGGCTCGGATGCCACTGTTGGGGAACGTAGCATTTCGAAAATATTCCTACAATCATGTAAGATCTATCTAGGAGAAGCATAGCAATGAGCGGGGAGAGTGTGTCCACTTACCCTTGTAGACCGAAAGCGGAAGCGTTTAGTAACGCGGTTGATGTAGTCGAACGTCTTCGCGATCCAACCGATCTAAGTACCGAACGCATGGCACCTCCACGATTTGCACACGTTCAGCTCAGTGACATCCCTCGAACTCTTGATCCAGTTGAGGCCGAGGGATATTTTTGTCAGCTCGACGGCGTGGTGACGGTGATGATGAAGTTACCGACGCAGGGCTTCTCCTAAGCACTATGACAATATGACCGAGGTGGAAAACTGTGGAGGGGGGCACCGCACACGGCTAAAGATCAACTTGTGTGTCTATGGGGTGCCCCCCTCCCCCGTATATAAAGGAGGGGAGAAGGAGGAGGGCTCGCCCAAGGGGGGATTCCTACTCCTAGTAGGAGTAGGTTTCCCCCTTTCCTAGTCCAAGTAGGAGAAGAAGGAAGGAGGAAGAGGGGAGAAGGAAGGAGGGTGCGCCACCCCTTCCTAGTCCAAATCGGACCAGCCCATGGGGGGCGTGCGGCCACCCCTTGAGGCCCTTCTCTCCTTTCCCGTATGGCCCATTAAGGCCCACTACTTCCCCCGGCGAATTCCCGTAACTCTGCGGTACTCCGAAAAATACCCAAATCACTCGGAACCTTTCCGATGTCCGAATATAGCCTTCCAATATATCGATCTTTACCTCTCGACCATTTCGAGACTCCTCATAATGTTCGTGATCTCATCCGAGACTCCGAACAACCTTCGGTACATCAAATCACATAAACTCATAATACCAATTGTCATCGAACGTTAAGCGTGCGGACCCTACGGGTTCGAGAACTATGTAGACATGACCGAGACACCTCTCCGGTCAATAACCAATAGCGGAACCTGGATGCTCATATTGTCTCCTACATATTCTACGAAGCTCTTTATCGGTGAAACCGCATAACAACATACGTTGTTCCCTTTGTCATCGGTATGTTACTTGCCTGAGATTTGATCGTCGGTATCATCATACCTAGTTCAATGTCGTTACCGGCAAGTCTCTTTACTCGTTCTATAATGCATCATCCCATAAGTAACTCATTATTCACATTGCTTGCAAGGCTTATAGTGATGTACATTACCGAGAGGGCCCAGAGATCCCTCTCCGATACACGGAGTGACAAATCCTAATCTCGATCTATGCCAACTCAAACAACACCTTCGGAGACACCTGTAGTGCATATTTATAATCACCCAGTTACGTTGTGACGTTTGGTAGCACACTAAGTGTTCCTCCGGTATTCGGGAGTTGCATAATCTCATAGTCAGAGGAACATGTATAAGTCATGAAGAAAGCAATAGCAGTAAAACTAAACGATCATAATGCTAAGCTAACGAATGGGTCTTGTCCATCACATCATTCTCTAATGATGTGATCCCGTTTATCAAATGACAACACATGTCTATGGTTAGGAAACTTAACCATCTTTGATTAACGAGCTAGTCAAGTAGAGGCATACTAGGGACACTCTGTTTTGTCTATGTATTCACACATGTACTAAGTTTCCGGTTAATACAATTCTAGCAAGAATAATAAACATTTATCATGACATAAGGAAATATAAATAACAACTTTATTATTGCCTCTAGGGCATATTTCCTTCAATACCTACGTCAGAGGATCCACTTCCACTACTACTCCCTCCTTCCATCTATATAGGGCCTAATGCGTTTTTCAAGGCTAACTTTGACCAAATGTTAGAGTAATAATATATGACATGCAACTTACACAAATCATACGGTCAAATTCGTATGTGAAAGGAGCTTCCAATGATATATTTTTCACATTATACATCTCATGTACTATTAATCTTGTCAATAGTTAAAGGCGGTTTTGAAAAGCGCATTAGAGCATGGTTAATAATGTAGCCGGGTGTTGGCTATAAAGAGATGCCACCTCACTTAGACATCATAAAAAATACACATATAAGTAATAGGTTGGCTCTTAGAATGGCTATTAGGTTGGCTCTAAGCATTTAATATTTGCATGAGCAAGGTATATGATTGGAAGAGAGGTGCATGCATACTATTTTATCTTGGTCTATGTGTTATAGCCGGGATGTAGAATAAGAGCCAGCTTCACTCTCTCTCCTCTCTTCTCACTCCTCCAAGTAGGATTTTAATGACATGGAAAGTCTTATAGCCTGCTGGCTATGCCTTATTAGACTTGCTCTTAGGCCCTATATAAATGGAAGGAGGGAGTACTGTGAGCACTACATACTCTACTACAGATGTTGTCAGTACTCCACTAGTACTATTGGACAGGGAGCTTAAAAAAGTTACTATTGGACTGGCTATACATGGAGAAATCCTAGTAGGAAGAGCATGCGCGAGAACAAGCACATTCACATGTTTGAAAACAAATTGGAAACCATCTCTATTTGAATACAAATCTAGGAGTACGTACGAATCTAACAATATTGATTGGGCGTTGTTGAATGTTGATACCTTTTTCTGTAAGTTTGATCAAAGTAGAGATACTTTGACTACACATAAAAATTATATGTAAACTAGAAAGGATCGGAGGGAGTATATTGTATGTTCAAAAGAGAAACGAACATTGAATACCCTTTATACATGATTTGCGGATGCTATGATCACCGGTTCAAATTTTTGAATCCGCCTTAGGTATCACACATGCACCCACTCGTTCTCTCTCGGATTCATGTCGGGGTCCAAAGATCGATTGAAAGAGGACTAGGGTGGGTACAATACGTTCGTTTCGCTTATGAACATACAATATACCCCCTCTGATCCCCACAGACCCCCCCCCCCGCGGGTCATTTCTATCATTGAAACAGACCAAACCTTTATCTCCTTGCACGACACGCAATTGATCTTGTTGGAAATATGCCCTAGAGGCAATAATAAAATGGTTATTATTATATTTCCTTTTTCATGATAATTATCTATTGTTCATGCTATAATTGTGTTATCCGGAAATCGTAATACATGTGTGAACACATAGACCATAACATGTCCCTAGTGAGCCTCTAGTTGACTAGCTCGTTGATCAATAGATGGTTACGGTTTCCTGACCATGGACATTGGATGTCATTGATAACGGGATCACATCATTAGGAGAATGATGTGATGGACAAGACCCAATCCTAAGCATAGCACTAGATCGTGTAGTTCGTTTGCTAAAGCTTTTCTAATGTCAAGTATCATTTCCTTAGACCATGAGATCGTGCAACTCCCGGATACCGTAGGAATGCTTTGGGTGTACCAAACATCACAACGTAAATGGGTGGCTATAAAGGTGCACTACAGGTATCTCCGAAAGTGTTTGTTGGGTTGGCATGGATCGACACTGGGATTTGTCACTCCGTATGACGGAGAGGTATCTCTGGGCCCACTCGGTAGGACATCATCATAATGAGCTCAATGTGATCAAGGAGTTGTTCATAGGATGATGTGTTACGGGAACGAGTAAAGAGACTTGCCGTAACGAGATTGAACAAGGTATCGATATACCGACGATCGAATCTCGGGCAAGTATCGTACCGATAGACAAAGGGAATTGTATACGGGATTGATTGAATCCTCGACATCGTGGTTCATCCGATGAGATTATCGTGGAGCATGTGGGAGCCAACATGGGTATCCAGATCTCGCTGTTGGTTATTGACCGGAGAGTTGTCTCGGTCATGTCTACGTGTCTCCCGAACCCGTAGGGTCTACACACTTAAGGTTCGGTGACGCTAGAGTTGTAGATATATTAGTATGCGGTTAACCGAAAGTTGTTCGGAGTCCCGGATGAGATCCCGGACGTCACGAGGAGTTCCGGAATGGTTCGGAGGTAAAGATTTATATATAGGAAGTCCAGTTTCGGCCACCGGAAGAGTTTCGGGGGTCACCGGTATTGTACCGGGACCACCGGAAGGGTCCTGGGGGTCCACCGGGTGGGGCCACCTATCCCGGAAGGCCCCATGGGCTGAAGTGGCATGGGAACCAGCCCCTGGTGGGCTGGTGCGCCCCACCCAAGGGCCCAAGGCGCCTAGGGTTGGAAACCCTAGGGGGCCGTTGCCCCCCGAGGGGGCATGCGCCCCCCGGTTAGGGCTGCAAACGAGTCGAGCTCGAGCGAGTTGGAGTTGGCTCAGCTCAACTCATATGAAAATTCGAGCGAGCTCAAACTGAGTGAAGCTCATGATCGAGCTGTAGAACATGACTCGTGCTCAGCTTGTAACGATCTCGAGTCGATCTCGAGCTAGTTTCGAGCTAATTGAGATGGTAAAAATATGAATCTATGGATGAAAAACTAAAAAATTAAGGTGAATATGCTGGGAACTTTGGCAAAAAATATAGGTTATTTAACACATAGTCGACCACTTGCCATAATGAGGCCTAAATCTTGTCGGCACTTAGTTAAGTTGTAACCCCCACGATGCGGCTATATCTCCCACGTGTCGAGGCACGACTTAGAGGCATAACCGCATTGTGGTTTTGTCGCAAGAAGGGTCATCTTCACACAATCCCATGTAATGAACAAGAATGGGATAAAGAGTTGGCTTACAATCGCCACTTCACACAATACATAAATTTAATTCATACATCATCCAAAATCCACACATAGACCGACTACGGCCAAATCCAAATGAAAATAAGATAACCCCAAATTCTAGATCCCTGATCGTCCCCAACTAGGCACCACTACTGATCATCAGGAAACGAAACATAGTAACGACCAAGTTCTTCATCGAGCTCTCGCTTGAGCTGGGTAGCATCGTCTGCACTGGTATCATCGGCACCTGCAACTGTTTTGGTAGAATCTGTGAGTCACGAGGACTCAGCAATCTCACACCCGCGAGATCAAGACTATTTAAGCTTATAGGAAAGGATGGGGTAATGAGGTGGAGCTGCAGCAAGCACTAAGCATATATGGTGGCTAACATACGCAAATAAGAGCGAGAAGAGGAGCAACGGAATGGTCGTCAACTAGTAATGATCAAGAAGTGATCCTGAACTCCTTCTTACATCAGACATAGCCCAAAAGCCGTGTTCACTTCCCGGACTCCGCCGAAAAGAGACCATCACGGCTACACACGCGGTTGATGCGTTTTAATCAAGTCGAGTGTCAAGTTCTCTACAACCGGATATTAACAAATTCCCATCTGCCACATAACCGCGGGCATGGCTTTCGAAAGATAATACCCTGCAGGGGTGTCCCAACTTAGCCCATTATAAGCTCTCACGGTCAACGAAGGATATTCCTTCTCCCAGGAAGACCCGATCAGTCTCGGAATCCCGGTTTACAAGACATTTCAACAATGGTAAAACAAGACCAGCAAAGCCGCCCGATGTGCCGACAAATCCCGATAGGAGCTGCACATATCTCGTTTTCAGGGCACACCGGATAAGCAAGATGTCGGGTTGGCATAGACCCTGGTTGCTCAGGGGGCGCCGGACATCGCTCGGTTTGGACTAGCACTCGAAGGAGCACTGGCCCGGGGGTTTAAATAAAGATGACCCTTGAGTCTGCAGAACCCAAGGGAAGAAGGCTTAGGTAGGCAAATGGTAAAACCAAGGTTGGGCCTTGCTGGAGGAGTTTTATTCAAAGCGAACTGTCAAGGGGGTCCCATAAATCACCCAACCGCGTAAGGAACGCAAAATCAAGGAACATAACACCGGTATGACGGAAACTAGGGCGGCAAGAGTGGAACAAAACACCAGGCATAAGGCCGAGGCTTCCACCCTTTACCAAGTATATAGATGCATTAATTAAATAAGAGATATTGTCATATCCCAACATATCCATGTTCCAACATGGAACCAGCTTCAACTTCACCTGCAACTAGCAACGCTATAAGAGGGGCTGAGCAAAAGCGGTAAAGGTGGGTTAGAGGCTTGACATGGCAATATGGGAGGCATGATATAGCAAGTGGTAGGTAGCACAGCATAGCAATAGAACGAACAACTAGCAAAGCAAAGATAGAAGTGATTTCGAGGGTATGGCCATCTTGCCTGAGATCCCGCTAGGAAGAAGAACGAGTACATGAAGAAGACAAACGGACGTAGTCGAACAAATCCTCACAAACGCGACGTTATCGGAACTAACCCGAAGAAGCAACGCCAGAAAGAAGCAAACAACATGATAAACAACCATCACATAAACATGGCATGATGCACAATCAAGTATGATGCATGTCCGGTTTAAAGAGGCATGGCATGGCAAAGTGCACAAACAAAACTACAAGTTAAGTGGAGCTCAATATGCAACGAGTTGCATATTGACGAAACACCACATTCAAGTTATTTAGTTCGCTCTTGTTTATGTACCCAACAATATTAAATGTTATTAAACATGGAAAAAGGTGAAGCATAAGTAAACTAACTATTTAGGCAAGTTTAAATAAGGCCGGAACAACAAATAACAATTCCGGAAAATCCTCATATGCATATTTTGGTTATGGTACTGTTCTGCCATAAACGCAATTTTAATGTTGCTAAACAGCAAAGTAAAGTGTACCAAGTTAAACTAGGCATTTTTCTACCCCATCTACATATAAAGTTTATTTAAATCCGAGCTACGGTTATTTAGTTATGAAATAAATCATTTTAACATGGCATTTAAGCAAAATTAAACAAACAACAAGGTTAAACATTTTAAACATGGATGAAAGTGGCATATTATGAAACTAGACAAAATTCTAAGCACTTTTCATATCTAAATCATTTTAATCCGATGCACCATTTGTGAGTTATTAAATGCATGATCTAGAGGGACTATTCTGCAAAACTGGCAGTCTCAGGATTAATAGGCAAATTCGCAGACAGGGAAAAAATGCTATCGGGCCGAAACTGCAGGCTGGCCCAACAGGAGGAAAAACAAGAGGGGCGCTGGGGGCAGCTCACCCATGGCCAAGCCCAGCTGCGGATGCGGTGGCCCACGCGGCAGGGCAAGGCGCGGCTGGGCCCTGGCGCTCGTCCACGCTGGCGGGATCGAACGAGGAGGTCGAGGCGGCACGGTCAACGCTCCAGGACGAGCGGTTCTTGGCGTTGGTCTCGTCCTCGAAGTAGAGGAAGCAGGGGAAGCAGGGCGGCGATGGTGCTGGCGGTCTCCGGTGGGGCGGCGCGGCGATCTGAAGGTGGGGATGCAAGGCCTCGCCAGATCTGGCGGAGACGGCGACGAACGGAGCAGGGCGGCGGCAGGAGCTGCAAGGCCATGGCACGGGAAGAATTTAGAGGGGATGCAGCAGGAAAGAGAGAACACAAGGGAAGGAGAGCAGCGGCAAGGCTCACCAGAGCACGAGCGGGCGGCGAGGACGAAGCAGAGGCGACCCGAGGTGGCAGGTGACTAGGGCGGCGCGGCTCCATCTCCATGGACAAGCAGCCATGGTTTGTTTCCTGTGAAGAGAAGCGAGAGAGATGAGAGATTCTGAGAGAGCGTTGCCGGTGAGCAAGAAGAAAGCAGAGGGGAGGATGGAGAAGAAGGGCACGGTCCTGCTAGAGGTGGTCGTCGGTGGTGTGGTTCGTCGGGGCAGCGGGTCGCGAGGAGGAGGAGCGCTCGGGCATCTCCCGTGCGGTGGCTTGGGCAGAGGAGACAAAGGGAGCAAAGGCCATGGCCTCGATCCAACCTGGATCAAGCGTCGGCTGGCTGCGGGAGAGCTCGAGGTCGGGCATGCGGCTGCGCGTGGGAGGCTAGGAATGGAGCGGCGCAAAGAACAAGGGAGGTGGTCGGAGGGTGAGAGAGGATCTGGATCAGGCGCTGGCTCTGGTTGGTGGATTTTTGGATCGGGGGCGATCCCAAGGAAGAGAGGAGCAGCGGCGGGGAGGATTTGATGGATGGATGGGACAGGGCTAGGGTTAGACTATATATGTATGTAGGGAATTAGGGTAGGGTTAACCCGGTCCGTCCGATCCTAATCGGGCGGTCGAGAAAAATAGGCTAGGAAGTCCAAATAAGAAAACGGAGATGTTTAATAGATGTTAGGGGATGATTCGGACCCAACGGTAACGATAGTCCGGTTCGGGTTCGGGGAAGTTTTCGGACACGGACGAGGGGGTCAGTGCACTGTGCAGAAAGGGCCAAACGGCCGGACCACAAAAGAACGGCTGGACCGAGAAAGGTCAACGGAGGCGATGAAGAAGCGGCAACTACGAGCGGATGCAAGTTTTAAAAACAAATGACGGCAACGAGCACCGATGCAATGCAAATGATGACATGATGAATGCAACAAACAAGCGAAACACATGACAACGACGAAAAACATGGAAGCCATCTGGAGCGTCGGTCTCGGGGCGTTACAACACTCCACCACTACAAGAGGATCTCGTCCCGAGATCTAGGATGGCACCGGAGACAAACAGAAGAGGAATAGGTAAAACAAAGTTGCTTCTTGACAAACGAGTGAAACCACGAACCTTGAGAGGTCGCAAAGCTTGAAGAAATGACACGACAGAGGTGAACAAAATTTAAAACACTCCGTTCAGCAAGAGGAACAAGGAACATTACAAGAACCTTGTAGGTTGAAAAACATGGAAATAAGAGCTTCACGAACGAAAAGAATATGACCACACCGATAGAAAAGAGAAACAAGGAACACCATGTGAACTTTGGAGTTTGCAAAGCTATGAATGACGAGAACAATGGACGAGAAGTACGTGCAAGCACTCCGGTTGAAACGAGATGTACAAGGAACGATAAGGATCAATTACGATAACGCTCCGGTTGGAAAATGGAAGAGATAGAATATGAACTTGGCAAAATGAAAGCACTTGGATGAGACTTCGGTTAAAAGAGGAATGATAGACACAACACTCCGGTTAAATGGATTAGTAAGAAAAGAACACGATCCTCACAATTCGAGATGATGAGCGCAGAGAACAACATCACCATGCCTCCGGAAGAAAAAAATAGAAGATAGATCATTGGAATAAAGGAATGGAGAAGAAAATGCCAACTTCTGCCACCAATGATCTTGGAAAGCACCCTTCCAAGAAGGTTAGAGCGGAGTTGTTGGAAAAACCAACAACAAAACGAATAAGCTTGTAGTGGGCTTATGGAAAACTTCTCAAGATAGAGGCGAAATTCTGCCACTACGGAAACAACTAATATAATTGATAACACCAACGAGATGAAAAACTTCTTTCACCAAGAGGATATGAGAAAACTTGAATTTGACACGAGCGATCGAGTATGCGGTCCAAACTGGATGGGCCCGGATTGCTTCTTTTGAACGGCTTTTTCCGCTGACCGGATTTAGAGCCACTGAATCCGGCATTGACTGCCATGTCTGCGGCGTTGTCGCCGTTGTTGCGGCGCTTGTGTCTGTTGCGACGTGGTCTGCCGTTGCTATCTTTGGCATCTGAGTCACCAGGATTTCTTGATGTGTTGTTGCTGCGAGCCAGCCAGCTGTCCTCGCCCGCGCAAAAGCGGGTCATGAGTGTCATTAGGGCTGCCATAGACTTCGGCTTCTCTTGGCCGAGGTGTCAGGCGAGCCACTCGTCACGGATGTTATGCTTGAATGCCGCTAAGGCCTCTGCATCCGGACAGTCGACAATTTGGTTCTTTTTAGTTAGGAACCGGGTCCAGAATTTCCTGGCCGATTCCCCTGGCTGCTGGGTTATGTGACTGAAGTCATCAGCATCCGGTGGTCGCACATAAGTGCCCTGGAAGTTGTCAAGGAATGCGTCTTCTAGATTCTCCCAACTGCCAATGGAGTTTGCTGGCAAGCTATTTTGCCAATGTCGAGCCGGTCCTTTGAGTTTTAGTGGGAGGTACTTGATGGCATGTAGATCGTCGCCGCGGGCCATGTGGATGTGGAGGAGGAAATCTTCAATCCATACCGCGGGGTCTGTTGTACCGTCATATGATTCAATGTTCACGGGTTTAAATCCCTCTGGGAATTCGTGATCCACTACTTCATCAGTGAATCATAGGGGGTGTGCGGCACCTCTGTGCCGGGCTATGTCACGACGCAGTTCATACGAGTCTTGTCTGCTGTATTCAGCCCGGCCGGATTTGCTTTTAGTATATCCGGCGTGGCGATCATCGTCACGCGTTAGGGCGCGCCCCCGTGATCCGTAGATCGATCTTGTATGTCCTGATTTGTTTTCCAATACGTGTCGCAGGTCCTGCGTGTTGCCCCGGGCCTTGGTGTTTTTGTTTGACTGGCGACGGGGTGCGGGCTGGACTTCGGGTTGATATGCCATTCTGTCTCGGCCACGGGGTGGCCGATCAGCCGCATCATACGCTGGTAGTGTGGGGTTTGATGCTTCCTCCTCGAGTTGGGGTAGCAACCTGCGCCTTGGGTAACTCTTGGTTGGGCGCTCGAGTTCGTATTCCTCGGCCGCCAGGACCTCAGTCCATCTATTCGCTAGCAGATCTTGATCAGCTCAAAGCTGTTGTTGCTTTTTCTTCAGGCTATTTGCTGTGGCTATAAGCCAGCGCTTGAAGCGCTCCTGCTCGACGGGATCCTCAGGCATGATAAATTCTTCGTCGCCGAGGCTCACCTCGTCTTCGGAGAGAGGCATGTAATTGTCATCCTCTGATTCTCCGTCTGCTGCATGTTCCTGAGGGCTAGCTTGTCCATCCTCCCGCTCGAGGCCTGGCTGGAGGGGATTGTCTTCGTCTTCAGCACTATCCGGAGCGTTATTGTCTCTTGTGCCGGTATCGCTGCTTTTTCTATGGCGGGACTTAGAGCGGCGCCGCTGATGCCGGTGCTTGGATTGCTTCTTGGAGGGATTATCCTCCGTTGCCTTATCGCCATCGCCTTCTTTGGGGGTGTCCACCATGTATATATCATATGATGAGGTGGCAGTCCAGCGCCCTGTGGGCGGTGGTTCCTATTCATCTCCTGCATCGTCGTCCATACCGTCAACGTCTTCGGAGCCGAAATCGAGCATGTCGGTTAAATCGTCGACAGTGGTTATTAAGTGGGTGGTGGGTAGGGAGCGAATTTCTTCGTCATCCACATCCCACTCTAGCCGGACATAGTTTGGACAAGGGTCTCCTGACAAGCAGAGAGACCTTAATGAGTTTAGCACGTCGCCCAGTGGTGAGTGCTGAAAGATATCCGCGGAGGAAAACTCCATGATCGGTGCCCAATCAGATTCGATAGGCACGGACGCAGGCGGTTCGGAGCTCGTGGCCGGGGACGAATCCAAGTGTCCAGCAACACGGGTCTCATAGGAGGTGAAGTCAGTATTCGACTCTATCGCCGCTGAGTGTGCGGCCTCCGTGGCGGGGTCCATCCACCCGTCCTCGGACGGCGCAATCTGCTCCGGATTGAGGGCCGGAGTAGCTACAGGTGTGATCTCCCGAACACCGTCCGATGACAGAGCTAAGTCGTGCTCATCGTGACTGTGCGGCGCACCTGACATGGGTTCAAATCCGTCGAAGATCAAGTCTCCGCGGATGTCGGCAGTATAGTTCAAGCTTCCGAACCTGACCTGATGGCCAGGGGCGTAGCTCTCGATCTGCTCCAGATGGCCAAGCGAGTTGGCCCGCAGTACGAAGCCGCCGAATACGAAGAGCTGTCCGGGAAGGAAAACCTCGCCCTGGATCGCATCGTTGCCGATGATCGAAGGAGCCATCAAGCCTTTATCGTGACGGCACAGTGGAACTCTCAATGAAAGCACCATTGTCGGTGTCAAAACCGCCGGATCTCGGGTAGGGGGTCCCGAACTGTGCGTCTAAGGCGGATGGTAATAGGAGGCGGGGGACACAATGTTTACCCAGGTTCGGGCCCTCTCGATGGAGGTAATACCCTACTTCCTGCTTGATTGATCTTGATGATATGAGTATTACAAGAGTTGATCTACCACGAGATCGTAGAGGCTAAACCCTAGAAGCTAGCCTATGGTTATGATTGTCGTTGTCCTACGGACTAAACCCTCCGGTTTATATAGACACTGGAGGGGCTAGGGTTACACAGAGTCGATTACAGGGGAGGAGATCTACATATCCGAGTTGCCAAGCTTGCCTTCCATGCAAAGGAGAGTCCCATCCGGACACGGGACAAAGTCTTCAATCTTGTATCTTCATAGTCCAACAGTCCGGCCAAAGTCTATAGTCCGGCAGTCCGAGGACCCCCCAATCCAGGACTCCCTCACTACCGCCATACTAAGCAAAATAAGATGCATAAAGGATAAACATCACATGCAATCAATATAAGTGATATGATATGGCCATCATCATATTGTGCCTTTGATCTCCATCTCCAAAGCACCGTCATGATCACCATCGTCACCGGCTTGACACCTTGATCTCCATCGAAGCATCGTTGTCGTCTCGCCAACTATTGCTTCTACGACTATCGCTACCGCTTAGTGATAAAGTACAACAATTACATGGTCAATGCATTTCATACAATAAAGCGACAACCATATGGCTCCTGCCAGTTGCCGATAACTATTACAAAACATGATCGTCTCATACAACAATCTATATATCATCACATCTTGATCATATCACATCACAGCAAGCCCTGCAAAAACAAGTTAGACGTCCTGTACTTTGTTGTTGCAAGTTTTACGTGGCTGCTACGGGCTTTAGCAAGAACCGTTCTTACCTACGCATCAAAAAATACAGCGATTTTTCGTCAAGTGTGTTGATTTAACCTTCAACAAGGACCGGGCGTAGTCACACTCGATTCAACTAAAGTTGGAGAAACAGACACCCACTAGCCACCTGTGTGCAAAGCATGGCGGTAGAACCAGTCTCATGAACGCGGTCATGTAATGTCGGTCTGGGCCGCTTCATCCAACAATACCGCCGAATCAAAGTATGACATGCTGGTAAGCACTATGACTATTATCGTCCACAACTCTTTGTGTTCTACTCGTGCATATAACATCTACGCATAGACCTGGCTCGGATGCCACTGTTGGGGAACGTAGCATTTCAAAAATATTCCTACAATCATGTAAGATCTATCTAGGAGAAGCATAGCAATGAGCGGGGAGAGTGTGTCCACTTACCCTTGTAGACCGAAAGCGGAAGCGTTTAGTAACGCGGTTGATGTAGTCGAACGTCTTCGCGATCCAACCGATCTAAGTACCGAACGCATGGCACCTCCACGATTTGCACACGTTCAGCTCAGTGACGTCCCTCGAACTCTTGATCCAGTTGAGGCCGAGGGATATTTTTGTCAGCTCGACGGCGTGGTGACGGTGATGATGAAGTTACCGACGCAGGGCTTCTCCTAAGCACTACGACAATATGACCGAGGTGGAAAACTGTGGAGGGGGGCACCGCACACGGCTAAAGATCAACTTGTGTGTCTATGGGGTGCCCCCCTCCCCCGTATATAAAGGAGGGGAGAAGGAGGAGGGCTCGCCCAAGGGGGGATTCCTACTCCTAGTAGGAGTAGGTTTCCCCCTTTCCTAGTCCAAGTAGGAGAAGAAGGAAGGAGGAAGAGGGGAGAAGGAAGGAGGGTGCGCTACCCCTTCCTAGTCCAAATCGGACCAGCCCATGGGGGGCGTGCGGCCACCCCTTGAGGCCCTTCTCTCCTTTCCCGTATGGCCCATTAAGGCCCACTACTTCCCCCGGCGAATTCCCGTAACTCTGCGGTACTCCGAAAAATACCCAAATCACTCGGAACCTTTCCGATGTCCGAATATAGCCTTCCAATATATCGATCTTTACCTCTCGACCATTTCGAGACTCCTCATAATGTTCGTGATCTCATCCGAGACTCCGAACAACCTTCGGTACATCAAATCACATAAACTCATAATACCAATTGTCATCGAACGTTAAGCGTGCGGACCCTACGGGTTCGAGAACTATGTAGACATGACCGAGACACCTCTCCGGTCAATAACCAATAGCGGAACCTGGATGCTCATATTGTCTCCTACATATTCTACGAAGCTCTTTATCGGTGAAACCGCATAACAACATACGTTGTTCCCTTTGTCATCGGTATGTTACTTGCCTGAGATTTGATCGTCGGTATCATCATACCTAGTTCAATGTCGTTACCGGCAAGTCTCTTTACTCGTTCTATAATGCATCATCCCATAAGTAACTCATTATTCACATTGCTTGCAAGGCTTATAGTGATGTACATTACCGAGAGGGCCCAGAGATCCCTCTCCGATACACGGAGTGACAAATCCTAATCTCGATCTATGCCAACTCAAACAACACCTTCGGAGACACCTGTAGTGCATATTTATAATCACCCAGTTACGTTGTGACGTTTGGTAGCACACTAAGTGTTCCTCCGGTATTCGGGAGTTGCATAATCTCATAGTCAGAGGAACATGTATAAGTCATGAAGAAAGCAATAGCAGTAAAACTAAACGATCATAATGCTAAGCTAACGAATGGGTCTTGTCCTCACATCATTCTCTAATGATGTGATCCCGTTTATCAAATGACAACACATGTCTATGGTTAGGAAACTTAACCATCTTTGATTAACGAGCTAGTCAAGTAGAGGCATACTAGGGACACTCTGTTTTGTCTATGTATTCACACATGTACTAAGTTTCCGGTTAATACAATTCTAGCAAGAATAATAAACATTTATCATGACATAAGGAAATATAAATAACAACTTTATTATTGCCTCTAGGGCATATTTCCTTCAATACCTACGTCAGAGGATCCACTTCCACTACTACTCCCTCCTTCCATCTATATAGGGCCTAATGCGTTTTTCAAGGCTAACTTTGACCAAATGTTAGAGTAATAATATATGACATGCAACTTACACAAATCATACGGTCAAATTCGTATGTGAAAGGAGCTTCCAATGATATATTTTTCACATTATACATCTCATGTACTATTAATCTTGTCAATAGTTAAAGGCGGTTTTGAAAAGCGCATTAGAGCATGGTTAATAATGTAGCCGGGTGTTGGCTATAAAGAGATGCCACCTCACTTAGACATCATAAAAAATACACATATAAGTAATAGGTTGGCTCTTAGAATGGCTATTAGGTTGGCTCTAAGCATTTAATATTTGCATGAGCAAGGTATATGATTGGAAGAGAGGTGCATGCATACTATTTTATCTTGGTCTATGTGTTATAGCCGGGATGTAGAATAAGAGCCAGCTTCACTCTCTCTCCTCTCTTCTCACTCCTCCAAGTAGGATTTTAATGACATGGAAAGTCTTATAGCCTGCTGGCTATGCCTTATTAGACTTGCTCTTAGGCCCTATATAAATGGAAGGAGGGAGTACTGTGAGCACTACATACTCTACTACAGATGTTGTCAGTACTCCACTAGTACTATTGGACAGGGAGCTTAAAAAAGTTACTATTGGACTGGCTATACATGGAGAAATCCTAGTAGGAAGAGCATGCGCGAGAACAAGCACATTCACATGTTTGAAAACAAATTGGAAACCATCTCTATTTGAATACAAATCTAGGAGTACGTACGAATCTAACAATATTGATTGGGCGTTGTTGAATGTTGATACCTTTTTCTGTAAGTTTGATCAAAGTAGAGATACTTTGACTACACATAAAAAGTATATGTAAACTAGAAAGGATCGGAGGGAGTATATTGTATGTTCAAAAGAGAAACGAACATTGAATACCCTTTATACATGATTTGCGGATGCTATGATCACCGGTTCAAATTTTTGAATCCGCCTTAGGTATCACACATGCACCCACTCGTTCTCTCTCGGATTCATGTCGGGGTCCAAAGATCGATTGAAAGAGGACTAGGGTGGGTACAATACGTTCGTTTCGCTTATGAACATACAATATACTCCCTCTGATCCCCACAGACCCCCCCCCCCCCCCCGCGGGTCATTTCTATCATTGAAACAGACCAAACCTTTATCTCCTTGCACGACACGCAATTGATCTTGTTGGAAATATGCCCTAGAGGCAATAATAAAATGGTTATTATTATATTTCCTTTTTCATGATAATTATCTATTGTTCATGCTATAATTGTGTTATCCGGAAATCGTAATACATGTGTGAACACATAGACCATAACATGTCCCTAGTGAGCCTCTAGTTGACTAGCTCGTTGATCAATAGATGGTTACGGTTTCCTGACCATGGACATTGGATGTCATTGATAACGGGATCACATCATTAGGAGAATGATGTGATGGACAAGACCCAATCCTAAGCATAGCACTAGATCGTGTAGTTCGTTTGCTAAAGCTTTTCTAATGTCAAGTATCATTTCCTTAGACCATGAGATCGTGCAACTCCCGGATACCGTAGGAATGCTTTGGGTGTACCAAACATCACAACGTAAATGGGTGGCTATAAAGGTGCACTACAGGTATCTCCGAAAGTGTTTGTTGGGTTGGCATGGATCGACACTGGGATTTGTCACTCCGTATGACGGAGAGGTATCTCTGGGCCCACTCGGTAGGACATCATCATAATGAGCTCAATGTGATCAAGGAGTTGTTCATAGGATGATGTGTTACGGGAACGAGTAAAGAGACTTGCCGTAACGAGATTGAACAAGGTATCGATATACCGACGATCGAATCTCGGGCAAGTATCGTACCGATAGACAAAGGGAATTGTATACGGGATTGATTGAATCCTCGACATCATGGTTCATCCGATGAGATTATCGTGGAGCATGTGGGAGCCAACATGGGTATCCAGATCTCGCTGTTGGTTATTGACCGGAGAGTTGTCTCGGTCATGTCTACGTGTCTCCCGAACCCGTAGGGTCTACACACTTAAGGTTCGGTGACGCTAGAGTTGTAGATATATTAGTATGCGGTTAACCGAAAGTTGTTCGGAGTCCCGGATGAGATCCCGGACGTCACGAGGAGTTCCGGAATGGTTCGGAGGTAAAGATTTATATATAGGAAGTCCAGTTTCGGCCACCGGAAGAGTTTCGGGGGTCACCGGTATTGTACCGGGACCACCGGAAGGGTCCTGGGGGTCCACCGGGTGGGGCCACCTATCCCGGAAGGCCCCATGGGCTGAAGTGGCATGGGAACCAGCCCCTGGTGGGCTGGTGCGCCCCACCCAAGGGCCCAAGGCGCCTAGGGTTGGAAACCCTAGGGGGCCGTTGCCCCCCGAGGGGGCATGCGCCCCCCGGTTAGGGCTGCAAACGAGTCGAGCTCGAGCGAGTTGGAGTTGGCTCAGCTCAACTCATATGAAAATTCGAGCGAGCTCAAACTGAGTGAAGCTCATGATCGAGCTGTAGAACATGACTCGTGCTCAGCTTGTAACGATCTCGAGTCGATCTCGAGCTAGTTTCGAGCTAATTGAGATGGTAAAAATATGAATCTATGGATGAAAAACTAAAAAATTAAGGTGAATATGCTGGGAACTTTGGCAAAAAATATAGGTTATTTAACACATAGTCGACCACTTGCCATAATGAGGCCTAAATCTTGTCGGCACTTAGTTAAGTTGTAACCCCCACGATGCGGCTATATCTCCCACGTGTCGAGGCACGACTTAGAGGCATAACCGCATTGTGGTTTTGTCGCAAGAAGGGTCATCTTCACACAATCCCATGTAATGAACAAGAATGGGATAAAGAGTTGGCTTACAATCGCCACTTCACACAATACATAAATTTAATTCATACATCATCCAAAATCCACACATAGACCGACTACGGCCAAATCCAAATGAAAATAAGATAACCCCAAATGCTAGATCCCTGATCGTCCCCAACTAGGCACCACTACTGATCATCAGGAAACGAAACATAGTAACGACCAAGTTCTTCATCGAGCTCTCGCTTGAGCTGGGTAGCATCGTCTGCACTGGTATCATCGGCACCTGCAACTGTTTTGGTAGAATCTGTGAGTCACGAGGACTCAGCAATCTCACACCAGCGAGATCAAGACTATTTAAGCTTATAGGAAAGGACGGGGTAATGAGGTGGAGCTGCAGCAAGCACTAAGCATATATGGTGGCTAACATACGCAAATAAGAGCGAGAAGAGGAGCAACGGAATGGTCGTCAACTAGTAATGATCAAGAAGTGATCCTGAACTCCTTCTTACATCAGACATAGCCCAAAAGCCGTGTTCACTTCCCGGACTCCGCCGAAAAGAGACCATCACGGCTACACACGCGGTTGATGCGTTTTAATCAAGTCGAGTGTCAAATTCTCTACAACCGGATATTAACAAATTCCCATCTGCCACATAACCGCGGGCACGGCTTTCGAAAGATAATACCCTGCAGGGGTGTCCCAACTTAGCCCATTATAAGCTCTCACGGTCAACGAAGGATATTCCTTCTCCCAGGAAGACCCGATCAGTCTCGGAATCCCGGTTTACAAGACATTTCAACAATGGTAAAACAAGACCAGCAAAGCCGCCCGATGTGCCGACAAATCCCGATAGGAGCTGCACACATCTCATTTTCAGGGCACACCGGATAAGCAAGATGTCGGGTTGGCATAGACCCTGGTTGCCCAGGGGGCGCCGGACATCGCTCGGTTTGGACTAGCACTCGAAGGAGCACTGGCCCGGGGGTTTAAATAAAGATGACCCTTGAGTCTGCAGAACCCAAGGGAAGAAGGCTTAGGTAAGCAAATGGTAAAACCAAGGTTGGGCCTTGCTGGAGGAGTTTTATTCAAAGCGAACTGTCAAGGGGGTCCCATAAATCACCCAACCGCGTAAGGAACGCAAAATCAAGGAACATAACACCGGTATGACGGAAACTAGGGCGGCAAGAGTGGAACAAAACACCAGGCATAAGGCCGAGGCTTCCACCCTTTACCAAGTATATAGATGCATTAATTAAATAAGAGATATTGTCATATCCCAACATATCCATGTTCCAACATGGAACCAGCTTCAACTTCACCTGCAACTAGCAACGCTATAAGAGGGGCTGAGCAAAAGCGGTAAAGGTGGGTTAGAGGCTTGACATGGCAATATGGGAGGCATGATATAGCAAGTGGTAGGTAGCACAGCATAGCAAAAGAACAAACAACTAGCAAAGCAAAGATAGAAGTGATTTCGAGGGTATGGCCATCTTGCCTGAGATCCCGCTAGGAAGAAGAACGAGTACATGAAGAAGACAAACGGACGTAGTCGAACAAATCCTCACAAACGCGACGTTATCGGAACTAACCCAAAGAAGCAACGCCGGAAAGAAGCAAACAACATGATAAACAACCATCACATAAACATGGCATGATGCACAATCAAGTATGATGCATGTCCGGTTTAAAGAGGCATGGCATGGCAAAGTGCACAAACAAAACTACAAGTTAAGTGGAGCTCAATATGCAACGAGTTGCATATTGACGAAACACCACATTCAAGTTATTTAGTTCGCTCTTGTTTATGTACCCAACAATATTAAATGTTATTAAACATGGAAAAAGGTGAAGCATAAGTAAACTAACTATTTAGGCAAGTTTAAATAAGGCCGGAACAACAAATAACAATTCCGGAAAATCCTCATATGCATATTTTGGTTATGGTACTGTTCTGCCATAAATGCAATTTTAATGTTGCTAAACAGCAAAGTAAAGTGTACCAAGTTAAACTAGGCATTTTTCTACCCCATCTACATATAAAGTTTATTTAAATCCGAGCTACGGTTATTTAGTTATGAAATAAATCATTTTAACATGGCATTTAAGCAAAATTAAACAAACAACAAGGTTAAACATTTTAAACATGGATGAAAGTGGCATATTATGAAACTAGACAAAATTCTAAGCACTTTTCATATCTAAATCATTTTAATCTGATGCACCATTTGTGAGTTATTAAATGCATGATCTAGAGGGACTATTCTGCAAAACTGGCAGTCTCAGGATTAATAGGCAAATTCGCAGACAGGGAAAAAATGCTATCGGGCCGAAACTGCAGGCTGGCCCAACAGGAGGAAAAACAAGAGGGGCGCTGGGGGCAGCTCACCCATGGCCAAGCCCAGCTGCGGATGCGGTGGCCCACGCGGCAGGGCAAGGCGCGGCTGGGCCCTGGCGCTCGTCCACGCTGGCGGGATCGAACGAGGAGGTCGAGGCGGCACGGTCAACGCTCCAGGACGAGCGGTTCTTGGCGCTGGTCTCGTCCTCGAAGTAGAGGAAGCAGGGGAAGCAGGGCGGCGATGGTGCTGGCGGTCTCCGGTGGGGCGGCGCGGCGATCTGAAGGTGGGGATGCAAGGCCTCGCCAGATCTGGCGGAGACGGCGACGAACGGAGCAGGGCGGCGGCAGGAGCTGCAAGGCCATGGCACGGGAAGAATTTAGAGGGGATGTAGCAGGAAAGAGAGAACACAAGGGAAGGAGAGCAGCGGCAGGGCTCACCAGAGCACGAGCGGGCGGCGAGGACGAAGCAGAGGCGACCCGAGGTGGCAGGTGACTAGGGCGGCGCGGCTCCATCTCCATGGACAAGCAGCCATGGTTTGTTTCCTGTGAAGAGAAGCGAGAGAGATGAGAGATTCTGAGAGAGCGTTGCCGGTGAGCAAGAAAAAGCAGAGGGGAGGATGGAGAAGAAGGGCACGGTCCTGCTAGAGGTGGTCGTCGGTGGTGTGGTTCGTCGGGGCAGCGGGTCGCGAGGAGGAGGAGCGCTCGGGCATCTCCCGTGCGGTGGCTTGGGCAGAGGAGACAAAGGGAGCAAAGGCCGTGGCCTCGATCCAACCTGGATCAAGCGTCGGCTGGCTGCGGGAGAGCTCGAGGTCGGGCATGCGGCTGCGCATGGGAGGCTAGGAATGGAGCGGCGCAAAGAACAAGGGAGGTGGTCGGAGGGTGAGAGAGGATCTGGATCAGGCGCTGGCTCTGGTTGGTGGATTTTTGGATCGGGGGCGATCCCAAGGAAGAGAGGAGCAGCGGCGGGGAGGATTTGATGGATGGATGGGACAGGGCTAGGGTTAGACTATATATGTATGTAGGGAATTAGGGTAGGGTTAACCCGGTCCGTCCGATCCTAATCGGGCGGTCGAGAAAAATAGGCTAGGAAGTCCAAATAAGAAAACGGAGATGTTTAATAGATGTTAGGGGATGATTCGGACCCAACGGTAACGATAGTCCGGTTCGGGTTCGGGGAAGTTTTCGGACACGGACGAGGGGGTCAGTGCACTGTGCAGAAAGGGCCAAACGGCCGGACCACAAAAGAACGGCTGGACCGAGAAAGGTCAACGGAGGCGATGAAGAAGCGGCAACTACGAGCAGATGCAAGTTTTAAAAACAAATGACGGCAACGAGCGCCGATGCAATGCAAATGATGACATGATGAATGCAACAAACAAGCGAAACACATGACAACGACGAAAAACATGGAAGCCATCTGGAGCGTCGGTCTCGGGGCGTTACAACACTCCACCACTACAAGAGGATCTCGTCCCGAGATCTAGGATGGCACCGGAGACAAACAGAAGAGGAATAGGTAAAACAAAGTTGCTTCTTGACAAACGAGTGAAACCACGAACCTTGAGAGGTCGCAAAGCTTGAAGAAATGACACGACAGAGGTGAACAAAATTTAAAACACTCCGTTCAGCAAGAGGAACAAGGAACATTACAAGAACCTTGTAGGTTGAAAAACATGGAAATAAGAGCTTCACGAACGAAAAGAATATGACCACACCGATAGAAAAGAGAAACAAGGAACACCATGTGAACTTTGGAGTTTGCAAAGCTATGAATGACGAGAACAATGGACGAGAAGTACGTGCAAGCACTCCGGTTGAAACGAGATGTACAAGGAACGATAAGGATCAATTACGATAACGCTCCGGTTGGAAAATGGAAGAGATAGAATATGAACTTGGCAAAATGAAAGCACTTGGATGAGACTTCGGTTAAAAGAGGAATGATAGACACAACACTCCGGTTAAATGGATTAGTAAGAAAAGAACACGATCCTCACAATTCGAGATGATGAGCGCAGAGAACAACATCACCATGCCTCCGGAAGAAAAAAATAGAAGATAGATCATTGGAATAAAGGAATGGAGAAGAAAATGCCAACTTCTGCCACCAATGATCTTGGAAAGCACCCTTCCAAGAAGGTTAGAGCGGAGTTGTTGGAAAAACCAACAACGAAACGAATAAGCTTGTAGTGGGCTTATGGAAAACTTCTCAAGATAGAGGCGAAATTCTGCCACTACGGAAACAACTAATATAATTGATAACACCAACGAGATGAAAAACTTCTTTCACCAAGAGGATATGAGAAAACTTGGATCATTGATAAGCACCATAATAGCAACATTCCTTAGGGAAGGCTTTAGGTGAAACATGACACAAGATAAATCCAATGAAGAGATTGGTGGATTTAAAGTATCTCATTCTTGCCAACATGTGAATCATAAAAAGCAAACTCAAATTGTCAAGAATGACATAACACCACCTCAAATGATAAGGTAGAACGAATTGCACTTCGGAATGCAAGATGAAGAATACTTGAGCTCCTCTGAAAAGAATCTCGATGAACACTTCGAGAAGGAATTAAATCCTTGATGAACCATCATGTAGAGCCTCCATGAAGAACTCCGATAATAAAAGGATGATATAAAGAAAGAGAAATTGAAAACACAAGGTGAATTCTTGCAATGATTTAGATGGAGATTCAGGACGATATAATGAGAAAACTTTGAACTCTGAAAAGAAAGATGAACAAATGAAAACAAGAATTTTGATGAACCTCCGGAATAAGGAATTGAATTTACTCGATGAAACAAGAATAAGAATTACATTATGCTCATCCTTCACCAATTAAATTGATGATAAGCAATGGATTTGTCATACTACTTATTCTCGTAGAAAGGATTAAGATAGATATGGCGCAAACTTGGGAAGGTCTTCATCGAACCACCAGTAGGATTGAAACAACGAATAAATTGATATGATAACGAAGGAAGAGAAATCTTGAACGAACCACCGCGAGTATTGAAAACAATTGAAGAAAAGAGGACAAAACACCGTAAGAATTAAAGAACGCGCGAAAATACTCGAGGGAATTTAGATACATGAGAACGAATAGATCACGAGCTGACTAGAGGATACTTGAACGATGCACCGGGAGAATATGGAGATGAACGAAGAGACATCAATTTAGAATAATTGGAGAACGAAGCTGAAAACTTAGAATGAAGAAATCTTCTGAAATGATGGCCTTTGGATGATCAAGAAATGAAAACAACTCTGAAATGCTCCGGATGGGTAAGAAAAGAATTGCGCGATTGGAAACAATTTGAGAGGATGGCAACAAGTTAGAACCATGAATCTTCAAGAGAACGGACCAAGATTCAAGAGAAATTCTTCTTCGTTCTTCAAATGTTGAGAATGATGACGAGAAACACCACCATGAATTTTTAGGCACTCCGGAATGAAAATTAGAAAGGTTGAACCAATGATGAAAAGAATTTGAAAGATCTTGGAGAAAGACATATGACTGATGATAACCCATTCTTACGTCAAACTTTGAAAAGAATTTTAGAAGCTCCGGGAAAATTAGAAGAGTCAGGTAAGATCCTGGGAAAATACCTGTGGGTTAGGGCCCACTCAAAAGAAACAACGTTGGAATGATTTAAAAGAAAGATTGCGCCGGTCGAATTAAATGGCTCAAAAGAGATAACAACCTCGAGATAGCTTGAACGGATTGGGAATGGAAATGTGAATCTTCTGAGATATCTTGTACACTCCGGAACCAATGAAAATAGTGAGAGGTGAATGATTGAGAGGTGCACCGGTATGAGAAAAACATTTCAAACCAGGAAAAGATATGATCAACACTGTAAGCTTGAATTTGATCCACCGGAGAAGAAAAAGAACGAAGGATAATAAACTTGAAGAACATCTTCATGAGAACCACCGGGTAAGAACATTGATTGAAAAGAATGGAGAAACTTCACATCCATAAGATGGGTACATGATTAAGAAATCTGAGTCCTTGAAGAAAGAGGGTGGGAGGGCGGGAAAACAAAGGCAACTTGGGGCAGATGGAATAAACACCGTTGAGAAAACTTATAATTGATCTTCCGGATGGGGAGAATGATGGGATCATCTCGAAGAGAAACGCACCGGTTGGAAATAGAATTAAGATGACACTCTTGATGACCAAGAAGGATTAACACTCCCATAGAAACATGAGAACACCACTTGGAAAAGGTATGGAATCAACACTTGACATTGAAGCAACTCGAATACCACAACTTAAAACAAAACAAAGGATTGGCTCGCAAAATAAGCCACAAACAAACATATGATAGATCCCATATCGTATCATGTGTCTGTTGGAAAGATATTCTAGGAGCTACTTGAATTCCCACTTATAAACTCCCGAAACTTCCTGGTTATGCAATCTGGTGTTGGGGATACAGGGGACACAATATATCTCACCCAAACTAACAATACCTAGATCCAGATGTATCCATCCTTCAACACATAACCAAGAAACCTTCGGAAATCATTTACCTCAACCTTCGAAAAGCATCAGTTATACGAGTTATGGCAATACTCCCGAACTCCCGCCCCAGTACTGGGTGGCGTCGAGGTGATCTCACCAACAACTGCATAAAAGAGATTTTTGATGTCGGCGAAACTCAGGTATTCCAGAACTGCAACGATAAAATTGTGACGACAACACCTCGGAGCTCAACTCCCCGGGACACTGCCACAACCCCTAAATGTCAGGAGGCACCAAGAACAATGTTCTCGTCACAAAACCATTGGAACGATTCCAAGATACCCGCGTGATCCTAAATTTTTTTTCGTGAAATTTGAGGAGAGGAGAGTCAAAACTTCTATGTCAGGGGGCCTCACCAGAGCGATGAAGGGACTGAGGAGTAAAAAGAATCCTACTCTCCGATATATATAATCCTAAGACTCAAAACAATTTTTGTTCTAGACTCAACAACGCCAGCGATTCGATCAAGTAGGGGGCTCCTAAGTCGGGGATGGCTCTGATACCAACTTGTAACGCCCATGATGCGGCTATATCTCCCACGTGTCGAGGCACGACTTAGAGGCATAACCGCATTGTGGTTTTGTCGCAAGAAGGGTCATCTTCACACAATCCCATGTAATGAATAAGAATGGGATAAAGAGTTGGCTTACAATCGCCACTTCACACAATACATAAATTTAATTCATACATCATCCAAAATCCACACATAGACCGACTACGGCCAAATCCAAATGAAAATAAGATAACCCCAAATGCTAGATCCCTGATCGTCCCCAACTAGGCACCACTACTGATCATCAGGAAACGAAACATAGTAACGACCAAGTTCTTCATCGAGCTCTCGCTTGAGCTGGGTAGCATCGTCTGCACTGGTATCATCGGCACCTGCAACTATTTTGGTAGAATCTGTGAGTCACGAGGACTCAGCAATCTCACACCCGCGAGATCAAGACTATTTAAGCTTATAGGAAAGGACGGGGTAATGAGGTGGAGCTGCAGCAAGCACTAAGCATATATGGTGGCTAACATACGCAAATAAGAGCGAGAAGAGGAGCAACGGAACGGTCGTCAACTAGTAATGATCAAGAAGTGATCCTGAACTCCTTCTTACGTCAGACATAGCCCAAAAGCCGTGTTCACTTCTCGGACTCCGCCGAAAAGAGACCATCACGGCTACACACGCGGTTGATGCGTTTTAATCAAGTCGAGTGTCAAGTTCTCTACAACCGGATATTAACAAATTCCCATCTGCCACATAACCGCGGGCACGGCTTTCGAAAGATAATACCCTGCAGGGGTGTCCCAACTTAGCCCATTATAAGCTCTCACGGTCAACGAAGGATATTCCTTCTCCCAGGAAGACCCGATCAGTCTCGGAATCCCGGTTTACAAGACATTTCAACAATGGTAAAACAAGACCAGCAAAGCCGCCCGATGTGCCGACAAATCCCGATAGGAGCTGCACATATCTCGTTCTCAGGGCACACCGGATAAGCAAGATGTCGGGTTGGCATAGACCCTGGTTGCCCAGGGGGCGCCGGACATCGCTCGGTTTGGACTAGCACTCGAAGGAGCACTGGCCCGGGGGTTTAAATAAAGATGACCCTTGAGTCTGCAGAACCCAAGGGAAGAAGGCTTAGGTAGGCAAATGGTAAAACCAAGGTTGGGCCTTGCTAGAGGAGTTTTATTCAAAGCGAACTGTCAAGGGGGTCCCATAAATCACCCAACCGCGTAAGGAACGCAAAATCAAGGAACATAACACCGGTATGACGGAAACTAGGGCGGCAAGAGTGGAACAAAACACCAGGCATAAGGCCGAGGCTTCCACCCTTTACCAAGTATATAGATGCATTAATTAAATAAGAGATATTGTCATATCCCAACATATCCATGTTCCAACATGGAACCAGCTTCAACTTCACCTGCAACTAGCAACACTATAAGAGGGGCTGAGCAAAAGCGGTAAAGGTGGGTTAGAGGCTTGACATGGCAATATGGGAGGCATGATATAGCAAGTGGTAGGTAGCGCAACATAGCAATAGAACAAACAACTAGCAAAGCAAAGATAGAAGTGATTTCGAGGGTATGGTCATCTTGCCTGAGATCCCGCTAGGAAGAAGAACGAGTCCATGAAGAAGACAAACGGACGTAGTCGAACAAATCCTCTGAAACGCGACGTTATCGGAACTAACCCGAAGAAGCAACACCGGAAAGAAGCAAACAACATGATAAACAACCATCACATAAACATAGTATGATGCACGATCAAGTATGATGCATGTCCGGTTTAAAGAGGCATGGCATGGCAAAGTGCACAAACAAAACTACAAGTTAAGTGGAGCTCAATATGCAACGAGTTGCATATTGACGAAACACCACATTCAAATTATTTAGTTCACTCTTGTTTATGTACCCAACAATATTAAATGTTATTAAACATGGAAAAAGGTGAAGCATAAGTAAACTAACTATTTAGGCAAGTTTAAATAAGGCCGGAACAACAAATAACAGTTCCGGAAAATCCTCATATGCATATTTTGGTTATGGTACTGTTCTGCCATAAATGCAACTTTAATGTTGCTAAACAGCAAAGTAAAGTGTACCAAGTTAAACTAGGCATTTTTCTACCCCATCTACATATAAAGTTTATTTAAATCCGAGCTATGGTTATTTAGTTATGAAATAAATCATTTTAACATGGCATTTAAGCAAAATTAAACAAACAACGAGGTTAAAAATTTTAAGCATGGATGAAAGTGGCATATTATGAAACTAGATAAAATTCTAAGCACTTTTCATATCTAAATCATTTTAATCCGATGCACCATTTGTGAGTTATTAAATGCATGATCTAGAGGAACTATTCTGCAAAACTGGCAGTCTCAGGATTAATAGGCAACTTCGCAGACAGGGAAAAAATGCTATCGGGCCGAAACTGCAGGCTGGCCCAACAGGAGAAAAAAACAAGAGGAGCGCTGGGGGGCAGCTCACCCATGGCCAAGCCCAGCTGGGGATGCGGTGGCCCACGCGGCAGGGCAAGGCGCGGCTGGGCCCTGGCGCTCGTCCACGCTGGCGGGATCGAACAAGGAGGTGGAGGGGGCGCGGTCAATGCTCCAGGACGAGCGGTTCTTGGCGCTGGTCTCGTCCTCGAAGTAGAGGAAGCAGGGGAAGCATGGCGGCGATGGTGCTGGCGGTCTCCGGTGGGGCGGCGCGGCGATCTGAAGGTGGGGATGCAAGGCCTCGCCAGATCTGGCGGAGACGGCGACGAACGGAGCAGGGCGGCGGCAGGAGCTGCAAGGCCATGGCACGGGAAGAATTTAGAGGGGATGCAGCAGGAAAGAGAGAACACAAGGGAAGGAGAGCAGCGGCAGGGCTCACCGGAGCACGAGCGGGCGGCGAGGACGAAGCAGAGGCGACCCGAGGTGGCAGGTGACCAGGGCGGCGCGGCTCCATATCCATGGACAAGCAGCCATGGTTTGTTTCCTGTGAAGAGAAGCGAGAGAGATGAGAGATTCTGAGAGAGCGTTGCCGGCAAGCAAGAAGAAAGCAGAGGGGAGGATGGAGAAGAAGGGCACGGTCCTGCTAGAGGTGGTCGTCGGCGGTGTGGTTCGTCGGGCGGCGGGTCGCGAGGAGGAGGAGCGCTCGGGCATCTCCCGTGCGGTGGCTTGGGCAGAGGAGACAAAGGGAGGAAAGGCCGTGGCCTCGATCCAAGCTGGATCAAGCGCCGGCTACCTGCGGGAGAGCCCGAGGTCGGGCATGCGGCTGCGCGTGGGAGGCTAGGAATGGAGCGGCGCGGAGAACAAGGGAGGTGGTCGGAGGACGAGAGAGGATCTGGATCAGGCGCTGGCTCTGGTTGGTCGATTTTTGGATCGGGAGCTATCCCAAGGAAGAGAGGAGCAGCGGCGGGGAGGATTTGATGGATGGATGGGACAGGGCTAGGGTTAGACTATATATATAGGTAGGGAATTAGGGTAGAGTTAACCCGGTCCGTCCGATCGTAATTGGGCGGTCGAGAAAAATAGGCTAGGAAGTCCAAATAAGATAATGGAGATGTTTAATAGATGTTAGGGGATGATCCGGACCCAACGGTAACGATAGTCCGGTTCGGGTTCGGGGAAGTTTTCGGACACGGGCGAGGGGGTCAGTGCATTGTGCAGAAAGGGCCAAACGGCCGGACCACAAAAGAACGGCTGGACCGAGAAAGGTCAACGGAGGCGATGAAGAAGCGACAACTACGAGCGGATGCAAGTTTTAAAAACAAATGACGGCAACGAGCGCCGATGCAATGCAAATGATGACATGATGAATGCAACAAACAAGCGAAACACATGACAACGACGAAAAACATGGAAGCCGTCTGGAGCGTCGGTCTCGGGGCGTTACATAAGTTTCCATGTTCGTTGGCAAATAAAATGGAGAAAAATTATGAACAACATAGATGGTAATAAATTATCATATTTCCATTTAATATAAGGCATGATTATTTAACATAATGATATTCTATCGAGCTATCGAGCTAAAATCGAGCGAGCCAACATTGGCTCAAGATCGGCTCGTTTCTCGGTCGAGCTACATAAAGTGTTCAAACTCAGCTTGTTTCTTTTCGAGTCGATCTCGAGTCGAGTCAAAAAACGAGTCGATCTCGAGCGGCTCACGAGCCTCGAGCTTTTCTTGCAGCCCTACCCCTGGTTGGAAACCCTAAGGGGGTCGTTGCCCCCCGAGGGGCCGCCGCCGCCCCCCCCTTTAGATGGGATCTCCAAGGGGGCATGCGCCCCCCTAGCCCCTATATATAGTGGAGGGGAGGGAGGGCAGCCGCACCCTAAGCCCTGGCGCCTCCCTCTCCCTCCCGTGACACCTCTTCCTCCTCCAGTAGCGCTTGGCGAAGCCCTGCTGGAATCCCGCTGCTTCCACCACCACGCCGTCGTGCTACTGGATCTCCATCAACTTCTCCTTTCCCCTTGCTGGATCAAGAAGGAGGAGACGTCTCCGCTCCGTACATGTGTTGAACGCGGAGGTGCCGTCCGTTCGGCGCTAGGATCATCGGTGATTTGGATCACGACGAGTACGACTCCATCAACCCCGTTCTCTTGAACGCTTCCGCTCGCGATCTACAAGGGTATGTAGATGCACTCCTCTCTCTCTCGTTGCTAGATGACTCCATAGATTGATCTTGGTGGTGCGTAGAAAATTTTAAATTTCTGTTACGATCCCCAACAGATCTCTCAACATCAATCGATCTCGTCAAGATGTGTCAGGGCATGAACCGAATGGGATGTCAAAACTAAGACGGGAAGCGACACGTAGTGGAGGTAAAGTGAAACTTTAAACGAACTATTTGTTTGTATGCATGTGGGACAAATTAGAACATTGGAAATATAAGCGTGGTCTAGGCCCACATGCGAATGATACTCGGCGGAATGTTCAAATGAGGCATGCGGGAGGATGGACTCGACCGGAGGGCGGCATAATCGATGGAGAAGAGGGTTGGAGAGGAATGAGAAATAAGCAACGCCACATGATTATACTTGAACGGCTCAAATAAACAATAAGTTGTCTCGTTTTCCCTTCCGTGTTGGTCACGGAGTAAGATACTCCCTCCATTTTTATTTACTCTGCATATTAGGTTTGACTGAAGTCCAACTTCATAAAATTTGACCAAATTTATAGAAAAAATATGAACATTTACAATAGCAAATCTATATGATGTGAAAGTATATTCAGTAATGAATCTAATGGTATTGATTTGTTATTGTATATGTTATTACTTCTATCTATAAACTTTGTCAAAGTTTACAAAGTTTGACTTTGCGCAAAGCTAAAATGCGGAGTAAATAAAAACAGAGGGAGTACGCAGGGACTAGTATAGTTACTACTGCCGGAACATGGTAAGTTGGACCCCTTAATGCGGGCACGGACCGGGCACACCTCAATTATTCCTTCAAACTGTCGGACACCTACATTAGCTCACCATCAGGCTACTTAATTAAGTGTTACGCTTCACTAGTTGAAAAGGAAAAGGGTGGTACCATACCCAAATCCACCACACTTGGGGCTAGGGTAACAACTTGGTACTGTACCACATTTGAACCAGGGCACAAAAACCACCTGTTCTGCGCCTAATGCACAACGCGGAGCACTAACACTCGAATTTGGCTGGGAAAACAGGGAAACCGACATGTGGGGCACACCTGTCAGGACGACGTGGCGCGGACTAGTCCAATGGAGGAGCTGGCCCACGACCTCCTCGCCACCGACAACCGTTCATGTGGGTCGTGGGGGCCAGCAACGTGGCGCAGCTCCCGCACCGCCTCTGGACACGACGACTGCGATGAGCGACGCACTCATCATCGCTGGACACGGTCGGCTTCAGTGGGCCGATGGTGGCATTAGCGCTGTGGCACGACCAGCAGATCAACACCCGGCTCGTCGAGGATGCACAGGGCGCCGAAGTGCGCGCGCGCCGTGATGCGTCCGTGGAGTGGTGTAGCGCGGCCAACTGCATCCCCAGGACCTGAGACCATGCCGGGTCGTCTTACTTTTTCAATGACATGTGGGGATCGCATGTGAGCAAAGGGCATCTCCAACGTTGCGATGACCACACCTGACTACCCTGGCACACAAAAAAACCTCGTCCCTCACGCCGTCGCGTGGTGTGTTCCCAGCCGGCGCCAGCTGCCCGCATTCATGTTGTTCGTCCGTATGCCGTCATTAAGAGGCTCGGTGCCCGAGGAACCAACTCCGAGGACTCAATGACGCACACGGACGCTTGGCCTCACCGGAATGCGCTACTTAAAGTGGCAACGCCAAGCTAAACTCCACACCATAGTGCATCGTCCTGCTACCTGGCACCACATCCGCCATGACTGCGAGCGCGAACGCTCTGCGGGAGAGCTTGTCTTCAGGGATGAAGCTCGAGGTCGCCCTCGCTCAAGTCGCCGCTCGCGATGCAATAGCGGCGTAGCCGGACGCGGACGTGACCGCACAAGCGGTGGCCACGCTGGCGGCCGACGACGGGAGCACCGTCAGCCACGCGTCCTACTTGCCGCCGTCCGATGTCCGGAACCGCCAAGGTCGGGGACTCCTTCGACGATGAGTAGGGAATGGGAGGCGGCAGGGCATGGTGTGCCAACTGGCCGGTCCGTCTCCCGTGTTCTACTCTTCCTCGCCGGAGACCGCACCTTCACTTCACGGGTCTTGAACCCCGCCCCCGTACATGGAGATCACAGATGGAGGACGTCGGTCACCGCCGTAGAATAGGTTTAGGGTCGGGTTTCTTTTATTTTTCTGTCCTATAAAAGTTTGAAATGTAATGAAAATCTGCCCTGTTTGCATTAATCTCGTCCGGTGTATATGAACTTTCACAATAATAGTAAGATATATTGTAGGAGTATATGGAATGATGATTCATTTTTGTGTGTATAAACTTAGAAGGTTTGACCCGACACAAAGCTAACATGCGAAGTAAATAAACACATAAGGTCTATATACACAATTTATCTTAGGCACTCCAATAGTATGTCCACTACACATTCACGCATTTCAACCCTTTCTACATCTACGGGAACCCACGAAAGGGTTAACGTAAATTGCCTATCTCTCTCCCCCTGATTTTCATGGTGGTGGGCCCCTTCCTCCACCAATCTACAATCAACAGCTCACACGTTTCACATTACTTTAATTACTTAACTGGGATTACATAGGTGTAGCATTACTCGTCCTAAAAAAACCAACTAAGCCAACCTCCCAGCATATCGCATGGGAAAAGACCCGGACGCGCCGTTTTAGTCGGGATTACCGGATTACTAGTAGAAGTATCGATGGATCGCGCGAAGCACCAAGTTTTTTTAGGGGGCGAAGCACCCAGTTTAAAAGGAAAAAGGTGGTACACTCACAGCACCCCTGTCGCGGTCATATTGCACCCCACACATGGTCGGTCCTGCACACGGCTCACGCAAACGGAAGCGCTTCGGCTTGCCTCTTCACTGACACATGGACTACACTAGAAGAAACCGACCGTGTTCAATGCAAAGCATGAAAACTGTGATGCGCCAAAGAGGCTCACCGCCGATGAGTTGCAAGTGGAATTAGAGAAGGTCGGTCATATTACACCAGGAAACCATCCTGATAATGGTAGCGGGAAAAGAGGCGTGGCAGGGCAGAAGAGAGATTATTGTTTACCCGCAGGTCCACTTTGTGGGACTTGGAGTATTGGAAAGATTTGGATCTGCGGCATAATCTTGATGTGATGCACATCGAGAAAAATATATGTGATAGCATTATCGGCACACTTCTTAATATTGAAGGCAAGATGAAAGATACCTTAAAATCTAGGATTGATTTGACACAGCTGGGTATCAGACATGATTTGCAGGTGAAAGATGAAGGTAAACCATGGGATATGGCACTGGCTGTGTACGTCTTGGACAAGGTAAAAAGAAAAGAATTCTGCGTGGTCCTGCCACGTGTGAGATTCCCAGCTTCCAACCTTGAAAGGAGATTCAGTGCAGATGGAAACAAGGTACACGGGTTGAAAACTCATGACTGCCACGTCCTACTTCAAAGGGTTTTACCTGTTATCCTTAGAGGATTGGGCCGCCCTGACTTATACAGAGTAGTTGTAGAGTTGGGACAATTCTTCAGGGAACTCTGTAGTAGAAATATCAGGATAGATGCTTTGGAGCGTCTTAGAGACAAGATACCAACTATCCTATGCGACCTTGAGAAGATATATCCTCCAGCCTTCTTTGATGTGATGATGCATTTGGCTATTCATCTACCTGATGAGGCACTACTTAGAGGTCCAGTACAGTATGGCTGGATGTACCCTATTGAAAGGCGGCTAGGCACTTTCAAGGGCTATGTTAGGAACAGAGCTAGACCCGAGGGTTCCATTGCAGAGGCCTACATTGCTATAGAAGCATTGACATTTTGCTCAAAATACATTGAAACAGCTGATCAGCTTGCAAAGAGGTGGGTGAAGACAATCCCGGGCTCAATGTTTTCGATTGTTCTGTTCGAGTTACAGGGAAGAGTCGACAAGACGACAAACCTAAAGATTTGGACAAAATGGTTTGGTATGTGTTGAATAACTATCCTGAGATACTACCTTATATCAAGTAAGTGCTAAGTACTGCAGCTTATACATCGTAATCTACTAAACTTGTAGCACACTATTCTTATATATTTAGATATTTGACGCGAACACTATGTTGTGCAGCATCTACAAAAAGGAATTACTGCCGCAAAATCCAGGAAACATTGACAAACTGGTTATGGCAGGATTTGCAAAATGGTTCAAGAGCCATGTAAGCTTTTGAATTGCACTGTCAGTTTTTTAATATATTGAGTACATAAGATGATCAGCTTGTCTATTTTCTAACCATAGGTTAAGAAGATGCGGGAGGATGGGCAGGCAGTTGATGATGCCCTTTACGCACTAGCAATGGGTCATGATACTTGGGTAAGACATTATGAATCTTAAGTCGTTGGAGATGTGCGCTACAACACCCTTGCACGCAACGAAGGCAGGAAGACACAAAACAGTGCCATTGTGAGCACGGATACATACGACAGAGAGATAACTGAAATGTACGCTAACATAACAGACATTGTTCAGTTGCAGTATTACTCCAGTTTCGAGGTTCATCGGTGTGTGGTTCTGTTGTGCTGTCGTTAGTATAACCTGTTTTCCAGGATCGTAAAACCCAGAGCTGATGATTATTTCAAATCCATCAATGTCAAGGCGGCGTACCGGACCAACGAGCCTTTTATTTTGGCAAATCAAGCAACACAGATATTTTTCTTGGAAGACACATTTGCACGTAGCGATGACTGGAGAGTATTGTAAAGGTTTGAGCAGAGGAATCCATTTAATGAAGTTGCACAACAAGATGATGCTTACACTACTCCTGATGTATAAGATTCCACAGATGTTCCTAATATCTTTGAGAACCATCACGTCAATGACGCTGTCGAAAAGATTGCATGTCGGGCTATGGACATACAAGAGTTGATCAAGAAGAAGCCAACGTTCGAGGACATTGAGGATGAAGAACATGACACTGTGGGGAATTACGATTCAGACTGATACACATGGCGAAGATGTTGACGCTGCTGCTGCGGATGATGATTAGATTGCTTTTGTCGTATTTGCCTGTCAGAAGACTTTTTTATCTACTATGTGAAATTGTGTTTGCCATGACAACTGAAACCTGATGAACTTGTTGTTGCTGTGGGAACATCACTTATTATGTATGTTGATTTGTGTTTGGTGATTGTATGACGACTAAAACATGATGACATTGTTGTTTAGTTGTACTCATATTTGGCTGTGAAACTTGAATTTGATGACATAGTTTGTTGTTGGACTGCAATTTGCTCGACGTCTTCGAATGGGAACAAAGCGGACCCGACAGGGCCTCTGCTAATTTATTTATTTATTGGCAAAAGGGCCTCTGCTATTTATTTATTTATGAGCAAAAGGGGATACCCCCCCATTTCCGTTAATAGAAATCATTAGATGTTCATAACACTACGCGCAGCCTGCTAAACATGTTTCATTCATTACTAGTTTCAGCAAAATGCTCATGCCATAGCCACTGAATACATCACGAGTGCTACATATACTACAAATAAAGAGACAATCATCCTAGAGAGCACATCGATTTTGCCCATTATCTTCACAAGCTCTTTCATCTCCTCATTGCTGTCAAGGCCGTTCAGCAGCTGTTGCTTGGCCATGATCAGAGGAACTGCAACTTTAACCTTCTGCTCTGCATCTTCCTCTTCTGCCGTTCCTTCAGTTACTTGTCCAACACCCCAACCTGCTGGTATTCGGATTCCTTGTCTAACCAAATAATCAGCGTACTTGCATTCCCCCACATCAGCAACTTCCCAGAAATACAAATCACACGAATCTTCCCTTTTCTGCACGAATCAAATTGGAAGATCATCAACCAAACTATTAAAAAAATCAGCAATTGAAAGCAGCAGAACAACACTTAAACATATTATTACCCCATGATTCGGTCATTTGTAGAAGACTCAGCCATGGTTGAGGATTGTGGTTGAGACGCGACGGATGACTCTGCGTGATTTGCAGCAGTGGCACCACACCAATGGCAGCGGGTTGCGATGAGCAACCAGCTGCAGTGCATGTGCCGGCAGGGGTGTGATGAGACCCAGAGGCGATGGTACGGGTGGCGACTTGGCGCATATCTGGTTGTTGCCTGCTTAAAAGCAGGTGGACGAGCAGCCAGCGGACATGGTTTCTGCGGCCAGAGCTTCTGATGTTAGGTAGAGTAAGTAGAGAAGAGGAGAAGCGAATGTTGGATATGTCAGTTTCATTACTTGCTGAGTAGCATAGCACCATATATAGTCGTAGTCTAGGTTTGGACCCGAACCAGCTACAAGAGCACATCTCTCTTTTTTTCTAAAACTCAGCAACGTCTCTTTACTGGTACACTAGCTTGTTCTGTACGCCTTCTCAAGTCTTTGGTTTTCTTTCTTTTTTGCGAGGAAGGAAGGAGGACAAAATTGAGAGTTCCTGGGACTCGAACCCAAGACCTCTCGGTTGAAAACCAAGGGTGCTAGTCACTTATGTGGCGAACGTTCCCTGGGAGGAGGACGGCAGACAAACGCATTTTCCTCATAGTTTTAGTTGTGAGCAAGATCGAATGGTCGCAGTTTCGGGAATGTTATCAGGCGAACGAGCCCAGTTTTTATTTTCTTCCTATATAAAAAAAGTATGCTACTTGGTGTCGGCTTAGTCAACAAACGAGTGTGCCAACCTTGACCGTTGGATTGACATTCAACGTTTGTCGTGTTTCTTCAGTCTCTTCTTCCTCCAGCCGCCAAAGCCAAACCAGTGCCGGCGGGACCGCCTGCTCCCGCCTCCCACGGTTGGCTGTGTTGTCGCGCATGCATCGTGGCCACATCGCACAATAAAACTCTGCGCATCTTCCTCGGATCCTGTTCGTTCCCGTTCGAGGCCTCACCATCGTCCTCCGCCTTGGTTTGCTCGCCGCGGTGCCGCCGTCCGGTGTTGTCAACATGGTCAACAACCGAGAGGAATAAGGAGATGACTGTACATGGTAAGGATGACAGTAGGGACCCTGCAGTGTGTGCAGTAATTTTTTTTGGGACGGAGAAGGGTATCAACTGGGTTGTGCGGGAGCTGTGGCCCGTCTAGCCCGGGCTTTTATTTCATATGTTTACCACATGACGAGTCCAGTTTGTTTTTTCCTTTCTGAAAATGGCTAGCCTAGCTATTTTTTTCCACAATAACCAACGTAGGCCTACTTGCTTTTCTACGCCCTGCTGGGCTGGAAATCTTTCAAGCCGAGGAGGGATGCATTCGGTCTTGCCCAGAAAATGGGCTATGAGTAATAAGAAATGGGCTATAAGTAATAATAAGTGGGCTGTAAAATGAAAAAATACAGCAAATAGACAATTAGTACCAAAATACATTTTCTTTCGGATTTTGATATTTTAAATTTCATTGTTTTTGTGCGGGTAAAATTTCATTGGATTTAAATTAAGGTATGTTTAGTTTTTAAATTAATTTGAATATGGCTAGAAATTTCAGGCTGTATGCTGTTTGGGACAGATTTGGAGGCTGACTTGTGGGTCTACTAGGTTGACGTGTACGAAAGGCTTTGTTAACTTAGTCCACAACGATTGTAGCAGCAGTGACCATTGGATGTTAATCCAACGGCTGTGCCGCTTCTTCAATATCTTATCTTCTTGCTCCAGCCGCCCAAACCAGTGTTGGTGGGACTGCCTGCTCCCGCCTCCCGTGGACGGCTGTGCTGCCGCATAGGCCGCACCGCCCCACCCTACTACATCGCTGGCCAGACCATTTCTTGTTGGAAATATGCCCTAGAGGCAATAATAAAATGGTTATTATTATATTTCCTTGTTCATGATAATTGTTTATTGTTCATGCTATAATTGTGTTATCCGGAAATTGTAATACATGTGTGAACACATAGACCATAACATGTCCCTAGTGAGCCTCTAGTTGACTAGCTCGTTGATCAATAGATGGTTACAGTTTCCTGACCATGGACATTGGATGTCATTGATACCGGGATCACATCATTAGGAGAATGATGTGATGGACAAGACCCAATCCTAAGCATAGCACAAGATCGTGTAGTTCGTTTGCTAAAGCTTTTCTAATGTCAAGTATCATTTCCTTAGACCATGAGATCATGCAACTCCCGGATACCGTAGGAATACTTTGGGTGTACCAAACGTCACAACGTAACTGGGTGGCTATAAAGGTGCACTACAGGTATCTCCGAAAGTGTCTGTTGGGTTGGCTCGGATCGAGACTGGGATTTGTCACTCCGTATGACGGAGAGGTATCTCTGGGCCCACTCGGTATTGCATCATCATAATGAGCTCAATGTGACTAAGTAGTTAGTCACGGGGTCATGCATTACGGAACGAGTAAAGTGACTTGCCGGTAACGAGATTGAACGAGGTATTAGGATACCAACGATCGAATCTCGGGCAAGTAAACTACAGATTGACAAAGGGAATTGTGTACGGGATTGCTTGAATCCCCGACATCGTGGTTCATCCGATGAGATCATGGTGGAACATGTGGGAGCCAACATGGGTATCCAGATCCCGCTGTTGGTTATTGGCTAGAGAGGTGTCTCGGTCATGTCTGCATGATTCCCGAACCCGTAGGGTCTACACACTTAAGGTTCGATGACGCTAGGGTTATAAGGAAGGTTTGTATGTGATTACCGAATGTTGTTCGGAGTCCCGGATGAGATCCCGGACGTCACGAGGACTTCCGGAATGGTCCGGAGGTAAAGATTTATATATAGGAAGTCACCATACGGTCACCGGAAATATTCGGGGGTATGCTGGTATTGTACCGGGACCATCGGAGGGGTTCCGGGGGTCCATCGGGAGGGTCCACCTGCCCCGGAGGGACTTATGGGCTGTAGGTGGAAGAGAACCAGCCCTAAGTGGGCTGGGCGCCAACCCCCCCTAGGGCCCATCCGCCTAGGGTTTGGGGGAACCCTAAAGGGGGGCGCCCCCCTTGCTTGGGGGGCAAGCCACCTCCCCCTGGCCGCCGCCCCTCCCACCAGATGGGATTTGAGGGGGGCAGCCCCCCTCTCCCTTGCCCCTATATATAGTGGAGGGGTGGGAGGGCAGCCACACCTTTCCCAAGGCGCAGCCCCTCCCCTCCCCAACACCTCTCCTCCTCCGCGTGTGCTTGGCGAAGCCCTGCCGGAGAACTGTCACTCCACCACCACCACGCCGTCGTGCTGCTGTTGGAGCCTTCTTCCTCAACCTCTCCCTCCTCCTTGCTGGATCAAGGCGTGGGAGACGTCACCTCTCCATATGTGTGTTGAACGCAGAGGTGCCGTTCGTTCGGCGCTTGGATCATCGGTGATTTGGATCACGACGAGTACGACTCCATCAACTCCGTTCTCTTGAACGCTTCCGCTCGCGATCTACAAGGGTATGTAGATGCACTCCTCCCCTCTCGTTGCTAGTAAACTCCATAGATTGATCTTGGTGATGCGTAGAAAATTTTAATTTCTGCTACGATCCCCAACATTTCTCTACTCACCCACACCTCTTGTTATTTTCCGGCGACGGCAGCCGAACCAGTAAACCCTCGTACTCCCCACCGCGTGGGCAACTACTGCCGAGTCTTCCCCGGCTCCGTGTCGTTCCCTTCCTAGGCCTCGCTGTCGTCCACTGCCCTGGTGCTCTCGGCACGGCATGGTCAATGTGGTCAACGAACGACATCCATCGGAAGTGGACTCTACGAGGAGAGGCTGACAGCTGGGTCCACGGCCGCACACAAGGAAATACCTCCTTATTAAGAGCAAAATAATGATTCCTCCACCTGATAGCTAGGACCCACCAGAAGGGCCTCTGTATTTCGCGAAAAAATGTTCCCCCCGCTGTCAGCTCGGACCCACCAGCTATATCTTCGCACGCAAGGAAGTGCCTCCTTATTACACACAAAAATGAATACTCCCCCTGCTAGCTGGGACCCACCGTAGTGGGTGGCTGACTTGTGGGCCTACTAAGTTGACGGGGATGGAGGCTTTGTCAACTTAGTCAATATGAACGATTCTAGCTCCAGTGACCGTACGATGTCCATCCAACGGCCGTAGTGCTTCTTCAACCTCTAGTATTCTTGCTCCAGTCGCCCAAACCAGCGTCGGTCGTGCCGCCTGCTCCTGCCTCCCGTGGCCGGTTGTGCTGCCACGGAGGCCTCACCACCCCCTACTACTCCCACCGCTGGCCAGACCATCCCTCTACTCACCCACACCCCCTGTTATTCTGCGGTGACGACAGCCTCACACTGCAGCCAAACCAGTGAACCCTCGTACTCCTCTCCGCGTGGGCATCCACTGCCGCGTCTTCCCCGACTGCGCATCGTCCCCTTCCTAGGCCTCGCTGTCGTCCACCGCCTTGGTGCTCTCAGCGTGGCGTGGTTAATGTGGTCAAGGAATGACTTCCATCGGAAGAGTACTGTACATGGAGAGGCTGGCAGCTGGGTCCACGGCCGCAACAAGGAAATGCCTCCTTATTACGCGCAAAATAATGATTCCTCCACCTGACAGCAGGGACCCACCAGACGGGCCACCATATTTCACGAAAAAAACATTTCCCCCTGACTGCTGGGACCCACCAGCTACATCTTCGCACGCAAGGAAGTGCCTCCTTATCCTCCCTGACAGTGTACCCACCTGGTCGAAGCGTACGTAGCGTTGTCATTCTGGTCGCGAACATGTACGTACACACTGGTCGATCGGTCTGTCTGCAGGCTACAACGATGAACCGTGGCCGAGTAAGGAAGGGCACGTCTCATAGTAGAGGCGCGCACGTAGCATGTACACGTACGTACAGCCAGGGTGCAAGAAAGTAAATACGGCCACGTACATACGGGCGGGGTCTCGAACGCCTACTCACGCATACGTACAGCCAGGGCTCCTGTACATGGCTGGGTCGGAACAGAGAAACTGCGTCGCTGTGTTCATCGGGAGGCAATGGAATGCGTTGTGTTCATCGGGAGCCAACCGGCTTAGACGGAACAGCCGATCGAAATGAGGCATGGTGTACCTCAGAGCGGATGAAACGACCATGTGTTCGACCGCCTACGGTCAAAACGGGATCCTGTTCACCGGGAGGGGTGTGGCATACCACAAAACGGAGGAAAGGGACTTCTCTTCGGCCTCCTATGGTCGAAACGGGGTCCTGTTGATCAGGAGGGGTGTGGCGTACCGCAAAACGGAGGAAACGGACTTGTGTTGGAGCGCTACGGTTGAAACGGGGGTCCTGTTCATTAGGAGGGGTGTGGCGTACTGCAAAACAGGACTCCACGGGCTACTGTTCATGTCCACCATCGACCTCCTCCAGCCTCCACGGGCTACTGTTTATCCACCGTCGACCTCCTCTAGCCTCCACCTACGACTGTTCATCCACGGGCTCCTGTTCATCCAGCCTCCACCGCTCTTCCACCGGCTACTGTTCAACCAGCCCTCTCCACGGGGTCCTGCTCAACCACCCCTCCATGGGCTACTGTTCATCCATCCTCCATCGGCTACTATTCAACCAGCCCTCTACAGGGTCCTATTCATCCAGCCCTCCACGGGGTCCTGTTCATCCACCCCCAACCGGCTCGATCGGTGTCCTGTTCATCCAGCGGCAACGGCCTCTACTACCACGAGGTCCTGTTCATCCAACCCCCACCGGGAACTGTTCATCCAACCCCCCAACGACACTCACTATTCATCAAGAGGCAGCAAGTTCGATCGGCTTCAGTTAGCAGCAGTAGCGATGGAATCGCTCGATCGGGCTCAGTTAACAGCCAGATCGATCGATCGCTCGGGTTCAGTAACGCGTAGCCTGCAGTGCAATCGCTCGAGTTCAGTAGGCGAACCCCTCGCTCGGGTTTAGTTAGAGCCCAATGCCTCGCACCCACGCGCGTACGTGTATGAGAGGAACGTGCATTGCTCGACCCCGACCACCCTCCGTAACTAGGAACTCCCCGATATTTTCCTCGCCCTTGCTTCTACCATGGTTTTTTCCGTCATTGACAGCCCAAAGAATGTCATGCAGCTGTGTCTCCGGCCCGCCCAGGATGAAAAGCCCATTTCCCGTCATGATTTTTTTGTCATAGAAGTAGGAGCCCACCACATCTATGATGATACCAGGTTTTGTCACAATTATCGTCACGGATGTGTCTTTTTTTGTAGTGGTGGTAGCCGGGTATGTAACTCCAACTGAAGTCTCTATGGGCGTGTTTGGTTGCTCTAGGAGCCGGGCCTGGCTAGCTTAGCCTGGCTCAACTGAGTCTTGTTGAAGGAAAACAGCCTAAAAGGTGAAATTTGCATTGGGGGGTCAATTTTGGCTTAGCGTTTGGTTGCCTGCATTGGCTCGGCTCATGCAACTAAACGGTATTTGGTTCCATGCAGGAGCTATTGTCTGGTAACCTCTTCGGCGAGGTGGTGAGGTTACCAGCACACAACAGCTTGAAGAAAAAATCATACACTCACAACAAAAGATAGTTGTAAACCATAGCTAACCGCAGTGAAATAAAGTGCCACACTTAAACATATCAGTTCAAACGCAAAAATAGTACGAAAAGAAACTAAACCAGCCGGAGCATAGGAAGGGCAGTCCTAGATGTTGAGGGCGAAGGCGTCGTCATGCTTGCCGCACTTCGTCACCACTTCAATGCCTTCGTCGTCGAAGACGATGACCTTCAGCGTGTCCGGAGTGAGCAGCTTGAACATCACCATGTAGTCGATCCTGATCTGATGGACGGCGGTGAAGGGGGCCCAACCCCGATTGAGGGTCACCCTGTTGTCCATCAGCCGGACAGTCACCCCCCATGAGCAGCCGATGTTGGTCCTCGGCTTAAACTCTTGTGGCACCGCCGGGAAGTGTTTGGTGAAGTCAAGAGGCATCGGGATGCACTCAAACTGAGGAGCAAGGATCACCTTGCAGAATTGGGTTGGACCTCCCTCCTCTTGGTAGTGGCTGCAGTTATGGCACTTGCCACTAGGGGGCTCCTTCGACACAACATCCTCATCCGTGGCCACCTCCTCAGGCGTAGTCGGTGCAACCTCCATGGGCGGCACGACCTCCTTGCCCTTCTCCATGGGCGGCACCATCTCCTTGTCCTTCTTGTCCGTATCAATCTGCATTACGAAGAGAGCGCATTATGAAGAGCATGACAAAGTTCCGAGGTTGATTGCAATTAAAACCGATCGTCCATAATGATGGGTAACGCAGCAGAAAACAAAAAATTTCCGACCTACGCACCAGCCCAGGACCACTATGGAGACTGCATACATGGTTTGATCTTTTTCATTACCGACTCGTAGCGCAGCGGGAAGTAGAGTCGATGACGATCGGCGGTGCAGATCCCCGCAGCTAGGATTTACAACCTCCCAACCGCGAGGATGTATACCCTCATCTGCTCCTATGACAGCCCTCTGGGAGGCGGTCGAATAGTCCCCCGGACGGTGTCGCGGACAGCCCTTCGGGAGGACCTTCGAAACTCGAACGGTCACTCGGACAGCCCTTCGGGAGGACCTTCGAAACTCGGACGGTCACACGGACAGCCCTTCGGGAGGCACTCACGAACTAAGACCGAAACTACGATCTCTCTACAGAGTTGCACACATACCGTGTCATCTATCCGGCAGGGCTTCGCCGTCCAGAACTAGTTCCCACCGGAACCCAGACAGCCTTTCGGCTCAACGAAACTATTTCGCCGGGAGGGAGAGAGAAGCCAGATCATGCATGGCACTTGTATGTGAGAAGGGATGATCCTTTAGGCAGCCCCCTCCACCCTTATTTATAGGCCAAGCCCAAGGGTGGCTTCTCCAAGAAGCCAAGGGGGGAAATACCAAAAAGGCCCTCAAGGTGGCTTCTCCAAGAAGCCAAGCAAAAAGCACTTTCACTATTCATGACGACATTTTTCAGCGTCCGTTCGAACTGAAAATATTTATGTGGGCTCAGAACATTTCCAATACCCACTAAAATAATTTTCAACGCGTTCCGAAACAATTTCGGTTTAGTGATTTTCATCTACGAAAAGCAAACAAGAATGCGTTTTCACTATTCATGAAGACAATTTTTTGCGTCCACTAAATCCGAAAATATTTCTGTGGGTCTTAGAATAATTGCAGTACCCACTAAAATGATTTTGGATTCGTTCTGAAACAATTTCAGATTAGTGAATTTCATCTGCGAAAAACAGCCAAAGCGGTACCGGCAGCTCCGAAACATTTTCGGTTTTTATTTCTGAAAATTCCAAAAAGTTTCCAGAATGATTCTGGCACCCTCCAAGAATTATCAGGCATGTGCCGAAACCATTTTGACTTAATGGCATACTCCAAAACAACTTTTTCGGTTTCACCGAAACTCATCCGATGACCTCTCTCTGCGGAACTTTTCCGCTGTCCGAAACTTTTTCGGTGTCCGAAACTTTTTCGGTGATTTTCTCTCAGACTCCCTGTCTAGTATTCAGCAGATAGATGACCCTTAAGCGTGTGACCCTATAGGTTCGGTGAAGTATAGACATGACCTGGAACCTCTTCCGATCAATGATCAACATCGGAGCCGTGGACACCCATATTGACCCCTATACCCACACGAATGAATATTCGAGTGAACCTCCAGTTGAGGTGAGCTATTCCTGTTGCTTCACGATATATCACAAACACCTGAGGTGAGATTTATTGCATCCCCGTGGGCCAACACTTTGTCCACTATGCAAGTTACCTCGTTACCGGTTTTGTTCTCTTTTCTCGTTTCGTGTTCCGGCATCCCCGTGATAAAATCACAGTGTCTGGCCAGACGATGATGGACACCGTAACACCGAGAGGGCCCGAGTATATCTCTCCATCGTCGGAGGAGCAAATCCCAATCTCGAGCTATCAAGTTACTTAACATACTTTCCCATGAACCCGTAAGCCGCCGTAATAGCCATCCAGTTACGGATGACGTTTAACAAACCCCAAAGTTCATGAAGCAAGCATGAAGAAACTCGATACTCTCATGGTCTAAGGAATTATGCAAACATTAACTATCTCTGTGTTATAAACCATTAACTTGTGACGAATGTATCTCATAGCATAACATCAATTCGGGTCGATTCAACACAAATGTCCTTCCTGACATTATGCCCTCAAAGTTGCTTGGCATAGACATGCCCATGATTGGGAAAACATAATCATCATGCAACACTTGAGCTAGTCTTAGAGGCATGACTAGGAATACATTTTACCGTTTATTATTCCACACGTGCATATGGGTTCTCCCCAGAGCCTTTATGGATATACGGGCTCGGGAACCACAGCAGTTATAGCATGGAACATAAACATAATTATGAACAGGGAGATAATCAATAACATTTATTATTACCTCTAGGGCATATCTCCTAAGGACTCCCACTTGCACTAGAGACAATAATCTAGCTTATGCTAATGCACTTCACACCTGTGGCACACTGGTGTAAATATGCTTCGCTTGTGGTATAGCCTGATGTCCAACGGATCTGGCGACTTCAGCTCCTTGTGTATCTTTGCATGTCCTCGCGTTTTCACAAAATTCATATTTTGTGTGGACTTGGCTTTGTATGTATGTGAATCACAGGTCGAACCTAGATTCCTCAGACTGAGTTATGGAGCAACTATCTGCAGTAGTGTCCCATTGTCAAAAGCCATCTTGGAACCATACTAAGTTCATGAATGAACTATATGATTCAACATCTTCTTTGTCGGTTCTAAAGCGTCAACATATTTAGCCCTTGTTATAGAATTCGCCACAGTGACTAGTTTGAACAAATTCCAACTAACTGTGCCACCACATTGTGTGTTACACAAAACCCTTAATTTAAATCGAAAATCGCATGGAGAAAAGATGAAGACTGTATCGATGTAACATTTTACAACGAACTCTTCATGATCTTTGCTTGCGAGAAAACCATGTCATCAGTACTTACTCTAGTACTCTGTGACATCTTTCACTGTTGTCCCATGATCAGTAATTTGATCACTTTGGTATCCATACTCGCAACACCTTGGGAGTATCGGACATATCTGGTTGTTTTACATACCATGGAATACATGATTAATCCAAACACAAGAGTGTGTGGAATCTCCATCATGTATTTTACTCATCAGTGTTTTGGGACACCGAGTCTTGCAAAAACTCTTTCCATGTGACTACGGCAAGAATCACTCCTTGGCGTTTTAAATGCTAAAAGGTTTTAGCATCTTGTCAATATGTATTCATTGCTTAGCCCCATTAGGTAAATCTATCTCCATAAATCATCATGCCTAATATTGAGGCTATTTAGCCTAAGCACTTCATCGAAAAACTATTTTCAAATGAAGTCCTAATTCGTGTCAAGAAATTTATTTCCAATTACCAATGTGCCAAGCACATAAGGTTTTTAGAAATATTATTACGCTCCCACTTACTTTCTTGAATTACAAGCATCTTCGTTACCCATTGATGAAGTCAAACCCCTTTGACCATTTCATCAAAGCACGAAGATTCCAACTCCATTTTGCTCTCTTCTGTCCATAGCTGGAACTCTGAAGTTTGCACCCTTACTAGCATCCTCTGGATAGACAAAATGCCTTGGACTGTAACACATGCAAGTCCCTGGTTTCATTTCCATCAGATGGAAATCCTATTGTCATCCATGTTTCATATCTCATGATTGAAATATGTATTAATTGCTAGTTCAACCCGAACCGACTTTAAGCATCGCTACGATGAAAACAACCTCATCGTAGTCAACTCTTGAACTTGTTATTTCAACAAGTCGAGCTTTATGGATAAAACATTTTTATCCGTATCAGTTTTAAGTTCCATAAATATTCATTAGACTCTAAGTCTTCCGAAAGGTGTATCAAGGTTTTAATCTTGAATCACTTATATGTAAACTAACTCGGGTTGTATTGGCATTTAGCCAATTCTGGAGTCAGGGCCCATCAACGCTTCCTTGTGTATCGTAGGTATAATGTTGTCTAACAACAATATCTCGTTTGCGCACCTGAGAGGTTTGCACGAGCCTTGCCTACGTGGTTCAGCTGCAAGTTCGACCGAAGTTCATACATTTTATTGTAGAGACTTCCGTATCAGTCGCAGTAGGAAACTCTGGAATTACTTCCAAGGTCTCTTTCCTTTGATCTGATGACGAAGATACTGTTTATCTCGTCAAGTTGCACTATTCTCCCACTCACCTTTTTGAAAGAACCATTCTCTTTAAAAGCACACCGTTTCGCGGCAAAACTATTTGCCTCGGTATAGTGAGGGAGGAATACCCAACATTTTGGTATAACCTACAAAGTAGCACTTGTCTGATTTGGAATAGGTTTGTAACCTTTTACACAAGCCCCATATTCCAAATGTTAAGAAAAGATATAACATGGTTGGGCGTACCATACCAGGGCTTCATTTCAATAGACCCGATGTAGCTCTTTTCAGTGTAAAAGCCGCAGTCTCTAAAGTATCACTTTAAAAAGGATAATGGCAAATTTATTTATGTCATCTTTAACCTTACCATGTCATAAATGGTTAGATTACATCTCCACGGACTTTTCACTTGCAGTGGTGTTCCGGGAGGTGCAAGTTATGAAACCCCTTTCACAACTCATCAGACATTCGCTAAACATGTAACTCAAATATTCCTTTGTGCAATCAAATTGTAGAAACATAATTTTCTTGTTACAATAACTTCTACTTCATTTTTGAAAACCTTTCGAATGATTTCAAAAGATCCAGACTTACGTCTCATAAAGCAAATATCCATATATCTACTTGAGTCATTTCTGAAGATATATAAATCCACTACTTGCAACAACATTTATTGAACTACACACATCAAAATGTATGATCACCAATAAGTTTGTTGCTCGTTCCTTATGGCCTGTGAACGGTATTTCAGTCACTTCACTTTTCTGAGAAAAGTTGCAAGTGTCAGATGATTCAAAATCAAACTACTTCAAAATCCATCATAATGGAATTTTTCCATGCGGGTTTCTCCAATGTGACCAAATGTAGTGCCACACTTGTGTGGTATTCTTTTAGTCTTGCGACATTTAGCGTCAGTGTTATGGATGTATCATATTACCATCAATATTCGTAACATACATCCCATCTTGGATGGAAGCATGGCCCTTCATGTTATTCATAATACTTAACAACAATTGTTGTTTTTATGAACAACTCTTTTGCAACAAACATTGTGCAATGGGCTAGAGTGTATGAAACTCTAAAATGAATTATGAAAGTAAACCCAGAGGTATTGTATTACTATCAATATTCATAACATACATCTCATTCATAATGAAAGTATGGCCCTTGTGTTATTCATAACATCGAACATAAAAAGTTCTCTTATGAACAACCTTCTTGCAAGATACCTTATGCAATGGGCTAGAGTTTGTAAAACTCTAAATGAACTATGAAAATAAATACAGACGGCAATACACCGATGGAAGGTATAGTAACATTTACTATGTTCCTTGTGTATACCTTAACCTCATTTCTGGCTAGTCATTTTAGGCCATAGTAGCTCTTATAATGATTCGCAACAGAATGCAATCGAGCGGGTATCTTTGTGATTAACTCACAATACCCAAGAATTAGTGATTAACATGTTTAACCATAATTCCCAAGAACTATGTCTTTGACCAGCCTACTATACATCAAAAACTTGTATGACATTCATACATGAGCTGGATATTCCAGTCATCTTTCTTTCTGCCTTTATACTTCTAACAGTTTAACTTTTAGTATTTCTCCTACTCGCAAAAGAAGCACCCAACTTAAGAGTGGCGTTAGCCCCGGACTTCCTAGGTGTGTAAGTCATACTAACACCCTTTGGACACTTCCTTTCTCTTTAAGTTGTTGTTTTATTCACCTTTCATTATATGACAAGCATTCTTCTGGATCCCTTTCCCAACAGTCAAATGCATAGTAAACACTTTTACTAATACTTGCAAACAAACATTACTTTGTTTGTATCTAAAAACAATTTTCAGTTCCATGAATATCATATAACTATCCCAACTTTCAAAGTTTGGGTTTCATGGAAGCAAACGTATTCCGCTTGACCATAACAGAATTCTAGCTTTTGGATCGAAGGACGAGAGTCACATGATCCATAGCATTAGCGGGAGGATACGGAAACCATGCGATAGGACAAAGTCCTTCTCAACACTTTTGAGGACAATCCTCATATTACGTTACCAATCGTAAAGTTTTAACCAGATATTTAACAGCTATTCAATTTTAATAGGGAAGGTGGAAACGCGAGCCATTATTCTACAACTATTTTGCATATAACACTTAGACAATGTTCATAATTAATTGCACTAAGAATTAAACATGTTAATTCAACAGTGCGCTCCCACTCAAATCAATATCTCTCAAAATTGATTGTGAGTGATACAAGACCCACATTTCAATTGTTCGCCATTGGTGTAACACCACTGATGACGAAAAATCTCAACCGGTAGGCCAACTTGCCAATCACATCTCTATGTGACTCTTGTTCATCTTTCGATGCGTGTGTTCCGAGCTCATGACGGTCATGCCTGAACGTCAAGACAACCAAGTGATCTCGTTGCGAGGTCTCAACTCACCCGCCTCACACTTCTCTAATCGTTCGTACCCGTGTGACACGGCGCACCCCGAAAAGATAGGTGCCGTGACGGTGCTACACTTGGGAGAACACTAACTACTTGGTATTTTAAGTGAGAGATCACCCTAATAAAAGCGACTACCGCGCAATCAAGAAGGGTGCATCATAAGGGATAAACATCTCAGGCAATTCATAATAGCATGATATGGTATAGCCCTTTCTGACGGAGAAGTCTTTCATTTCTTCGTCTTCGGCATTCGCGTCGGTGTTCACCTTCGCGAAGATTGCCACCACCTTGTCGATGCACCAGATAATATTGCTATCTCTATAGCTAACAAAATAATGCATTACAACAAGGTTGACACGCAGGTCATTAAAGTGCAATCATATGGCTCCAACCATCATGCCGAATCATGACACGCAGGTCATGTTAATCAAATTACATCATATAGTCATCTCATACATAATCGAATTAGTATGAGCTCTGCTATACCACATCACATGCACATCCTGCAAAACCAAGTTAGACGCCTCTAATCGGTTTATGCAAAATTTATTTTACGTGGCCTCTAAGGTTTTGACTTAAACCGCAGCGACCAACGTTCATCATCAAGTATGATAGTTCATGTCGCTAGATTAACTTTGCAGGGTGTATGAAGCACGAGACAATAAAATCTCGAACCCCATACTAAACTTCGTCATACGCATGAACCCCGTGCAGATCATATCTGCATTGCCTTGTCGTCTGCGAATTTCATCTTTCTTTTGACTACGGCAGAACCCAAAGAACTGATAGCACTTCCATGATCAATCAGGATCACGGATTACCAGAACTTTGTCAAATTCCACCATGCTGTCTCGAGATTGAGCAAACGCAAATTCTAGGGAAGAAACAAGAACATCGGGTAACAGATTTCATCTGTCACCCGCATAAATAATTTTCAGCAATAGATCTCATCTACTACCTAATTATATTATGCAATACCCATACATCTCTATGTATTCTAGATCGCAACCTGCATCTACGCATAGCACGACTCATGATGCCACTGATGGGTAACGCAGCAGAAAACAAAAAATTTCCGACCTACGCACCAGCCCAGGACCACTATGGAGACTGCATACATGGTTTGATCTTTTTCGTTACTGACTCGTAGCGCAGCGGGAAGTAGAGTCGATGACGATCGGCAGTGCAGATCCCCGCAGCTAGGATTTACAACCTCCCAACCGCGAGGATGTATACCCTCATCTGCTCCTCAGACAGCCCTCCGGGAGGCGGTCGAACAGTCCCCCGGACGGTGTCGCGGACAGCCCTTCGGGAGGACCTTCGAAATTCGAACGGTCACTCAGACAGCCCTTCGGGAGGACCTTCGAAACTCGGACGGTCACACGGACAGCCCTTCGGGAGGCACTCACGAACTAAGACCGAAACTACGATCCCTCTACAGAGTTGCACACATACGGTGTCATCTATCCGGCAGGGCTTCGCCGTCTAGAACTAGTTCCCACCGGAACCCAAACAGCCTTTCGGCTCTACGAAACTATTTCGCTGGGAGGGAGAGAGAAGCCAGATCATGCATGGCACTTGTATGTGAGAAGGGATGATCCTTTAAGCAGCCCCCTCCACCCTTATTTATAGGCCAAGCCCAAGGGTGGGTTCTCCAAGAAGCCAAGGGGGGAAATACCAAAAAGGCCCTCAAGGTGGCTTCTCCAAGAAGCCAAGCAAAAAGCACTTTCACTATTCATGATGACATTTTTCAGCGTCCGTTCGAACTGAAAATATTTATGTGGGCTCAGAACATTTCCAGTACCCACTAAAATAATTTTCAACGCGTTCCGAAACAATTTCGGTTTAGTGATTTTCATCTGCGAAAAGCAAACAAGAATGCGTTTTCACTATTCATGAAGACAATTTTTCGCGTCCACTAAATCCGAAAATATTTCCGTGGGTCTTAGAATAATTCCAGTACCCACTAAAATGATTTTGGATTCATTCTGAAACAATTTCAGATTAGTGAATTTCATCTGCGAAAAACAGCCAAAGCGGTACCGGCAGCTCCGAAACATTTTCGGTTTTTATTTCTGAAAATTCCAAAAAGTTTCCAGAATGATTCTGGCACCCTCCAAGAATTATCAGGCATGTGCCGAAACCATTTTGACTTAATGGCGTACCCCGAAACAACTTTTTCGGTTTCACCGAAACTCATCCGGTGACCTCTCTCTGCGGAACTTTTCCGGTGTCCGAAACTTTTTCGGTGATTTTCTCTCAGACTCCCTGTCTAGTATTCAGCAGATAGATGACCCTTAAGAGTGTGACCCTATAGGTTCGGTGAAGTATAGACATGACCTGGAACCCCTTCCGATCAATGATCAACATCGGAGCCGTGGACACCCATATTGAACCCTATACCCACACGAATGAATATTCGAGTGAACCGCCAGTTGAGGTGAGCTATTCCTGTTGCTTCACGATATATCACAAACACCTGAGGTGAGATTTATTGCATCCCCGTGGGCCAACACTTTGTCCACTATGCAAGTTACCTCGTTACCGGTTTTGTTCTCTTTTCTCGTTTCGTGTTCCGGCATCCCCGTGATCAAATCACAAAGTGTCTGGCCAGACGATGATGGACACCGTAACACCGAGAGGGCCCAAGTATATCTCTCCATCGTCGGAGGAGCAAATCCCAATCTCGAGCTATCAAGTTACTTAACATACTTTCCCATGAACCCGTAAGCCGCCGTAATAGCCATCCAGTTACGGATGACGTTTAACAAACCCCAAAGTTCATGAAGTAAGCATGAAGAAACTCGATACTCTCATGGTCTAAGGAATTATGCAAACATTAACTATCTTTGTGTTATAAACCATTAACTTGTGACGAATGTATCTCATAGCATAACATCAATTCGGGTCGATTCAACACAAATGTCCTTCCTGACATTATGCCCTCAAAGTTGCGTGGCATAGACATGCCCATGATTGGGAAAACATAATCATCATGCAACACTTGAGCTAGTCCTAGAGGCACGACTAGGAATACATTTTACCGTTTATTATTCCACACGTGCATATGGGTTCTCCCCAGAGCCTTTATGGATATACGGGCTCGGGAACCACAACAGTTATAGCATGGAACATAAACATAATTATGAACAGGGAGATAATCAATAACATTTATTATTGCCTCTAGGGCATATCTCCTACACATAACCCCTTTATTTACGTCACTACTTACCCACCATCTCACTCAGTCATCTCTCTCACTCTTCCTCTGATGGGGAACAAAGCATGAAAATCAAAAAAATCCTATGAAATACCCAAGATCTAATATAGGAGATGCATAGCAATGATAGGGGAGTGTGTCTACATACCCTTGTACACCGAAAGTGTTAGCGTTGTAACGCGGTTGATGTAGTCGTACCCTTCACGATCCAATCCGATCTAGTACCACACGTGCGGTACCTCCGAGTTTAGCACACGTACGGCTTGGCGGCGTCCTCTCCTTTCTTGATCTAGCAAGCGACGGAGAGGAGGTAGATGAGATCTGAATCAATACGACGGCATAGTGGTGGTGGCAGCAGCGGAACCGCAGCAGGGCTTCGTCAAGCGTCTGCGTGAGGTGGAGGAGGTGTAATAGGAAGGAGATGGGCAAGGGTCGAAGGGGGGCTGGCCCCAATGCCTCTCCACCTTTATATACACGTGGAGGGGGCTAGTATATTGCCCTCCAAGCCCCTAGTGTCGTTGGCTAAGGGGGCAGGAAGGAAATCTGTAGGAACGAAGTATGTCTACCAGAGGGAGGGGGGTGAATGGGGAGTTTTAAATTTTCTTCGTAAAACTTAATTCTCTCAGAACCCAGCAGCGGAACGAATGAAAAACAAACTATAGTGAACTAAGTCAGAGCACCGAAAGGAAACTAGAGCATGCATTGATGTAAATCATACGAATGAAAATGCATCGCAGGTAAACATGAGTGACAGAGATAACCGAAGATGCTCGATGGCGACAAGGTATTTGTTCGACCAGTTCATCCTTCTGCACAAGGACTACGTCTGGTTGGAGGGGCTGTGACTTAACACGAAAGATAAAATCTCTTCACCCTATTCTCCTCGACAATCGATTCGTCAACCAATGCTGATCACTCGTGGTAGATACTTGAAGGCGATCTCCGAACCTTTACAGACTTCTTCTTCAAGAACCACAATCACTCTTGTCTCTAAAGAAATTGACACCTAACCGTCTAGAGAGTTTGCAGGTCTTAAGAGTAATAGGCGGAGCGTAGTAAACTTAGATTCCAGTGATGCTGAACCACTATCTAATTCTTCGGCTCTAGGGTTTTTCTCTCGGTGGATTTTAAACTCAAATCACTCGGAGAGTGGGTTGCTCAACAATCTTCTCAGAATCAAACAGAGCAGCGACCGGACAAAGCGGACGCGGGGTGGCTATTTATAGCCGCAACCTTCCCAGGTGGGAAAAGACCATTTTGGACACGAGGTCCAGCCAATGGCCAACCGACACGTTTACAACGGTCAGATTTTGGAGCAACGGTAACATTACTTGAGGAACAAGTAATGCTAACTCCTCGGTCCGAGTCAAATCTCTCGCAACGAAGAAGATCACATTCTCTTGCTGGCAAGTATTTGCTCGGAGCACAAAGAGATATCTCTCACAGCTTTCATAGGGTTTGGGTTTAGCATCAGAGAATCAAAAGCTTTGAACGCTGCACCCCTCTTGATAGTACGGTGGTCCTATGACTCAACGAAAGAAGAAGAACAACGAAAAAAATGCTACATCTTCATCTCGTCTTCATTCTTCCTCGAGCGCAGTCATTTGCTTCGAACAAGCACCGAACCAATGGCTTGACCGTCATCAACTTTTAGGGGTCACTCTTGTTAGCTTTATCTCCGGTGATAACCTTCGCTGCCACGCAAGGAGATTATCTTCGTCGTTTGCATCAAACTCCTCGATACTTCAGGGACGTGTTACTCTGTGTGCACTAGCAAACACATAAGTCCCATAATGTTTATGTCAACAAACTTCCAAACATAAGGGGCCTATCATTGCACCAACAAAATCCCTCCTTTCCTTCCCAAACCGATCGCTATCCCCTTTTTAGGGATCCTGATCTTATCCCTTCGGGATATTGATACTATCTTCTCTATTTCTCTATTACTATTAAACAAGCAAACATTTTCTTCTCTAAATGCACCCCACATAATGTACACACAACAACCTGGATCGATGAGAACCACAAGATTAAACCCCTCATTTAGATCTAACCATCAACATAACAGCCTACCCTCACCGCAAGTGCGTCTAGCAATTCAGAAAGGCAGACGAAAACTCTGCCATATGTATGCAAGATCGGACGAAAGGTCCTCGGCACCCACGTAATCCCACCCCTAAATTAGCGCTAACCTCCCAATCCCATCCCAAATTTAACGCTAACCTCTTCGGCAACAGAAATCTCGTCCACGCGCGAGGCGGCCACTGGCAAAGGAGAGGTTGCACGCGATCCCGCGGCGCGGCGACGCCGGCTCTCCCTCGCCTCTCCGAGCACGAAGTTGGCGCACGTGGGGTGGCCGCCGTCAAACAAGGCCGCGCTCGATCCCCCTGTGCGGCGGCGCCCGCATCCCTCGCCTCTCCGGCCGCACCGGTCTTCTCCCAGAGCACGAAGTGGGCGCGCGGGGTGGCCGCCGGCAAATGAGGCCGCGTGCGACCCCCCGGTGCGGCGGTGCCCGCATCCCTCGCCTCTCCGGTCGCACCAGTCTCCTTCCTAAGCACGACGTGAGTGCACGCATGGCGGCCGCCGGCGAACGAGGTCGCGCGCGAGCCCGCGTCGCAGCGGCGCGGAGCCCTCTGCTCCTTGCCGGTTTGAGATCCGCACGTGCTCGCCTATTCGCGCGCCGGCACGCGGAAGCTGGCGGTGCTCGCCTATCCGCGCGCCCGGGCGCCCGTGCAGTACCTCCTCTTCGCCGGCATCGAGCGCTGCGTACGCCCATCGCCCACCTCGGCATATACGTCCCGCCCATCCTCCGCTGAGCGTTCTGAGACAGGTTTCGGGGCTCATAGCCTCATATATGGAGGTGTTTGTTTCGTCAGTTTTTGGCCGGGACCTGATTACAGCGATATCCATTACCGTTACGTGTGTTTGGTTTGAGTCGGGCTGGAATCCCAAACCGCGTAATCGGTTACCACGCTATACAAAAACGATTACGCCCACACCTGGCCGTTAAGCGATCCCATCCCCAATCCACCTTTCTCGCCCACATCTGTTTCCTCTTCTTCCTCAACATCTTTTGCGTCTGCCTCGCATGAGCCACCATGGCCGCCGCCGCCGTTGTCGCCGTACCACCAGGGTTGTCGTCCACCGCCGCGGTCGCGTCCGCTGCAGCCGTACCACCATGGCTGCCGTCCACTACTGCGGCTGCCTCCGTTGCCGCCGTACCACCATGGCCGTCTCCATTGCCGTTGTGCCGCCGGCCGCCGCAGCAAATCTGTCCACAAACCACGCGTGCAACGTCCTCAGGTCTTGGTCGTGGAGCAGGAGAATCACGCAGGGGCAACCCTAATCGCAGTTTTCTTTTCTCATCTCTTGGTTATCGTTACCTGAGTGAGTGAACCAAACAAACCAGCGACAGTCCCATTACAGCCGCAAATGCGGGGTAACCTCATTACGTTACCATTTACGTTAACGGAGCCCCAACCAAACACCTCCTAAAATGAAATAAGAACCCATTTGTGCCTTGTCGTGTGTGGAAACTGTGTCTTGTGATGGTCTCTAGTTGTAGGTTTGTAGTGGTGGTGGTGGTGAGCCAGCTGGAGCCAGTTCGTAGCCAAAGCATTGATTGGTATGAATGCAGGAAGTGCAAACGGGTTGTATGAAGAATGAGAATGTCAAAGAGGAATAGTATATCCATTTAAGGGCTTCGGTTGCAACAAAATTGAACGGGATTGGAGTGGATTGGGAAGGATTAAATCCCATACAAGTCAAAATCCCACTCAATCCCCTCCAAACCTCTCCAATCCCCTCCAGGAGAGGTTTAACCAAACAAAGCCTAAGGGAAATTCAAGTAAAACAAAGAAAATCTGGGAAGGCTTGAATCCCGGTGTTAGTAGAACAGGCCTCCTTGATGTATCTATTTTGGTAAACTGAATGCATGAGGTTGCTATCATTCAAGGCCTTGAGGCATCAATCTAACATGGTAATATTTTTCTCCATATAAAATTATAAATTCTAAGAAGAATGGAGAGGAGATTGGTGGAATCGTTGTTACATTTCTTGAGCATCATGGGCATAGAGTACATGACCTTCTTGGAGTACAAGAAAAGGTAGACTAAATCCTAGTCTATCCTATATTAAGTGTCCACCTAGAGTGCACCATTTTCTTTGGAGATTTGCGCACAACAACCATCCATTGTCTATGAACATTAGTAGGAAAGGTGTTGATCTGGATACAAGGTGTGCAGTTTGTGGGAAATATTTTGAGGATGGTGGGCACTGTAAGCATGCCAAACAACGATGGAGGGCACTCTAGTTGGAAGATGTTCGAGCCCTACTCTCGGTAACCATGGTGAAAAAAGGCTGGACGTCGATGCATTCCAATATACTGTTCGAAGCCATGTTAATGAGTGGATGGAGCTTCTCGGCCAGAAAATGATGGACATAACACCCGTCTCAGCTGTTTGAAGAGCACCGCAGCAGGATTTTGTTAAGATTAATGTGGATAGTGCATTTCATGATGAATCTAGACATGGTGGCTGGGGTGTGATATGCCATGACTCAGATTCGGACATCCAATTTATGGCTGCAGGGCCAGTGAATGATTTGGCTCATGCCTTGCACGCCGAGGCCATGGCCCTTTTACGTGGTTGTAACCGGCAGCTCTGCCGTGATCTAATGGAATACAAGTGTTCCATTTAAAAAAAGTAGATTTACGCCCTTTTTCTAGGAGGAATGTTGAGCCCTTAATTAGTAAGAGTAGTCTTCTACAATAAAATTTGGACCGCAATATCCGACGAATGTTCGCTGTATAGTATGATTCAATAGTTTCTTCATAAACGCAGGGCAATTTCTTTAAAGAAGAAGAAAGAAAATGCGGCAAAAAATGGCAGGATTTGCCATCTTCTATGGGGTAAAGTTGAAAAAAAAAACATTCACTTGCCATCCCCTTTCAGCTGACGTTGCTCACTTATCATTGTCATAAAAATTTCGATTGGTATGTCAAATCAAGCTGGCAGGAACAACTTATTTTGGCAGCCATCGATAAGCTCCAGAGAACCGGCCCTAACTGAGTGGGGCAGATCAGATCAGTCCAGCTCCAGTAGCTGTTCTTCTTCCTTCTCCGTCCACGTTTTTTTTTGGACGCCTTTTCGTCATCTTTCCTTCCACCCAATACAGACAGACAGTGGGCTTCTCTCCTACAGAAATGGACCAGTCCATCCGCATCCGCTCGCTCGCGTTCCGAGAATAAACTTCGCCAATAAACAAGGTTAGTTCTTGCTCAGTACTATCACCATCTCAAATCTCGGCTTGTCCCCCTCGCTAGTATTGACTGCTGGCTCATCATTCTTCCCACTCTCAGCGCGCCCATTCTCTGCCCCTTGGGCGTCTGGATCCAAGAGCCGGCCGCCAACAGCAATGGCGTCCCTCCTGGAGATCTTCGTGGGATCCTGTTCCTCCTCGGCGCCGCCGGTGGACTGGGAGGCGGAGGCCTATCCGGAGTACGCCGACTACGCCGTCCTCCCCCTGCTCCTCGCCTTCTTCCCCGCCCTGCGCCTCCTCCTCAACCAGTTCCTCTTCGAGGTAATCCAAATTTTGGTTGCCTGCCTGTCTGGCTGTTTCCCTCTTCTTCAGTTAGGATGCGTTTGGTTCATGTCCACTTGGCCCGGGATATCTCTCTTGTTTTCCCATCCAAGAGTGAGATGAGCCAGTTCTGGGCACGCTCAAGGCGTCACGAGTCTCAACGTTGACCTGGAAAAGCTTCCTGCAAGATTTTCAAACCGTGTTGATATCGATAGATTCATGGTAATTAGTCAAATATAGGTGAGTTGCCTGTAATTAACTCAACTCCTCCCAATGGGCTTGGTCAGCTCAATTACTAGATAGTTGGCTTAATAATCAAGGTCAGTAGATTGGATTGGATCAATGTTTAAGTTTCGTGGCTTCCCGTGCTCCTCATGTTGTCATTGTCGCTCCTCATTGATAAAAATACTTGTCATGTGGAGATCGCGGATTTGCTAAACAACATTTGCTTACCCCACCCAAAGTAGGCGTTTAGATCATGTTGTGTGAGCCCTTAAATTTGCTAACATACATAGGGTACAATTTGGATAATCAATCATGTAACAATTAATCAAAGCATTCACACATCTTTCCCTAATAATATATCAAATGAGCATTAGTAATAACATGGAAGTTTATGAATTGCCTCTCTCCTTCAGTGATGATGTTGGGATTGAAGTAGTGATTGCGGTCCCGAATGGTACAAAGACTGGTAGGACCTATGGCCCTTGCTTGTACCGGTGTTGGTCTTCGAAATTTCTAATCTAACATCATTGCAGCCATAGGTAGTGACCTACCGCGTACTTGTCTTGTTACATAAGTCATCGGGAGTCTTATACTTAATGATTTCATATTATGACTATACACTGTGAGCAAAATTGTTTCAAGAATGGTGCAAATCAGAACTACATGCACATGTTATAGTTCTTAAATCTCACTTTCTTCGCAGGTGTTAGCAAGACGACTTATATTTGGAAAGGGATATGACAAGCTTGTTGAAACAGATGAAAGGAGAAAGAAAATCAATAAATTTAAGGAATCGGCATGGAAATTTGTTTATTATCTTTCTGCAGAACTCTTTTCACTATCTGTAACATACAATGAATCGTGGTTTACAAATACAAGATACTTTTGGGTAGGGCCTGGCGAGCAGCTGTGGCCTGACCAAAAGATGAAGTAAGAGAGAGAAACAATCTCTTTTGTTCCTTATTATTGCAACTTCCAAGGGCTTCAACATTGTTTGTTTTTCTCTCCAGGCTAAAGCTTAAGGCTGTATACATGTATGCCGCTGGATTTTACGTATATTCTATCTTTGATCTTCTGTTCTGGGAAACAAGACGCAAGGACTTCGGAGTCATGATGTCTCACCATGTGGCAACTGTTGTTCTGATTGTTGTGTCCTATATTTGCAGGTATGCAGATGAGTGTAATCGCCCTTATATACCATAACAATACACAGCATAGTCAAACTTGAAGTTGTTGCTACTTCCAAACAGATTATCTCGTCCTGGCTCGGTCATTTTACCCCTCCATGATGCAAGTGATATATTCCTAGAGATTGGAAAGATGGCCAAGTACAGTAGCTGTGAGTGGCTAGCTGTTGTAGCATTTCTACTTTTTGTGGCTTCATGGATCCTTCTTCGGCTAATAGTGTTTCCTTTCTGGATCCTAAGAAGCACCAGGTAAACACTCTTGGTTGTTCTGGCATGTGGTGCTACTTTACCTGATTAGAAAGCAGCATTAGTCTACTAAGTTTTGTAGTGCATTTTGTTGATCAATTCAATGGTCTTGCGTCTTTTTCAGTTATGAAATAGCTATGATCGTGGACAACGAGAACAGAAAAATCTACAGAACCTCGTACTACTATCTCTTCAACACTCTCTTGTTTTCACTTCTGGTCTTTCACATATATTGGTGGGTACTGATTTACCGGATGCTCGTCAAACAAATTCAATCCAGAGGTCATGTTGGTGAGGATGTCCGATCCGGTCAGTGATTCTTTTCTTGCTCATTTCCTTGGTGTTAGATTTATTTTCTTTCTCGGCAGCATACTCTTATGGATTTGTTATAAGCTGCCCCTGCTATTAAACAGATTCTGAAGGCGAAAACAACCATGAAGATTAAGCTGAAGGTTGTTGGATGCTTAACTGAAGAACTGTATAGTTCGCAGTTGGGAATGAGAATGGTGCAAGTGGGTTGTATAAAGAATGAGAATGTCAAGGAGGAGCTAGTTAGCATATCCATCAGTAGGAAATTCAGGCACAAAACGAAAACTGAAAAGGCTCGAATCTCGGTGCCACTGGAACAAGCCTCCTTGATATGTATCTTTTTTGTATATTGAATGTATAAGGTGATGCTATCATTCAGGGTATTGAGGCATCAATCATACATCGTGATATTAATCTCCATATGTATGTGAAGATGTCTTTTCAGAAATACTGAGCCTCCGAGTTATAAAAACTCTCTTTTATATATGTGGCTTGATTGAAATTTCGTGGTCCTATTCTCAATTTTTTTCTAAATGTAGTGGTCCTTATATGCCATTATTATATATGCTTGCGGTTCATGTTAAATATTCAGTATGATTGATATTGGAAATGGACATATCTGTTAAACATGTGTACAAAGAAGATATCACTAATTTAGCTGATACTCAGTGTAATTGATCATGTACTTTCATATATCCATCATGTTCAGCACACATACAATTTACAGAAGAGATCGAGCTACAAGTTTTCTGTGAGGCATCAAGCCATCAGCGACTGCATCACTTGCTATAACACCTTGCTAGCAACGACTATCACGACCGAATCTCCCCTTCCTCTAAATCCTCGTTGACGGCGTTGCTGCTTCCAGTAGTAGTCGTCAAGCTTGAGGTAGAGTCCAATCTGCCGCAACAAGTTGTTGGGCTTCGCCGTGTTGTACTCATCAATGCCGAGCCTCTTCCGATCCTCTCGGTGTAGGGTATCGTCGGGCATTGCCGTCTTCTCCATCTGGAGCAGCTCCTGACGGGCCTTCTCCCTCGCCCGGGACGTGGCCTCCTTTCGCTGCCTTTCCAGAGCACGGGCGAGCTGCTCACATGTTGGAGGTGTGATGGCCGGTGCTGGACTGTTGCCGATCTCGTCGGAATCAGAATCTGAGTCACTGCCGCCGGAGTGCTCTGAACCTGAGTCGGTGCTGCCGGAATCAGTGTCTGAATCGCTGTCGCTGGAATCAGTATCTGAACTGCTGCTGCTGGAGCTAGGGCTGCCGTTGGCGGTTTCATCTTCGACGAGCAGCAGAGGTGCCAGCACGATCAGTAACGGGGAGATGCCACCGCAGATGTCAACATCTTCCTCCTCTTCGACCATGGCCTTAGGGTCGTCTTGGTGCCGTTCTTGCGGCAGAGGTTGCGGCACGATCGCTAAGGGGGAGACGCCGCCACAGATGTCAACTTCTTCGTCCTCCTCTTCCTCTTCGGCCATCACCGTAGGGCCGTCTTGGTGCCGTTCTTGCGTCGACGGATTCGCCGCCCTCTTCTCTCGAGCGAACTTGTTAACCTGCTCCTGTAACTCGACGGCGGCGGCGTCGTCCAACGCGTGGACGTCGATCTCGATTTCGCCGGGGCGGGTGGCGCAGCTCTGCTTCTTCAAGAGCTCGACGATGTGATCGGGGATTTCCGCAACGAACAGCTCCAGGTCTTCCGCGAGCATCTCCCTCTCAGAGGCCGTCATCTTCTTCTACGTAGGCGCCTTCTTGCAACTGATCACAGGAACTGGAGGAGACGCCTTCCTCTTCTTGGCCGGCGGCTCCTCCTCCTCGGCCAAGAACCCTGGACGACTGCGCACGCGGGGAGCCGACGGGGACGAGGCGGGAACTAGCACGGCGGCCGCCTTGTGGAGGAGGCGACGGACGGCGACGAGCTCAGATTGGAAGCGCTGCCGAAGGATCTCCATCTCCCTCGCGCGCTTCGGGCCGGATATGATGCCGGTGTTGGCGTCAAACGGCTCGCCTTTGATGAAGCCGTGCTTCCTCGTGAACTCCCCACCGTAGGGGTAGGCAATCTCCATGGGAAGGGAACAGGGGACGCCGGTCGCTTCGCTGGGTAAGGGCTGCTGATTGGTGAAGATTGAAAGCTGGAGAAGAGAAGATTGGTCAGAGCGAGGTGAGGGCAAAGGCAGCAGGTTGGCTGCCTTTTATTGATCAGCTCAGGCCAGGTGTGATGCTGATTCCAAATCGAGCATGCGTGCGTATGTGATGTGATCCATCAGGAAATCAGATTTGCTTGCGTGCACTTCAAGCTTAGTGACATGAATTAAGGAGTTTGAGGCCATCATTTCTTTCCCACCTCCTATCGTTGCGATTGGCATTTTCCCCATCGGCGTATCCCATCGGCGTATTCCGTGTGCTCGTTTTTTTTCCGTTCCAATCTGGTAGCTTTTATTCAACAAAGGCACTCCTAGCATCATCAGCCAAAAGGCTGGTGAGTAGGAAGGATGGTCTAGACCCGGTCCAACTTTCGGTGATCATCAGTGTGCATGCATGTTTAGCACAAAGGTGGGCCGGTACGTTGGCTGATCTGTTTACATGTTGAACATCGAAAAAAGAAAAAGAGGAAGCTAGCTCTCCAATTTTTAAAAGTAAAGGAGCCATAACAGAAAGACTATTGTGGCGAGTGTTCCAGAGATTAACGATCTCCAGGCAATCTGATTCCATGATCACATGAAAGAAACCGCGCAGGTTAGCAAAGATAACTCCATCTCGCAGCGCCATGGTCTCTCCAATGAACGAATCCGATATCCTGGGGTTTACTCCAAGCACCCAACAAGGCAGTACTGGAACGTGCAACACCTCCCGCTCCCACCTTATTGAAGTCCAAATTCACAGCCGCATCGGTATTTATTTTTATTACCCCCTCCTCGGGAGGTGTCCACCCAAATCCTGGAAGCACCGAAGCATGTGAGTGAGGAATATCAAGCAAAGCCAAGTCCTCCTGAATCCGCTTAACCGATGTAAATGGATCAAGTTGATCATCATCATGAGTGACTCTATTTCTAGAGTGCCATATAGCCCACATCACTGAGATCATCTGAGCCCTTTCAATGTCAGAGAAACTCCCATCACAAATAATGTCACGGGACCATGTATGAGGGTGCAAGCGTGGCCTTCGGAGATCGAACATTGCAAACGCTTGTTCCCAGAACAACTTGGCATGAGAGCAATGCACTAGGGCGTGCATTAGATCTTCATCCATCGCATAACAAATATTACATCAACTGATGAGTTTGATATGGCGGTACCTAAGGGTGCATTCATCGGGAAGGATTCCACGCACAACTCTTCACCAGAATACACGCACCTTCGGTAAAACCTTGAGCTTCCATAGCGACTTCCACATGTGTTCTTCAGTATATGAGGTACCGGTAACCGTCCCTTCTCTAGAGCTGCACGCTCTTTTTGGTTCACGAGAGCACGGTACACCGATTTGACAGGGTAAATGCCGCTTCTTTCATGGGCCCAAGCAAGGAAATCATCACCACCACCCGCACGTAATGGGATATTAAGTATAGCATCAGCGTTGGGTGCAGCAAAAACATCCCGGATCAGCTCTCGACGCCATGAACAATTGTCTGTATCAATTAGCCGGTCCACTGTCTCAAGCGTCGTCCCACCTGGTACAACCATGGGGGATAAAGTGTCTAGACCTGGGATCTAGCTATCATGCCAAATGGAGACAGTAGTCCCGTCTCCCACCCTCTTAATCAGACCAGTGTTGAGTGCCTTTCTGACAGCTACGATCGCTCGCCAAATGGCAGACGACGTCTTCGGCACCGTGGCCTCCATGAAATCCCCATCGGGAAAATATCGGCCCTTTATAACCCTGGCGCATAACGAATCCAGGTTAGTAATGAGCCTCTAGCCATGTTTCCCGAGCAGCGCCAGGTTGAACAACTTCATGTCGCGAAAACCCATACCCCCTCGAGCTTTCGGAGAGGCAAGTTTATCCCACGCCACCCAATGCAGAGATCGACGGTCAAGGGATCCACTCCACCAGAATTTTGCCATACTAGCAGTCAAACTTTTGCATACCTTTTTTGTTAGAAGGAAGCAACTCATACTGAATATTGGGATTGCTTGAATAACTGACTTGACAAGTGATTCTCTCCCAGCACAAGCTAGAAGTCTCTCTGCCCAACCATTCATTTTACTCCGTGATCGCTCACCAATATGATCAAAAGTACCACTGGAAATCCTCCCAACCGCTGTTGGTAATCCAAGATAACGATCGCTGAAAGCCTCCACTTGGATGCCCAGTAACAGCTTCAGTTCATGCCCTCTATCCACTGGAGTGTTTGGCGAAAAGAAAACCGCACTTTTATCTCCATTAATAGACTGGCCGGAGCATGAAGCATAGATAACCAAGATTTCATTCAGCCAGACCACGCTCTCTTGTGTTGCACTGATGAAGATAAGACTGTCATCGACAAATAATAAGTGGCTCACCCACGGTGCCCGAACGGACACTCGGATGCCTCTGTCTATATACGGGGAACCATAGGAGTTCAACAGAGATGTGAGTCCTTCTGCACACAACAGGAAGAGAAAAGGAGATACTGTATCTCCTTGACGCAAACCACATGACGGTGTAAAATACAGCAAAAGTTCTCCATTAACTCTTATTGTAAACCGAACCGAAGAAACATGCTTCATTATTAGTGAAACAAAATTCCTGCTGAAACCAAGCTTAGTCATGATTGCCTCAGAGGTAATGCCATTCGACTCTGTCGTAGGCCTTCATCATATCTAACTTGACATCACATGAGTAATTCTCCCCCTTCTTCCGCCTTCTCATTGTGTGGACGCTCTCAAAAGCTACCACAACATTATCAGTAATCAACTTGCCGGGGACAAAAGCACTTTGCTCCTCGCTAACCACTGTGTCCATCAGCTCTTTCAAGCGGTTAGTAATCATCTTAGCCCCAATCTTGTAGGGCACCGGACACAACAAGATGGGTTGGTATTGAGCAATACACTGAGGGTTGCGTACCTTTGGTATGAGTGTGATCGATGTGTCATTGAACCCCAAAGGTAACTCGCCACCATTAAGAAAACCCAGAATAGCTGGTACTAGATCTCCTTGAAGGATATTCCAATGCCTTTGAAAGAAACCCGCGTAAACCCGTCAACTCCCGGAGCTTTTGATGGTGACATTTGAAAAAGGGCTGTATGGACCTCCTCCGGTTCATAGGGTTTATCCAGCAACAGAATCATATCTCCTGTTACGCGCTCGGGGACATACTGCAGCAGCTCGTTCATATCATTATAGCCTTGCGAGGAGTACAAATTCTGATAAAACGACTGCACTTCCACCATACCTTCTTGCTCAGACGCACACACTGATCCGTCCGCACGTCGAAGATTGGAAATTCTATTCACGTTTACGCTGCACCGCTTACGCATGATAATAAGCCGTATTACGATCACCTTTCCGGAGCCAAGGCATGCGAGAGCGCTATCTCATCCATACCTCCTCTTGCCTCCATGCCTCACGAAGTTTCAGCACCGTGGCCTTCTCTTCATCGTTCGGGCCTCTGCCAATAGATTGCTTCCTCAAGTTTTCAAGTTTTGATTGTAGTTTCTTCACCTTTTTGGCAAGACATCCAAACTCCTGGGTACCCCACGCTCCAAGGTCGCTTTGGAACTTTTGTAGAGTGTCCTGAATTCCTGTGAGTCCCTGTCCAGCATGGTTTCTTTTCCACGCCTCAGCAACAAAACTATCGTACTCAGCATGGGATTGCCAGACATCCTCATAACGAAACAGTTTTGGCCCCCGACGTGATTGAACTTGTTGTGACTCAACCAACACAAAGCAGTGATCTGATTCCACCGCACTAATGCGGCGAACACGCACAGGGTCGAACCTTTGTAGGAACTCCTCGTTCGCTACACCTCGATCAAGGCGGGCTTTCACATTCATCACTCCCCCTTGCTTATTATCCCACGTGTACGATACCCCCGAGAACCCAAGGTCCTGCAGGGAACAATCTTCCCGTGCTTCCCGAAAAGCTAGCATTTGCAATTCCGACCTCGCAGCCCTGCTGAAATGTTCAGTACCAAATAGTGTCTCATTGAAATCTCCAAGGCACATCCATGCCTGTTGCGGTATATGCATGCAGCATTCTCAAGCAACGCCAACTATGGTGCCTATCTTCTTTCCTTGGCGCGCCATAAAAACCCGTAAACCTCCATTCTGGAGCAGACAAATCAGCTTTCTAGACCATAACATCAATGTGTCCACAACTGTAGTTTTTTAACTCGACCTTCACATCACTTGACCAGAACAAACCAATTCCACCGCTAAGTCATGCACTATCCACCGCAAAGCATCCCGCAAAGCCAAGACTTTGTTACAGAATCTCTACTCGTCTAGCCCTGATCTTCGTCTCCGAAACGAAGAGCAAAGCGGGCCCTTCTTGCTTCGTTATTTTCCGAAGCTCTCGAACTGCCTCGGGGTTCCCAAGCCCCCGGCAGTTCCAACTCAGGCATTTCATGGCTCCTGGCAGGGCTGACCAGCAGCCACTACCGAATTTTCAGAGGATGGGGGAGTGGGCTTCTTCTTCTTTAGTTCTGGTTCCTTAACTCTCGAGTTTGCACCCCCATCTCCATCTACGCCACCCGAGCCATCAATTCTCTGAGCTGTAAACACCACCATATCAGTAGGATCTCCATCTGGATTTGTCATATCTGCAGGACTTGGTAGAGCCAGAGGGTCAACCCTACGATAAACTTTTTCATTCTGAGGTCCTCCCTTTCTTTTATAAATAGGTTTCTTCTTTGGGGAGTTGACCTCCTCATCCCCCCAAGGCTTGTTGTTCGACGAGGCTGCATCTTTCTTACTTGCTGCAGAGTTCTGAGTTTCCTTAGACGAGCCATCACCCGAGCCAGCTCCCTTCCTGTCCTCCGGCGCCCGCAAGTTTGAGGTAAAAGGCAAATCTCCGTTCTCATCACGGGTGCTGGAGTGGGACAGAATAGATCGGAGTGGCCAAGACGACCACACGAGAAACAAAAATTCAGGACGTGTTCATATTGAATATCATACCAGTCCCTAGACTCCCCTCTTTGTCGAATCAATCAGAATCCATCGCCGCAAGTGTTTATTGAATTAATCGTCACCCTAGCTCTCAGAAATCCCCCCACATGATCAAAGTGGACAGATGTCGCATTAGCATCTATCTGTTTAGCAACCTCTTTCCCTCACCGATGATTCTGCAAGTTGAAAGGCAGGTTTGGAACCCTAGCCCACAACTGAAGTTTTTCAAACTTTAGTTCTGACGGCCTCATGCAGGCGTCAAAATCCGCCAGAATTACTGCATGTCTACTCACATGCCATGGTGATCCTTCTCGCACGCGATCGCGATCACGGCGATTCTCGAAGTCCGCCACAAAGGTGTTCTCGCCCACCGGCATGAAGAACAAGCCCCTAGGGTTTCCCCACGCCGGCCTCAACGCATTAGCAATGGTTTGGATGTGTAAAATCTTTCGGTGTAGAACCTTGCGAGCGATTGACCACTTCTGCGGGACTCCCTCCTCGAGATCATCAACCACCAGAGGCGTGGCTTCTTCCTCAGTGAGATCCAGCTTCCCCATGGCCTCCTCCATCCATGCCCTCGCCGCCCTAGGGAATTTCGCCCCCCTCGAGTTTCCGCTTGGATCTGCAGACGTAGCCATCTCCCAGACCAAAGATTGTAGCGCCCCGCTGACGAGATGTCAGCGAGCCCTCTCAAGGGGGCTCCTAGTTTTTTGGGGAACCCTTTTTCCTATTTCGCTTCCGTGTGCTCGTGACGAACAACTGTTTGCCTCGGCTCGCCTCAATACAATGCGTATGAACATATTAAAAAATGTTAAACATGTATTGAAATATTCCTGATGTATACAACAAATGTACAATGTGTATGAAAGAAAGTAGGCATTTAAAACATATATTGAAAAACATGTAATCATGAATTAAAAAATGTTAACCATGTTACTGATCTATATAGAAATCTAAGGCGTACATGAAAAAATAGACATCAAAATATTAATTATGTATTTTTAAAAAGTTAAACATTTATAAAAAATGTTCCTGATGTATAAAAAAATGTACAACGTTTATGTAAAAAGTAGTCATTAAAAGATATATATTGGGGAAAAATGTTAATCATTTATTTAAAAAATGCTAAATATCTATTAAAAATACCTAACTTATAAAAATGTATATTGTGCATGGGAAAAGTAGACATGTGTTGAAAAAAAAGAAAAAAAACCATTGAAAACCGGAAAGAGAAAACGAAAACTGGCAAAAGAAAAAAGACAACTAAATATAAAATAAAAAAACCAAAAACAAAATAGAAGACTAAAAAACAAAACAAACCAAAAGGAAAAAGGAAAAAATAATTAAAAATAAACAAGCTGAAACCGCTCCAAGAAACCCCTATTTGGCCCGCCCATCTCGCGTTTGCCTACTGCGAGACGGAGTTGCGTTATGTCTTGCAGTAGGCGTGCATAGCTCTTGCTGGCTAGCAGACCTAGAACCCAACATTTGCCTTGGATTCGGCCTCAGGGGTTGGTTTTGCGATGTTCAATGTTGATGGCGAAGTTTTAAGAAATGATGGAAGGAGCTGTTGTGGCTATTTGCCGAGACCAAAGCGGCCTCTATTTTTGCTCATCTTCAGTTGCATTTAGTGGTATAATTGATGTACCGACTCTAGAAGACATAGCGTACCGGAAATCCCAAGAGCCAAGACCTTGCTGATGATCTACTAGTCAGGCAGATCCTAATAGCTTTGGATTGTGCCATATTTATAAAGGATATCTCTGATAAAGTGGGTGGGCATCATGGAGCGATAGTCAATCACTGCTCGTGTAATTTCAGGGAATGCAACTTCACCTGTGACAGTCAAGATAGCAATCATGAAGCCGAAGTTTAGCTAAATACTCTCAAGATTTAAATTTTGGATGTCATGTCCGGCTTGCTGCACCACATGATCCTGTAACATTTCCTCTGAACATCGTTGATCAATAAAATGCAGCTTAAGTCCTCTACAAAAACTACTGTTTGTAGCGAACTTTTAAATATTTCCTGTGTTTTTCAATTTAAAAAGTGTTCACCAATTTTAATAAAATGACTTAAATTTTATAAAAAATATCCATGAGTTCTTTTAAATGCTCATCAGTTTTAAATAAAAATCATGTATTTTAGAAAACGAAACTGGGAGAAACAACAACAAAAAATGTTTGTGGATTCTAAAAATGTACATGATACTCTTTATAATGGGTCATGTACTTTCACATATCCAATCATGTTCAGCACACATACATTTTGCAGAAGAGAGCTACAAGCTTTGTGTGAGGCATCAAGCCATCAACAACAGCATCACTTGTTATAGTACCTTGCTAGCAACGACGATCACGACCGAATCTCCCCTTCCTCTAAATCTTCCTGGAAGCTTTGATGATGCTGATGCTGCTTTCAGTAGTCGTCGACAACCTTGCTGAAGAGTCCAATCTGCTGCAACAAGTTACTATTCAAACTTTTTGAAGTTGCAATTTTGTTTTATTTTTTAGTTTAGAAGAACGCGTAATTCGTCTTTGTGAAACTTCATACCTATGTAGAACACTCGATCATGTTCGCCAAAAAAATCAGAATTCTTTGATTTCTTATATTTAAAAATTAAAATGCCATATACAGTGCACCTAGAACGATGTCCAAAAAAATTATGTCATTATATATGCTTTAAAATCAAGTTTAATAATCAGTACTCGGAGTATGATACTAGAAATGGCCTCTGTTAATGTTTCTCAGAGATGGGCCAACTTTATGATAAACATTTACACACTGCAAAACATGTGTAAAGAAAAGATCACTAATTTTGCTGATTATAATCGGCCATGTACTTTCATATATCCAATCATGTTCAGCACACATACATTTTGCAAAAGAGAGCTACAACCTTTCTATAAGGCATAAGCCATCAACAACAACATCATTTATTATAGCACCTTGCTTGCAACAACGATCACGACCGAATCTCTCTTTCCTCTAAATATTCTTGGAAGCTTTGATGATGCTGCTGTTGCTTCCAGTTGTCGTCGACCTTGCAGAAGAGTCCAATCTGCCGTAACAAGTCAGTATTCAAACTTTTTGAAGTTAAATTTTGCTTTTTAGATCAGAAGAACGCCGCATTCATCTTTCCAAAACTTGATACATATGTAGAACACTCGATCATGTTCGCCACCAGAAAAATTAGAGTTGTTTGATTTTATATTTTAAAGATTAAAATGTTATATACCGTGTGCCTAGAACCATGTCCAAAAAATTGATGTCGTTATATATATGCTTTTAGATCATGTTAAATAACCAGTACTCAGAGTATGATATTTGAAATTGTTGGGGATAGTATTTCAAAAGTTTTGCCTATGATCACGCAAGATCTATCTAGGAGAAGCATAGCAACGAGCGGGGAGAGTGTATCTACGTACCCTCGTAGACCGAAAGCGGAAGCGTTTAGTAATACAATTGATGTAGTCGAACGTCTTCGCGATCCAACCGATCCAAGTACCGAACGCACGGCACCTCCGCAGTCTGCACACGTTCAGCTCGGTGACGTCCCTCGAACTCTAGATCCAGCTGAGGCCGAGGGAGAGTTTCGTCAGCACGACGGTGTGGTAACGGTGATGATGAAGTTACCGACGCAGGGCTTCGCCTAAGCACTAGACAATATGACCGAGGTGGAAAACTGTGGAGGGGAGTGATAACCCACAAGTATAGGGGATCGCAACAGTTTTCAAGGGTAGAGTATTCAACCCAAATTTATTGATTCGACACAAGGGGAGCCAAAGAATATTCTCAAGTATTAGCAGTTGAGTTGTCAATTCAACCACACCTGGATAACTTAATATCCGCAGCAAAGTATTTAGTAGCAAAGTAGGATGGAAGTAACGGTAACGGTGGCAAAAGTAACAGTAGCAGTTTTGTAGTAATTGTAACAGTGGCAACGGAAAAGTAACTAAGCAAGGATCAATATGTGAAAAGCTCGTAGGCATTGGATCAGTGATGGATAATTATGTCGGATGCAATTCCTCATGCAAAAGTTATAACATAGGGTGACACAGAACTAGCTCCAATTCATCAATGTAATGTAGGCATGTATTCCGAATATAGTCATACGTGCTTATGGAAAATAACTTGCATGACATCTTTTGTCCTACTCTCCCGTGGCAGCGGGGTCCTATCGGAAACTAAGGGATATTAAGGCCTCCTTTTAATAGAGTACCAGACCAAAGCATTAACACTTCGTGAATACACGAACTCCTCAAACTACGGTCATCACCGGGAGTGGTCCCGATTATTGTCACTTCGGGGTTACCGGATCATAACACATAATAGGTGACTATAGACTTGCAAGATATGATCAAGAACTCATATATATTCATGAAAACATAATAGGTTTAGATCTGAAATCATGGCACTCGGGCCCTAGTGACAAGCATTAAACATAGCAAAGTCATAGCAACATCAATCTCATAACATAATGGATCTAGGGATCAAACCCTAACAAAACTAACTCGATTACATGATAATCTCATCCAACCCATCCCCGTCCAGCAAGCCTACGATGGAATTACTGACGCACGGCGATGAGCATCATGAAATTGGTGATGGAGGAAGGTTGATGATGACGATGGCGACGGATTCCCCTCTCTGGAGCCCCGAACGGACTCCAAATTAGCCCTCCCGAGAGAGATTAGGGCTTGGCGACGGCTCCGTATCGTAAAACGCGATGAATCCTTCTCTCTGATTTTTTTCTCCCCGAACGTGAATATATATAGTTGGAGTTGAGGTCGGTGGAGCACCAGGGGGCCCAGGAGGCAGGGGCGCGCCCAGGGGGGCAGGCGCGCCTCCCACCCTCGTGGACAGGGTGTGGGCCCCCTGGTCTTGATTCTTATGCCAGTATTTTTTATAAATTCCAAAAATATTCTCCGTGAAGTTTCAGGTCATTCCGAGAACTTTTATTTCTGCACAAAAATAACACCATGGCAATTCTGCTGAAAACAACGTCAGTCCGGGTTAGTTCCATTCAAATCATGCAAGTTAGAGTCCAAAACAAGGGCAAAAGTATTTGGAAAAGTAGATACGATGGAGACGTATCAGGGGGCACCGCACACGGCTAAAGATCAACTTGTGTGTCTATGGGGTGCCCCCTCCCACGTATATAAAGGAGGGGAGGAGGAGGAGGGCCGTCCACAAGGGGCGCACCCAAGGAGGGGATTCCTACTCCTAGTAGGAGTAGGTCTCCCCCTTTCCTAGTCCAAGTACGAGAAGAAGGAAGGAGGAAGAGGGGAGAAGGAAGGAGGGGGCGCCGCCCCCTCCTAGTCCAAATCGGACCAGCCCATGGGGGGGGGGCCCGGCCACCCCTTGAGGTCCTTCTCTCCTTTCCCGTATGGCCCGTTAAGGCCCACTACTTCCCCCGACGAATTCCCTTAACTCTCCGGTACTCCGAAAAATACCCGTACCACTCAGAAACTTTCCGATGTCCGAATATAGCCTTCCAATATATCGATCTTTACGTCTCGACTATTTCGAGACTCCTCGTCATGTCCGTGATCTCATCCGGGACTGCGAACAACCTTCGGTACATCAAATCACATAAACTCATAATATCAATCGTCATCGAACGTTAAGTGTGCGGACCCTACGGGTTCGACAACTATGTAGACATGACCGAGACACCTCTCTGGTCAATAACCAATAGCGGAACCTGGATGCTCATATTGGCTCCTACGTATTCTACGAAGATCTTTATCGGTCAAACCGCATAACAACATACGTTGTTCCCTTTGTCATCGGTATGTTATTTGCCCGAGATTCGATCGTCGGTATCACCATACCTAGTTCAATCTCGTTACTGGCAAGTCTCTTTACTTGTTCTGTAATGCATCATCCCGCAACTAACTCATTAGTCACATTGCTTGCAAGGCTTATTGTGATGTGCATTACCAAGAGGGCCCAGAGATACCTCTCCGACAATCGGAGTGACAAATCCTAATCTCGATCTATGCCAACTCAACAAACACCATCGGAGACACCTGTAGAGCATCTTTATAATCACCCAGTTATGTTGTGACGTTTGATAGCACACTAAGTGTTTCTCCGGTATTCGGGAGTTGCATAATCTCATAGTCAGGGGAACATGTATAAGTCATGAAGAAAGCAATAGCAATAAACTAAATGATCATAATGCTAAGCTAACGGATGGGTCTTGTCCATCACATCATTCTCTAATGATGTGATCCCGTTCATGAAATGACAACACATATCTATGGTTAGGAAACTTAACCATCTTTGATTAACGAGCTAGTCTAGTAGAGGCATACTAGGGACACTCTGTTTGTCTATGTATTCAATTCACACATGTACTAAGTTTCCGGTTAATACAATTCTAGCATAAATAATAAACATTTATCATGATATAAGGAAATACAAATAACAATTTTATTATTGCCACTAGGGCATATTTCCTTCAGAAATGGCCTCTAGAAATGGCCTCATATGTTGATGTTGTTGGAACACGTTTCTGTATCTGTGACAGTTCGCTTTGGCCAGTGCTTTATAATATAAAGCGGGGAACCCTTTTTCGTCTTAATCTTTCTCTGAGATGGACCAACTTTTATGATAAGCATTTACACACCGCAAAACATGTGTAAAAAAAGATCACAAATTTTGCTGATTATAATCAACGATGTACTTTCATATATCAGATCATGTTGAGCTCAAATACATTTTGAAAAAGAGAGCTACAAGCTTTCTACTACAAGGCATCAAGCCATGTGCAAAAATACTAGTATTGTTTGTAGCCAACTTTATATATATTTTCTTTGTTTTTCCAAAACAATATTCACAAATTTTAAAAACATTTGCAATTTTGATTTTTTTTCACCAATTTTTAATAAAGTGACTTAATTTTTAAAAAGTATTCAATGAGTTTTAAATTAAATATCCATGTATTTCAGAAAATGAAACCAGAGAAACAAAAACAAAAATGTTCATAAATTTTAAAAATAGATTCTGAAAATGAATATGATACTCTGTGTATCATGTAGTTTCATATATCCAATCATGTTCAACACACATACAATTTACAGAAAAGAGCTACAAGTTTTCTGTGAGGCTCAAGCCATCAGCAACAGCATCACTTGTTATAGCACCATGCTAGCAACGACGATCACGATAGAATCTCCCCTTCCTCTAGGTCTTCTTCGAAGATTTGATGATGATGATGATGATGATGATGATGCTTCCGGTCGTCGTCAAGCTTGAGGTAGAGTCCAATCTGCCGCAACAAGTTGTTGGGCTTCGCAGTGTTGTACTCATCAATGCCGAGCCTCTTCAGATCCTCTGGGTGTAGGGTATCGTCCGGCATTGCCGTCTTCTCCATCTGGAGCACCTCCTGACGGGCCTTCTCCCTCGCCCGGGACGTGGCCTCCTTTCGCTGCCTTTCCAGAGCACGGGCGAGCTGCTCGCATGTTGGAGGAGCTAGGCTGTCGACGATCTCATCTGAATCAGAATCTGAGTCACTGCCGCCGGAGTGCTCTGAACCCAAGTCGCTGCTGCCAGGATCAGTATCTGAATCGCTGTCGCTGGAATCAGTATCCGAACTGCTGACGCTGGAGCTTGGGCTGGCACTGGCTGTTTCATCTTCGACGATCGGTAATGGGGATACGCCACCGCAGATGTCAACATCTTCCTCCTCCTCTTGGGCCATGGCCTTAGGGCCGTCTTGGTGCCGTTCTTGCGGCAGAGGTTGCGGCACGATCGCTAAGGGGGAGACGCCGCCACAGATGTCAACTTCTTCGTCCTCCTCCTCCTCCTCTTGGGCCATCACCTTAGGGCCGTCTTGGTCCCGTTCTTGCGGCGACGGATTCGACCTCCTCTGTCGAGCGAACTTGTCAACCTGCTCCTGTAACTCGACGACGGCGGCGTCGTCCATTGCGTGGAGGTCGATCTCGATTTCGCCGGGGCGGGTGGCGCAGCTGTGCTTCTTCAAGAGCTGGACGACGTGATCGGGGATTTCCGCAACGAACAGCTCCAGGTCTTCCGCGAGCATCTCCCTCTCAGAGGCCGTCATCTTCGTCTTCGTAGGCGCCTTCTTGCGATTGATCACAGGAACGGGAGGAGACGCCTTCCTCTTCTTGGCCGGCGGCTCCTCGGCCAAGAACCTTGGACGACTCTTCTTGACGCGGGGAGCCGACGGGGACGAGGCGGGAGCTAGCACGGCGGCCGCCTTGTGGAGGAGGCCACGGACGGCGACGAGCTCTGCTTGAAAGCGCTGCCGAAGGATCTCCATCTCCCTCGCGCGCTTGGGGCCGGACATGATGCCGGTCTTGGCGTCAAACGGCTCGGCTGTGACGAAGCCGTGCTTCCTGGTGAGCTCCCCGCCGTAGGGGTAGGCAATCTCCATGGGCGCTGGGTAAGGGCCGAAGGAGGCGAGAGGATGCGGCTGGTGATTGATGAAGGAGACGATGGGGAAGGTGGAGAAGAGAAGTCTCGCGTCGATGGGAAAGGTCAGAGCGAGGTGAGGGCAGAGGCAGGTTGGCTGCCTTTTATTGATCAGCAGCTCAGGTCAGGTGTGATGCCGATTCCAAACCGTGGATGCGCGCGTATGTGATGTGATCCGTCAGGAAGTCGGATTTGCTCGCGTGAATTTCAAGCTTGGTGCCAAGTTCCTTTAATTAAGCTTAAGCATGATTGAGGAGTTTGAGGCCATCTCGGAAGCTCATTTCTTTCCCGGCTCCTATATCGTATCGTATCATGAGTTGAGTTCAGTCTTCAGTCTTGACTCGTAACATACACACATCTTTTGCTGCAAGATCAGGTACCACAGGCCTTCTCGTCCGACACCAAGGTGAACAGGTGCCGTATCTGAACACTACACACTCTAAGAAATCGGTATGAGCCCTTGAGATTTGAAAATCGTACGAGTAGTATCACCAAATATCCTAGAGAGCAAAAACAAGATTCTGAAGCAGCGATATGGCGCTAGTGCGTGCTGCAGGAGAAGAAACACAAGTGCTAAAGTGAAGACGAAAGTTGGCAATGTCCTTCAAAGACCAAAGCTATATGTGATCTGCGTTCGGAAAACCGCACGATCAAAACAGAAACTGAAGCAATTTTCAGGCGCGCATGGTCAGGTGCTCTCTGCTGTCTGTTAGATTTAGTCGGCCTCAGCCCGCTAACTCTTTGTAGACCAGCCGCACGGTGAGCCGTCGGCCCATGTAAGCTTACGTGGGAATATTAAAAAATATATTAAACATATATAAAAATATTCCTGATGTATGCCACAAATGTACAAACGTGTATGAAAAGAAGTAGGCATTAAAAATATGTATTGAAAAAAGATGTAATCATGTATTAGAAAAATGTTAAGCATGTTATTGACGTACACGAAAGTCTAAGGCGCACATGAAAAAAATAGACGTCAAAAAATATATTTGAAAAAATGTTAATTATATATATTTTTTAACATGTACAAAAAAGTTTATATACAACAAATGTATGTCGTGTATGAATAAAGTAGTCATTAAAATATATATATATTAGGGAAAATGTTAATCATTTATTTTAAAAATTCTAAAACATTTTAAAAAATATCCCTAATGTACACAAAAAATGTAGTTAGAGCATGAAAACATTTTTAATGGCGAACCAACCTGTGGTTGGATGGTTAGAGGGATAGTGGTATCCCCAGACCGCCAGGGTTCAAGTCCTGGTGCTCGCATTATTCCTGGATTTATTTCAGGATTTCCGGCGATGCGCTTTCAGTGGGAGGAGACGTTCCCGTCGACGACGAGGCGCCTACGGTGACTTCGTAAATCTCAAGATGATATGCCGGCTCAGTCTTTCGGAGATGCTCATAGGGGTAGGGTGTGCGTGTGTGCGTTCATAGAGGTGAGTGTTGAAGGAAATATGCCCTAGAGGCAATAATAAAGTTGTTATTTATATTTCCTTAAATGTTTATTATTCATGCTATAATTGTATTAACCGGAAACATAGTACATGTGTGAAGACATAGACAAACAGAGTGTCACTAGTATGCCTCTACTTGACTAGCTCGTTGATCAAAGATGGTTATGTTTCCTAGCCATAGACATGAGTTGTCATTTGATTAACAAGATCACATCATTAGGAGAATGATGTGATTGACTTGACCCATTCCGTTAGCTTAACACTTGATCGTTTAGTATGTTGCTATTGCTTTCTTCATGACTTATACATGTTCCAATGACTATGAGATTATGCAACTCCCGAATACCGGAGGAACACTTAGTGTGCTATCAAACGTCACAACATAACTGGGTGATTATAAAGATGCTCTACAGGTGTCTCCGATGGTGTTTGTTGAGTTGGCATAGATCGAGATTAGGATTTGTCACTCCGATTGTCGGAGAGGTATCTTTGGGCCCTCTCGGTAATGCACATCACTATAAGCCTTGCAAGCAATGTGACTAATGACCTAGTTGTGGGATGATGCATTACGAAACGACTAAAGAGACTTGCCGGTAATGAGATTGAACTAGGTATTGAGATACCGACGACCGAATCTCGGGCAAGTAACATACCGATGACAAAGGGAACAACGTATGTTGTTATGCGGTTTGACAGATAAAGATCTTCGTAGAATATGTAGGAACCAATATGAGCATCCAGGTTCCCCTATTGGTTATTGACCGGAGATGAGTCTCGGTCATGTCTACATAGTTCTCGAACCCATAGGGTCCGCACACTTAACGTTCGGTGACGATCGGTATTATGAGTTTATGTGTTTTGATGTACTGAAGGTTGTTCGGAGTCCCGGATATGATGACGGGCATGACGAGGAGTCTCGAAATGGTCGAGACATAAAGATCGATATATTGGAAGCCTACGTTTGCACATCGGGTGAGTTCGGGCATATACCGGAGTACCGGGGGGGTTACCGGAACCCCCCGGGAAGTATATGGGCCTTATTGGGCCTTAGTGGGAGAGAGGAGGAGGCGGCCAAGGTGGGGGCGCGCCACCCCCTCAAGCCCAATCCGAATTGGGGTGGGGGGCCGGCCCCCCTTTCCTTCTCCCTCTCTCCTGCTTCCTTCCTCTCCTACTCCAACTAGGGAAGGGGGGAATCCTACTCCCGGTGGGAGTAGGACTCCCCTTGGGCGCGCCACAGAGAGGGCCGGCCCTCCCCTCCTCGACTCCTTTATATACGGGGGAGGGGGCACCCCATAGACACACAAGTTGATTATTTAACCGTGTGCGGTGTCCCCCTCCACAGATTTCCACCTCGGTCATATCGTTGTAGTGCTTAGGCGAAGCCCTGCGTCGGTAACTTCATCATCACTGTCATCACGCCATCATGCTGACGAAGCTCTCCCTCGACACTCAGCTGGATCTAGAGTTCGTGGGACGTCACCGAGCTGAACCTGTGCAGATCGCGGAGGTGCCGTACTTTCGGTACTAGGACCGGTCGGATCGTGAAGACTTACGACTACATCAACCGCGTTGTCATAACGCTTCCGCTTTTGGTCTACGAGGGTACGTGGACAACACTCTCCCCTCTCCTTGCTATGCATCACCTAGATGGATCTTGCGTGTGCGTAGGAATTTTTTTGAAATTACTGCGTTCCCCAACAATGGTATCAGAGCCAGGTCTATGCGTAGATGTTATATGCACGAGTAGAACACAAAGAGTTGTGGGCGATAATAGTCATACTGCTTACCAGCATGTCATACTTTGATTCGGCGGTATTGTTGGATGAAGCGGCCCGGACCGACATTACGCGTACGCTTACGCGAGACTGGTTCTACCAACGTGCTTTGCACACAGGTGGCTGGCGGGTGTCAGTCTCTCCAACTTTAGTTGAATCCAGTGTGACTACGCCCGGTCCTTGTTGAAGGATAAAACAACACACTTGACGAAAAATCGTTATGGTTTTGATGCATAGGTAAGAACGGTTCTTGCTCAGCCCATAGCAGCCACGTAAAACTTGCAACAACAAAGTAGATGACGTCTAACTTGTTTTTGCAGGGTATGTTGTGATGTGATATGGTCAAGACATAATGCTAAATTTTATTGTATGAGATGATCATGTTTTGTAACAGAGTTATCGGCAACTGGCAGGAGCCATATGGTTGTCTCTTTATTTTATGCAATGCAATCGCCCTGTAATTGTTTTTACTTTATCACTAAGCGGTAGCGATAGTCGTAGAAGCAATAGTTGGCAAGACGACAACGATGCTACGATGGAGATCAAGGTGTCACGTCAGTGGCGATGGTGATCATGAAGGTGCTTTGGAGATGGAGATCAAAGGCACAAGATGATGATGGCCATATCATATCACTTATATTGATTGCATGTGATGTTTATCCTTTATGCATCTTATTTTGCTTAGTTCGGCGGTAGCATTATAAGATGATCTCTCACTAAATTTCAAGGTACAAGTGTTCTCCCTGAGTATGCACCGTTGCGAAAGTTCGTCGTGCCGAGACACCACATGATGATCGGGTGTGATAAGCTCTACGTTCACATACAACGGGTGCAAGCCAGTTTTGCACATGCAGAATACTCGTGTTAAACTTGACGAGCCTAGCATATGCAGATATGGCCTCGGAACTCTGAGACCGAAAGGTCGAGCGTGAATCATATAGTAGATATGATCAATGTAGTGATGTTCACCAATGAAAACTACTCCATCTCACGTGATGATCGGACATGGTTTAGTTGATTTGGATCACGTGATCACTTAGATAATTAGAGGGATGTCTATCTAAGTGGGAGTTCTTAAGTAATATGATTAATTGAACTTTAATTTATCATGAACTTAGTACCTGATACTATTTTGCATGTCTATGTTGTTGTAGATCAATGGCCTGTGCTATTGTTCCTTTGAATTTTAATGCGTTCCTAGATAAAGCTAAGTTGAAAGATGATGGTAGCAACTACACGGACTGGGTGCGTAACTTGAGGATTATCCTCATCGCTGCACAGAAGAATTACGTCCTGGAAGCACCGCTAGGTGCAAGACCCGCTGCAGGAGCAACGCCGGACGTTGTGAATGCCTGGCAGAGCAAAGCTGATGACTACTCGATAGTTCAGTATGCCATGCTTTACGGCTTAGAACCGGGACTTCAATGTCGTTTCGAACGTCATGGAGCATATGAAATGTTCCAGGAGTTGAAGTTAATATTTCAAGCAAATGCCCGGATTGAGAGATATGAAGTCTCCAATGAGTTCTATAGCTGCAAAATGGAGGAGAATAGTTCTATCAGTGAGCATATACTCAAAATGTCTGGGTATAATAATCACTTGACTCAGCTGGGAGTTAATCTTCCGGTTGATAGTGTCATTGATAGAGTTCTTCAATCACTGCCACCAAGCTACAAAAGCTTCGTGATGAACTATAACATGCAAGGGATGGATAAGACGATTCCCGAGCTCTTCGCAATGCTAAAGGTTGCAGAGGTAGAAATCAAGAAGGAGCATCAAGTGTTTATGGTCAACAAGACCACCAGTTTCAAGAAAAAGGGTAAAGGGAAGAAGGGGAACTTCAAGAAGAATGGCAAGCAAGTTGATGCTCAAGTGAAGAAGCCCAAGTCTGGACCTAAGCCTGAGACTGAGTGCTTCTACTGCAAAGGGACTAGTCACTGGAAGCGGAACTGCCCCAAGTGTAGGGGAACGCAGCAGAAAACAAAAATTTTCCGACCTACGCACCAGCCCAGGACCACTATGGAGACTGCATACATGGTTTGATCTTTTTCGTTACCGACTCGTAGCGCAGCGGGAAGTAGAGTCGATGACGATCGGCGGTGCAGATCCCCGCAGCTAGGATTTACAACCTCCCAACCGCGAGGATGTATACCCTCATCTGCTCCTCAGACAGCCCTCCAGGAGGCGGTCGAACAGCCCCCCGGACGGTGTCGCGGACAGCCCTTCGGGAAGACCTTCGAAACTCGAACGGTCACTCGGACAGCCCTTCGGGAGGACCTTCGAAACTCGGACGGTCACGCGGACAGCCCTTCGGGAGGCACTCACGAACTAAGACCGAAACTACGATCTCTCTACAGAGTTGCACACATACGGTGTCATCTATCCGGTAGGGCTTCGCCGTCCAGAACTAGTTCCTGCCGGAACCCAGACAGCCTTACGGCCCTACGAAACTCTTTTCGTGGGAGGGAGAGAAGAAGCCAGATAATGCATGGCATGTGTATGAGAGCAAGGGATGAGTGTGGAGGGCTGCCCCTCCACCTCTATTTATAGGAAATCCCAAGGGGGTAGGGTAGTTTCACAAAAAACCCAAAATGCACATGAATGAAGTCCTTCCACAAGGACCTAGGAGTGAAACCAAGGAACAAGAGGGTCCCCAAGGGGGGATACCCCATGTGGCCGGCCACACCCTCATGAGGGGCCCAAAAAATGGCTCCTATCCATCCATGTCATCCCCAAGATCTTTTGGAGCAAAGCCCCAAAAGGTGGCTTTCCATAAAGTAACCATAAAGCTGATTTTCACTATTCACGACGACATTTTTCAGCGTCTGATCGAACTGAAAATATTTATGTGGGCTAAGAACATTTCCAGTACCCACTAAAATGATTTTCAACGCGTTCCGAAACAATTCCGGTTTTAGTGATTTTCATCTGCGAAACGCATATGAAGTGGCTCCGGCAGCTCCAGAACATTTCCGGTTTTTATCTCAAAAAATTCCAAAAAGCTTCCAGAATGATTCTGGCATCCTCCAAGAATTATCAGGCATGTGCCGAAACCAATTTGACTTAATGGTGTATCCCGAAACAACTTTTCGGTATCATCGAAACTTATCCGATGACCTCTCTCTGCGGTACGATTCCGCTGTCCGAAACTTTTTCGGTGATTTTCTCTCAGACTCCCTGTCTAGTATTCAGCAGATAGATGACCCTTAAGTGTGTGACCCTATAGGTTCGGTGAAGTATAGACATGACCCGGAACCCCTTCCGATCAATGATCAACATCGGAGCCGTGGACACCCATATTGACCCCTATACCCACACGAATAAATATTCGAGTGAACCTCCAGTTGTCGTGTGCTATTCCTGTTGCTTCGCGATATGTTACAAATACCCGAGGTGAGACATGTGGGCATTCCCGTGGATCAACAACTTGTCCACTATGCTAGTTACCTCGTTACCGGTATTGTTCTCTTTTCTCGTTATCGTGTTCCGGCATCCCCGTGATCAAATCACAAAGTGTCTGGCCAGACGATGATGGATACCGTAACACCGAGAGGGCCCAGAGATATCTCTCCATCGTCGGAGGAGCAAATCCCAATCTTGAGCTATCAAGTTACTTGACACACTTTTCCATGAACCCGTAAGCCGCCGTAATAGCCACCCATTTACGGATGACGTTTAACAAACCCCAAAGTTCATGAAGCAAGCATGAAGAAACTCGATACTCTCATGGTCTAAGGAATCATGCAAACGTTAACCATCTCTGTGTTATGTACCAATAAACTTGTGACGAATGAATCTTATAGCATAACATCATGCCGGGTCGATTCAACACAAATGTTCTCTTAACATTATGCCCTCAAGGTTGCTGACATAGACATGCCCATGATCAGGAAAACATAACCATCATGCAACACTTGAGCTAGTCTTAGAGGCCAGACTAGGAATACATTTTACCGTTTATTATTCCACACGTGCATATGAGTCTTCCTCCGAGTCTCGTGGTTATTGCAGACTCGAGAACCATAGCAGTTATAGCATGGAACATAAACATAATTATGAACTCGGAGATAAATAATATCATTTATTATTGCCTCTAGGGCATATCTCCTACAGACTCCCACTTGCACTAGAGTCAATAATCTAGTTAATGCTAATGCACTTTACACCTGTGGCACACCGGTGTAAATATGCTTCGCTTGTGGTATAGCCTGATGTCCAACGGATCTGACGACTTCAGTTCCGTGTGTATCTTTGCATGTCCTCGCGTTTTCACGTTTTCACAAAAAATCATATTTTGTGTGGACTTGGCTTTGTATGTATGTGAATCACAGGTCGAACCTGGATTCCTCAGACTGAGTTATGGAGCAACTACCTGCAGTAGTGTCCCATTGTCAAAAGCCATCTTGGAACTATACTAAGTTCATGAATGAACTATATGATTCAACATCTTCTTTGTCGCTTCTAAAGCGTCAACATACTTAGCCCTTGTTATAGAATTCGCCACAGTAACTAGTTTGAACAAATTCCAACTAACTGTGCCACCACATTGTGTGTTACACAAAACCCTTAACTTAAATCGAAAATCGCACGGTGAAAAGATGAAGACTATCGATGTAACATTTTACAACGAACTCTTCATGATCTCCGCTTGCAAGAAAACATATCATCAGTACTTACTCTAGTACTCAATGACATCTTTCACTGTTGCCCCACGATCAGTACTTTGATCATTTTAGTATCCATACTCGCAACACCTTGGGAGTATCGGACATATCTGGTTGTTTTACATACCATGGAATACATGATTAATCCAAACACAAAAGTGTGTGGAATCTGCATCATGTATTTTACTCATCAGTGTTTTGGGACACCGAGTCTTGCAAAAACTCCTTCCATGTGACTTTGGCAAGAATCACTCCTTGGCGTTTTAAATGCTAAAAGGTTTTAGCATCTTGTCAATATGTATTCATTGCTTAGCCCCATTAGGTAAATCTATCTCCATAGATCATCATGCCTAATATTGAGGCTATTTAGCCTAAGCACTTCATCGAAAAACTATTTTCAAATGAAGTCCTAATTCATGTCAGGAAATTTATTTCCAATTACCAATGTGCCAAGCACATAAGGTTTTTAGAAATATTATTACGCTCCCACTTACTTTCTTGAATTACAAGCATCTTCGTTACCCATTGATGAACTCAAAACCCCTTTGACCCTTTCATCAAAACACGAAGATTCCAACTCCATTTTGCTCTCTTCTGTCCATTGCTGGAACTCTGAAGTTTGCATACCTACTAGCATCCTCTAGATCGACAAATTACTTTGGACTGTATCATATACAAGTCCTAGCTTTCATTTCCATCAGATGGAAATCCTTTTATCATCCATGTTTCATATCTCATGATTGAAATATGTATTAATTGCTAGTTCAACCCGAACCGACTTTAAGCATCGCTACGATGAAAACAACCTCATCGTAGTCAACTCTTGAACTTGTTATTTCAACAAGTCGAGCTTTATGGATAAAACTTTTTATCCATATCAGTTTTAAGTTCCATAAATATTCATTAGACTCTAAGTCTTCCGAAAGGTGTATCAAGGTTTTAATCTTGAATCACTTATATGGAAACTAACTTGGGTTGTATTGGCATTTAGCCAATTCCGGAGTCAGGGCCCATCAACGCTTCCTTGTGTATCGTAGGTATAATGTTGTCTAACAACAATATCTCGTTTGCGCACCTGAGAGGTTTGCACGAGCCTTGCCTACGTGGTTCAGTTGCAAGTTCGACCGAAGTTCATACATTTTATTGTAGAAACTTCCGTATCAGTCGCAGTAGGAAACTCTGGAATTACTTCGAAGGTCTCTTTCCTTTGATCTGATGACTTAGATACTGTTTATCTCGTCGAGTTGCACTATTCTCCCACTCACCTTTTTGAAAGAACCATTCTCTTTAAAAGCACACCGTTTCACGGCAAAACTATTTGCCTCGGTATAGTGAGGGAGGAATACCCAACATTTTGGTATAACCTACAAAGTAGCACTGGTCTGATTTGGAATAGGTTTGTAACCTTTTACACAAGCCCCATATTCCAAATGTTAAGAAAAGATATAACATGGTTGGGCGTACCATACCATGGCTTCATTTCAACAGACCCGATGTAGCTCTTTTCAGTGTAAAAGCCGCAGTCTCTAAAGCATCACTTTAAAAAGGATAATGGCAAATTTATTTATGTCATCTTTGACCTTACCATGTCATAAATGGTTAGATTACATCTCGACGGACTTTTCACTTGCAGTGGTGTTCCGGGAGGTGCAAGTTATGAAACCCCTTTCACAACTCATCAGACATTCGCTAAACATGTAACTCAAATATTCCTTTGTGCAATCAATTTGCAGAAACATAATTTTCTTGTTACAATAACTTCTACTTCATTTTTGAAAACCTTTCGAATGATTTCAAAAGATCCAGACTTACGTCTCATCAAGTAAATATCCATATATCTACTTGAGTCATTTCTGAAGATAAATAAATCCACCACTAACAACACTTATCGGACTACACACATCAAATGTATGATCACTAATAAGTTTGTTGTTCGTTCCTTATTGCCTGTGAACGGTATTTTAGTCACATCACTTTTCGGAGGAAAGTTGCAAGTGTCAGATGATTCAAAATCAAAAAGACTTCAAAATCCATCATAATGGAATTTTCCATGCGGGTTTCTCCAATGTGACCAAATGTAGTGCCACACTTGTGTGGTATTCTTTTAGTCTTGCGACATTTAGCGTCAGTGTTATGGATGTATCATATTACCCTCAATATTCATAACATACGTCCCATCTTGGATGGAAGCATGGCCCTTCATTTTATTCATAATACTTAACAACAATTGTTGTTTTTATGAACAACTCTTTTGCAACATACATTGTGCAATGGGCTAGAGTGTATGAAACTCTAAAATGAATTATGAAAGTAAACCCAGAGGTATTGTATTATTATCAATATTCATAACATACATCTCATTCATAATGAAAGTATGGCCCTTGTGTTATTCATAACATCGAACATAAAAGGTTCTCTTATGAACAACCTTCTTGCAAGATACCTTATGCAATGGGCTAGAGTTTGTAAAACTCTAAATGAATTATGAAAATAAATACAGACGGCAATACACCGATGGAAGGTATAGTAACATTTACTATGTTCCCTGTGTATACCTTAACCTCATTTCTGGCTAGTCCTTTTAGGCCACAGTAGCTCTTACAGTGATTCGCAATTGAATGCAATCGAGCGGGTATCTTTGTGATTAACTCACAATACCCAAGAATTAGTGATTAACATGTTTAACCATAATTCCCAAGAACTATATCTTTGACCAGCCTACTATACAACAAAAACTTGTATGACATTCATACATGAGCTGGATATTCCAGTCATCTTTCTTTCTGCCTTTTTACTTCTAACAGTTTAACTTTTAGTATTTCTCCTACTCGCAAAAGAAGCACCCAACTTAAGAGTGGCGTTAGCCCCGGACTTCCTAGGCGTGTAAGTCATACTAACACCCTTTGGACACTTCCTTTCTCTTTAAGTTCTTGTTTTATTCACCTTTCATTATATGACAGGCGTTCTTCTGGATCCCTTTCCCAACAGTCAAATGCATAGTAAAAACTTTTACTAATACTTGCAAACAAACATTGCTTTGTTTGTATCTGAAAATAATTTTCAGTTCCATGAATATCATATAACTATCCCAACTTTCGAAGTTTGGGTTTCATGGAAGCAAACATATTGCACTTGACTGAAACAGAATTATAGCTTTTGGATCGAAGGACGAGAGTCACATGATCCATAGCTTTAGCGGGAGGATACGGAAAGCATGCGATAGGACAAAGTCCTTCTCGGCACTTTTGAGGACAATCCTCATATTACGTTACCAATCGTAAAGTTTTAACCAGATATTTAACAGTTATTCAATTTTAATAGGGAAGGTGGAAACGCGAACCATTATTCTACAACTATTTTGCAAGAAACACTTAGACAGTGTTCATAATTAATTGCACTGAGAATTAAACATGTTAATTCAACAGTGCGCTCCCACTCAAATCAATATCTCTCACAATTAATTTTGAGTGATACAAGATCCAGACTTCAATTCATCGCCATAGAATCATCATCTCATAACGGGAATTTTAATCGGTAGGCCAACTTGCCGATCACATCTCTATGTGACTCTTGCTCATCTTTCGATGCGTGTGTTCCGAGCTCAGGACGATCCTGCCATGAACGTCAAGACAACCAAGTGATCTTGCTGCGAGGTCTGACCTCACCCGCCTCACACTTCTCTAATCGTTCGTACCCATGCATCCATGGCGCACCCCGAAAAGATAGGTGCCGTGACGGTGCTACACTTGGGAGAACACTAACTACTTGATATTTTAAGTGAGAGATCACCCTAATAAAAGCGACTACGGCGCAATCAAGAAGGGTGCATCATAAGGGATAAACATCTCAGGCAATTCATAATAGCATGATATGGTATAGCCCTTTCTGACGGAGAAGTATTTCATTTCTTCGTCTTCGGCATTCGCGTCGGTGGTCACCTTCACGAAGATTGCCACCACCTTGTCGATGCACCAGATAATATTGCTATCTCTATAGCTAACAAAATAATGCATTACAACAAGGTTGACACGCAGGTCATTAAAATGCAATCATATGGCTCCAGCCATCATGCCGAATCATGACACGCAGGTCATGTTAATCAAATTACATCATATAGTCATCTCATACATAATCGAATTAGTATGAGCACTGCTATACCACATCACATGCACATCCTGCAAAACCAAGTTAGACGCCTCTAATAGGTTTATGCAAAATTTTATTTTACGTGGCTTCTAAGGTTTTGACTTAAACCGCAGCTACCAACGTTTTATCATCAAGTATGATTATTCAGGTTGCTAGATTAACATCTCGGGGTGTATGAAACACGGGATAATTAAATCTCGAGCCCCATACTAAACTTCGTCATACGCATGACCCCCGTGCAGATCATATCTGCAATGCCCTTTCATCTGCGAATTTCATCTTTCTTTTGACTACGGCAGAACCCAAAGAACTGATAGCACTTCCATGATCAATCAGGATCACGGATTGCCAGAACTTTGTCAAATTCCACCATGCTGTCTCGAGATTGAGCAAACGCAAATTCTAGGGAAGCAACAAGAACCTCGGGTAACAGATTTCATCTGTCACCCGCATAAATAATTTTCAGCAATAGATCTCATCTACTACCTAATTATATTATGCAATACCCATACATCTCCATGTATTCTAGATCGAAACCTGCATCTACGCATAGCACGGCTCTTGATGCCACTGTAGGGGAACGCAGCAGAAAACAAAAATTTTCCGACCTACGCACCAGCCCAGGACCACTATGGAGACTGCATACATGGTTTGATCTTTTTCGTTACCGACTCGTAGCGCAGCGGGAAGTAGAGTCGATGACGATCGGCGGTGCAGATCCCCGCAGCTAGGATTTACAACCTCCCAACCGCGAGGATGTATACCCTCATCTGCTCCTCAGACAGCCCTCCAGGAGGCGGTCGAACAGCCCCCCGGACGGTGTCGCGGACAGCCCTTCGGGAAGACCTTCGAAACTCGAACGGTCACTCGGACAGCCCTTCGGGAGGACCTTCGAAACTCGGACGGTCACGCGGACAGCCCTTCGGGAGGCACTCACGAACTAAGACCGAAACTACGATCTCTCTACAGAGTTGCACACATACGGTGTCATCTATCCGGCAGGGCTTCGCCGTCCAGAACTAGTTCCTGCCGGAACCCAGACAGCCTTACGGCCCTACGAAACTCTTTTCGTGGGAGGGAGAGAAGAAGCCAGATAATGCATGGCATGTGTATGAGAGCAAGGGATGAGTGTGGAGGGCTGCCCCTCCACCTCTATTTATAGGAAATCCCAAGGGGGTAGGGTAGTTTCACAAAAAACCCAAAATGCACATGAATGAAGTCCTTCCACAAGGACCTAGGAGTGAAACCAAGGAACAAGAGGGTCCCCAAGGGGGGATACCCCATGTGGCCGGCCACACCCTCATGAGGGGCCCAAAAAATGGCTCCTATCCATCCATGTCATCCCCAAGATCTTTTGGAGCAAAGCCCCAAAAGGTGGCTTTCCATAAAGTAACCATAAAGCTGATTTTCACTATTCACGACGACATTTTTCAGCGTCTGATCGAACTGAAAATATTTATGTGGGCTAAGAACATTTCCAGTACCCACTAAAATGATTTTCAACGCGTTCCGAAACAATTCCGGTTTTAGTGATTTTCATCTGCGAAACGCATATGAAGTGGCTCCGGCAGCTCCAGAACATTTCCGGTTTTTATCTCAAAAAATTCCAAAAAGCTTCCAGAATGATTCTGGCATCCTCCAAGAATTATCAGGCATGTGCCGAAACCAATTTGACTTAATGGTGTATCCCGAAACAACTTTTCGGTATCATCGAAACTTATCCGATGACCTCTCTCTGCGGTACGATTCCGCTGTCCGAAACTTTTTCGGTGATTTTCTCTCAGACTCCCTGTCTAGTATTCAGCAGATAGATGACCCTTAAGTGTGTGACCCTATAGGTTCGGTGAAGTATAGACATGACCCGGAACCCCTTCCGATCAATGATCAACATCGGAGCCGTGGACACCCATATTGACCCCTATACCCACACGAATAAATATTCGAGTGAACCTCCAGTTGTCGTGTGCTATTCCTGTTGCTTCGCGATATGTTACAAATACCCGAGGTGAGACATGTGGGCATTCCCGTGGATCAACAACTTGTCCACTATGCTAGTTACCTCGTTACCGGTATTGTTCTCTTTTCTCGTTATCGTGTTCCGGCATCCCCGTGATCAAATCACAAAGTGTCTGGCCAGACGATGATGGATACCGTAACACCGAGAGGGCCCAGAGATATCTCTCCATCGTCGGAGGAGCAAATCCCAATCTTGAGCTATCAAGTTACTTGACACACTTTTCCATGAACCCGTAAGCCGCCGTAATAGCCACCCATTTACGGATGACGTTTAACAAACCCCAAAGTTCATGAAGCAAGCATGAAGAAACTCGATACTCTCATGGTCTAAGGAATCATGCAAACGTTAACCATCTCTGTGTTATGTACCAATAAACTTGTGACGAATGAATCTTATAGCATAACATCATGCCGGGTCGATTCAACACAAATGTTCTCTTAACATTATGCCCTCAAGGTTGCTGACATAGACATGCCCATGATCAGGAAAACATAACCATCATGCAACACTTGAGCTAGTCTTAGAGGCCAGACTAGGAATACATTTTACCGTTTATTATTCCACACGTGCATATGAGTCTTCCTCCGAGTCTCGTGGTTATTGCAGACTCGAGAACCATAGCAGTTATAGCATGGAACATAAACATAATTATGAACTCGGAGATAAATAATATCATTTATTATTGCCTCTAGGGCATATCTCCTACACCAAGTATTTGGCGGATAAGAAGGATGGCAAGGTGAACAAAGGTATATGTGATATACATGTTATTGATGTGTACCTTACTAATACTCGAAGTAGTACCTGGGTATTTGATACGGGTTCTGTTGCTAATATTTGCAACTCGAAACAGGGACTACGGATTAAGCGAAGATTGGCTAAGGACGAGGTGACGATGCTCGTGGGAAATGGTTCCAAAGTCGATGTGATCGTCGTAGGCACGCTACCTCTACAGCTACCTTCGGGATTAGCTTTAGACCTGAATAATTGTTATTTGGTGCCAGCGTTAAGCATGAACATTATATCTGGATCTTGTTTGATGCGAGACGGTTATTCATTTAAATCCGAGAATAATGGTTGTTCTATTTAAATGAGTAATATCTTTTATGGTCATGCACCCTTGAAGAGTGGTCTATTTTTTGTTGAATCTCGATAGTAGTGACACACATATTCATAATATTGAAGCCAAAATATGCAGAGTTGATAACGATAGTGCAACTTATTTGTGGCACCGTTGTTTGGGTCATATTGGTGTAAAGCGCATGAAGAAACTCCATTCTGATGGATTTCTGGAATCACTTGATTATGAATCACTTGGTACTTGCGAACCATGCCTCATGGGCAAGATGACTAGAACTCCGTTCTCCGGAACAATGGAGCGAGTAGCAGATTTGTTGGAAATCATACATACTGATGTATGTGGTCCGATGAATATTGAGGCTCGCGGCGGGTATCGTTATTTTCTGACCTTCACAGATGATTTAAGCAGATATGGATATATCTACTTGATGAAACATAAGTCTGAAACATTTGAAAAGTTCAAAGAATTTCAGAGTGAAGTGGAAAATCATCGTAACAAGAAAATAAAAGTTTCTACGATCTGATCGTGGAAGAGAATATTTGAGTTATGAGTTTGGTCTTCATTTGAAACAATGCAGAATAGTTTCGCAACTCACGCCACCCGGAACACCACAGCGTAATGGTGTGTCCGAACGTTGTAATCGCACTTTATTAGCTATGGTGTGATCTATGATGTCTCTTACTGATTTACCGCTATAGTTTGGGGGTTACGCTTTAGAGACGGCTGCATTCACGTTAAATAGGGCACCATCTAAATCCATTGAGACGACACCTTATGAACTATGGTTTGGCAAGAAACCCAAGTTGTCATTTCTTAAAGTTTGGGGCTGCGATGCTTATGTGAAAAAGCTTCAACCTGATAAGCTCGAACCCAAATCGGAGAAATGTGTCTTCATAGGATACCCAAAGGAGACTGTTGGGTACACCTTCTATCACAGATCCAAAGGCAAGACGTTCGTTGCCGAAAATGGATCCTTTCTAGAGAAGGAGTTTCTCTCGAAGGAAGTGAGTGGGAGGAAAGTAGAACTGGATGAGGTAACTGTACCTGCTCCCTTATTGGAAAGTAGTTCATCATAGGAATCAGTTCCTGTGACTACTACACCAATTAGTGAGGAAGCTAATGATGATGATCATGTAACTTCAGATCAAGTTACTACTGAACCTCGTAGGTCAATTAGAGTAAGATCCGCACCAGAGTGGTACGGTAATCCGGTTCTGGAGGTCATGTTACTTGACCATGACGAACCTACGAACTATGAGGAAGCGGTGATGAGCCCAGATTCCGCGAAATGGCTTGAGGCCATGAAATCTGAGATGGGATCCATGTATGAGAACAAAGTGTGGACTTTGGTTGACTTGCCCGATGATCGGCAAGCCATCGAGAATAAATGGATCTTCAAGAAGAAGACTGACGTTGATGGTAATGTTACTGTCTACAAAGCTCGACTTGTTGCGAAATGTTTTCGACAAGTTCAAGGAGTTGACTATGATGAGACTTTCTCACGCGTAGCGATGCTTAAGTCCGTCCGAATCATGTTAGCAATTGCTGCATTTTATGATTATGAAATTTGGCAAATGGATGTAAAGACTGCATTCCTGAATGGATTTCTGGAAGAAGAGTTGTATATGATGCAACCCGAAGGTTTTATCAATCCAAAGGATGCTAACAAAGTGTGCAAACTCCAGTGATCCATTTATGGACTGGTGCAAGCATCTCGGAGTTGGAATAAACGTTTTGATAGTGTGATCAAAGCATATGGTTTCATACAGACTTTTGGAGAAGCCTGTATTTACAAGAAAGAGAGTGGGAGCTCTGTAGCATTTCTAATATTATATGTGGATGACATATTGTTGATTGGAAATGATATAGAATTTCTGGATAGCATAAAAGGATACTTGAATAAGTGTTTTTCAATGAAAGACCTCGGTGAAGCTGCTTATATATTGGGCATCAAGATCTATAGAGATAGATCAAGACGCTTAATTGGACTGGTGTCCCCAGCCCACCAGGGTTCAAGTCCTGGTGCTCGCATTATTCCTGGATTTATTTCAGGATTTTCGGCGATCCGCTTTCAGTGGGACGAGGCGTTCCCGTCCACGTCGAGGAGCCTACGGTGACTTCGTAAATCTCAAGATGATATGCTGGCTCAGTCTCTCGGAGATGCTCATAGGGGTAGGGTGTGCATGTGTGCGTTCATAGAGGTGAGTGTTGAAGGAAATATGCCCTAGAGGCAATAATAAAGTTGTTATTTATATTTCCTTATATCATGATAATGTTTATTATTCATGCTAGAATTGTATTAACCGGAAACTTAGTACATGTGTGAATACATAGACAAACAGAGTGTCACTAGTATGCCTCTACTTGACTAGCTCGTTGAATCAAAGATGGTTAAGTTTCCTAGCCATAGACATGAGTTGTCATTTGATTAACGGGATCACATCATTAGAGAATGATGTGATTGACTTCACCCATCCGTTAGCTTAGCACGATGATCGTTTAGTTTGTTGCTATTGCTTTCTTCATGACTTATACATGTTCCTATGACTATGAGATTATGCAACTCCCGAATACCGGAGGAACACTTAGTGTGCTATCAAACGTCACAACGTAACTGGGTGATTATAAAGATGCTCTACAGGTGTCTTCGATGGTGTTTGTTGAGTTGGCATAGATCGAGATTAGGATTTGTCACTCCGATTGTCGGAGAGGTATCTCTGGGCCCTCTCGGTAATGCACATCACTATAAGCCTTGCAAGCAATGTGACTAATGAGTTATTTGCGGGATGATGCATTACGGAATGAGTAAAGAGACTTGCCGGTAATGAGATTGAACTAGGTATTGAGATACCGACGATCGAATCTCGGGCAAGTAACATACCGATGACAAAGGGAACAACATCTGTTGTTATGCGGTTTGACCGATAAAGATCTTCGTAGAATATGTAGGAACCAATATGAGCATCCAGGTTCCGCTATTGGTTATTGACCGGAGATGAGTCTCGGTCAAGTCTACATAGTTCTCGAACCCGTAGGGTCCGCACACTTAACGTTTGGTGACGATCGGTATTATGAGTTTATGTGTTTTGATGTACCGAAGGTTGTTCGGAGTCCCGGATATGATCACGGGCATGACGAGGAGTCTCGAAATGGTCGAGACATAAAGATCGATATATTGGAAGCCTATGTTTGGACATCGGAATGGTTCCGGGTGAGTTCGGGCATTTACCGGAGTATCGGGGGATTACCGGAACCCCCCGGGGACTATATGGGCCTTATTGGGCCTTAGTGGGAGAGAGGAGGTGGCCAAGGTGGGGCGCCCCCCCAAGCCCAATCCAAATTGGGGTGGGGGGCCGGCCCCCCTTTCCTTCTCCCTCTCTCCTCCTTCGTTCCTCTCCTACTCCAACTAGGGAGGGGGGGAATCCTACTCTCGGTGGGAGTAGGACTCCCCTTGGGCGCGCCATAGAGAGGGCCGACCCTCCCCTCCTCCACTCCTTTATATACAGGGGAGGGTCACCCCATAGACACACAAGTTGATTGTTTAGCCGTGTGCGGTGCCCCCCTCCACGGATTTCCACCTCGGTCATATCGTTGTAGTGCTTAGGCAAAGCCCTGCGTCGGTAACTTCATCATCACTGTCATCACGCCGTCGTTCTGACGAAGCTCTCCCTCGACACTCAGCTGGATCTAGAGTTCGTGAGACATCACCGAGCTGAACGTGTGCAGATCGCGGAGGTGCCGTACTTTCGGTACTAGGATCGGTCGGATCGTGAAGACGTACGACTACATAAACTGCGTTCTCATAACGCTTCCGCTTTCGATCTACGAGGGTACGTGGACAACACTCTCCCCTCTCGTTGCTATGCATCACCTAGATGGATCTTGCGTGTGCGTAGGAATTTTTTTGAAATTACTGCGTTCCGCAACAAGTGTATGCGCGTATGTATGAGCGCTTGCGTCTGTACTGATGTTCAAAAAAAGAGCATGAAAAAATGCAGACACATGTTGAAAAAAAGAAAAAAAACTATATAAAAAACGATGAAACCCGAAAAGTGAAAACGAAAAATAAAAAAATAAAAAAATGCGAGAGTACTTCCAATCTATTCATCTTCAATCATGGCAGTACAATGAACACCAAAAATAATAAAAATTACATTGAGATCCGTAGACCACCTAACAACGACTACAAAGACTGAAGCGAGCCGAAGGCGCGCCACCGTCATCGCCCCTCCCTCACTGGAGCCGGGCAAAACTTGTTGTAGTAGACAGTCGGGAAGTCGTCGTGCTAAGGCACCATAGGACCAGCACACCAGAACAGCAACCGACGCCGTCGCGGAGTAGCGTAGATCGGAAGGATCCAGCCTGAAAACATACAAACATAGATGAACTGCGACCAAATCCGAGCAAACAAATATAGAGCAAGTATCATGTGAATTTTTTTGGCTAAGAGAAGAGAGCCGTGGTTATTGAGAAGAGTACTAAGTAGATTTGATCATCTGAAAGGGAGCTTCAAAGAGAAAAAATACTGAGTAGTTATGAAGAGCAGAAGCAGAAGAAGTAACATACGGAAATCCTTACATCATTATCTCGACACCAAATTTTCAGCATGACACAACCCGTAAGCTTTTGTTATGGTCATAACATAAAAAACACATTATTTTTAAAATGCATCAACATTCATGATTTCCGTACTTTTTTTCGAAAATGAGGTTAAAATCCCTGGCTTCTACATCAATCGATGCATACAACCATCTTTATTAATTATTTCACAAAGGTCTGACAAGAACATATATCAAGCCACCCGAAGCCACCACTCACACCTACAAACTCGATAATGTGAAGTGCTCTCATTTCCCATATCTGAAACCAGTGTCGTCGCCGACCCATCCACATAACATATCGGAACCTACAGCCGGTGCAGCAAACCTAAAGCGTACACAACATGCACATGTTTTAGAAGCCGACATCATCATCGAACCGTTGACCCATCTTCAGGAAAGAGATCGACATCATCCTTGCCATTCCTGCCATACCTCGACGCCACCACGGCGCCCAATGGCACCACCTCCCTGTGCGCAAAGTGCTGAGCACGCCGCGGTCGCCGCCGATACACCGCAACACCATGCCGCCAACTACCACCAGCCGGCACAGCTTGAAGTCTCTGCAAGATATGTCATGCGTAGCACCTGCTAAACGGGTATGACACAACGTAGCACCTGTCGGCCAGGCATGACTTGACATTTTCACCGAAGCTCCGTGCAAGATCAAGCCGCTCCACCTCCCGCCTCTATCTTCCAGCGCTGCTCCGCAAATGATGGTCCCAAGACAGAAACGACACCGCAGTGCCACCATCGTCCGATCTGGAAGACCAGATTCTAGGGTTTCCCCCGGAGCAGCACGACTGGGTCGACAATCGAGTGGGTCGACAATAGTTACACGACGATGCCTTCATCAAGGTAACGCCACAAAGTGCCGCCATCACCCGCCATTGGCTCATTTCACCGGCAACTACGTCTCCCCGACTCACAGCCGGGACTAGATGACGGATCTCGAGATCCGACCACCCAGCCTCACACTGACCACCTCCGACGGAGGAGATGACTGATACGTCTTCAACGTATCTATAATTTATGAAGTATTCATGCCATGTTTACAACAATTTTATATGGTTTTGGTATGATTTAATTAGAACCAACCCGGACTGATGCTGTTTTCAGCAGAACTACCGTGGTGTCGTTTTTTGTGCAGAAATAAAAGTTCTCGGAATGGGCTGAAAATTGACGTTGATTTTTTATGGACCAGAAGAGACCCACGGAGCACCGGAGCAGGCCAGAAGAGCCACGAGGGCACGACAAGCCTGCAGGGCGCCCCCCCGAGCTTGTCGCTCCCTCATGGGCCCCCTTGACGTGAGACCGACGCCAAAAATTCATATAAATACCCAAACCCCCGAAAAGAACCCTAGATGAGAATTTTCTTATTTTTTTGAGCAATCGAGATGAGAAGTTTCGCCACCGCAAGCCTTTGTATCCACGAAAACTCAATCGGGAGCCCATTCCGACACCCAACTTGATGTATGTTTTGGCACTCAATCTAGGTTCCGCGAAAACTAGGTGAGGAAATTCCAGCGCAAGAATCGCGTTGGCGCCGATCTGATCATCGGTCATGAATGCCAACGAACTACTTCGACTACTGAGAGGAACCTGCATGGGCCACCAATGATGGAGTCAAATCCGGCACATCTCGGATAAGGGTCCTGAGCTGGTAGCCTTGGTGCGATGGTAACAGAGACACTAGTTTTACCCAGGTTTGGGCTCTCTCAAATATATGATACCCTAGTCTTGCGTTGATTGTATTGATTGAGGAGGTACAGAGTACGCGTTGACCTACCATGATATCATGTATGTATGAAAGTTGGGGTCTACGGTCCTCACACCTTGGCTTATATAGATACCGGGGATGCGCAGGGTTACACATGTGTCGGTTGCATCTAAGGGTAAACGTGCCGAAGATTGCCTTGAAGTATGCATCAAGTCTTCGGTAGATTCCTTCTTGAAGCTCCTAGGCCTGACGAATATGGCCCACCAGTTTATAATCCTAGACTGCCCCATATGTCTGGGAGTAGATGTGGCTAGCACCCCCTAGTCCAGGACACCATCAGTTCAACCCACTAAATCTTTGGACACCAGTCCTGCGATGGGCCGTCGGCCCATATAAGCTTCCGCTTATGAAAATATTAAAAAATGTTAAACAAGTATAAAAATATACGTGATGTATATGACAAATATACAATGTGTTTGAAAATGTAGACATTAAAAACATATAGTGAAAAAAGGTAATCATCCACTAAAAAATGTTAAGCACGTTACTGATATCTATGAAAATCTAGGGCGTACATGAAAAAAAGATAGACATCAAAATATACATTTGAAAAAAAAGTTAATTATGTATCTGAAAAATGTTAATCGTGTACAAACAATTGATATGCATAAAAAAATTGTAAGACATGTATGAAAAAGGTAGTCAGTACTGAAGGAAATATGCCCTAGAGGCAATAATAAAGTTGTTATTTATATTTCCTTATATCATGATAAATGTTTATTATTCATGTTAGAATTGTATTAACCGGAAACTTAGTACATGTGTGAATACATAGACAAAACAGAGTGTCCCTAGTATGCCTCTACTTGACTAGCTCGTTAATCAAAGATGGTTAAGTTTCCTAACCATAGACATGTGTTGTCATTTGATAAACGGGATCACATCATTAGAGAATGATGTGATGGACAAGACCCATTCGTTAGCTTAGCATTATGATCGTTTAGTTTTACTGCTATTGCTTTCTTCATGACTTATACATGTTCCTCTGACTATGAGATTATGCAACTCCCGAATACCGGAGGAACACTTAGTGTGCTACCAAATGTCACAACGTAACTGGGTGATTATAAATATGCACTACAGGTGTCTCCGAAGGTGTTGTTTGAGTTGGCATAGATCGAGATTAGGATTTGTCACTCCGTGTATCGGAGAGGGATCTCTGGGCCCTCTCGGTAATGTACATCACTATAAGCCTTGCAAGCAATGTGAATAATGAGTTACTTACGGGATGATGCATTATAGAACGAGTAAAGAGACTTGCCGGTAATGACATTGAACTAGGTATGATGATACCGACGATCGAATCTCAGGCAAGTAACATACCGATGACAAAGGGAACAACGTATGTTGTTATGCGTTTTGACCGATAAAGATCTTCGTAGAATATGTAGGAGCCAATATGAGCATCCATGTTCCACTATTGGTTATTGACTGGAGATTTTTTCTCGGTCATGTCTACATACTTCTCGAACCCGTAGGGTCCGCACGCTTAACGTTCGATGACGATTTGTATTATGAGTTATGTGTTTTGGTGACCGAAGTTTGTTTAGAGTCGCGGATGAGATCACGGACATGACGAGGAGTCTTGAAATGGTCGAGAGGTAAAGATTGATATATTGGACGAAGGTATTTGGACACCGGAATGGTTTCGGAGAGGTTTGGATATTTTTCGGGGTACCGAGGGGTTACCGGACCCCCCCGGGGAAGTATTGGGCCTTCATGGGCCTTAGTGGAAAGGAGAGGAGGGCCGCAAGGGTTGGCCGCCCCCATGGCAAGTCCGAATTGGACTAGGGAGGGGGTGGCGTCCCCTCTTTCCTTCTCCCTCTCCTCCTCCTTCCGTCTCTCCCCCTCTTGGAAAAGGAAGGGGAGTCCAACTAGGATTCGAATCCTAGTTGGACTCCCCCTATGGCGCGCCCCTCCTTGGCCGCCGCCTCCTCCCTCTCCTCCTTTATATACGGGGGCGGGGGGGGGGAGGGGCACCTCAAAGCACAACAGTTGTTTCTTAGCCGTGTGCGGTGCCCCCTCCACAGTTTACCACCTCGGTCATATTGTCATAGTGCTTAGGTGAAGCCCTGCGCGGATCACATCACCAATACCGTCCCCACGCCGTCGTGCCGATGGAACTCTCCCTCGACCCTCTACTGCATCAAGAGCTCGAGGGGCGTCTTCGTGCTGAACGTGTGCTGAACACGGAGGTGCCGTACGCTCGGTACTTGGATCGGTTGGATCGTGAAGACGTTCGACTACATCAACCGCGTTAACTAACACTTTCGCTTTCGGTCTACGAGGGTACATGGACACACTCTCCCCGCTTGTTGCTATGCTTCTCCTAGATACATCTTGCATGATCGTAGGATTTTTTTTGAATTACTCGTTCTGCAACAGTGGCATCCAAGCCAGGTCTATGCGTAGATGATATATGCACGAGTAGAACACAATGAGTTGTGGGTGATAATAGTCATACTGCTTACCACCAACATCTTACTTTGATTCGGCGGCATTGTTGGATGAAGCGGCCCAGACCGACATTACATGACCGCGTTCATAAGACTGGTTCTACCGACTTGCTTCACACACAGGTGGCTAGCGGGTGTCTGTTTCTCTAACTTTAGTTGAATCGAGTTTGACTACGGCCGGTCCTTATTGAAGGTTAAAACAGCATACTTGACGAAAAATCGTTGTGGTTTTGATGCGTAGATAAGAACGGTTCTTGCTAGAAGCCCGTAGTAGCAACGTAAAACTTGCAACAACAAAGTAGAGGACATCTAACTTGTTTTTGCAGGGCATGTTGTGATGTGATATGGTCAAGACGTGATGAGATATAAATTGTTGTATGAGATGATCATGTTTTGTAAAATTTATCGGCAACTGGCGGGAGCCTTATGGTTGTCGCTTTATTGTATGAAATGCAATCGCCATGTAATTGCTTTACTTTATCACTAAGCGGTAGCGATAGTCGTAGAAACAATAGTTGGCGAGACGGCAACGATGCTACGATGGAGATCAACGTGTCAAGCCGGTGACGATGGAGATCATGACGGTGCTTTGGAGATGGAGATCAAAGCCACAAGATGATGATGGCCATATCATGTCACATATTTTGATTGCATGTGATGTTTATCTTTTATGCATCTTATTTTTCTTAGTACGGCGGTAGCATTATAAGATGATCCCTCACTAAATTTCAAGGTATAAGTGTTCTCCCTGAGTATGCACCGTTGCTACAGTTCGTTGTGCTGAGACACCACGTGATGATTGGGTGAGATAAGCTCTACATTCACATACAACGGGTACAAGCCAGTTTTGCACATGCAAAATGTTGGGGAATGCAGTAATTTCAAAAAAATTCCTACACACACGGAAGATCATGGTGATACATAGCAACGAGAGGGGAGAGTGTAGTCCATGTACCCTCGTAGACCGTAAGCAGAAGCGTCAAGTGACGCGGTTGATGTAGTCAAACGTCTCCGCGATTCAACCGATCCTAGTACCGAAAGCATGTCACCTCCGCGATCAGCACACGTTCAGCTCGGTGATGTCCCACGAACTCTTGATCCAGTTGAGTGTCGAGGGAGAGCTTCGTCAGCACGACGGCGTGATGACGGTGTTGATGAAGTTATCGACGCAGGGCTTCGCCTAAGCACTACACCGATATGATCGAGGTGGATTATGGTGGAGGGGGGCATCGCACACGGCTAAGAGATCAATGATCAACTTGTGTGTCTATGGGGTACCCCTCCCCCGTATATAAAGGAGTGGAGGAGGGGGGAGGGCCGGCTCTCTATGGCCCGCCCTGGAGGAGTCCTACTCCCACCGGGAGTAGGAATCCCCCTTCCCTAGTTGGACTAGGAGAGAAGGAAGGGGGAGAGAGGGAGGAAGGAAAGGGGGGCGGCGCCCCCCCTTCCTAGTCCAATTCGGACCAGAGGGGAGGGGGCGCGCGGCCTGCCCTGGCTGCCCTTCTCTCTCTCCACTAAAGCCCATTAGGGCCCATATACTCCCCGGGGGGTTCCGGTAACCCCCCGGTACTCCGGTATATGCCCGAACTCTCCCGAAACCTTTCCGATGTCCAAACTGTTGGAAATATGCCCTAGAGGCAATAATAAAATGGTTATTATTATATTTCCTTATTCATGATAATTGTCTATTGTTCATGCTATAATTGTGTTATCCGGAAATCATAATACATGTGTGAATACATAGACCACAACATGTCCCTAGTGAGCCTCTAGTTGACTAGCTCGTTGATCAATAGATGGTTATGGTTTCCTGACCATGGACATTGGATGTCATTGATAACGGGATCACACCATTAGGAGAATGATGTGATGGACAAGACCCAATCCTAAGCATAGCACAAGATCGTGTAGTTCGTCTGCTAGAGCTTTTCTAATGTCAAGTATCATTTCCTTAGACCATGAGATTGTGTAACTCCCGGATACCGTAGGAATGCTTTGGGTGCGCCAAACGTCACAACGTAACTGGGTGGCTATAAAGGTGCACTACGGGTATCTCCGAAAGTGTCTGTTGGGTTGGCACGAATCGAGACTGGGATTTGTCACTCCGTATGACGGAGAGGTATCTCTGGGCCCACTCGGTAATGCATCATCATAATGAGCTCAATGTGACTAAGTAGTTGGTCACGGGATCATGCATTATGGAACGAGTAAAGTGACTTGCCGGTAACGAGATTGAACGAGGTATTGGGATACCGACGATCGAATCTCGGGCAAGTAACATACCGATTGACAAAGGGAATTGTATATGGGATTAATTGAATCCCCGACATCGTGGTTCATTCGATGAGATCATCGTGGAACATGTGGGAGCCAACATGGGTATCCAGATCCCGCTGTTGGTTATTGGCCGGAGAACGTCTCGGTCATGTCTACATGGTTCCCGAATCCGTAGGGTCTACACACTTAAGGTTCGATGGCGCTAGGGTTATAGGGAATAGATATACATGGTTACCGAATGTTGTTCGGAGTCCCGGATGTCACGAGGAGTTCCGGAATGGTCCGGAGGTAAAGATTTATATATGGGAAGTCCCGTTTTGGCCACCGGAAGAGTTTCGGGCGTCACCGGTAATGTACCGGGACCACCGGAGGGTTCCGGGGATCCACCGGGAGGGGCCACCAGCCCCGGAGGCTTGCATGGGCCAAGTGTGGGAAGGGACCAGCCCCTAGGTGGGCTGGTGCGCCTCCCACAAGAGGCCCAAGGCACAGGGAAAGGGGAAAGGGGAAAACCCTAGGCTCAGATGGGCCTAAGGCCCACCTAGGGTGCGCCCCCCTTCTCTTCCCCTCTGGCCGCCCCCCAGATGCATCTAGGGCTGGCCGCCACCCCTAGGGGGGAACCCTAGATGGGGGCGCAGCACCTCCCCTTCCCCTATATATAGTGGGGGTTTTGGGGCTGCCATGGACATGAGTCTCCCTCTCTCTTGGCGCAGCCCTACCCCTCTCCTTCCTCGTCTCTGGCAGTGCTTGGCGAAGCCCTGCTGGAGTGCCACGCTCCTCCATCACCACCATGCCGTTGTGCTGCTGCTGTACGGAGTCTTCCCCAACCTCTCCCTCTCTCCTTGCTGGATCAAGGCACGGGAGACGTCACCGGGCTGCATGTGTGTTGAACGCGGAGGCACCGTTGTTCGGTGCTTAGATCGGATTCGGCCACGATCTGAATCGCTTCGTGTACGACTCCACCAACCGCGTTCTTGCAACACTTCCGCATCGCGATCTTCAAGGGTATGAAGATGCACTCCCCTCTCTCTCGTTGCTAGTTATTCCATAGATTGATCTTGGTGATGCGTAGAAAATTTTGAATTTCTGCTACGTTCCCCAACACAAACATAGTCATCCAATATATCGATCTTTATGTCTGGACCATTTCGAGACTGCTCGTCATGTCCGTGATCATATCCGGGACTCCGAACTACCTTCGGTACATCAAAACACATAAACTAATAATACCGATCGTCACCAAATGTTAAGCGTGTGGACCCTACGGGTTCGAGAACTATGTAGACATGACCGAGACACGTCTCCGGTCAATATCCAATAGCGGAACCTGGATGCTCATATTGGTTCCTACATATTCTACGAACATCTTTATCGGTCAAACCGCATAACAACATATGTTGTTCCCTTTGTCATCGGTATGTTACTTGCCCGAGATTTGATCGTCGGTATCTCAATACCTAGTTCAATCTAGTTACCGGCAAGTCTCTTTAATCGTTTCGTAATGCATCATCCCGCAACTAACTCATTAATCATATTGCTTGCAAGGCTTATAGTGATGTGCATTACTGAGAGAGCCCAGAGATACGTCTCCGACAATCGGAGTGACAAATCCTAATCTCGATCTATGCCAACTCAACAAATACCATCGGAGACACCCTTAGAGCACCTTTATAATCACCCAGTTACGTTGTGACGTTTGGTAGCACACAAAGTGTTCCTCCGGTATTCGGGAGTTGCATAATCTCATAGTCATAGGAACATGTATAAGTTATGAAGAAAGCAATAGCAACATACTAAACGATCAAGTGCTAAGCTAACGGAATGGGTCAAGTCAATCACATCATTCTCTAATGATGTGATCCCGTTAATCAAATGACAACTCATGTCTATGGCTAGGAAACTTAACCATCTTTGATTCAACGAGCTAGTCAAGTAGAGGCATACCAGTGACACTCTGTTTGTCTATGTATTCACACATGTACTAAGTTTCCGGTTAATACAATTATAGCATGAATAATAAACATTTATCATGATATAAGGAAATATAAATAACAACTTTATTATTGCCTCTAGGGCATATTTCCTTCAGTCTCCCACTTGCACTAGAGTCAATAATCTAGATTACACAGTAATGATTCTAACACCCATGGAGTCTCGGTGCTGATCATGTTTTGCTCGTGAGAGAGGCTTAGTCAACGGGTCTGCAACATTCAGATCCGTATGTATCTTGCAAATTTCTATGTCTCCCTCCTTGACTTGATCGCGGATGGAATTGAAGCGTCTCTTGATGTGCTTGGTTCTCTTGTGAAATCTGGATTCCTTTGCCAAGGCAATTGCACCAGTATTGTCACAAAAGATTTTCATTGGACCCGATGCACTAGGTATGACACCTAGATCGGATATGAACTCCTTCATTTGCCGCTTGCGAAGAAGCTATGTACTCCGCTTCACACGTAGATCCCGCCACGACACTTTGTTTAGAACTGCACCAACTCACAGATCCACCATTCATTATAAATACGTATCCGGTTTGTGACTTAGAGTCATCCGGATCAGCGTCAAAGCTTGCATCGACGTAACCATTTACGACGAGCTCTTTGTCACCTCCATAAACGAAAAACATATCCTTAGTCCTTTTCAGGTATTTCAGGATGTTCTTGACCGCTGTCCAATGATCCACTCCTGGATTACTTTGGTATCTCCCTGCTAAACTGATAGCAAGGCACACATCAGGTCTGGTACACAGCATTGCATACATGATAAAGCTTATGGTTGAAGCATAGGGAACAACTTTCATTTTCTCTCTATCTTCTGCAGTGGTCGGGCATTGTGTCTGACTCAACTTCACACCTTGTAACACAGGCAAGAACCCTTTCTTTGCTTGATCCATTTTGAACTTCATCAGAACTTTATTAAGGTATGTGCTTTGTGAAAGTCCAATTAAGAGTCTTGATCTATCTCTATAGATCTTGATGCCTAATATATAAGCAGCTTCACCGAGGTCTTTCATTGAAAAACTCTTGTTCAAGTATCCTTTTATGCTATCCAGAAATTCTATATCATTTCCAATCAACAATATGTCATCCACATATAATATTAGAAATGCTACAGAGCTCCCACTCACTTTCTTGTAAATACAGGCTTCTCCGAAAGTCTGTATAAAACCATATGCTTTGATCACACTATCAAAACGTTTATTCCAACTCCGAGATGCTTGCACCAGTCCATAAATGGATCGCTGGAGCTTGCACACTTTGTTAGCATCCTTTGGATCGATAAAACATTCAGGTTGCATCATATACAACTCTACTTCCAGAAATCCATCCAGGAATGCAGTCTTTACATCCATTTGTCAAATTTCATAATCATAAAATGCAGCAATTGCTAACATGATTTGGACGGACTTAAGCATCGCTACGGGTGAGAAAGTCTCGCCATAGTTAACTCCTTGAACTTGTCGAAAACCTTTCGCAACAAGTCGAGCTTTGTAGACAGTAACATTTCCATCAGCGTCAGTCTTTTTCTTGAAGATCCATTTATTCTCGATGGCTTGCCGATCATCGGGCAAGTCAACCAAAGTCCACACTTTGTTCTCATACATGGATCCCATCTCAGATTTCATGGCCTCAAGCCATTTTGCGGAATCTGGGCTCATCATTGCTTCCTCATAGTTCGTAGGTTCGTCATGGTCAAGTAACATGACCTCCAGAACAGGATTACCATACCACTCTGGTGCGGTTCTCACTCTGGTTGACCTACGAGGTTCGGTAGTAACTTGATCTGAAGTTACATGATCATCATCATTGGCTTCCTCACTAAATGGTGTAGGAGTCACAGGAACAGATTTCTGTGATGAACTACTTTCCAATAAGGGAGCAGGTACAGTTACCTCATCAAGTTCTACTTTCCTCCCATTCACTTCTTTTGAGAGAAACTCCTTCTCTAGAAAGGATCCATTCTTAGCAACGAATGTCTTGCCTTCGGATCTGTGATAGAAGGTGTACCCAACAGTCTCCTTTGGGTATTCTGTGAAGACACATTTCTCCGATTTGGGTTCGAGCTTATCAGGTTGAAGCTTTTTCACATAAGCATCGCAGCCCCAAACATTAAGAAACGACAACTTGGGTTTCTTGCCAAACCACAGTTCATAAGGTGTCGTCTCAACGGATTTAGATGGTGCCCTATTTAACGTGAATGCGGCCGTCTCTAAAGCATAACCCCAAAACGATAGCGGTAAATCAGTAAGAGACATCATAGATCGCACCATATCTAGTAAAGTACGATTACAATGTTCGGACACACCATTACGCTGTGGTGTTCCGGGTGGCGTGAGTTGTGAAACTATTCCGCATTTTTTCAAATGAAGACCAAACTCGTAACTCAAATATTCTCCTCCACGATCAGATCGTAGAAACTTTATTTTCTTGTTATGATGATTTTCCACTTCACTCTGAAATTCTTTGAAGTTTTCAAATGTTTCAGACTTATGCTTCATCAAGTAGATATACCCATATCTGCTCAAATAATCTGTGAAGGTGAGAAAATAATGATACCCATGCTACCTCTTGAGCACTGCGTTGGTTTTCCCTTGAAGAGGAAAGGGTGATGCAGCAAAGTAGCATGAGTATTTCCCTCAGTTTTTGAGAACCAAGGTATCAATCCAGTAGGAGGCCACGCACGAGTCCCTCGCACCTACACAAACAAATAAATCCTCGCAACCAACGCGATAAGGGGTTGTCAGTCCCTACACGGTCACTTACGAGAGTGAGATCTGATAGATACGATAAGATAATATTTTTGGTATTTTTATGATAAAGATGCAAAGTAAAATAGAAGCAAAATAAAAGGCAACGGAAATAGCTTGTTGATGGGAGATTAATATGATGGAAAATAGACCCGGGGGCCATAGGTTTCACTAGTGGCTTCTCTCATGAGCATAAATATTACGGTGGGTGAACAAATTACTGTTGAGCAATTGACAGAATTGAGCATAGTTATGAGAATATCTAGGTATGATCATGTATATAGGCATCACGTCCGAGACAAGTAGACCGACTCCTGCCTGCATCTACTACTATTACTCCACACATCGACCGCTATCCAGCATGCATCTAGAGTAGTAAGTTCATAAGAACAGAGTAACGCCTTAAGCAAGATGACATGATGTAGAGGGATAAACTCATGCAATATGATATAAACCCCATCTTGTTATCCTCGATGGCAACAATACAATACGTGCCTTGCTGCCCCTACTGTCACTGGGAAAGGACACCGCAAGATTGAACCCAAAGCTAAGCACTTCTCCCATTGCAAGAAAGATCAATCTAGTAGGCCAAACCAAATTGATAATTCAAAGAGACTTGCAAAGATAACCAATCATACATAAAAGAATTCAGAGTAGATTCAAATATTGTTCATAGATAAACTTGATCATAAACCCACAATTCATCGGTCTCAACAAACACACCGCAAAATAAGATTACATCGAATAGATCTCCACAAGAGAGGGGGAGATCATTGTATTGAGATCCAAAAAGAGAGAAGAATCCATCTAGCTAATAACTATGGACCCGAAGGTCTGAGGTAAACTACTCACACATCATCGGAGAGGCTATGGTGTTGATGTAGAAGCCCTCCGTGATCGATGCCCCCTCCGGCGGAGCTCCGGAACAAGCCCCAAGATGGGATCTCACGGGTACAGAAGGTTGCGGCGGTGGAATTTGGTTTTTGGCTCCGTATCTGGTTGTTTGGGGGTACGTAGGTATATATAGGAGGAAGGAGTACGTCGATGGAGCAACAGGGGGCCCACGAGGGTGGAGGGCGCGCCTGGGGGGGGGGGGGGTAGGCGCGCCCCCCTACCTCGTGCCCTCCTGGTTGATGTCTGGACGTAGGGTCCAAGTCCTCTGGATCACGTTCGTTCCGAAAATCACGTTCCCGAAGGTTTCCTTGCGTTTGGACTCCGTTTGATATTCTTTTTCTGCGAAACTCTAAAATAGGCAAAAAACAGCAATTCTGGGCTGGGCCTCCGGTTAATAGGTTAGTCCCAAAAATAATATAAAAGTGTATAATAAAGCCCAATAATGTCCAAAACAGAATATAATATAGCATGGAACAATCAAAAATTATAGATACGTTGGAGACGTATCAACCCACCACGAGCCTCAACATTCATCGGACCACATACATCAGTATCTATGATTTCCAAAAAATCTGTTGCTCGCTCCATTGTTCCGAAGAACGGAGTTTTAGTCATCTTGCCCATGAGGCATGGTTCGCAAGTACCAAGTGATTCATAATCAAGTGATTCCAAAAGTCCATCAGAATGGAGTTTCTTCATGCGTTTTATACCAATATGACTCAAACGGCAGTGCCACAAATATGTTGCACTATCATTATCAACTCTGCATCTTTTGGCTTCAATATTATGAATATGTGTGTCACTACTATCGAGATTCAACAAAAATAGACCACTCTTCAAGGGTGCATGACCATAAAAGATATTACTCATATAAATAGAACAACCATTATTCTCTGATTTAAATGAATAACCGTCTCGCATCAAACAAGATCCAGATATAATGTTCATGCTCAACGCTGGCACCAAATAACAATTATTCACGTTTAAAACTTATCCCGAACGTAGATATAGAGGTAGCGTGCCGACGGTGATCACATCGACTTTGGAACCATTTCCCATGCGCATCGTCACCTCATCCTTAGCCAATCTTCGCTTAATCCGTAGTCCCTGTTTCGAGTTGCAAATATTAGCAACAGAACCAGTATCAAATACCCAGGTGCTACTGCGAGCATTAGTAAGGTACACATCAATAACATGTATATCACATATACCTTTATTCACCTTGCCATCCTTCTTATCCGCCAAATACTTGGGGTAGTTCCGCTTCCAGTGACCAGTCCCTTTGCAGTAGAAGCACTCAGTCTCAGGCTTAGGTCCAGACTTGGGCTTCTTCACTCGAGCAGCAACTTGCTTGCCGTTCTTCTTGAAGTTCCCCTTCTTTCCTTTACCCTTTTTCTTGAAACTGGTGGTCTTGTTGACCATCAACACTTGATGGTCCTTCTTGATTTCTACCTCCGCAGCCTTTAGCATTGCGAAGAGCTCGGGAATTTTCTTATCCATCCCTTGCATGTTATAGTTCATCACGAAGCTCTTGTAGCTTGGTGGCAGTGATTGAAGAATTCTGTCAATGACACTATCATCAGGAAGATTAACTCCCACTTGAATCAAGTGATTGTTCTACCCAGACATTTTGAGTATATGTTCACTGACAAAACTATTCTCCTCGATTTTGCAGCTGTAGAACTTATTGGAGACTTCATATCTCTCAATCCGAGTATTTGCTTGAAATATTAACTTCAACTCCTGGAACATCTCATATGCTCCATGACGTTCAAAACGTCGTTGAAGTCCCGGTTCTAAGTCGTAAAGCATGGCACACTGAACTATCGAGTAGTCATCAGCTTTGCTCTGCCAGACGTTCATAACATCTGGCGTTGCTCCTGCAGCGGGTTTGGCACCTAGCGGTGCTTCCAGGACGTAATTCTTCTGTGCAGCAATGAGGATAATCCTCAAGTTACGGAACCAGTCCGTGTAGTTGCTACCATCATCTTTCAACTTAGCTTTCTCTAGGAACGCATTAAAATTCAACGGAACAACAGCACGGGCCATCTATCTACAACATAGACATGCAAAATACTATCAGGTACTAAGTTCATGATAAATTAAAGTTCAATTAATCATATTACTAAAGAACTCCCACTTAGATAGACATCCCTCTAATCATCTAAGTGATCATGTGTCCATATCAACTAAACCATGTCCGATCATCACGTGAGATGGAGTAGTTTTCAATGGTGAACATCACTATGTTGATCTTATCTACTATATGATTCACGCTCGACCTTTCGGTCTCAGTGTTTCGAGGCCATATCTGCATATGCTAGGCTCATCAAGTTTAACCCGAGTATTCTGCGTGTGCAAAACTGGCTTGCACCTGTTGTATGTGAACGTAGAGCTTATCACACCCGATCATCACGTGGTGTCTCAGCACGACGAACTTTCGCAACGGTGCATACTCAGGGAGAACACTTGCACCTTGAAATTTAGTGAGGGATCATCTTATAATGCTACCGCCGAACTAAGCAAAATAAGATGCATAAAGGATAAACATCACATGCAATCAATATAAGTGATATGATATGGCCATCATCATCTTGTGCCTTTGATCTTCATCTCCAAAGCACCGTCATGATCACCATCGTCACCGGCGCGACACCTTGATCTCCATCGTAGCATCGTTGTTGTCTCGCCAACTATTGCTTCTACGACTATTGCTACCGCTTAGTGATAAAGTAAAGCAATTACATGGCGATTGCATTTCATACAATAAAGCAACAACCATATGGCTCCTGCCAGTTGCCGATAACTGTTAGAAAACATGATCATCTCATACAATAAAATTTAGCATCATGTCTTGACCATATCACATCACAACATGCCCTGCAAAAACAAGTTAGACGTCCTCTACTTTGTTGTTGCAAGTTTTACGTGGCTGCTACGGGCTTCTAGCAAGAACCCTTCTTACCTACGCATCAAAACCACAATGATTTTTCGTCAAGTATGTGCTGTTTTAACCTTCAACAAGGACCGGGCGTAGCCACACTCAATTCAACTAAAGTTGGAGAAACTGACACCCGCCAGCCACCTGTGTGCGAAGCACGTCGGTAGAACCAGTCTCGCGTAAGCGTACGCGTAATGTCGGTCTCGGCCGCTTCATCCAACAATACCGCCGAATCAAAGTATGACATGCTGGTAAGCAGTATGACTATTATCGCCCACAACTCACTTGTGTTCTACTCGTGCATATAACATCTACGCATAAACCTGGCTCTGATGCCACTGTTGGGGAACGCAGTAATTTCAAAAAAAATTCCTACGCACACGCAAGATAATGGCGATGCATAGCAACGAGAGGGGAGAGTGTAGTCCACGTACCCTCGTAGACCGTAAGCGGAAGCGTCAAGTGACGCGGTTGATGTAGTCGAACGTCTTCGTGATTCAACCGATCCTAGTACCGAAAGCACGACACCTCCGCGATCAGCACACGTTCAGCTCAGTGACGTCCCACGAACTCTTGATCCAGCTGAGTGTCGAGGGAGAGATTCGTCCGCACGACGGCGTGATGACGGTGTTGATGAAGTTACTGACGCAGGGCTTCACCTAAGCACTACACCAATATGACCGAGGTGGATTATGGTGGAGGGGGGCACCGCACACGGCTAAGAGATCAATGATCAACTTGTGTGTCTATGGGGTGCCCCCTCCCTCGTATATAAAGGAGTGGATGAGGGGGGAGGGCCGGCTCTCTATGGCGCGCCCTAGAGGAGTCCTACTCCCACCGGGAGTAGGATTCCCCCCTTCCCTAGTTGGACTAGGAGAGAAGGAAGGGGGAGAGAGGGAGGAAGGAAAGGGGGCGCCCCCCTTCCTAGTCCAATTCGGACCAGAGGGGGAGGGGGCGCGCGGCCTGCCCTGGCTGCCCTTCTCTCTCCACTAAAGCCCATTAGGGCCCATATACTCCCCGCGGGGTTCCGGTAACCCCCCGGTACTCCGGTATATGCCCGAACTATCCTGAAACCTTTCCGATGTCCAAACATAGTCATCCAATATATCGATCTTTATGTCTCGACCATTTCGAGACTCCTCGTCATGCCCGTGATCATATCCGGGACTCCAAACTACCTTCGGTACATCAAAACACATAAACTCATAATACCGATCGTCACCGAACGTTAAGCGTGCGGACCCTACGGGTTTGAGAACTATGTAGACATGACCGAGACACGTCTCTGGTCAATAACCAATAGCGGAACCTGGATGCTCATATTGGTTCCCACATATTCTACGAAGATCTTTATCGATCAAACCGCATAACAACATACGTTGTTCCCTTTGTCATCGGTATGTTACTTGCCCGAGATTCGATCATCGGTATCTCAATACCTAGTTCAATCTCGTTACCGGCAAGTCTCTTTACTCGTTCCGTAATGCATCATCCCGCAACTAACTCGTTAGTCATATTGCTTGCAAGGCTTATAGTGATGTGCATTACCGAGAGGGCCCAGAGATACCTCTCCGACAATCGGAGTGACAAATCCTAATCTCGATCTATGCCAACTCAATAAGTACCGTCGGAGACACCTGTAGAGCACCTTTATAATCACCCAGTTACGTTGTGACGTTTGGTAGCACACAAAGTGTTCCTCCGGTATTCGGGAGTTGCATAATCTCATAGTCATAGGAACATTTATAAGTTATGAAGAAAGCAATAGCAACATACTAAACGATCAAGTGCTAAGCTAACGGAATGGGTCAAGTCAATCAAATCATTCTCTAATGCTGTGATCCCGTTAATCAAATGACAACTCATGTCTATGGCTAGGAAACTTAACCATCTTTGATTCAACAAGCTAGTCAAGTAGAGGCATACTAGTGACACTCTGTTAGTCTATGTATTCACACATGTACTAAGTTTTCGGTTAATACAATTCTAGCATGAATAATAAATATTTATCATGATATAAGGAAATATAAATAACAAATTTATTATTGCCGCTATGGCATATTTCCTTCACAGAATACTTGGGTGAAACTTGACGAGCCTAGCATATGCAGATATGGCCTCGGAACACTGAGACCGAAAGGTCGAACATGAATCATATAGTAGATATGATCAACATAGAGATGTTCACCATTGAAAACTACTCCATCACGTGATGATCGGACATGGTTTAGTTGATATGGATCACGTGATCATTTAGTTGACTAGAGGGATGTCTATCTAAGTGGGAGTTCTTAAGTAATATGATTAATTGAACTTTAATTTATCATGAACTTAGTACCTGATAGTTTTTGCATGTCTATGCTGTTGTAGATCAATGGCCCGTCCTACTGTTCCTTTGAATTTTAAGATCATGGTAGCAACTACACGGACTAGGTCCATAACTTGAGCATTATCCTCATTGCTCCACAGAAGAATTACATCCTGGAAGCACCGCTAGGTGCAAGACCCGCTGCAGGAGCAACTCCGGACGTTATGAACGTCTGGCAGAGCAAAGCTGATGACTACTCGATAGTTCAGTGTGCCATGCTTTACCGCTTAGAATCGGGACTTCAAAGACGTTTTGAACGTCATGGAGCATATGTGATGTTCCAGGAATTGAAGTTAATATTTCAAGCAAATGCCTGAATTGAGAGATATGAAGTCTCCAATAAGTTATATAGCTGCAAGATGGAGGAGAATAGTTCTGTCAGTGAACATATACTCAGAATGTCTGGGTACCACAACCACTAGACTCAACTGGGAGTTATTCTTCCTGATGCTAGTGTCATTGACAGAGTTCTTCAATCACTGCCACCAAGCTATAAAAGCTTCGTGATGAACTATAATATGCAAGGGATGGATATGACAATTCCCGAGCTCTTCGCGATGCTAAAGGCTACGGATGTAGAAATCAAGAAGGAGCATCAAGTTTTGATGGTTAACAAGACCACTAGTTTCAAGAAAAAGGGCAAAGGGAAGAAGGGGAACTTCAAGAATAACGGCAAGCAAGTTGCTGCTCAAGTGAAGAAGCCCAAGTCTGGACCTAAGCTTGAGACTGAGTGCTTCTACTGCAAAGGGACTGGTCAGTGGAAGCGGAACTGCCCCAAGTATTTGGCGGATAAGAAGGATGGCAAAGTGAAAGGTATATTTGATATACATGTTATTGATGTGTACCTTACTAATGCTCGTAGTAGAGCCTGGGTATTTGATACTGGTTCTGTTGCTCATATTTGCAACTCGAAACAGGGGCTACGGATTAAACGAAGATTGGCTAAGGACGAGGTGACGATGCGCGTGGGAAATGGTTCCAAAGTCGATGTGATCGCCGTCGGCACGCTAACTCTACATCTACCTTCGGATTAGTTTTAGACCTGAGTAATTGTTATTTGGTGCCAACGTTGAGCATGAACATTATATCTGGATCTTGTTTGATGCGAGACGGTTATTCATTTAAATCAGAGAATAATGGTTGTTCTATTTATATGAGTAATATCTTTTATGGTCATGCACCCTTGATGAGTGGTCTATTTTTATTGAATCTCGATTGTAGTGATACACATATTCATAATATTGAAGCCAAAAGATGCAAAATTAATAATGATAGTGCAACTTATTTGTGGCACTGCCGTTTAGGTCATATTGGTGTAAAACGCATGAAGAAACTCCATGCTGATGGGCTTTTGGAATCACTTGATGCTTGCGAACCATGCCTCATGGGCAAGATGACTAAGACTCCGTTCTCCAGAACAATGGAGCGAGAAACTGACTTGTTGGAAATAATACATACTGATGTATGCGGTCCGATGAGTGTTGAGGCTTGTCGGCATTCTGGGAACGGGGGTCCCCAGACTTGCCTGCCTGCGGCCCACGGCGTGGCTCCACTCGCGGCCCAGTACGACCCGTCTTCACCAAAAAACACTCAAGACCCTCGCGAGGGGCCACGCCTCGCGAGGCGGACGATGCAAGACCTCCTCGGGAGTAGCTTCACCAAGCTAGCTCGCGAGGGGCGGAGAGATCAAGGCAAGGCGAACCTCCGAGGTTCCAATGACGTAAGCCATGACGACCAAGACCAGGCGGGCGCCAGCGCGCACAGTGTCCTTGCTTTCTCTTTGGTGCTAAGGAGGCAAGCGCAGGCGAGGAGTACCGAGGCGTCGGACAGAGGTTTCCATATCGGTGCAACAAGACCAAGACCAGCAGGATGGTAGGATGGAGGTCACCGTGGAGCCCAAGACGGCGTCACCACGAGAGCCTTTGGCAGGCGAGGACCACCTTTAGTCAGGATAGCTTGTACTAGCTATCCCCCTTCAAATCGGCCGTTGTGGCATCCCTTCCCGCTCAATATTTGGGAAGAGGACCAGGCCTCTATAAATAGGGCTAGCCACCACAGTAGGAGGCATCGGGAACTAATCTTGGATTGGATCCAATCCATCCTCACACCCACCAAGCACAAGAACACCTCTCCTCCGGAGGCTATTCTTCCCCTTGTACTGTTCATCCTCAGCCCAAGAGGCAATCCACCACACCACACTGGAGTAGGGTATTACACCACAACGGTGGCCCGAACCAGTATACCTCGTGTCTCTTGTGTTGCGGGTTCGTCGAGCTAGGCTTTGAGATCGCGGTGAGGCTGAGGGCGTGATTAGGTAGGGGGAATCTTCGTGCGCACCCCAGTGTTCGAACCTCAAGGGTTTTGCCGAAACCCGAAATCCGACATTTGGCGCTCCAGGTAGGGGTGCGCCGAAGCTTTCCTTCCGTTGATCCACGTCTCGTCGCTTCGTCGCATCCATGTCAGACGCTCGCCGAGCTCACGCTGAGCGCCAGGCCGCCCTCGCCGCCCGCGTTGCTCAGACGGCTCCCGTCGGCGGGCCTCCCCGTCGTTCTCCGTCGCCTGCCGCCAACGCCGCCACCGGCCCGGCGGGAAACGAGCAGCAAGCGTCCTAGCTGCACCCCTCGGTGCGGCGGGACGGCCGCACTTCCACTCCGTCATTGACCCCGGCCGGCTCGTCGTCTCACGCTCGTCGCGCTCCCACGGACGCACAGGCCGCGCTGCTCATGGCATGCGAACTCCTGCGCTACCGCCCCGTCGACGACCTCTACGAGGAATGGCTGGACTGCATCGCCGAGCTTGTTAGCGCCGCAGGGGGCTCCCCCGCGCCATCCCTCTCGCTGCCTTGCCCTCCGCCAGCTGCGGGCGACGTGGCTCATGGAGCGCCACCATCACCACCTCCGCACCAAGATGGCGTCCTGGCGCCAAGGCGTGCGGCCCCCCGGCATGACCCACCGCGTCGGGCGCCCGTGCGCGAAGAAGGAAGCTGCCAAGAAGTTCCCCGTCCGCGAGAGAACGCTCCCGCACTCCCGGCGCCACTGCGACAAGACCGCGCGCCACCTGCAGCGGCGGGGCGCGGGCATCAAGGGCAGGCTCCACATCAGCAAAGGGTCCCGGTGGCCACCGCGGGCTGCCGCGCCTTCACTCCTGAGCTGTGTAGCGTCGCATGGTTGGGCAAGTTCAAACCCGACCTGCATCCATGCTACGATGGCACCCCCGACCCTGCGGAGTTCCTGCAGCTCTACGAGCTGAGCATCGAGGCGGCCAACGGCGACGAAAAAGTGATGGCGAACTGGTTCCCCATGGCTCTCAAGGATGGCGCTCGTTCGTGGCTCCTGAACCTGCCCCCGGGCTCCATCCCCTCCTGCAACGAGATGCGCGACCGCTTCGTCGCCAACTTTCAGGGCACTCGCGACCGCTCTCCGGCCGCGGGTGACCTGCGCCGCGTCAAGCAGCAGCCAGGGGAGACCCTCCAGAAGTACATCCAGCGCTTCAACAACGTTCGCCTCAAGATCCCCAAGGTGACGGACGAGGCCATCATCTCCGCGTTTTCTGATGGCGTCCGTGACGTAAAGATGAAGGAGGAGCTCGTCATCCATGAGGAGCTATGCACGTCCTTGGAGTTGTTCAACCTGGCGACCAAGTGCGCAAGGGCTGAGGAAGGGCGCCTTTCCCTCCCCGAGCTCCCAACTGCCGACCTGGAGGAGAAGAAAGCCAAGGCCAAGGACGAGAAGCGCAAGGGAGTGGCCGTACTCGCGGTGGAGCCAGACATGAAGCGCGGCCGGGACCAGCCCGAGTCATCCAAGAGCAGCCGACCATTCTGCGCCTTCCACAACGTTCACAGCCACAACACCAACGACCGTCAAGGGCTCAGGGCCATTCGAGATGGACGCCTTGGTCGACGCCCCGAGCGCAACGACCCGGGCTACGGCCGAGGAGGAGGACATGGAGGAGGACGCTGGGACGACCGTGGCCCTCGCCAGGAGTGGCGTGACCGGCCTCGTGAGGACCGCTGGCAAGATCAGGCTCGCGAAGGCGCCTGGAGGGATCAGCCTCGCGAGGACCGCCCCCAGGGCAACGCTAGTCTTCCTCCGCTGCCGCCACCACCAAGAAGGAATGATGACCACCATCAGGACGAGGGGGTTGGGGGCTTCCAGGAGCCACGGGCTACCGCCTGCATCTTGGGCGGAGCTCAAGCCCCAGCCTCTCAGCGAATCTTCAAGCAGTTTGCTCGCGAGGTGAACGCAGTCCTCCCCAGGCTCGAGGCCACACACCCGCTTAGGTGGTCCAAGAGCGCCATCACCTTCAGTTCGGCAGATCAGCTCAAGTGCGCAGCCACCGCTGGTGCCCTCCCGATGCTTTGCTCACCCGTCATCAGCAACGTACAAGTCACCAAGACCCTCATCGACGGCGGCGCAGGGCTGAACGTCCTGTACGTCGAGACGTTCGACAACCTCCAAGTGCCATATGATCAGCTACAACCTACCAAGCCTTTCTCAGGAGTGACTGACGGCTCCACCACCCCAATCGGGCAGATCCGCCTTCCGGTCACCTTCGGCCAATGCAACAACTACCGCACCGACCTCATCGACTTCGACGTCGTCCACATCCGTCTGCCATACAATGCCATCCTCGGGTATCCAGCCCTGGCCAAGTTCATGGCAGTGACACACCACGGCTACAACGTCCTCAAGATGCCAGGAAGCGGCGGGATCATCACAGTCCCCTATGAAGAAAGAGATGCGGTGTGCTCCCTCGAGTGCGCCTTCCAAGCAGCATCAATCGAAGACCCCGACAACAATGCAGCACAGCACCCTCCTGAGGTCGCCCCTAAGAAGAAGAAGCAGCTACTCCACACAGGGCCTCAGGAGAGCAGCGCCGCAAGTGGTGCCACGCAGGATCGGAGCCCGCGCTAGGGGCGCCTCCCTCCCTCGCATGGGAAGGCGCGCCCGGCGCCCCCTCGGGTAGGGCTTGGGGGCTCTCTTCTGGAGGGCCTTCGACCTTGCCAACATCACGAGGGAGGCGCTCGGGCACCACATGGAGGCCTGCTTCGCAGCACGTTTCCCTCAGGAGGACACCAGACGAGGAACGCCCGGTGCTCAGGAGTTCATTGCCAAGACCACTCAGGAACTACAAGATGCGAGAGCCATGCGCGGCGACTGCCGTTCACCTGGCGCGACTCCCCATCCAGGCGAGGATGGCGGGTTGCGCATCTGCATCGATGTCCCAGGGCTCAACAGGGCCGCATCTCAGGAGCTTTTCTGGCCTTCGCGCATGGGACGCTGCGAGGGCCCGCCTCACAGCTGTGTTCGCATGCCTTTTGGCCTGCCGAGCGTGGCGTCCGCCCTCCAGCGCAACCTGCGGAGCATCCTGGCGGCTCAGGAGGCCAGGCACCATGTGGTCCTGGCAGGGATGGAGACGGTCCTCAAGGAACCACCTGGACCCCCAGAGCCTCCCGAGGCTCAGGGCCCCGGTGGCTCGTGAGGAGCAACCCCTTCATCACGCTGATACGTCTCCAACGTATCTATAATTTTTGATTGTTCCATGCTATATTATATTCTGTTTTGGACATTAATGGGCTTTATTATACACTTTTATATTATTTTTGGGACTAACCTATTAACCGGAGGCCCAGCCCAGAATTGCTGTTTTTTTGCCTATTTTAGAGTTTCGCAGAAAAAGAATATCAAACGGAGCCAAAAACCTAATTCCACCGCTGCAACCTTCTGTACCCGTGAGATCCCATCTTGGGGCCTTTTCCGGAGCTCCGCCGGAGGGGGCATCGATCACGGAGGGCTTCTACATCAACACCATAGCCTCTCCGATGATGTGTGATTAGTTTACCTCAGACCTTCGGGTCCATAGTTATTAGCTAGATGGCTTCTTCTCTCTTTTTGGATCTCAATACAATGTTCTCCCCCTCTCTTGTGGAGATCTATACGATGTAATCTTCTTTTGTGGTGTGTTTGTTGAGACCAATGAATTGTGGGTTTATGATCAAGTTTATCTATGAACAATATTTGAATCTACTCTGAATTCTTTTATGTATGATTGGTTATCTTTGCAAGTCTCTTTGAATTATCAATTTGGTTTGGCCGACTAGATTGATCTTTCTTGCAATGGGAGAAGTGCTTAGCTTTGGGTTCAATCTTGCGGTGTCCTTTCCCAGTGACAGTAGGGGCAGCAAGGCACGTATTGTATTGTTGCCATCGAGGATAACAAGATGGGTTTTATATCATATTGCATGAGTTTATCCCTCTACATCATGTCATCTTACTTAAAGCTTTACTCTGTTCTTTTGAACTTAATACTCTAGATGCATGCTGGATAGCGGTCGATGTGTGGAGTAATAGTAGTAGTTGTAGGCAGGAGTCGGTATGCTTGTCTCAAACGTGATTCCTATATACATGATCATACCTAGATATTCTCATAACTATGCTCAATTCTGTCAATTGCTCAAGAGTAATTTGTTCACCCACCATAATACTTATGCTCTTGAGAGAAGCCACTAGTGAAACCTATGGCCCCTGGGTCTATTTTCCATCATATTAATCTCCCGACAACAAGCTATTTCTGGCGCTGTTTTTATTTTGCTTTCTTTACTTTGCATCTTTATCATAAAAATACCAAAAATATTGTCTTATCATATCTATCAGATCTCACTCTCGTAAGTGACCGTGAAGGGATTGACAACCCCTTTATTGCGTTGGTTGCGAGGATTTATTTGTTTGTGTAGGTGCGAGGGACTCGTGCGTGGCCTCCTACTGGATTGATACCTTGGTTCTCAAAAACTGAGGGAAATACTTATGCTACTTTGCTGCATCACCCTTTCCTCTTCAAGGGAAAACCAACGCAGTGCTCAAGAGGTAGCAAGAAGGATTTCTGGCGCCGTTGCCGGGGAGTCTACGCTAAAGTCAACATACCAAGTACCGATCACAAACCCTTATCTCCTGCATTACATTATTTGCCATTTGCCTCTCGTTTTCCTCTCCCCCACTTCACCCTTGCCGTTTTATTCGCCCTCTCTTTTCCGTACGCTTTTTTCGCTTGCTTCTTGTTTGCTCGTGTGTTGGATTGCTTGCTTGTCACGATGGCTCAAGATAATACTAAATTGTGTGACTTTACCAATACCAACAATAATGATTTTATTAGCACTCTGACTGCTCCTCTTATCGATACTGAATCTTGTGAAATCAATGCTGCTTTGTTGAATCTTGTCATGAAAGATCAATTCGCCGGCCTTCCTAGTGAAGATGCCGCTACCCATCTAAATAGCTTCGTTGATTTGTGTGATATGCAAAAGAAGAAAGATGAGGATAATGATACTGTTAAATTGAAGCTATTTCCTTTTTCGCTTAGAGATCGTGCTAAAGCTTGGTTTTCATCTTTGCCTAAAAATAGTATTGATTCTTGGAATAAGTGCAAAGATGCTTCTATCTCTAAGTATTTTCCTCCCGCTAAGATCATCTTGTTGGGAATCGTAGCATAATTTAAAATTTTCCTATGCTCACCAAGATGCATCTATGGAGTCTACTAGCAACGAGGGGAAAGGAGTGCATCTACATACCCTTGTAGATCGCGAGCGGAAGCGTTCCAATGAACGTGGATGACGGAGTCATACTCGCCGTGATCCAAATCACCGATGATCGAGTGCCGAACGGACGGCACCTCCGCGTTAAACACACGTACGGTGCAGCGACGTCTCCTCCTTCTTGATCCAGCAAGGGGGAAGGAGAGGTTGATGGAGATCCAACAGCACGACGGCGTGGTGGTGGATGTAGCGGCTCTCCGGCAGGGCTTCGCCGAGCTTCTGCGAGAGAGAGAGAGGTGTTGCAGGGGAGGAGGGAGGCGCCCAAGGCTGTAGGTTGCTGCCCTCCCTCCCCCCCTTTATATAGGCCCCTGGGGGGGTGCGCCAGCCCTGGGAGATGGGATCTCCAAGGGTGGGGCGGCGGCCAAGGGGGGAAGGGGTTGCCTTGCCCCCCAAGGCAAGGGGGAAGCTCCCCCCTTTAGGGTTCCCAACCCTAGGCGCATGGGGGGAGGCCCAAGGGGGGCGCCCCAGCCCACTAAGGGCTGGTTCCCTTCCACTTTCAGCCCACGGGGCCCTCCGGGATAGGTGGCCCCACCCGCTGGACCTCCGGGACCCTTCCGGTGGTCCCGGTACAATACCGGTAACCCCCGAAACTTTCCCGGTGGCCGAAACTTGACTTCCTATATATAATTCTTCACCTCCGGACCATTCCGGAACCTCTCGTGACGTCCAGAATCTCATCCGGGACTCCGAACAACTTTCAGGTTTCCGCATACATATATCTCTACAACCCTAGCGTCACCGGACCTTAAGTGTGTAGACCCTACGGGTTCGGGAGACATGCAGACATGACCGAGACGCCTCTCCGGTCAATAACCAACAGCGGGATCTGGATACCCATGTTGGCTCCCACATGTTCCATGATGATCTCATCGGATGAACCACGGTGTCAAGGATTCAATCAATCCGTATGCAATTCCCTTTGTCAATCGGTATGTTACTTGCCCGAGATTCGATCGTCGGTATCCCAATACCTTGTTCAATCTCATTACCGGCAAGTCTCTTTACTCGTACCGCAATGCATGATCCCGTGACTAACGCCTTAGTCACATTGAGCTCATTATGATGATGCATTACCGAGTGGGCCCAGAGATACCTCTCCGTCACACGGAGTGACAAATCCCAGTCTCGATCCGTGCCAACCCAACAAACACTTTCGGAGATACCCGTAATGCACCTTTATAGTCACCCAGTTACGTTGTGACGTTTGGCACACCCAAAGCACTCCTACGGTATCCGGGAGTTGCACGATCTCACTGTCTAAGGAAAAGATACTTGACATTGGAAAAGCTCTAGCAAACGAAACTACACGATCTTTTATGCTATGCTTAAGATTGGGTCTTGTCCATCACATCATTCTCCTAATGATGTGATCCCGTTATCAATGACATCCAATGTCCATAGTCAGGAAACCATGACTATCTATTGATCAACGAGCTAGTCAACTAGAGGCTTACTAGGGACAGGTTGTGGTCTATGTATTCACACATGTATTACGATTTCCAGACAATACAATTATAGCATGAATAATAGACTATTATCATGAACAAAGAAATATAATAATAACCATTTATTATTGCCTCTAGGGCATATTTCCAACAGTCTCCCACTTGCACTAGAGTCAATAATCTAGTTACATTGTGATGAATCGAACACCCATTGCGTCCTGGTGTTGATCATGTTTTGCCCTAGGGAGAGGTTTAGTCAACGGATCTGCTACATTTAGGTCCGTATGTACTTTACAAATATCTATGTCTCCATTTTGAACACTTTCACGAATGGAGTTGAAGCGACGCTTGATATGCCTGGTCTTCCTGTGAAACCTGGGCTCCTTCGCAAGGGCAATAGCTCGAGTGTTGTCACAGAAGAGAGTCATCGGGCCCGACGCATTGGGAATCACCCCTAGGTCGGTAATGAACTCCTTCATCCAGACTGCTTCCTGTGCTGCCTCCGAGGCTGCCATGTATTCCGCTTCACATGTAGATCCCGCCACGACGCTTTGCTTGCAACTGCACCAGCTTACTGCTCCTCCATTCAAAATATACACGTATCCGGTCTGTGACTTCGAGTCATCCAGATCTGTGTCGAAGCTAGCGTCAACGTAACCCTTTACGACGAGCTCTTCGTCACCTCCATAAACAAGAAACATATCCTTAGTCCTCTTCAGGTACTTCAGGATATTCTTGACCGCTGTCCAGTGTTCCTTGCCGGGATTACTTTGGTACCTTCCTACCAAACTTACGGCAAGGTTTACATCAGGTCTGGTACACAGCATGGCATACATAATAGACCCTATGGCCGAGGCATAGGGGATGACACTCATCTCTTCTATATCTTCTGCCGTGGTCGGGCATTGAGCCGTGCTCAATTGCACACCTTGCAATACAGGCAAGAACCCCTTCTTGGACTGATCCATACTGAACTTCTTCAATATCTTGTCAAGGTATGTACTTTGTGAAAGACCAATGAGGCGTCTTGATCTATCTCTATAGATCTTGATGCCTAATATATAAGCAGCTTCTCCAAGGTCCTTCATTGAAAAACACTTATTCAAATAGGCCTTTATACTTTCCACGAATTCTATATCATTTCCCATCAATAGTATGTCATCCACATATAATATGAGAAATGCTACAGAGCTCCCACTCACTTTCTTGTAAACACAAGCTTCTCCATAAGTCTGTGTAAACCCAAACGCTTTGATCATCTCATCAAAGCGAATGTTCCAACTCCGAGATGCTTGCACCAGCCCATAGATTGAGCGCTGGAGCTTGCACACTTTGTTAGCATTCTTAGGATCGACAAAACCTTCCGGCTGCATCATATACAATTCTTCCTTAAGGAAGCCGTTAAGGAATGCCGTTTTGACGTCCATCTGCCATATCTCATAATCATAGTATGCGGCAATTGCTAACATGATTCGGACGGACTTCAGCTTTGCTACGGGTGAGAAAGTCTCATCGTAGTCAACCCCTTGAACTTGTCGATAACCCTTAGCGACAAGTCGAGCTTTGTAGATGGTCACATTACCATCCGCGTCCGTCTTCTTCTTAAAGATCCATTTGTTTTCTATGGCTCGCCGATCATCGGGCAAGTCAGTCAAAGTCCATACTTCGTTTTCATACATGGATTCTATCTCGGATTTCATGGCTTCTAGCCATTTGTCGGAATCCGGGCCCGCCATCGCTTCTTCATAGTTCGAAGGTTCACCATTGTCTAACAACATGATTTCCAGGACAGGGTTGCCGTACCACTCTGGTGCGGAACGTGTCCTTGTGTACCTACGAAGTTCAGTGACTTGATCCGAAGCTTCATGATCATCATCATTAACTTCCTCCCCAGTCGGTGTAGGCACCACAGGAACATTTTCCCGCGCTGCGCTACTTTTCGGTTCGGAAGGGGTGACTATCACCTCATCAAGTTCCACTTTCCTCCCACTCAATTCTTTCGAGAGAAACTCCTTCTCCAGAAAGGACCCGTTCTTGGCAACGAAGATCTTGCCTTCGGATCTGAGGTAGAAGGTATACCCAATAGTTTCCTCAGGGTATCCTATGAAGACGCATTTTTCCGACTTGGGTTCGAGCTTTTCAGGTTGAAGTTTCTTGACATAAGCATCGCATCCCCAAACTTTTAGAAACGATAGCTTAGGTTTCTTCCCAAACCATAATTCATACGGTGTCGTCTCAACGGATTTCGACGGAGCCCTATTTAAAGTGAATGCGGCAGTCTCTAAAGCATAACCCCAAAATGAGAGCGGTAAATCGGTAAGAGACATCATAGATCGCACCATATCCAATAGAGTGCGATTACGACGTTCGGACACACCATTTCTCTGAGGTGTTCCAGGCGGCGTGAGTTGTGAAACTATTCCACATTTCCTTAAGTGTGCACCAAACTCGTGACTTAAATATTCTCCACCACGATCTGATCGTAGGAATTTTATTCTCCTGTCACGTTGATTCTCAACCTCACTCTGAAATTCTTTGAACTTTTCAAAGGTTTCAGACTTGTGTTTCATCAGGTAGACATATCCATATCTACTTAAATCATCAGTGAGAGTGAGAACATAACGATATCCTCCACGAGCCTCAACACTCATTGGACCACACACATCGGTATGTATGATTTCCAATAAGTTGGTTGCTCGCTCCATTGTTTCGGAGAACGGAGTCTTGGTCATCTTACCCATGAGGCATGGTTCGCATGTGTCAAATGATTCGTAATCAAGAGACACCAAAAGTCCATCTGCATGGAGCTTCTTCATGCGCTTGACACCAATGTGACCAAGGCGGCAGTGCCACAAGTATGTGGGACTATCGTTATCAACTTTACATCTTTTGGTATTCACACTATGAACATGTGTAACATCACGTTCGAGATTCATCAAAAATAAACCATTGACCAGCGGGGCATGACCATAAAACATATCTCTCAAATAAATAGAACAACCATTATTCTCGGATTTAAATGAGTAGCCATCTCGAATTAAACGAGATCCAGACACAATGTTCATGCTCAAAGCTGGCACTAAATAACAATTATTGAGGTTTAAAACTAATCCCGTGGGTAGATGCAGAGGTAGCGTGCCGACGGCGATCACATCGACCTTGGAACCATTCCCGACGCGCATCGTCACCTCGTCCTTTGCCAGTCTCCGTTTATTCCGTAGTTCCTGCTTTGAGTTACAAATATGAGCAACCGCACCGGTATCAAATACCCAGGAGGTACTACGAGTACTGGTAAGGTACACATCAATTACTTGTATATCACATATACCTTGGGTGTTGCCGGCCTTCTTCTTGTCCGCTAAATATTTGGGGCAGTTCCGCTTCCAGTGACCACTTCCCTTGCAATAAAAGGACTCAGTCCCGGGCTTGGGTCCATTCTTTGACTTCTTCCCCGTAACTGGTTTACCGGGCGCGGCAACTCCCTTGCCGTCCTTCTTGAAGTTCTTCTTACCCTTGCCCTTCTTGAACTTAGTGGTTTTATTCACCATCAACACTTGATGTTCTTTTCTGATCTCCCCTTCCGCTGATTTCAGCATTGAATATACCTCGGGAATGGTCTTTTCCATCCCCTGCATATTGTAGTTCATCACAAAGCTCTTGTAGCTTGGTGGAAGCGACTGGAGGATTCTGTCAATGACCGCGTCATCCGGGAGATTAACTCCCAGCTGAGACAAGCGGTTGTGCAACCCAGACATTCTGAGTATGTGCTCACTAACAGAACTGTTCTCCTCCATTTTACAGCTGAAGAACTTGTTGGAGACATCATATCTCTCGACCCGGGCATGAGCTTGAAAAACTAGTTTCAGCTCCTCGAACATCTCATATGCTCCATGTTTCTCAAAACGCTTTTGGAGACCCGGTTCTAGGCTGTAAAGCATGCCGCACTAAACGAGGGAGTAATCATCAGAACACTGCTGCCAAGCGTTCATAACGTCTTGGTTCTGTGGGATTGGTGCATCACCTAGTGGTGCTTCTAAGACATAATCTTTCTTGGCTACTATAAGGATGAGCCTCAGGTTCCGAACCCAGTCCGTATAGTTGCTGCCATCATCTTTCAGCTTGGTTTTCTCTAGGAACGCGTTGAAATTGAGGACAACGTTGGCCATTTGATCTACAAGACATAGTGTAAAGATTTTAGACTAAGTTCATGATAATTGAGTTCATCTAATAAAATTATTTAATGAACTCCCACTCAGATAGACATCCCTCTAGTCATCTAAGTGAAACATGATCCGAGTTTAACTAGGCCGTGTCCGATCATCACGTGAGACGGACTAGTCAAGATCGGTGAACATCTCCATGTTGATCGTATCTTCTATACGACTCATGCTCGACCTTTCGGTCCTCCGTGCTCCGAGGCCATGTCTGTACATGCTAGGCCCGTCAAGTCAACCTAAGTGTATTGCGTGTGTTCCGAGGCCATGTCTGTACATGCTAGGCTCGTCAACACCCATTGTATTCGAACGTTAGAATCTATCACACCCGATCATCACGTGGTGCTTCGAAACAACGAACCTTCGCAACGGTGCACAGTTAGGGTGAACACTTTCTTGAAATTATTATAAGGGATCATCTTACTTACTACCGTCGTGCTAAGCAAATAAGATGCAAAAAACATGATAAACATCACATGCAATCAAATAGTGACATGATATGGCCAATATCATCATGCTCCTTTGATCTCCATCTTCGGGGCACCATGATCATCTTTGTCACCGGCATGACACCATGATCTCCATCATCATGATCTCCATCATTGTGTCTTCATGAAGTCGTCACGCCAACGATTACTTCTACTTCTATGGCTAACTCGTTTAGCAACAAAGTAAAGTAATTTACATGGCGTTATTCAATGACACGCAGGTCATGCAAAATAATAAAGACAACTCCTATGGCTCCTGCCGGTTGTCATACTCATCGACATGCAAGTCGTGATTCCTATTACAAGAATATGATCAATCTCATACATCACATATATCATTCATCACATCTTCTGGCCATATCACATCACATAGCACTTGCTGCAAAAACAAGTTAGACGTCCTCTAATTGTTGTTGCAAGTTTTTACGTGGTTTGTAGGTTTCTAGCAAGAACGTTTCTTACCTACGTATGACCACAACGTGATTTGCCAATTTCTATTTACCCTTCATAAGGACCCTTTTCATCAAATCCGTTCCGACTAAAGTAGGAGAGACAGACACCCGCTAGCCACCTTATGCATCTAGTGCATGTCAGTCGGTGGAACCTGTCTCACGTAAGTGTACGTGTAAGGTCGGTCCGGGCCGCTTCATCCTACAATACCGCCGAAACAAGAAAAGACTAGTAGCGGCAAGAAGAATTGGCAAACTCAACGCCCACAACTTCTTTGTGTTCTACTCATGCATAGTAACTACGCATAGACCTGGCTCATGATGCCACTGTTGGGAATCGTAGCATAATTTAAAATTTTCCTACGCTCACCAAGATGCATCTATGGAGTCTACTAGCAACGAGGGGAAAGGAGTGCATCTACATACCCTTGTAGATCGCGAGCGGAAGCGTTCCAATGAACGTGGATGACGGAGTCGTACTCGCCGTGATCGAAATCACCGATGATCGAGTGCCGAACGGGCGGCACCTCCGCGTTCAACACACGTACGGTGCAGCGACGTCTCCTCCTTCTTGATCCAGCAAGGGGGAAGGAGAGGTTGATGGAGATCCAACAGCACGACGGCGTGGTGGTGGATGTAGCGGCTCTCCGGCAGGGCTTCGCCGAGCTTCTGCGAGAGAGAGAGAGGTGTTGCAGGGGAGGAGGGAGGCGCCCAAGGCTGTAGGTTGCTGCCCTCCCTCCCCCCCTTTATATAGGCCCCTGGGGGGTGCGCCAGCCCTGGGAGATGGGATCTCCAGGGGGGCGGCGGCCAAGGGGGGAAGGGGTTGCCTTGCCCCCCAAGGCAAGGGGGAAGCTCCCCCCCTTTAGGGTTCCCAACCCTAGGCGCATGGGGGGAGGCCCAAGGGGGGCGCCCCAGCCCACTAAGGGCTGGTTCCCTTCCACTTTCAGCCCACGGGGCCCTCCGGGATAGGTGGCCCCACCCGGTGGACGTCCGGGACCCTTCCGGTGGACCCGGTACAATACCGGTAACCCCCGAATCTTTCCCGGTAGCCGAAACTTGACTTCCTATATATAATTCTTCACCTCCGGACCATTCCGGAACCTCTCGTGACGTCCGGGATCTCATCCGGGACTCCGAACAACTTTCGGGTTTCCGCATACATATATCTCTACAACCCTAGCGTCACCGGACCTTAAGTGTGTAGACCCTACGGGTTCGGGAGACATGCAGACATGACCGAGACGCCTCTCCGGTCAATAACCAACAGCGGGATCTGGATACCCATGTTGGCTCCCACATGTTCCACGATGATCTCATCGGATGAACCACGGTGTCGAGGATTCAATCAATCCGTATGCAATTCCCTTTGTCAATCGGTATGTTACTTGCCCGAGATTCGATCGTCGGTATCCCAATACCTTGTTCAATCTCGTTACCGGCAAGTCTCTTTACTCGTACCGCAATGCATGATCCCATGACTAACGCCTTAGTCACATTGAGCTCATTATGATGATGCATTACTGAGTGGGCCCAGAGATACCTCTCCGTCACACGGAGTGACAAATCCCAGTCTCGATCCGTGCCAACCCAACAGACACTTTCGGAGATACCCGTAATACCTTTATAGTCACCCAGTTACGTTGTGACGTTTGGCACACCCAAAGCACTCCTACGGTATCCGGGAGTTGCACGATCTCATGGTCTAAGGAAAAGATACTTGACATTGGAAAAGCTCTAGCAAACGAAACTACACGATCTTTTATGCTATGCTTAAGATTGGGTCTTGTCCATCACATCATTCTCCTAATGATGTGATCCCGTTATCAATGACATCCAATGTCCATAGTCAGGAAACCATGACTATCTGTTGATCAACGAGCTAGTCAACTAGAGGCTTACTAGGGACAGGTTGTGGTCTATGCATTCACACATGTATTACGATTTCCGGACAATACAATTATAGCATGAATAATAGACTATTATCATGAACAAAGAAATATAATAATAACCATTTATTATTGCCTCTAGGGCATATTTCCAACACATCTCTCTTAGAAACGATATTATGAATTTTAAGGAACTTGATCATGAACATGTTGCACAAGCTTGGGAGAGGATGAAATTAATGATACATAATTGTCCTACACATGGTTTGAATTTGTGGATGATCATACAATTTTTTTATGCCGGATTGAATTTTGCTTCTAGAAATATTTTAGATTCGGCCGTGGGAGGCACTTTTATGGAAATCACTTTAGGAGAAGCTACTAAACTCCTAGATAATATTATGGTTAATTATTCTCAATGGCACACTGAAAGATCTACTAATAAAAAGGTGCATGCAATAGAAGAAATTAATGTTTTGAGTGGAAAGATGGATGAACTTATGAAATTATTTGCTAATAATTTTTTTTCTTCTGATCCTAATGATATGCCTTTGTCTACTTTGATTGAGAATAATAATGAATCTATGGATGTGAATTTTGTTGGTAGGAATAATTTTGGTAACAACGCGTATAGAGGAAACTTTAATCCTAGGCCATATCCTAGTAATTCCTCAAATAATTATGGTAATTCCTACAACAATTCTTATGGAAATTTTAATAATATGCCTTCTGAATTTGAGACTAGTGTTAAGGAGTTTATGAATTCGCAAAAGAATTTCAATGCTTTGCTTGAAGAAAAATTGCTTAAAGTTGATGAATTGGCTAGGAACGTTGATAGAATTTCTCTTGATGTTGATTCTTTGAAACTTAGATCTATTCCACCTAAGCATGATATCAATGAGTTTCTCAAAGCCATGAGAACTTCCATTGATTAGTGCAAAGAAAGAACCGCTAGGTGCGTGCTAAGAAAGATTGCTTTATGAAAGCGTGTTCTTCTAATTTCTATGAAAATAAAGATGAAGATCTAAAAGTTATTGATGTGTCCCCTATTAAATCTTTGTTTTGCAATATGAATCTTGATAATGATGGGACTGAATGTGATCCACCTTTACCTAGAAGGCGTTCCAAAAATTCGGAGTCTTTAGATCTTAATGCAAAAATTGGTAAAAGTGGGATTGAAGAGATCAAAACTCTAGATATTAATGAACCCACTATTTTGGATTTCAAGGAATTTAATTATGATAATTGCTCTTTGATAGATTGTATTTCCTTGTTGCAATCCGTGCTAAATTCTCCACATGCTTATAGTCAAAATAAAGCCTTTACTAAACATATCGTTGATGCTTTGATGCAATCTTATGAAGAAAAACTTGAGTTGGAAGTTTCTATCCCTAGAAAACTTTATGATGAGTGGGAACCTACTATTAAAATTAAAATTAAAGATCATGAATGCTATGCTTTGTGTGATTTGGGTGCTAGTGTTTCCACGATTCCAAAAACTTTGTGTGATTTGTTAGGTTTCCGCGATTTTGATGATTGCTCTCTAAACTTGCACCTTGCGGATTCCACCATTAAAAAACCTATGGAAAGAACTAATGATGTTCTTATTGTTGCAAATAGGAATTATGTGCCCGTAGATTTTATTGTTCTTGATATAGATTGCAATCCTTCATGTCCTATTATTCTTGGTAGACCTTTCCTTAGAACGATTGGTGCAATTTGATATGAAGGAAGGGAATATTAGATTCCAATTTCCATTAAGTAAAGGCATGGAACACATTCCTAGAAAGAAAATAAAATTACCATATGAATCTATTATGAGAGCCACTTATGGATTTCCTACCAAAGATGGCAATACCTAGATCTATCTGTGCTATTACGCCTAGCTAGGGGCGTTAAACGATAGCGCTTGTTGGGAGGCAACCCAACTTTATTTTTAGTTTTTTGATTTTTGCTTCTGTTTAAGAATAAATATTTGATCTAGCCTCTGGTTAGATTTTTTTTTATGTTTTAATTAGTGTTTGTGCCAAGTTTAACCTATAGGATCTTCTTGGATGATAGTTATTTCATCTTGCTGAAAATTGCAGAAACTTTCTGTTCACGAAAACAATTGTTAAAAATCACCAGAACGTGATAAAATATTGATTCCAATTGCTGCTGATCAATAAACAAATTGTCTAGGTCTTCCTATTTTGGCTGAATGTTTTGAGTTCCAGAAGTTTGCGTTAGTTACAGATTACTACAGACTGTTCTGTTTTTGAAAGATTCTGTTTTTTGTGTGTTGTTTGCTTATTTTGATGAATCTATGGCTAGTAAAATAGTTTATAAACCATAGAGAAGTTGGAATACAGTAGTTTTAACACCAATATAAATAAATAATAAGTTCATTACAGTACCTTGAAGTGGTGTTTTGTTTTCTTTAGCTAACGGAGCTCACGAGATTCTCTGTTAAGTTTTGTGTTGTGAAGTTTTCAAGTTTTGGGTAAAAGATTTGATGGATTATGGAACAAGGAGTGGCAAGAGCCTAAGCTTGGGGATGCCCATGGCACCCCAAGATAATCTAAGGACACCAAAAAGCCAAAGCTTGGGGATGCCCCGGAAGGCATCCCCTCTTTCGTCTACTTCCATCGGTAACTTTACTTGGAGCTATATTTTTATTCACCACATGATATGTGTTTTGCTTGGAGCGTCTTGTATTATTTGAGTCTTTATTTGTTAGTTTGCCACAATCATCCTTGCTGTACACACCTTTTGAGAGACACACACATGATTCGGAAATTGTTAGAATACTCTATGTGCTTCACTTATATCTTTTGAGTTATATAGTTTTTGCTCTAGTGCTTCACTTATATTTTTAGAGCACAGTGGTGGATTTGTTTTATAGAAACTATTATTCTCTCATGCTTCACTTATATTATTTTGAGAGTCTTAAACAGCATGGTAATTTGCTTAAATTTGGAAATTAATCCTAGGCATTCAAGATTAGTAAAAAAATATGAGTGTGTTGAATATTATGAGAAGTTTGATACTAGATAATTGTTTTGAGATATGGAGATGATGATATTAGAGTCATGATAGTTGAGTAGTTGTGAATTTTAGGAATACTTGTGTTAAAGTTTGTGATTCCCGTAGCATGCACGTATGGTGAACCGTTATGTGATGAAGTCGGAGCATGATTTATTTATTGATTGTCTTCCTTATGAGTGGCGGTCGGGGACGAGCGATGGTCTTTTCCTACCAATATATCCCCCTAGGAGCATGCGCATAATACTTTGCTTTGATAACTTGTAGATTTTTGCAATAAATATATGAGTTCTTTATGACTAATGTTGAGTCCATGGATTATACGCACTTTTCTTCCTTCCACCATTGCTAGCCTCTCTAATACCGCGCACTTTTCGCCGGTATCAAACACCCACCATATACCTTCCTCAAAACAGCCACCATACCTACCTATCATGGAATTTCCATAGCAATTCCGAGATATATTGCCATGCAACTTTCCACCGTTTTGTTTACTATGACACGCTCCATCATTGTCATATTGCTTCGCATGATCATGTAGTTGACATTGTATTTGTGGCAAAGCCACCATTTTCTTTCATACATGTCACTCTTGATTCATTGCATATCCCGGTACACCGCCGGAGGCATTCACAGAGTCATATTTTGTTCTAAGTATTGAGTTGTAATTGTTGAGTTGTAAGTAAATAAAAGTGTGATGATCGTCATTTTTAGAGCATTGTCCCAAGTGAGGAAAGGATGATGGAGACTATGATTCCCCCACAAGTCGGGATGAGACTCCATACTAAATAAAAAAAGAGGCCATAAAAAAAGAGAAAAGGCCCAAATAAAAAAATGAGAGAAAAAGAGAGAAGGGACAATGTTGCTATCCTTTTACCACACTTGTGCTTCAAAGTAGCACCATGATCTTCATGATAGAGAGTCTCCTATGATATCACTTTCATATACTAGTGGGAAATTTTTCATTATAGAACTTGGCTTGTATATTCCAATGATGGGCTTCCTCAAATTGCCCTAGGTCTTCGTGAGCAAGCAAGTTGGATGCACACCCACTTAGTTTCCATTGTTGAGCTTTCATATACTTATAGCTCCAGTGCATCCGTTGCATGGCAATCCCTACTCACTCACATTGATATCTATTAATGGGCATCTCCATAGCCCGTTGATACGCCTAGTTGATGTGAGACTATCTTCTCCTTTTTGTCTTCTCCACAACCACCATTCTATTCCACATATAGTGCTATGTCCATGGCTCATGCTCATGTATTGTGTGAAGATTGAAAAGCTTGAGAACATCAAAAGTATGAAACAATTGCTTGGCTTGTCATCGGGGTTGTGCATGATTTAAATACTTTGTGTGGTGAAGATAGAGCATAGCCACACTATATGATTTTGTAGGGATAACTTTCTTTGGCCATGTTATTTTGAGAAGACATAATTGCTTAGTTAGCATGCTTGAAGTATTATTATTTTTATGTCAATATTAAACTTTTGTCTTGAATCTTTCGGATCTGAATATTCATACCACAACTAAGAGAATTACATTGAAATTATGCCAAGTAGCATTCCACGTCAAAAATTCTGTTTTTATCGTTTACCTACTCGAGGACGAGCAGGAATTAAGCTTGGGGATGCTTGATACGTCTCTAACGTATCTATAATTTTTTATTGTTCCATGCTATATTATATTCTATTTTGGACATTAATGGGCTTTATTATACACTTTTATATTATTTTTCGAACTAACCTATTAACCAAGGGCCCAGCCCAGAATTGCTGTTTTTTTGCCTATTTCATAGTTTCGCAGAAAAAGAATATCAAACGGAGCCAAAAACCTAATTCCACCGCCGCAACCTTCTGTACCCGTGAGATCCCATCTTGGGGCCTTTTCCGGAGCTCCGCCGGAGGGGGCATCGATCACGGAGGGCTTCTACATCAACACCATAGCCTCTCCGATGATGTGTGAGTAGTTTACCTCAGACCTTCGGGTCCATAGTTATTAGCTAGATGGCTTCTTCTCTCTTTTTGGATCTCAATACAATGTTCTCCCCCTCTCTTGTGGAGATCTATTCGATGTAATCTTCTTTTGCGGTGTGTTTGTTGAGACCAATGAATTGTGGGTTTATGATCAAGTTTATCTATGAACAATATTTGAATCTTCTCTGAATTCTTTTATGTATGATTGGTTATCTTTGCAAGTCTCTTCGAATTATTAGTTTGGTTTGGCCTACAAGATTGATCTTTCTTGCAATGGGAGAAGTGCTTAGCTTTGGGTTCAATCTTGCGGTGTCCTTTCCCAGTGACAGTAGGGGCAGCAAGGCACGTATTGTATTGTTGCCATCGAGGATAACAAGATGGGGTTTATATCATATTGCATGAGTTTATCCCTCTACATCATGTCATCTTACTTAAAGCGTTACTCTGTTCTTTTGAACTTAATACTCTAGATGCATGCTAGATAGCGGTCGATGTGTGGAGTAATAGTAGTAGATGCAGGCAGGAGTCGGTCTACTTGTCTCGGACGTGATGCCTATATACATGATCATACCTAGATATTCTCATAACTATGCTCAATTCTGTCAATTGCTCAACAGTAATTTGTTCACCCACCGTAATACTTATGCTCTTGAGAGAAGCCACTAGTGAAACCTATGGCCCCCGGGTCTATTTTCCATCATATTAATCTCCCGAAAACAAGCTATTTCTGGCGCCGTTTTTATTTTGCTTGTGTAGGTGACCCTTTTTTATGCCTTTAGCTTGCCTTGCTGGGGGTGCCCCTCGGGCCGCATCATCCCCAAGCCGCTCGGGTCTGACCCAGTGGCGTGTATCCTTCTTGCATTTACCTGAGCCAGTTTTGCTTCTCATGCATAACCTATCTGTGATTGTCACCTGCTTGATTGTCGCCTACGACGGGAGTTGTTCATGCTGGCACGGCGCTTGTGCTTGGGTCCGTCCCTGCAACGTTGATAAATCTGAGCGGTCGAGCTCTGACCCGCGGCACGCCCCGCGCGCGTCACCTCACCAGGCCCTCAGTGCCTTCATTCTCTTACGAAGCGACCAGTGGCCTGCCGGCAATTGTAATGGCAATCTGTGCCCCTGCTCGGCTGACTTGGAGGAACCTCCCGAGGACAACGGCGGGCGGTACCGCGGGCTCCCTCTTTTCCCATTCGATCCGCTTGCGTGTTAAAAGGGGGGCTCCTGAGCATCGCGACTCAGGAGCTCCTACTAGCTCTCCAGCCCTCACCCCTGGCCTTGACCACAGCATCACGACCTGGCATACCAGCGGCGGCTGAGCTCGCTCGAGGGCCGGGACCTGAGGACGTAGAGCACGAAGGAGAGCATGGCGAAGAAGGGGAAGCTCGCACGGGCCTAACGTAGCTGTGCTACGGCCGCCAACGCATGGGTCTGGCGCAACGCAAGGAAACGACTCCAGACTGCCAAGATAAGTTTCGCGCTCGGACCAACCAATCACTACGACACGGGATTCTCACTTGCTGCAGCCCTGCCACGGCAACGTCGCCTCCCTTTCTTACCTCTCGGTGGCTGCTTGCGTGCTAAAGGGGACCTCCTGAGCATCGCGTCTCGGGAGCTCTTACTGGACCTCGGGCCGCTCACCTCCTGGCCTTGACCATGGCATCGCGACCTAGCATACCGGCGACGGCTGCAGCCTACCTGGGGACCGGGACCTGTCAGCGTAGAGCACCAAGCCGTCGCAAGGGTAGAAAGGGAAGACTGAGCTGAAACAGGACACGCGCTCGCACGATTTCATAATAAGGATAATGACAACAAAAGACACTACAGGTTCTTTACACGCCCCCACGGGGTTCGTTTTGATTTCTCGTAGGGAACAAAAGAAAGGAAATTCAAGGAGCCCTATCTACACACGCCAGCGCAGCCGACGCCATCATCAGCAGTGGGCCCTGGGGGCACTACAAAAAAAGACACTTCCGTGATGATACGTGTTTGTCACAGTAGGTCACGTTTTCTGTGATGCATGTACATCCATGACAAATTTATGACAGAATCAAGATAGTCATACATGTGCTATCGTAGAAGTGTTCCATGACATTACTATTATCATCACGGAAGTGTCCACTTCCATGTCGATAAATCGCGCGTCACAGAAGTGCTTTCCTCAAGGGTGACCGACACATGGCATCCACCATAACGGAATGCCGTTAAGCTATCGGGTCCGGTTTTGGATCCGATAACCCGTTAACAGTCCCGACCAATGGGGATTTTCCACGTGTAAAATCATCATTGGCCGGAGGAAACACGTGTCGGCTCACCATTGGGACAGATGCCATCCACTCATTAGACCCAAAGTGCCTATGATATGTCGACACGTGGCACAGCCCAACAGTGGCCCATTCCTGTGAAAAGTCCGGCCCATTTGACTTGGTCAAAAGGTGGCGGGCCGGCCCACGGCAAGCCTGTTAACGGCCTATTCACATATAGCCCATTTACAGCCCGCTAACCCAGGGCCCATTTACGGCCTATCCGAATTAGGCCCAGTAGCGTCATCTGGGCCGTCCAATATAATTCCAGCTCGTTTTAACTTCCGGCCCATATATGGCCCATGACGTCTTTCGGCCCATATGAGGCCCTTAGTAAACCTCGGCCCCTTAACGGCCCGTGGTAAAAATGGCCCGTAATGAACAGTGTATCACTTTATACCCATTAACGGCCCATTATTCAGTTGGGCTGTTTCCAGCCCATGTTATCTTTCGGCCTTCTTAGGGCCCATTTATTCTTGGGCTCATTTCCAGCATTCGTTTACTTACGGCCCGTTACTGTCATTTTCTGCTTGTGGGCCAAATTCAGCCCGTGGTTACAGTCGGCCCGTTTGTGGCCCGTTAATACGTTGGGCCGTTTTCATAGCGTCATCAAATACGGCCGATTAACGACGGCCCGTTATGGTTGGCCCATGAATGGACGATTTCAACTCTAGCTCATTTACGGCCATAATATCACTACAAAAAAATACACTTCCGTGATGATACGTGTTTGTCACAGTAGGTCGCGTTTTTTGTCATGGATGTACATCCATGACGATTTTATGACAGAATCAAGATAGTCATACCTGTGCTGTCGTAGAAGTGTTCCATGACATTACCAAAATTATCATCACGGAAGTGTCCACTTCCATGACGATAAATCGCGCGTCACAGAAGTGCTTTCGTCAAGGGTGACCGACATGTGGCATCCACCGTAACGGAATGCCGTTAAGCTATCGGGTCGGGTTTTGGATCCGATAACCCGTTAACAGCCCCGACCAATGGGAAATTTCCACGTGTAAAATTCTTATTGGCCGGACGAAACACGTGTCAGCTCGTCAGTGGGTCAGATAGGCGCCTATGATATGTCGACACGTGCCACGGCCCACCACTGGCCCATTTAGCTTACAAAGCCGACCCGTTTGACTTGGTCAAAAGTTAACGGGTTGGCCCATGAAAAGCCTGTTAACGGTCTCTTCGCAAATAGCCCATTTTACGGCCCGTTAACTCACGGCCCGTTAGGCCCTATAGGAAATTGGCCCAACAACGTCATGTGGGCCATCGAATATAACACCAGCCCATTTCACTTTCGGCCCATGTATGGCCCATGACGTCTTTCGGCCCATATGAGGCCTTCGTATCTTTCGGTCCTTTACAGGCCCACGGTGACTCTAGCCTATAATGAACAGTAATTTTCTTTATACCCGTTAACGGCCCGTGATTTACATGGGCCATTTCCAGCCCGTGTTAGCTTTCGGCCTATTGACGGCCATACGTTCTTGGGCTCCTTTTCGGCCCTCGATTACTTCCGGCCCGTTACTGGCCTGTTCCCCTAATGGGCCAAATTCGGCCCATGGCAAGAGTCGGCCCGTTACTGGCTTGTTCCCCTAATGGGTCAAATTCGCCCATGGCAAGAGTCGGCCCGTTACTGGCCTGTTACCCCAATGGGCCAAATTTGGCCCATGGCAAGAGTCGGCCCGTTTCTGGCCTTTTAACCCGTTGCGCCGTTTCCAGCCCGTCCTATATTCTTGCCCATTAACGACCCGTTATGCCTGTGACAGAATTAAGCCTTTGCTGTCATACGGCCTGTTAACGGCCTATTACCGTGCTAGGCCGATACCAATTACGCCCGATTACGGCCCATGTAGACCCATTTATCCGACGGCCCGAGGCCCACCGATTACAGGCCCATTTATCGACGGCCTGTAGGAGACCCATGGATCCTACAGCCCGTATATGGCCCATGGTAGTTGCGGCCACTAGCAAACCAGGGAAAAAGAAGACTAGGAAATAAATAAGGCCGAAACTAATGCTAGGCTATTAACGCGATTGCACAAATTACATCCACTCGGCATCAAAGATCGCCACCAGTGCAAATAGAGGGAACACCCTACACCATATAAAAATGGCTTGCTGTTTTCTTCAGCCGGTGGCTGCACGTTAAGAATAAATTTTGTATCACACCAAAACAAATTACAACTATATAACAAAAGGAAGGTTGGCATAAAACTTAACAGTCTAGCAGATAAATGCACCACCAGAAGTTCAAAAGCTCAGTTCATTTGACCTGACTGTTACGTTTTCATGATGTATTGTCCGATGGAGCACCATAACCCTCGCCTTCATTTCCCCTAGGCTCCTGAACAACATAGCAAATGTCTGATAGTCTGGTTTAAAAACCATGCATATCTTGACGACATTGAGGAATGCTTCTCCTTGTTTCACAAAGGGTCTCTGTTAGGGAATGGACTTGTGTCTGGAGCGCAGATACAACATTGCTTTGAGCTTGCATATCTTGATCATGAGGCAGTTTGGACGATATTGCCTTAACAACCAACCCAGTATTACGCAGGAACATGCTTTTGGCACTGTTAGTGGACAGGTACTGACCCACTGCAGCAAGAGCTGACATTGCGGTTATAGTTGCCTCGTCACCTTCAGAAGGTGGCGGTTCCACCATTTTTTCCATAGCTCGCTGAAAAGTTGAGGTTTTACATTAGTAGTACCAGAACAGAAGATATTAAGGAGGCAGCAAAACCAAACAAAATAGCTTTGGTCTATATACAGAACTTATTCTGGTGAACCCATGTAAAATATTAGTTGTATTTTATTGCAAAGTACATAATAAAACCAGGTTCCAAACATATGACCATGTACCATCGCTAATGTATTGTCTATTTCTTCACATTGTATTGAGGGCTAAGGATAAAGAGACGAAGTTTATAATACGGTAAGCATAGTATGACATCATTCATATCACAAAACAACTTAGAACAGACAAACAAGCAATTGTAACGTTGTGTGGGCAAGTCCAGCACGGAACTAGATTACGGGTCAAGATCAAAGGAACATCACTCCTCTCTTTTAAACCTTGTATGGTGCAATGATACGCTAAGACAATTGTGTATAAAATTGAAAAGAGTAATAGACATTGGCTGCAAACCATGCAGTTCAAGGCACAAGTCAGAGTAAGTAGTAGTTAAAAGGCATGAGGATTAAGGACTTACAACAGCGGCTTTGACTGGTGTAGTCATGCCCTTCTTCTTGCTGGTGTGACAGTCCTTGAAGATTTCCACAGCATTTGGTTCAGGTACTTTTTGGTCCTTGCGGGCTTTTCTCTGCATTTCGAACAAGTCAATATAGATCTGATAATATGGTACAGCGAAAAGAGTGAAACAACAGCTAATTACAAGAGCCTCGCAGTGTGCAATATAGCTACGAGATCCTGTCGTCTGTTGGAATTTCACTTTCGTACGGTTGGCCTTGTTCTTTGAACAGTTCACCTACAAGAAGATAGATTTGTGTGGCACATGCGTAAATAGGACTTCAACATGTGATCTGATCACATATATATATAATGTACCTAATACTTCGGTTCAGACCAGTGTTTAACAAGGCCCCTCCAGTCTTCATCCGATATATTTTCCACTGGAGATGTTTGGGAAAGTTCACTGTTAGCCTTGCCTTCAAAGTGAGTTTTCCTCAAGTTATACCGATACTGTCGCAGAGCAGACTTGAAAACATGGGTGCAAGCTTGTCTGGTTGCATCATCTTGGCTATCCAACTTGAACCTCATCTGTTGAAAATTATGGGAGTCTCATTATCAGCAACCTAGAAAGTATGGGACAGAGCAAGATGATATTACTAGTTTCCATACATAACCATACTTACAGATAAATGGTCGAGGAAGGTGTTGAACTGGGTTTCGTCTTTGTCATTCCTATACTGAATCCATGTTGGGAGGATACGTACATGACACCTAACGGCAACCGCTGCCTCTGATACTAACTTGGCTGACTCTATAGCATCACGTGGCCTTTTTAAACATGCCTCAAAACGGATCTCCATTCTTCCTCCTCTAGATTTAGTTAACCTATCGAGCATTATCCCTTATGTTTGTTTCCTCTTGCACCTAGGTGCTAGTCCAACAACGAACACAGGAAGTGTTAGTGTACATCAAACTGTGAGACTACATATAAAGAAGCATGCAACTGTAACTTGACTCCAGCAACTACCTTCTTGCTGTTGAAGCTCACAAGGTTCATCTGATATTGCCAACTCGTCTTGTGTCAAGAGTGCTTGGGAAGTAGTGTCAGGTGGCAAGGGAGCTTCGGAACATGCTGCTAGCTCAGTTGACACACGAGTAAGTCGTGCAGCTGGTAGTACTGTGGTAGGTGTTGCAAGGACTAGGGATGTCTCTGCTTGTTTGGTGGCAGCTATTTGTTTCTGTTTGGCTTTTTTTGCAACTCGTGTAGCATGGGATGTCATGTTTGTAGAATTTTCTGCTGGACTTTGACCTTCTATTGCACCATCAGTACCAGCAGAATCTGCAGGATTCATCTGCTTCTCATTCCCTGACATTTTGTGTTTCTTCCTCTTTCTCTTTGCCATGTTAAGTCAAGCCGACAAGAAAAACGAATAACAATTTAGTTCTTCAGAACAAATTGATGCGTGATGCAGACAAACTGAACTTTGATGTTAGACAACCACATGATAGGAGGATGTAATATGTAAGAAAAACAGGACGACATGAGATAACCAGAACTATGATGTGTAAACTAAGCAGAAGACATTTCACTAAATTAGAAGCAATGCAATGGAAGGTAGACACCATATGAAAGATGCTACAAATATCGCTCTGCCAAGTTAACAGCGTCTCATCATAAATGCCATTTAAACAAATGTGAAGCAGTACAAGAAATAAATCATATGCAAGATGCAAACAACATCACACTACCATGTTAGAGGTCTCGCGTCATTAGTGCCATTGCATATTCACAGCTTATGATGTGTAAACTAAGGAGAAGGCATTTCAACAAATTAGAAGCAATGAAAGCTAGACACCATATGAAAGATGCAACGAATATCACTCTACCAATTTAAAACTGTCTCGTCATAAGTGCCATTTCAACAAATTAGTAGTACAAGCTAGAAAAGAATGTGAGATGTAACCTATATCACACTCCGAAGTCAAACGTGTCTTATGATAAGTGATTGTTGCAGGTTACACAATAGTAGTAATTTGATGTAAGAACATGGTGTGATAGACAGATATTGTATGTTCTAGAAACAAGAACACGTGTCTTATTCAAGTATAATGTGTAAAGTAAGCAGATGGAATTCAACAAAATTAGAAGCAATACAAGCTGGACATCACACATAACATGCAACCACATATAACAGTGCCAAGTTAGAGGGAGCACCGGTGATGCTGCACTAGGGGAGACGTGCTCATCATAATCACAGCTTTGTTGAGTGTCTATGCATGTGTTGTCTTGGAAATCATCTTGGGGGTGTGGAGGAGTAGAAACTGTAGAGGCCCTCCGTACGGAAGGAGCACCTTTATCCGCTGCCTTGCTAACTTCCTTCCGCTTTATTGATTTTGAATTGTCAAGTAAAACCGACAAGAAAAAGCAATAAAATTCTCTCTTCAGAACTCATTCATGCATGATACTGACAATCACTACTTTGATGTAGGGCAAACACATGATACCAGGATGGAATATGTACGAAAAACAGGACGGCATGGCATGTTCACAACTGTTTGTGTAAACTAAGCAGAAACCATTCCAACAAATAAGAAGCAATGCAAGCTAGACACCACATGAAAGATGCAACCAATATGACTCTGCCAAGTTAAAAGCGTCCCATCATAAATGGAATTTCAACAAATTAGAAGCAACGCATGCTATAAATCATATGAAAGATGCAACTAATATCGCACTGCATATACTAAAGGTGTCTCGTCATATTGATTGACACGGGATACAAAAAAACAATAGTTTTATGTAACGACATGCTTAATAGACAGATGTACTATGTACTAAATACAGGAAGGCATGTCACGTTAACAGGTATAATATATAAGCTAAGCAGAATAGCACATGCAGTTTAACCAGATTGGAAGAATAACAATCTAGACACCATATGCAACATGCAACCACATATCACGCTGCCAAGTTAGAGCAAGCACCTGCGATGCTAGTGTAGGGGAAATGTTGTAATCAACTACAGAGCTTCGTTCACTATCTTCATCTAGCATTTCTGTTTCTTGAGAATCATGTCGGGAGGCTGACGCTGCATTCTTTAAATGAGGAGTAGTCCCCTTGCCTGCCTGCCTGCCTCGTCATAAGTGATTGATGAGGGATACACAAGAACATTAGTTTGATGTAAGAACATGGTTAATACATAGATGTACTAGTATGTACTAAAAATAGAAAGGCATGTCATATTCAAAGGTATAATGTGTAAGCTAAGCAGATGCAATTTAACCAAATTGGAAGCAATACAAGCTAGACATCCGGCTGGAGTGGTGAGCATGATCATCTAGGACCTGAGAGCCTGGTGGGAGGCGGGCTGCTTCGCCACCATCGCAGCTTTTTAGTTGGCTTCCAGGTGATGCCTATCTTTGCTGGGCTTGTCACTAGCTCGGCCAGAGCCCTGACTAGCCATTTGTCTGCTGGTGCTCACGGGATGGTGGTTCATGTAAAAATAATATCTTTCCTTATCTTACCGACTTCAGCCTTTCGAATACAAGCTAGACACCATATGGAACATGCAACCACATATGACACCGCGAAGTTAAAGCAAGCACCTGGGATGGTGGTTCATTGCGAGCAAGGTCATCAACTCCAGAGCTACGTTTACCGTCTCCATCTGCTGACACTGCACCCTTTATAGCGCTGTAACGTGTCTTGCCTACCCGCATACGAAGCTGGAGCGACTTCTCTCTTTTCTTTTTGGCTTCTCTCATGGCAGCAGAGTCTGAAATACCCTAGCATAAAAACACAATAGTGAGAGTAAGGGTGAAGTGTGTGCAGAACTAGTGGACTGTAAAAGTAGCAGATAGCAGGTGGCTGGAAAATAAATGACAGGAGACATATGATAGCTCTACAACATTGCATGGCAAACAAAATTAGATTCTACTCCGTATGATTTTGTAATATATGAGCACAGGATATGCAGGTACTCCTCCAGCACACCACCACATGTGGTCATATCTAAGATAACAGTCGACTGAAAATAAATAGGTCAGTCGATTTTTTTAATGAACCGTCCGATCTATAAGGAACGGGCAGATGGCCTTCATCTACCTCCCACCAGTCACTGTTGACGATCTTTCTCGAACCGCCAGCGACCACCGGCCCAGACCCCTGCCTCCGCCGCCCCGCCCTCCCATCGACCTCACACCACCGCCATGCTTGGCAGCGCCCCCAGGCCATCCCTTTAATCCCGGCCGACCTCCAGACCGGGCGCCAGTAGCTCTAGGCCGCACACGCCCCTAAGATAAACACCAAGGCGCTGCTTCCCTGGCGTAATAGGCGTACTAACGCCTGTTACGCCGGGGAATGCTTCCGTTAATTGGGAATCAACTGGCCAGAAATTGAAATTCAGGGGGGCGACAGACCTCTAGCTAAGGTGAAATAGTATATGAGGAGAAACCTTGTGCATCGCGAGTTACTAGGAACATCTAGTATCAAGAAGAAGCGGTCAACTAGTGTCTTATGTGGGATGAATACCATGCAAGCAGAGACGTAAGATTTGCACGAATAAGGGAAGAGGAGTACCTTTTTCGGTTGCCGGTGTGGTCACCTCCACATGTCGCGCCGATGTTCTTCTTTTTACCGGGGAAACCGATGTTCTGGAGGGTGGAGGCTTGGACGAACCCATGGCCAAATTGTTGACTGTGTTGCCGTGGCCGTATGTCGGCAGAGGGGAAGCAGATCCGAGGCGGCGAAGGACGGCATAGCAGGAACAGCTCCGGTGTGGTGGAGGGTGGCGAAGTTGGAGCGGCAGCGGTGAGGCACAGGACGGCGTGGTTGAACTAGCTCGGGTACGGACGGCTCGGCCTTGGCTTCAACTACTAGCCGTGGAGGGCGTTGCGGTTGAGGTTGCGGTGGACGACGACGTCGGGGTATCAGCTCCGGCGTGATGGAGGAGGGCGGCGGTTGATGGGTGGGATGGGGTGGCGGACGAAGGACGCCAGGGTTTCGCGGCTGGTGGAGAGGTAGTTTTGGCGCCCACGGAGTACTAATGGGGAATCGGACGGGTGGGCGGAACCATGTTTCGGTCTGGGACGCGCTTGTTTTTGGCTTCTTTGAACAGAAGATGGGACGCGCTTGTTTGAAATTTGGGGAAAGTACAAACTTTGCCCCCCTCTTAAATTTCGGACCTACTGCGGGTCGGGGGTAGGATGGTAATCCCAGGTGTCCCAAATAGTGGGCGGGAGCGATTTCGGCCGCGCGCATGTGTGCTTAGGCGGCCATTGTGTATGAATGTTTTTCGGATGCCGTTGCGTGGCGTCTAGATGAAGCTACAAACCTACCCCGGTTTAGACCTTTGGACGTCGGGCCGGTAGAGGCTCTTTTGGCGCTTCATTCGAAATTTTGAAACACAAGCATTCACGTTTAGAGTACTCTTGAACTATGAGGATTGACCTAAATAGACAACGTTATATTTGACCTTGTATGTTTGAAAACCTCATTATTATCCGCTTCTTTTTGAAATTTAGACACTTGAAAATCCTATAACTACGATTATTTTGGAATGGAGGAGCTAAATTTGAATCTATTTTGTACACGACTACATATGCTATTATGTACAAAATCAGAGCAAAGATTGGTGCCCCCATAATTTAGGTATGGTTTACAAATTCCATGATATCAAATTCAAATAATTGAATGGACTTCATGTTGAATTCGGTTTTTTAAACCACCTTAAGTTGAATTCAAATGTATGCTAGTTCATAGGTAGCTATTTATAATGTCCATTGTGTAACTTTCGTATGTATAATGTGCTTTACACACACAACATGAACTATACTCACGTTTATATTTGATTGCTAAAGCGATGCATTGTCTGGAGTTCAAAATACTAACTATGTGGATCAATTGTGTTGAATAATAACATAGACATGCTCAAATTCGATAGAATCTAGATGTCTGATGGATCAATGACCGCTCCTGATGCGAATTGCAAATATCATGATCCCATCCTAATATTTGGATACAATTTATATCTCACACACTCTCTCCCGAGGTGTCTTTCTTGCACACATGCTCTAGATATAACCCTCCCTCCCTCTCGTAACCATTTACAACTGTTTTCACTAACCTTTATCACAAGCACTCTTCCTCTCTCAAACATACACACGCACAATCCTCATCGACCCTTTCTATATACATGGACCTGCCTACGTGTCTCATGTATGCACATTATATTTACGCCTGTCTCTCACGCATTGTCTCACACCTCTCTTCCTAATCGACGAGTATGATTCTAGTAGAGCATTCTGTAGGATGCCCCTTAAAGTTAAGTTGGATGAATAGTAATATCAGAGATAAAGCGGTTACCTTAGTCCGAGAACCTAGGGTTACAAATCCTAGTCGGCTTTTGTCAGTGGACACAGAGTCCTTCACAATTCTGCTATCTTTGTCTTGTACGACTAGTCATCCATGGGTCTTCCTAAATGCGTCACGGGCCGACCAATGTGGCGCAGGACGGAACCGAACAAAGGGCCTCACCTCGACCCACTGGACCTCACGCGGTGACACACCCTCTGCCCCCACGTCTCATTATCTTCTCACACCCACACATACCAACACAAACACCACACACACAGAAATTTTCTCCTGGTGCCTCTATTCCCTCCCCCCTTGCTATACACACTCAAGGGAATGGAATCTCTTGTCGTGACGTCATATTCGTATCTCTCTCTCTCTAGACCACTCTCATTTCTCGTGCTATCTCTACCACGCCCCCCCCCCCCGTCGGCCCCTCTATCCAGGCCTCTCTCGAATACGTAATACACACACATACCTCTCTAGGCCCCGCCAAATGCATCAACTACACATTCACACATGTTACATCACGTACCCCATTGATCCAAAAAGCCCTCTCTTCACGTTTATTTCGCATACAACATTCCTTTTGAATGAAGTGTGGCCAATAAATTATTTTATAGTTTCTACATATATACAACATTACAAAGTTATATGGAGGAGTATGAACGCTAATTTGCATTGCATGGTGCCCACAATGATATTTATTCCGCACTTTGAATTTGTATATTTTTATACTATATACAAAGTTAGTCATAATAAAGAGAAACGAAGAGCATCTCTCTCTCCATCGCATACCCCCCTATACGCCCCTTTCACGTATGCACACAAAACTATCTCCAGGTCCTCTAAAAGTAAGCCCCTAGAAAATTCACGCATGTTTCATCTTTCTCTCGCGATATATGCAATGACGATCATTGTATTTGAAGCGAAAGCACGATACGTACATTGGACTTCAGAATCCACTCATTAGGGTCACCATTTACGTTTAGTGGTTATTATACAGTCACGGGCTCACCGTACAACTCTGTATTTGCTCATGCCATGACTAGTTGACCAGTTAAATGCTCCACGTGGCACCTCTAGTGTTGCATCACATTATCTCACTACCATCGTGCCCACCTGTCGACTTGTATCTACTCTACATCTACACTCTTATAAAATACATAAAATACACTCTTATAAAAAACAGAGTTGGTGATGATGGTGTGCCTGCCATCCTGCAATATAGGCCGTCCGATTTATATCTGACGGATAGGAAAGAAACTATGGCAATTTTGCAAAAAGGTACCCACACACCTCTCCACATTTGCAAATAAGGCCTTCCCTCGTTCATCCTTTTCTCTCACAATATAAACAAGTCATACAAATGCATCTTGATGTTACGTGCAACGCACGGGCATCTTGCTAGTAAGAATGAAAACAAACGACAAAAAAATATTTGGACGGTGGTTCGAAGTCATGACCGCAGGCACAGCGGACAAGGTGGCCTTGTATTGGTATGCTGAGCTGTCTGTCTTAACACACAGGAGCTGGTGTGGTGATTATACACACACGCACGCATGCACACAAACTGCATCCACGCAACACTCACACAAACACATGCACCCACGCACGCACGCAACACTCACACGTACACACGCAGCCAGCCACGCACGCAACACTCACATGCACGCATGCATGCACACACCAGTACACCACACGACCAACACACACTCTCACGCTCAAGTGCTCAACCTACACGTGCATGCGCACACATCAAGCCCTGACAGACACATACACAACCAGGTGATTCCCGCGCACGGGTTGGAGCCTTGTCGCGCCTGCGTAAATTTGTGTTTATCTGACCTTTTTCCTATGCGAACTGACAGGTGGGACCCACAAGGAACATGGTCAATTTAACTAGTCAACATGGCGCCACGTAGACTATTTGGCCGGTCAACAGAGTGCAATCCGATGCTGAACTGTGAGCAAGTGACCGTATAATCACCGCAAAACGTATATAGTGACCGTAATCAGCTTATTCTGAAGCTCGGTGACCGTATTACGCTTTTCTCTCTGTAGGCCCTCCAATACTATGTCTCTACACGTTCTCGCATGTTACATCTAACAACTATGCAATACAGCACTACTACTACACTCTAACACAATAAATCATATGTGTTTTTAGTTTTACTAGATATCATATTGTTACTTAATTATTCAGTTTGCATACATTAAAATTGCCTTTGAAATGTATGGCCAGTATCATATACCGCGCGGGAAAAATCCCGCCCTTTCCTGTTTAATCGGGTTTGTATCGATGGATAGTTTGAATCAGCAAAACTATAGTACTATACAGTACTACAAGTGACAGTTCACTGGGCCGTCGTGTCGTCTACTCCTCCGTCGTAAGAGTGGAGCGCTCGCTTTCATAAATCTTCTAGTCCCTTTCGCCGACATGTGGGACATCAAGCTACCGGGTCCACGTGCCATACCGGAATACAGTGCAGAGCAGCCGGGGTGAAGCACCCCAGTCATGGCGCCGGCGTAGTAATGAGCAATGAGGCGTCAAATCACAAAGCTGCACCTTTCCCGCAGTTAAGTTGGAGGGACGAAGCAACCATCATTTCACTCATTGCTGAATCCGCTTCTCCCTCATCTTCTTCAACTTAACCACGTGTTGCTTCTGCCGTTGTTCTGCCTCATGTGGGACGCGGATCGGCTTGGTAAAGCACTGACACGTGGGACCGCATGTTAGCCAACCGCCAGGACAACGTCCTCCGAAAATAAGAAGCCTAATCCTAGACTTACAAAGGGCTACGTAGCTGCTACGTATACTTTCCATCTAATCTATATATACCCCCCTGATTTTCAGGTGGGGTGGGCCTAATCCTCTCCTTTAATCCAATCAAATAGTCCCAGATCACATCAGTTCGTAACTTTACGTAAACCATTACGTGGATGTAGCATTGCTCAAATAAGAAACCTCCCTCGCCATCCGCGCGGCAAAATCACCTCCTTTTTACTAATCTTGATTCTATAATTTTTAAGATCAATATAATTGAGATTTGTATAGATAGCACACAGGAGCAAAACCAAGTGGTACGGTTAAGGGCATCCACAATGTGTAGCCAAATGTGAAAATAGCTTTTGGCATCGTGGGAACCATTGTGGACGGTGTTGCCAAAGCCAAAAAGATGGAACTGAAGCTCCTTGATTGATTGATTGAAGGAATAGAAAAATGCAACGTCTCTCCTCTTTCTCCCATGCTTGGACGCATGTAGTACAGTATAGAGCACAGAGTCTACTCCCCTGTCCCTTCTATCACAAATCACAAAGCAGTGAGGCGTCAAATCACAAAAGCACGGATGAAGCAACCATCATTTCACTCTTCGCTGACTCTGTTTCTCCATCGTCTTCTTCGAGAAACCATCTCACCGCACTAGTACTCCTAGTAGTACTAGTAAAGGACTTCTTGGATGCAATTAAGGCGGTTGTCTCGGCTTGCAGGCGGCACTTGCGAACGACTTACCGTGGTCTCCCTCAATGGTGTTCTCCGTCGAACGCACTTCGCCAAACCACCAAAAAAAGATATCGTCGACGTCACCGCAATGGGGAAGGAAGTCAAATATAGTTACTACCTCCATTTTTTGTACACAAGGCCAGTATATCAAAATTACAATTTGCAAAGGGCCACTAACACTAATCGAGGCAAAATTGATGGGGTAGCAACCAAGGACATTAATATCCCCTGCATGCATGCAGAAGTGAGAAGGTTGGTTTGCATGGCGCTGCATTAATCAAGCGATGAGGAGTGAGATGGTTAGCTCTTTGGTCTTTGGAGAAAAAAATACGCATTAATTAATACATGAAACGAGGATTTGTATCGATTAAATCCCACGAAGGAAAACCCCGCCTTTCTTTTTTAACACTAGTACTCCTAGTACGTACGTACTTATCCTGTTTGGGTCTAGGCCTTGCATTGCCAAACTTCGCCACACATTTTTGCCAAGCTTGCCTAAAGTTTTCAAAATGAGAAGGAGGTACACTTGCGCACGGCTGTCGCGGTCGCACCGCTCCCTCACACGGTCGCTCCTGCACGCCGCGGTCGCACCGCACCCTCACACAGTCGCTCCTGCACGCCGCAAACCCAACCAAGGGAACGCACCCTCACTGACACGTGATGTCGCATGTGAACAAACCAAACTCAGTCATCCTATCGCTGACACATAATTTTCGTTCATAGAGTATGTTTATCCAACCGCATGTTGGGGAGTATCCGTACGGCCCGTGTGGTGGTCTGTTGGGGAAGAAGAAGAGGTGAGGAAGAAGGAAAGAAGGGTTAGGAGACGTAGGATATTCATCCAACCGCCTAAAATGGTAGACTGACCCAAGTCTGGCGACTTGCATAACAAATATATGTTTTCACACAGCAAAAGATCCATAAAAACAACAACATAAAGAAAAACTATCACTTATCGCGGAAAGAGATGGCCTCGTCGTCTTTGGCTGCCGACGCGAACCAGCCGTCCCTGCCGACGTGTGTCTCCGCACCGTGGTTGTCCTTGGCCTCCAGCTACTCGTTCAAGCGGAGCGTGCGGGCGCTCTGCACGGACGAGAGCACAGCCCGGTTCAAGTCGAGGACGTCTGGTTCCGCCTGCAGGAGGGCCTTGATGGCAGCGGCATCCGCGCGCTCCGCGTCGAGTCGAGCCTCTGCCGCCCGGTTCAAGTCCAGGACGTCCGGTTCCGCCTGCAGGAGGGCCTGATGGCAGCGGCATCCGCGCGCTCCGCCTCAAGTTGAGCCTCCGCCGCCCCGTTCACATCCACGACATTCGATTCCGCCTGCAGGAGAGCCTCGATGGTAGTGGCATGCACGCGCTCCGCGTCGAGTTGAGCCTCTGCCTCCCGGTCCTCCTTTAGTATCGCCATGTTGAACCGCTGGTCCGCCTGCACCATGGGGGACTCGGACGCCGGCACGAAGTCGACGTCCATCGTCTCATACCCATCGGGGGCCTTCTGCGCCGCGACCTCCGCCATGAACATTGGATCGGCTTCCTCCTCCTCGTAGCTTGGCTCCAGAGAACTCGGGGATTGGCCCGCCGCAAAGCGAGCTTGGGAACGGAGGTCTGTGGCGTCGACCGCCGCTGCGATTTCTGCATGGCGCTCCGGCGTCAGCATCTTGTAGTAAGTGATCTTGCGGCGCACCATGGCTTTCCGGCGAACTAGGGGACGCTTGATGCGGGCTAGGGGATCGAAAGATGGGGGAATGGGCTGGAGATTTGGTGTGGTTTTAGGGCAGTGGCTGGTGTAGGCCGAGCAGCGAAGGTTCTGGTGTGAATAGTGGTTCTGGTGACGACCGGTCAATCGGTTTTGACTGTACATTGCTCTTGTCGCGTTCGCGTTGCAGCCCGGCACGCTGGACCCTCCACGTCGCTCACTGAATGGAATGCGCTTTGTCTTGCGTTTTCGCTCGCTTGTGGGACCGCAGTTGAGAGCAAACCGACGTCCCTCCCCTCCCCCGCCCGCGTCATTTATTATACCACCACTCCCTCCGTTTTATGCGGAGTAAATAAAAACAGAGGGAGTATACTACGGATGAGGATCCCCTGACGTGGCCGAACCCATTGAGTAACTGACATGCGGGACCTAGCAAGCATGGGGTCCGCCAGTAAGTGACCGAAAGGGAGGGTAAGGCAGGGATACCTACGTCAGAGGATCCACTTCCTATACTACATTGACCAAATGTTAGAGTAATAATATATGACATGCAACTTACACAAATGTTAGAGTAATAATATATGACATGCAACTTACACAAAGCATACAGGGTCTAATGCGTTTTTCGAAGCTAACTTTGACCAAATGTTAGAGTAATAATATATGACATGCAACTTACACAAAGCATACGGTCAAATTCGTATGTGAAAGGAGTTTCCAATGATATAATTTTCACATTATACATCTCATGTATTAATCTTGTCAATAGTCAAATTGGAAACCATCTCGAGTACAAATCTAGGAGTACATATGAATCTAACAATATTGATTGGGCGTTGTTGAATGTTGATACCTTTTTTTATCAAAGTAGAGATACTTTGACTACACATAAAACTTATATGTAAACTAGAAAGGATAGGGAGAGTATATTGTACGTTCAAAAACGAAACGAACATTGAATACCCTTTATATATGATTTGCGGATGCTATGATCACCGGTTCAAAATTTTGAATCCGCCTTAGGTATCACGTGCCCCCACTCGTTCCCTCTCGATTTCATCTCGGGGTCCGAAGATCTATTGAAAGAGGACTAGGGTGGGTACATGCGAATGATACTCGGCGGAATGTTCAAATGAGGCATGCGGGAGGATGGACTCGACTGGAGGGCGACATGAACGATGGAGAAGAGGGTGGGAGAGGAATGAGAAATAAGCAAATGCCACATGATTATACTTGAACGGCTCAAATAAACAATAAGTTGTCTCGCTTGGCCTACATAGTGAAAGGCCTAATGCGCAATGCGGAGCACTGACGCTTGAATATGGCCGGGAAAACAAGGAAACCGACATGTGGGGCACACCCGTCGGGACGACGTAGAGCAGACTAGTCCAATGGAGGAGCTGGCCCATGACCTCCTCGCCACCGACAACCGTTCATGTGGGTCGTTGGGGCCAACAACGGGGCGCAGCTCCAGCACCGCCTCTGGACACGGCGACCGCGGTGAGCGACACGCTCATATCGTCGCTAGACACGGTCGGTTTCAGTGTGCTGAGGGTGGCGTTAGTGCTGTGGCACGACCAACGGTATGTTTGGTTTGTGCCCAAGGTTGCCCCATCAAAGCATTGGGTAGCCAAAATTTTGGTTGAGGTATTGGTTGCCCATGATTTGGCCGACATTGTCAAGAAAAATGAACTAGAGTTGGCTAGAGTTCATTGGCATGCCAAAGAAATGGCAACCATCCAAACAAAGACCAATCTTTGGGTCATGACCAAAATTTTGGTTGAGGTATTGGTTGCCCATGATTTGGCCGACATTGGCAAGAAACATGAACTAGAGTTGGCTAGAGTTCATTGGCATGCCAAAAAAATGGCAACCATCCAAACAAAGACCAATCTTTGGGTCATGACCAAAATTTTGGTAAGGTGCACTTTGGCCACAATCCAAACACACCCCAACACCCGGCTCGTCGAGGATGCACGGGGCGCCGCGCCGCGTCCGTGGAGTGGTGTAGCGCGGCCAACTGCATCCTCTGGACCTGAGACCATGCCGGGTCGTCTTGCTTTTTCAATGACATGCGGGGATCGCATGTGAGCAAAGGGCATCTCCAACGTTGCCACGACCGCAGCTGACTACCCTGGCACACCAAAACCCTCGTCCCTCGCGCCGTCGCGCGGTGCGTTCCCAGCCGGCGCCAGCTGCCCGCATTCATGTCGTCCATTCGTATGTCGTCGTTAAGAGGCTCGGTGCCCGAGGAACCAACTCCGGCGACTTAATGAGTAAGGTGGCATGACACCAAATGAACTCTAGCGTCAAGGTGGCGTGTCATGCAAGAAAATGGAGATATGAAGTGCGTAAGTGAGTCGTGCACTTCGATGGCACCTAGTACTATGCAATATTTGTTTCTCCTCGATGGCACGTGAATAGTGCATGTACTCAATGACAGAGCATGGGATGGTAGCCATGGACATGGTCGGCCCTTTTCGAAGAGAGTACTAATAAATAACTTTGATGTGTCCCGTCAACTCACAGAATGACGAGAAGCTTGCTTACTACGCCTTCTCCCTCGCCAACGCGTGCGCGATGGCTCGCAGCACGAGGAGAAACTTTTGCTTACAAGCGGTGGACATGCAGCAGTTCATTTGGTGTCAGATTGCCAGAAGTACTACTGTAGTACCATCATTATTGTTCGACTTCCGGAAGAGGAGAAGGGCCAAGCGCAAGGTCACCTACTAACCTAGTACAGTACTGCTATAGCCAAAGCTGGTCCACCTTTTTAGAGCATGGTTAATTAATATAGGCGACTCTTGCAGCGGCACATCATTTAGAGCAAGTACTCTCTTCGTAGGAACAAAGGAAGTGAAACAAAAGTTGGAGTGGATGCTAGATTGCCAATTAAAACATGATTACATAGAAAAAAATCCTATAGCATTCTATCCTATGAATCAAACGACCAATGTAGGAAAATTATGAGGGGGGTCTCTCCAACAGTGTTCTTGGGCTCGCACCTAGCATCACGGTGGTCGAACTTGGAGTCATTCATCTGGTACACGTGGCATCTCAGATCTGGACACAAGGTGACGCGACCTCTCACTTCCTCCGCCATTTGAAGCGGCGCGCCGGTGGAGGACTAGCATACTCCAATATTAGGTTGGGTCTATGTGATGTGGCAACTTCATATACTAACCGGATGCTGGCTATACTACTATGGTACTCACACTCCAAGAAGTGACTCGAAAACCATTCATAAATTGAGTCTATGACATGCATTTGCAACTGAAATGTACCATTCATTAAATACAACAAGTCATCAACACACAACGACAACGAGGATACATGTTGGATTATAGATTATTTCCAACAGAACATTCTAGCAAATACTAAAGTTTTCATCACACAACAAATAACAAGCAATGAAATGAACTTCAACTCAACCAATCCTCGGCGTTGGAAACACTTGCTTTGAACCATAGGTGCTCTGGGAAGGGCCAGCTATTGTCAATATCGAGAGCAACGCAGGACTAATCATCCAAGCTGAAGCGGCATATATCAGGACCAGGGTAGGGAACCACCGAAATGTTTGAGGTATAGATACAGTTGCTTCTCATAAATGGTAGTAACGTTGTATCAACAGCAGCTGGATCGCCTTTCACCATCATTGGATAGTTTGGTCCAAGGAAGAGCGAGTTTGCTCCAAGACTATCAATACTGAACCAGGGAGAAGGTGTTGGTGCTAGCACACTAGTATCTGTCCTGAATACCATGCAACGGGTGTTGGAATAGGTCAGGAGAGGGCGACCATGGGAGACAACACCTGCTTCCTCAGTAGTAACAGTATGAGTGCACTGTATACAGACAAGAAGAGGTGATCCATCGGAATTAGTTGCCAGGCGCCACTGAGTATATAAGTTCTGCTCCTCCTCATGCTCGTGATCATCACCATCGTCATCTCCCCCTTGCTTATAAAATTTTTCAAGTATAGGTGGTGGAATGTTCACAGGACCTTGGAAACACAAGAAGAAGGTTAATTAGTAAAGGGAAACTTGCTAACCCGCATGCATGTGGATGAATCAATTATAATTACGGTGGAAGACAAACGTACCGAAACTATGAGGATCCCATACAAAAACAGTGCCACGAGTGGTGGCAGCAAACACAAGATCCTCGTATTCAATTGCATCACAGTACACATCCGTGTATAGAAACTGATTTTTGAGCAATATCCATCCAGTCGAACCATGAAGGACGGCAACAAGCTTGTCGAAGATAGCAACAACTTGATAGTTCTTATAATTCTAAGAGCGGTTGGGAACTCGAAAAATTGCTATCTTCTGTAGACGACAGTCACCATGGTCGTATTTGAACGTACGTAGATCATCTGTGTGCTCAACCTCAGGGCACTCGGAGATTTTTGGAAGTGGAATCCGCTGACGAGTGTACACATTCACAAGTTCCCACTCGCAATTGTACCCAATATAAACAACCCAATCTCCATTTGCGCCAGCCCAGGACTTACCCTTAAGCGATGGCACTTGACATCACACGTATCATTATCAAGCGGCATCAACTTGCACAAGGGGAGGCCTCCGTCGTCCGCGCCCATGCGAACAGGCTTATAGCAAAGAAGATAAGGGAGATCAAACCGCTCCTGGACCCTTGGGTTCCTTATAATGATGTTATTAGTTGAGTCGAGAATGGTCTTGAACGAACCTGCCATGCTAGCCGAGGTGATGACGTCGCACAGATCAATTAGTTCCCCCACCACGTCATCTTTCAGATCGGGGCAAGAATAACGGGGTCGTTTCCGGCTTGTTCCCTCCATGGAGAAGACGATCGAACAATGGCAGAAGGAAGTGTGAAGGCAAATGGAGGAGGGAGGAAGAGCGTGCGACAGCAGTTCCAAATCGAGAGGGAAAGGCGAAGAGTCGGTGGACGATTGCCAGTTTGCCACGGTACACGAAGAGGCGCCCCGGCCTACACGTCCTTTCGGAAATTGTACAAAAGGACTCGTCGTCGTCTCACTGACATGTTGGAACGGGACCACATGTCAACGAAACATCGTGTGTAATTTCTCGTGCAAAAAGCGATCTGGCCGCGTTGGCCCGAGGTGCCGCATTATTTCTCGACTTTATTTTTTTTAATGGCGTGCCGTTCAGTTTTGAAGCACGACTAACTGGTACTGTTTGCAGAGAAAATATAAACTACTCTACCACTACTCCACCTCTAGTACTAGTAGTATAAAAAAGATATATAGGCTGGAGCTTCAGAGCTTTCTTGCTAAGGGCTGCCCACTTGCTTCTCACACTATCACCCTCTCTCCAGATCTAAAAAAGACGGCCTCTCTCTCCCTCCTCACCGGTGGTCACAGATCCGCCGGGGAAGAAAAGGATGTGCAGTGTTGACACACTCGTCGTCGGCGAGCGAGGTCATGCACTGACGACAAGGCCGTCCTCTCAGACCTAGCGCCCGCGCGGGATGGCCTCCGTCCCCAAGCTCGCTGTCATAGTGCGTGTGGAGGGCGATGACCACAAGCGAAGCCACTTCCCGCCGACCCTCAGGTATGCTACCTCCTTTCGAACCATACCCTTGTTCTATTGCCCCAGCTGCCATGTCGCTGCATGTGGATCTTTTTCAACTCCACCATCTTCCTAATTTGCTATCCTCTGCTCTGCTGGTCACGCAGTCGAAAACCTTAATTTGCACTATTAAAGGAAACCCTACTTCATGCAGACTAATCCATGTCTGGGTTGAATAAGGAAAGGAAGGGAGACTGTATTGTCCAAGAGAGTAGGCATCGAACCCGCATCTAGGTTGAGAAGGGGAAAATCAGTAGCTAAGGAACGAGTCTCGTGTCTCTTGGTTGAAGAAGGGTAGAAAGGCATGACAACGCAATAGAGAATGACCAGGTCGATCGGTTTGTTGTCCTCACATAGGAAAAAGGTGGCTAAACATAACAAAAATGGGACGTAATCCACATATGCTGCCTGGATATTTGTTGCTCTGGGCAACCATACCTCCCTCACCACTCTATGCGTCCGTGGAGGTACATCGTACTGGTGCGCCCACTGTCCGAATGGGCCTCGCATGCTCTTAGTCTAACTTTTTTGCTGTTAGTATAACGCCAGCAGTCAAGTCAAGCAATGCTACTGCTAAAGTGATGCCACATTTAACTAATGCCGCACTCAGTCTAATGCCACCGATAAATTTAAGCAATGCCATTTAATGTCACTGGATTATTTCAGGGTTAGCTGTTGATTGTGGATGTATTAAAGATTTTTCAACTAAGGCATTCTAATGATGTTGCACAGCCAGTATACCAACGATGAAACTTGTTACTACCTTCAGATTTTTGCACTGTTAATGCTTATAGATTACATACCTCACTTTCATGAGATAAGTTAATTTTTTTGTACAGTGTCACCAAAATGCCAAGGCGCTGATGTCATTTTATTTTGGTTAAACTGCACAAAAAATTATGAAGACAAGAGGAAAGGTTAAGAGTGGGCACCTCCTCCTCCGGCTGTTCTCTTGATTCGTTCGATCAAGTTATTATGTTTGATCGATTATCAAGATTGGGATAGCAATTTTTAAGGTCCCCCGAGTTCGAAATGATATTTACCTTGGAGGTACATGGTTTGCAATTTTTTATACTGTCATTAGTTAATAATGCTAGTTACCTTCAGACTTTTGTATTTGGTTTAATGCTCATGCACAGCTAGTATACCAATGCTGAAACGTGTTACCTTTACATTTTGTATTGTTAATTCTTATAGAAATCTTCCAGTGCCAGAGTTTATTGAAATCTGTTCAGTAAAACCATTGTACTGTACCCTGTAATAAAATAACTACTCTACTGTTGCACTAGCCACTGGATTAGTGTATATTTGTAGTATTCGAAATTTCGAATGGTGTTGCATTAGCGTATGGACATAAATAAAGGGTGGCAAGCTTTCCCAGATATGTGCTCAAGAAAACTACTACCTGTTTTTCTAAATACTAGTAGACGTTTGGGTACTTTAAACTGAACCGCAAAAACCTCTTATATTAAGGAATAGAGGGTGTAGAGTTCACTCAAATTATCCCGGTAAAGCTAGTCACACCTTTGTTAAAATTAATGTTCATTATGTTATCGGAGGAGGTCTGTAAGTTTGTCTCTAATGTCTGTCGACTACATACCTGACATCATGATGTAATGTTAAGTCATTTCCTTTTGTATAGTGTCACTGAATTGTCAAGGCGGTGATGGCATTTTATTTAGTTGAACTGCACAAAATATGCTTAAAAGAAGAGGAAAGGTCAGGAATCGATCATTCTTTCAGAAAGAACTATATATGCCTTTCTGACATCAGCCTCTGTTGCCTTATTTATTCCTTCAAAAAGGTGGTTAGAAAGAGTCTTGCTACCTTTTCCCATTAAGAAATTGGAAATGCTTATATTTGTGAGTCTATGCTTCAACTAGTGCCACTTTTATAGTAATCACACTTTCAATATCTATGCAAACAGGGATGCTCGAGTTTAGTGGAACTGCACAAAAAGTCCAACTGGTTCAACATTAGGAGCATGTTTTCTCCCAAACCTTTATATCCAATTGGTGCACTATGAGCTGTTCATTAAGAAGGTACATGGTTTGCTACTATCTTGCTACTCTTTTTGTACTGTCATTAGATAGTAATACTAGTGGTTTGCATGTGAATTTATTGGCAGGGTGGACCTACATTGGAGGTGCAGGACATGATTCAATGACTGGATGCTCAATTTCGGTTGTATCGATTTCACCTCTTCCATCACTGCGAACATGGATATCCTTGGTCTGATGAAGAATAGGCGCTATATTTCTGCTCTGAACAAGCAAATCAATTCAGTATGAAATTGTCCAGGGCAAAACATGACTGTATCAAATTGTCCAGTGCAAAACATGACAGATCTAAGCGGAAGAGACATGTTTAAACCGAAAATACAAGGTGGGGTATATGTTTACTATCTGCTTGATATTTGTGCAGACAGAGATGTCTGCCCGTTGCTATTTAGCAAACACACAAAGTGACCGCAATTTTGGTTGAACTGCACAAGAGAATAGTATAGTCACTGCATGCAGTGCCATTTGAAAATAGACACAGAAAGATTGGATAGTCACTTCATGGACTACTGAAAAGTAGTACTGTACTATTTATTGGCCAACACTAGGTGCTTCATTGCTTTGGTGTGATTATACAATGGGCATCATTTTGCCTAAGTTAAAGTTTGTATTCCGAAAATAGTCTCGCCGTGTGATCAAGAGAAGACCAAATCATATTGCAGTGGATGTTCCTCCATCATGTGTGGTTCATTCCCATGGTTCCAGCTGTTGGTGAAACCACTTACGTTTGCAAGAGGAATTGTAGACTTCACAAACAAATTTGTTATTCAGTCTGTACTGAATGTTGGCCAAGAGAAGCATCCATGTTAGTAGGAAGAACATATGTTTTTTCTAGATCTTTGCTTTTGGAGCTACATATTTGTATATGATCTGTGAATCATTGAGATGCATTTAACATGTTGATCTTATGTATGGGAATCATACTAGTTGGTTTTAGTTGTGGCCGATCTTTGCTTTTGGAGCTACATATTTGTATATCATCTGCGAATCATTGAGATGCATTAACAGTTCCTTATATCTGTTCGCTCAGTGTTTACAAGTTACCGATCGATCACTAGCTAGCCTACTAATGCGCTCCTGGCTATTTTAGTTGCAACGCAAGATCCAAAGTGGCAGTTTTTTGAATAAAAATGCCTACCTCTAAAGAAACTGACAAGCTGCTCTGAAGAAAATGCCATGCGAATCTGAAGAAACTGCTAGCAAAAACGTTCGCAAATGCCTTATCTCCCAGCTAAAGTTCATCAATTAATGCCCTCGGCTGCGACTTGTTGCATGCTGCTCCGCGTACTGGCTGCGAGCGATTTTGAGTGCCCGCATGCAGCCGGCCGTAATTAAGGTAGCTAACTGATGCGAAAAAAGATGCGCTTTAATTGTTGCGGGCCTTTTAAATCCGTGGAATCATTATTGACAAGGAGGGAGATGATTCAAGTGCACTCATTTGACCGTAATGCCGGCGTGCGACCCAGCACGGACGGGACGGGATGGCACTGTCAGAATTTCAGTTTCTCTAGTTTTCCACGGCAAGCTGGCGCGCTAAGCCATGCCTGCTTCATTATGCATTGAATTCCGATGACCGTCGCGCTACCTTCCGCTTATAAGTACTGTTTCTCGGCCTTCTATGGTGGCACCGTGACCCAACTCGCCCTATCCTCATAAGCCCCCACCGGCCCGACGTTGCTCGCCACTTATCCTCGCTCTCGCCACGTTCGCCATGCCCCCGCCCGTCCGCGATAGGCGTGGCCGGAGGCGGTCATCGCCGGAACTAGTGTTCGGTTTTTCACCGAAAGGCAGATGGAGGGAGGAGGCATTCTATCGGTCTTTAGATGGCAATGCGGAGATCGAGGACTTGTTGGAGCGCGACCGCCTGGCGGAGGAGCAGGAGTTGTTGGAGCGCGACCGCTTGGCGGATGAGCAGCGTATCGCCGATTTGCGCTGCCAACGGGACATGGAGCAGCAGCGCACCGACGCTCTGAGTCGCGAGCAGAGCGCCCGCACGTGGGCCGACTACATGGAGGCCGGCGCCCGGCAAATAGCCCTGGAGGCTGTCGGGCACGCATGCGTTCGCGACGCCGATTTTTACTACCAGCTCGTCAAGTGGGTTTCCCGCTTAGAAGCCGAAGCTTCGGTGGACCACGCCGGCATGGAAAGGGCCAACGCGCGCGAGCAACGCGCCGTATCGCACCTCTGGCAAGTCCGAGGTGAGGCGGAGGACGCCGGTGCCGGCGTTTAGCGTGTACCGCAGATGGCGGCCGGCATCGTCTAGTTAGCTAAGAGTAAGTTAGTACTTGTACGCTACTAGAGTATTAGTGGAAGTAGATAGTTAACTTGGCTATGATGGTTGTCAACGTGGAAGTTCAGTACTCTATATGTGGATCAGACCTGTTACTTTGCTCTGATTGTTGAACTTTCTGTTTGAACATATGGAATGGGCTGTTATTTTTTTAATTGGGTTGTATTTGTCCTCCACGGGTTTAGAGGCTGACTTGTGGGCCTACCAAGTTGACGCGTACACAACCAGGAGATGATTGTACGTGGAGTGGATGACAGCAGGGACCCGCCAAGGTCATGGCAGTACGCAAGCAAAGTGCCTCCTTATTTCAATCCAATAAATAAATGGCTCCTCGTAATGGATTTCTGAAATCTGGGTCCCATGCCATTGTCAACGTAGTCAATAAACGAGAGAGTTGCACACCGAGCAGCTGACATCAGGGACCCAGCAGCTCGCCCAGTTATTTTTGTTTTGGGTTAATTTGATAAATGCCACTCCAAATCTGGTGTTTCTAAGAAATGCCATTGCAATTTCCAAACTTTGAAAAATGCCATTTCATGCCATCCCCAGTGGCATTTTTCGAAGTCTGGAGTGGCGTTTTTCAAAGTTTGCAAATTGCAGTGGCGTTTTCCAAATTTTGCAAAAATTGCAGTGGCATTTTTCAAAGTTTAGAAATTGTAGTGGCATTTTTATGAATCGCCATATTTGTTGTGGCATTTATCTAATTTGTTTTTGAGACTGAAGCAGGGTGTCAACTGGGCTGTGTAGGGCACTATGGCATGTCTAGACAGCCTTCTCTTTTATGTTTACCACAGACCAGCCGAGTAGTTTTTTTTTCTTTCTGAAAATGGCTAGCCCGGTTTTTTTTGTGATTTGCCAAGTAAGTCGCTTTGTCAGGCCTATTGGGCTTCAAATCTTTCAAGACGAGGAGAGCTTCATTCGGCTAGACGAGAAAATGGCCTATCAGTAATGAGAAATGGGTTGTACATTTTTAAAACACATCAAACCGGCAATTACTTTCAAATTTCTTTTTTTTCATTTCAAGATTTTAAATTGCATTAATTTTTATGCGTGGACAATTTGTTGGATTTTATATTGATATACATTTATTTTTAAAATTAGTTTAAATGTGACTCGAAATTTCGGGATTAAAAACAGTTCGGACCGCACCGAAATATGCAACATTTCGTATATTTTTTTTAACCGTGGCCACAATATGGGCTGTAATGCTAACAAAAAGAATATGGGCTCCAAAAAAACCTTCAGAATTAGCAAATGGGCTGTAAATTATTAGAAATAATGGCAGATGGGTTGTATGTTATTTTCCATAGATTTGAGGCTTTCCTAAAAAAAGGTTGACGCACAAGCAGTGACTGTTGGATGTCCATCCAACGGCCGTCGTGCTCCTTCAATCTTTGCTCTTCCTGCTCCAGCCGCTCAAACAAGCGCCGGCAGGACTGCCTGCTCCTTCCTCCCCGCAGCCGGCTGTGCTGCCGCGGAGGCTTCACCGCCCCACTGTACTCCCATCGCTGGCCTAGCCATCCCTCTACTCACCCACACCTATTGTTATTCTCCGGCGACGGCAGACGAACCAGTAAACACTCGTATACTCGTACTCCCCTCCGCGTGGGACACAACTGCCGAGTCTTCCCTGCTTCCGTGTCGTTCCCTTCCTAGGCCTCGCCATCGTCCACCGCCCTGGTGCTCCCGACGCGGCCTGGTCAACGTGGTCAACGACCGACATGCATCTGAAGTGGACTGTACGTGGAGAGGCTGACAACTGGGTCCACGACCGCACGCAAGGAAATGCCTCCTTATTACGCGCAAAATAATGATTCCTCCACCTGACATCTGGGACCCACCGAAAGGGCCTCTGTATTTCGCGAAAAAAACATTACCGCCGCTGACAGCTCGGACCCACCAGCTATATCTTCGCACGCAAGGAAGTGCGTCCTTATTACGCACAAAAAAAATGAATACTCCCCCTGCTAGCTGGGACCCAGTATAGTGGCAGGCTGACTTGTGGGCCTACTAAGTTGACGGGGACGGAGGGCTTTGTCAACTTAGTTAATATGCATGATTCTAGCTCAAGTGACCGTATGATGTACATCCAACGGCTGTAGTGCTTCTTCAACCTCTGGTCTTGTTGCTCCAGCCGCCCAAAGCAGCGCCCGTCGTGCCGCATGCTCCTGCCTCCCGTGGCCGGCTGTGCTGCCGCGAAGAACTCACCGCCCCCTACTATTCCCACCACTGGCCAGGCCCTGCGGCGACGGCAGCCTCACACCGCAGCCGAACCAGTGAACCCTCGTACTCCTCTCCGCGCGGGCTTCCACTGCCGCGTCTTCCCCGGCTCCGCGTCATCCCCTTCCTAGGCCTCGCCGTCGTCCATCGCCCTGGTGCTCTCAGCGCGGCGTGGTCAACGTGGTCAAGGAACGGCTTCCATCGGACATGGACTGTACATGGAGAGGCTGACAGCTGGGTCCACAGCCGCAGCAAGGAAGTGCCTCCTTATTACGCGCAAAATAATTATTCCTCCACCTGACAGCGGGGACCCACCGGACGGGCCACCGTATTTTGTGAAAAAACGCTTCCCCTTGACTGCGGGGACCCACCAGCTACATCTTCGCACGCAAGGAAGTGCGTCCGGGGAAAAAAACGATTCGCCCCCCCGACTGCTGGGACCCACCAGCTACATCTTCGCAGGCAAGGAAGTGCTTGACAGTCGGGACCCACCTGGTCGAAGCATACGTAGCATTGTCATTCTGGTCGCGAACGTGTATGCACATACTGGTCGATGTAGAGGTGCGCACGTGTCGTAGTAGAGGCGCGCACGTAGCATGTACACGTACGTACAGCGGCCAGTGTGCAAGAAAGAAAATACGGCCACGTACGTACATACGGGCAGGGTCTCGAACGCCTTCTCGCGCATACGTACGGCCAGGGCTCGTGTACATGGCTGGGCCGGAACGGAGAAACAGCGTCGTCGTCGTGTTCATGGGGAGCCAACCGGCTGGGTCGGAACGGAATGCGTCGTCGTGTTCATCGAGAGGGCTTGGATGAAACAGCCGATGGAAACGAGGCCTGGCGTACAACAGAACAGAGGAAACAACCATGTTCGACCGGCCACGTTTGAAACGGGATCCTGTTCATCGGGAGGGGTCTGGCGTACCGCAAAACGGAGGAAACGGACCTCCTACGATCGAAACGGGGGTCCTGTTGATCGGGAGGGGTGTGGCGTACCGCAAAACGGAGGAAACGGACTTGTGTTGGAGCGCTACGGTCGAAATGGGGGTCCTGTTCATCGGGAGGGGTGTGGCGTACCGCAAAACGGGACTCCACAGGATACTGTTCATCTCCACCGTCGACCCCCTCCAGCCTCCACGAGCTACTGTTCATCCACCGTCGACCTCCTCCAGCCTCCACCTACGACTGTTCATCCACGGGCTCCTGTTCATCCAGCCTCCACCACGCGCTACTCCACCGGCTACTGTTCAACCAGCCCTCTCCACGGGCTCCTGTTCAACCACCCCTCCACGGGCTACTGTTCATCCAGCCCTCCACCGTCTACTGTTCAGTCTGCCCTCCACGGGGTGGTCCTGTTCATCCTGCCCTCCACGGGGTCCTGTTCATCTAGCCCCAACCGGCTCGATAAATCGGGGTCCTGTTCATCCAGAGGCAACACCACGGGGTCCTGTTCATCCACCCCCACCGGGAACTGTTCATCCAAACCCCCCCAGCAATGCTCACTGTTCATCCAGAGGCAGCATCGATCGGCTTCAGTTAGCAGCAGTAGCGAAGGAATCGCTCGATCGGGTTCAGTTAACAGCCATCGATCGATCGCTCGGGTTCAGTAACGCGTAGCCTGCAGTGCAATCGCTCGGGTTCAGTTAGAGCCCAACGCCTCGCTCGGGTTCAGTTAGAGCCAACGCCTCGCACACACGCGCGAACGTGTATGAGAGAAACGCGCATCGCTCGGCCCCCGACCTCCCACCATAACCGGGAACTCCCCGAAATATTCCTCGCCCTCGCTTCTACCACGGTTTTTTCCATCATGGATGACCCAAAGAATGTCATGCAGCTGCGTCTCCGGCCCGCCCAAGACGAAAAGCCCATTTTCTGTCATGATTTTTTGTCATAGAAGTAGGAGCCCACCACATCTATAATGATACCGGGTTTTGTCACAATTATCGTCATAGAAGTGTCATATGTATGACAGAAAAAAAATTCGTTCGGCCCAAAATGTCACGGATGTGTCTTTTTTTACTAGTGTATGGTCTGTTATTGGCCCATGTTTGGCCAACCGATCATACGCCCAGTAGAAGGCCCATTGTGTCTACGGCCCGTATAAGGCCCATTGTTTCTACGCCCCGTAGACTGCCCATTGTTTCTACGGCCCTTAGAAGGCCCATTATTTCTACGGCCCGTAGGAGGCCCATGTTAACTACAGTAAATATGTAGCCCATGGTTAATGTGGCCTAGTTTTAAAAAATAGGTTATTGCGCCACTAGCAAACCGCGGAAAAAGAACTGCACTGACTACAAGAAAACAAATAAACACGACAATAAGGAAATAAATAAGCAAGCAACTTACGCTAGGCTATCACGGCTATTACACATATTACATCCACTGGGCATCAAAGTTCGCCGCCAGTGCAAATATAGGGAACACCCTACACTATACAAAAATGGCTTGCTGTTTTCTTCAGCCGGTGGCTACATGTTAAGAACAAATTTTGTATCGCACCAAAACAAATTACAACTATAAAACAAAAGGAAGGTTGGCATAATAGTTAACAGTCTAGCAGATAAATGCACCACCAGAAGTTTAGAAGCTCAGTTCATTTGACCTGACTGTTACGTTTTCATGCTGTATTGTCCGATGGAGCACCATAACCTTCGCCTTCAGTTCTCCTAGGCTCCTGAACAACATAGCAAATGTCGGATAGTCTAGTTTCAAAACCATGCATATCTTGACAACATCGAACAATGTCTCTCCTTGTTTCACAAAGGGTCTCTGTTAGGAAATGGACTTGTGTCTGGAGCGCAGATACAACATTGTTTTGAGCTTGCATATCTTGATCATGAGGTAGTTTGGACGAGATTGCCTTAACAACCAACCCAGTATTAGGTAGGAACGTGCTTTTGGCACTGTTAGTGGACAGGTACTGACCCACTACAGCAAGAGCTGACATTGCGGTTATAGTTGCCTCGCCACCTTCAGAAGGTGGCGGTTCCACCATTTTTTCCATAGCTCACTGAAAAGTTGAGGTTTTACATTAGTAGTACCAGAACAGAAGATATTAAGGATGCAGCAAAACCAAACAAAATAGCTTTGGTCTATATACAGAACTTATTCTGGTGAACCCATGTAAAATATTAGTTTTATTTTATTGCAACGTACATAATAAAACCAGGTTCCAAACATATGACCATGTACCATCGCTAATGTATTGTCTATTTCTTCACATTGTATTGAGGGCTAAGGATAAAGAGACGAAGTTTATAATACGGTAAGCATAGTATGACATCATTCATATCACAAAACAACTGAGAACAGACAAACAGGCAATTGTAACGTTGTATGGGCAAGTCCAGCACGGAACTAGATTATAGGTCAAGATCAAAGGAACATCACTCCTCTCTTTTAAACCTTGTAAGGTGCAATGATACACTAAGACAATTGTGTATAAAATTGAAAAGAGTAATAGACATTGGCTGCAAACCATGCAGTTCAAGGCACAAGTCAGAGTAAGTAGTAGTTAAAAGGCATGAGGATTAAGGACTTACAACAGCGGCTTTGAGTGGTGTAGTCATGCCCTTCTTCTTGCTGGTGTGACAGTCCTTGAAGATTTCCACAACATTTGGTTCAGGTACTTTTTGGTCCTTGCGGGCTTTCCTTCGCATTTGGAACAAGTCAATATAGATCTGATAATATGGTACAGCGAAAAGAGTGAAACAACAGCTAATTACAAGAGCCTCACAGTGTGCAATATAGCTACGAGATCCTGTCGTCTGTTGGAATTTCACTTTCGTACGGTTGGCCTTGTTCTTTGAACAGTTCACCTACAAGAAGATAGATTTGTGTGGCACATGCGTAAATAGGACTTCAACATGTGATCTGATCACATATATATAATGTACCTGATACTTCGGATTGGACCAGTGTTTAACGAGGCCTCTCCAGTCTTCATCAGATATATTTTCCACTGGAGATGTTTGGGCAAGTTCACTGTTAGCCTTGCCTTCAAAGTGAGTTTTCCTCAAGTTATACCGATACTGTCGCAAAGCAGACTTGAAAACATGGGTGCAAGCTTGTCTGGTTGCATCATCTTGGCTATCCAACTTGAACCTCATCTGTTGAAAATTATGGGAGTCTCATTATCAGCAACCTAGAAAGTATTGGACAGAGCAAGACGATATTACTAGTTTCCATACATAACCATACTTACAGATAAATGGTCGAGGAAGGTGTTGAACTGGGTTTCGTCTTTGTCATTCCTGCAGTGAATCCATGTTGGGAGGATACATACATGACACCTAACAGCAACCGCTACCGCTGATACTAACTTGGCTGACTCTGTAGCATCACGTGGCCTTTTTAAACCTGCCTCAAAACGGATCTCCATTCTTCCTCCTCTAGATTTAGTTAACCTATCGAGCATTATCCCTGATGTTTGTTTCCTCTTGCGCCTAGGTGCTAGTCCAACAACAAACATAGGAAGTGTTAGTGTACATCAAACTGTGAGACTACATATAAAGAAGCATGCAACTGTAACTTGACTCCAGCAACTACCTTCTTGTTGTTGAAGCTCACAAAGTTCATCTGATCTTGCCAACTCATCTTGTGTCAAGAGTGCTTCGGAAGTAGTGTCAGATGGCAAGGGAGCTTGGGAACGTGCTGCTAGCTGAGTTCACCAACGAGTAAATCGTGCAGTTGGTGGTACTGTGGAAGTTGTTGCAACAACTAGGGTTGTCTCTGCTTGTTTGGTGGCAGCTATTTGTTTCTGTTTGGCTTGTTCTGCAGCTCGTGTAGCACGGGATACCCTGTCGGTACAATTTTCCGCTGGACTTTGACCTTCTATTGCACCATCAGTACCAGCAGAATCTGCAGGATTCTGCCATGTTAAGTCAAGCTGACAAGAAAAACGAATAACAATTTAGTTCTCTAGAACAAATTGATGCGTGATACAGACGAACTAAACTTTGATGTTAGACAACCACATGATAGGAGGATGTAATATGTAAGAAAAACAGGACGACATGAGATAACCAGAACTATGATGTGTAAACTAAGCAGAAGACATTTCACTAAATTAGAAGCAATGCAATGGAAGGTAGACACCATATGAAAGATGCTACAAATATCGCTCTGCCAAGTTAACAGCGTCTCATCATAAATGCCATTTAAACAAATGTGAAGCAGTACAAGAAATAAATCATATGCAAGATGCAAACAACATCACACTATCAAGTTAAAGGTCTCTCGTCATTAGTGCCATTGCATATTCACAACATTGCATATTCACAGCTTATGATGTGTAAACTAAGGAGAAGGCATTTCAACAAATTAGAAGCAATGAAAGCTAGACATCATATGAAAGATGCAACGAATATCACTCTACCAAGTTAAAATTGTCTCGTTATAAGTGCCATTTCAACAAATTAGTAGTATAAGCTAGAAAAGAATGCAAGATGTAACCTATATCACACTCCGAAGTCAAACGTGTCTTATGATAAGTGATTGTTGCAGGTTACACAACAGTAGTAATTTGATGTAAGAACATGGTGTGATAGACAGATATTGTATGTTCTAGAAACAGGAACACGTGTCTTATTCAAGTATAATGTGTAAAGTAAGCAGATGGAATTCAACAAAATTAGAAGCAATACAAGCTAGACATCACACATAACATGCAACCACATATAACAGTGCCAAGTTAGAGGGAGCACCGGTGACGGTGCACTAGGGGAGACGTGCTCATCATAAACACAGCTACATTGAGTGTCTATGCATGTGTTGTCTTGGAAATCATCTTGGGGGGATGGAGGAGTAGAAACTGTAGAGGCCCTCCGTTTGGAAGGAGCACCTTTATCCGCTGCCTTGCTAACTTCCTTCCACTTTATTGATTTTGAATTGTCAAGTAAAACCGACAAGAAAAAGCAATAAAATTCTCTCTTCAGAACTCATTCATGCATGATACTAACAATCACTAATTTGATGTAAGGCAAACACATGATACCAGGATGGAATATGTACGAAAAACAGGACGGCATGGCATGTTCACAACTGTTTGTGTAAACTAAGAAGAAACCATTCCAACAAATAAGAAGCAATGCAAGCTAGACACCACATGAAAGATGCAACCAATATGACTCTGCCAAGTTAAAAGCGTCCCATCATAAATGGAATTTCAACAAATTAGAAGCAACGCATGCTATAAATCATATGAAAGATGCAACTAATATTGCACTGCATATACTAAAGTTGTCTCGTCATATTGATTGACACGGGATACAAAAAAACAATAGTTTTATGTAACGACATGCTTAATAGACAGATGTACTATGTACTAAATACAGGAAGGCATGTCACGTTAACAGGTATAATATATAAGCTAAGCAGAATAGCACATGCAGTTTAACCAGATTGGAAGAATTACAATCTAGACACCATATGCAACATGCAACCACATATCACGCTGCCAAGTTAGAGCAAGCACCTGCGATGCTAGTGTAGGGGAAATGTGGTAATCAACTACAGAGCTACGTTCACTATCTTCATCTAGCCTTGCTGTTTCTTGAGAATCATGTCGGGAGGCTGACGCTGCATTCTTTAAATGAGGATCTTTTGTCACAGTAGTCCACTGGCCTGACTGCCTCATCATAAGTGATTGATGAGGGATACACAAGAACATTAGTTTGATGTAAGAACATGGTTAATAGACAGATGTACTAGTGTGTACCGAAAACAGGAAGGTGTGTCATATTCAAAGGTATAGTGTGTAAGCTAAGCAGATGCAATTTAACCAAATTGGAAGCAATACAAGCTAGACATCCGGCTGGAGTGCTGAGCATGATCATCTAGGACCTGAGAGCCTGGTGGGAGGCAGGCTACTTCGCCACCATCGTGGCTTTTTAGTTGGCTTCCAGGTGATGCATGTTTGTGTTGGGCTTGTCACCGGCTCGGCCAGTGCCCTGACTAGCTATTTGTCTTCTGGTGCTCCCGGGATGGTGGTCCATGTAAAAAAAATCTTTCCTTATCTTGATAAAGACCGACTTCGGCCTTTCGAATACAAGCTAGAGACCATATGCAACATGCAACCACATATGACACCGTGAAGTTAAAGCAAGCACCTGGGATGGTGGTTCACGGCGAGCGAGATCATCAACTCCAGAGCTACGTTCCCCGTCTCCATCTGCTGACACTACACCCTTTAAAGCCTTGAAACGTGTCTGGCCTAGCCGCGTAGCACGCTGGAGCGACTTCTCTCTATTCTTTTCTGCTTCTGTCAAGGCAGGGTATGAAATACCCTTGCATAAAAACACAATAGTGAGAGTATGGGTGAAGTGTGTGCAGAACTAGTGCACTGTAAAAGTAGCAGATAGCAGGTGGCTGAAAAATAAATGACAGGAGACATATGATAGCTCTACAACATTGCATGGCAAACAAAATTAGATTCTACTCCGTATGATTTTGTAATATATGAGCACAGGAAATGCAGGTACTCCTCCAGCACACCACCACATGTGGTCCTATCAAGATAACAGTCGACTGAAAATAAATAGGTCGGTCGATTTTTTTATGAACCGTCCGATCTATAAGGAACGGGCAGATGGCCTTCGTCTACCTCCCGCCAGTCACTGTTGATGATCTTTCTCGAACCGCCAGCGACCACCGACCCAGACCCCTGCCTCCGCCGCCCCGCCCTCCCCTCGACCTCACACCACCGCCATGCTTGGCAGCGCCCCCAGGCCAGCCCTTTAATCCCGGCAGACGTCCAGATCGGGCGCCAGCAGCTCTAGGCCCCACACGCCCCTAAGATAAACACCGAGGCACTGCTTCCCCGGCGTAATAGGCGGACTAGCGCCTGTTATGCCGGGGAATGCTTCCGTTAATTGGGAATCAACTGACCAGGAATTGAAATCCAGGGGGCGACGGACCTCTAGCTAAGGTGAAATAGTATATGAGGAGAAACCTTGTGCATCGCGACTAACTAGGAACATCTAGTATCAAGAAGAAGCGGTCAACTAGTGTCTTCTATGGGATGAATACCGTGCAAGCAGACACGTAAGATTTGCACGAATAAGGGAAGAGGAGTACCATTTTCGGTTGCCGGTGTGGTCGCCTCCACATGTCGTGCCGATCTTCTTCTTTTTGCCGGGGAAACCGATGTTCTGGAGGAGGGTGCAGGCTTGGACAAACCCATGGCCAAATTGTTGACTGTCTTGCCGTGGCCGTATGTCGGCGGAGGGGAAGCAGACCCGAGGCTGCGAAGGACGGCGTAGCAGGAAAAACTCCGGTGCGGTGGAGGGTGGCGAATTTGGAGCGGCAGCGGTGAGGTGCAGGACGGCGTGGTTGAGCTGGCTCAGGTACGGACGGCTCGGCCTCGGCTTCAACTACTAGCCGTGGAGGGCGTTGTGGTTGAGGTTGCGGTGGACGACGACGTCGGGGTATCGGCTCCGGTGTGATGGAGGAGGGCGGCGGTTGATGGGTGGGATGGGGTGGCGGACGGAGGACGCCGGGGTTTCGCGGCTGGTGGAGAGGTAGTTTTTGCGCCCACGGAGTACGAATGGGGAATCAGACGAGTGGGCGGGGGGGAGGGGGAGAACCATGTTTCGGTCTGGGACACACTTGTTTTTGGCTTTTTGAACAGAAGATGGGACGTACTTGTTTGAAATTTGGGGAAAGTACAAACTTTGCCCCCCTCTTAAATTTCTGACCTACTGCGGGTCGGGGGTAGGATGGTAATCCCAGGTGTCCCAAATAGTGGGCGGGAGCGATTTTGGTCGCGCGCATGTGTGCTTAGGCGGCCATTGTGTATGAATGTTTTTCGGAGGCGGTTGCGTGGCGTCTCGATGAAGCTACAAACCTACTCCGGTTTAGACCTTTGGACGCCGGGCCGGTAGGTTTCATGGGTCGGAGTTATTAGAAAAGTAATTTCCTTGTACTACCAAACATTGGTCTCACGCGGTTTCGGGCGAGTAGAGGCTCTTTTGGCGCTTCGTTCAAAATTTTGAAACACAAGCATTCACGTTTAGAGTACTCTTGAACTTTGAGGATTGACCTAAATAGACAACGTTAAATTTGACCTTGTATGTTTGAAAACCTCATTAAATTATCCGCTTCTTTTTGAAATTTTGACACTTGAAAATCCTATAACTACGATTATTTTGGAATGGAGGAGCTAAATTTGAATCTATTTTGTACACGACTACATATGCTATTATGTACAAAATCGGAGCAAAGATTGGTGCCCCCATAATTTAGGTATGATTTACAAATGCCATGATATCAAATTCAAATGATTGAATGGACTTCATGTTGAATTCGATTTTTTTTAAATCACCTTAAGTTGAATTCAAATGTATGCTAGTTCATAGGTAGCTATTTATAATGTTCATTGTGTAACTTTCATATGTATAATGTGCTTTACACACACACCATGAACTATACTCACGTTTATATTCGATTGCTAAAGTGATGCATTGTCTGGAGTTCAAAATACTAACTATGTGGATCAATTATGTCGAATAATAACATAGGCATGCTCAAATTCGATAGAATCTAGATGTCTGATGGATCAATGACCGTTCCTTACGCGAATTGCAAATATCATGATCCCATCCTAATATTTGGATACAATTTATATCTTTAATCAATGTGTACAGCAGTCTTTTACGTGTAGTTTCACTCTCCATCGGTGGTCTCTCACACATGCTCACACACTCTCTCCCGAGGTGTCTTTCTTGCACACATGCTCTCGATATAACCCTCCCTCCCTCACGTAACCATTTACGACTGTTTTCACTAACCTTTATCACAAGCACTCTTCCTCTCGCAAGCATACACACGCACAATCCCCATCGACCCTTTCTATATACATAGACCTGCCTACGTGTCTCCTGTACGCACATTATCTTTAGGCCTGTCTCTCACGCATTGTCTCACACCTCTCTTCCTAATCGATGAGTATGATTCTAGCAGAGCATTCTGTAGGATGCCCCTTAAAGTTAGGTTGGATGAATAGTAATATCAGAGATAAAGGGGTTACCTTAGTCCGAGAACCTAGGGTTACAAATCCTAACTGGCTTTGTCAGTGGACACAGAGTCCTTCACAATTATGCTATCTTTGTCTTGTACGACTAGTCATCCATGGGTCTCCCTAAATGCATCACGGGCCGACCAATGTGGCGCAGGACGGAACCGAACGAAGGGCCTCACCTCGACCCACCGGACCTCACGCGGTGACACACCCTCACACCCACACATACCAACACAGACACCACACACAAAAGATATATTCTCCTGGTGCCTCTATCCACTCTCCCTTGCATATATACACTCAAGGGAATCTCTCGCCGTCACGTCATATTCGTCTCTCTCTCTCTAGACCACTCTCATTTCTCGTGCTATCTCTCCCACGCCCCCCCCCCCCGCCGGCCCCTCTATCCATGCCTCTCTCGAATACGTAATACACACACATACCTCTCTAGGCCGTGCCAAATGCATCAACTACACATTCACACATGTTGCATCACGTACCCCATTGATCTAAAAAGCCCTCTCTTCACGTTTATTTCGCATACAACATTCCTTTTGAATAAAGTGTGGCCAAAAAATTATTTTAGAATTTCTACATATATACAACATTACAAAGTTATATGAAGGAGTATGAATGCTAATTTGCATTGCATGGTGCCCACAATGATATTTATTCCGCACCGTGAATTTGTATATTTTTATACTATATATAAAGTTAGTCATAATAAAGAGAAACGAAGAGCATCTCCCTCTCCATCGCATACCCCCCCCCCCCTCTATGCCCCTTTCACGTACGCACACAAACTATCTCCAGGTCCTCTAAAAGTAAGCCCCCAGCACATTCACGCATGTTTCATCTTTCTCTCGCGATATATACAGTGACGATCATTGTATTTGAAGTGAAAGTACGATACGTACATTGGACTTCAGAATCCACTCATTATGGTCACCATTTACTTTTTGTGGTTATTATACAGTCACGGGCTCACCGTACAACTCTGTATTTGCTCAAGACACGACTAGTTGACCAGTTAAACGCTCCACGTGGCACCTCTAGTGTTGCATCACATTATCTCACTACCATCGGGCCCACCTGTCGGCTTGTATCTACTCTACATCTACACTCTTATAAAATATAAAATACACTCTTATAAAAAACAGAGTTGGTGATGATGGTGTGCCTGCCATCCTGCAATATAGGCCGCCCGATTTATATCTGACGGGTAGGAAAGAAACTATGACAATTTTGCAAAACGGTACCCACACACCTCTCCAGATTTGCAAATAAGGCCTTCCCTCGTTCATCCTTTTCTCTCACAAGATAAACTAGTCATACAAATGCATCTTGATGTTACGTGCAACGCACGGGCATCTTGCTAGTAAGAATGAAAACAAACGACAAGAAAATATTGGACGGTGGTTTGAAGTCACGACCGCGGGCACAGCGGACAAGGTGGCCTTGTATTGGTATGCTGAGTCGTCTGTTTTAACACACATGAGCTGGTGTGGTGATTATACACACACGCACGCATGCACACGAACTGCATGCACGCAACACTCACACGAACACATGCACGCACGCACGCACACAACACTCACACGTACACACGCAGCCACGCACGCACACAACACTCACACGCACACACGCAGCCACGCACGCAACACGCACATGCACACACACACGCATGCATGCACACACTAGTACACCACACGACCAACTCACACTCTCACGCTCAAGTGCTCAACCTACACGTGCATGCGCACACATCAGGCCCTGACAGACACATACACAACTAGGTGATTCCCGCGGGTTGGAGTCTTGTCGCGCCTGTGTAAATTTGTGTTTATCTGACCTTTTCCCTATGCGAACTGACAGGTGGGACCCACAAAGAACGTGGTCAATTTAGCTAGTCAACATGGTGCCACGCAGACTATTTGGCCGGTCAACAGAGTGCAATCCAATGCTAAGCCGTGAGCAAGTGACCGTATAATCACCGCAAAACGTATATAGTGACCGTAATCTGCTTATTCTGAAGTTCGGTGAACGTATTACGCTTTTCTCTCTGTAGGCCCTCCAAAACTACATCTCTACACGTTCTCGCATGTTACATCTAACAACTATGCAATATAGCACTACTACTACACTCTAACACAATAAATCATATGTGTTTTTAGTTTTACTAGATATCATATTGTTACTTAATTATTCAGTTTGCATACATTAAAATTGCCTTTGAAATGTATGGCCAGTATCATATACCGCGCGGGAAAAATCCCGCCCTTTCTTGTTTAATCGGGTTTGTATCGATGGATCGTGCGAAACAGCAAAACAATAGTACTATACAGTACAAGTGACAGTTCACTAGGCCGTCGTGTCGTGTACTACTCCGTCATAAGAGTGGAGCGCTCGCTTTCATAAATCTTCTAGTCCCTTTCGCTGACATGTGGGACATCAAGCTGCCGGGTCCACGTGCCATACCGGAATACAGTGCAGAGCAGCCGGGGTGAAGCACCCAGTCATGGCGCCAGCGTAGTAATGAGCAATGAAGCGTCAAATCACAAAGCTGCACCTTTCCCGCAGTTAAGTTGGAGGGACGAAGTAATAATGCTAAAAAAGAAGTTGGAGGGACGAAGCAACCATCATTTCACTCGTTGCTGAATCCGCTTCTCCCTCATCTTCTTCAAGTTAACCACGTATTGCTTCTGCCGTTGTTCTGCCTCATGTGGGAAGCGGATCGGCTTGGTAAAGCACTGACACGTGAGACCACATGTTACCAAACCGCCAGGACAACGTCCTCTAAAAATAAGAAACCTCCCCTGCCATCCGCGTGGCAAAATCACCTCCTTTTTACTAATCTTGATACTATAATTTTTTAATCAATATAATTGAGATTTGTATAGATAGCACACAGGAGCAAAACCAAGTGGTACGGTTAAGGGCATCCACAATGTGTAGCCAAATGTGAAAATAGCTTTTGGCATCATGGGAACCATTGTGGACGGTGTTGCCAAAGCCAAAAGGGTGGAACCGAAGCTCCCTGATTGATTGATTGAAGGAATAGAAAAATGCAACGTCTCTCCTCTTTCTCCCATGCTTGGACGCATGTACAGTATAGAGCATAGAGTCTACTCCCCTGTCCCTTCTATCACAAATCACAAAGCGGTGAGGCGTCAAATCACAAAGCACGGACGAAGCAACCATCATTTCACTCTTCCCTGACTCTGCTTCTCCATCGTCTTCTTCGAGAAACCATCTCACTGCACTAAGCTGGACGGACACGAAAATTCGTTTCTGAGCTCAGGCTCAGATGCTCCTGAAATCTACACCGCGAGCTAACATGTGGATCTGTGCCAGCCTTGGTGTGCAATGAATGCGACAGCACTGTGCACTGTACGCGCGGAACAGGCAGCCGTTGGACGGCTCACTCCCTTCTGTGAGCCGGGCTGAGCCGTGCATGCCGCCGGATGCAACCAGACGCGCCCCTCTTAAATGAGTCCCCCAGCTACCCGTCCCATATCCCACGTCGAACTGAAGCCAGAAATATCCCCATTGCCGTAGTGCTAGCCCGCTTGCATCTCTGCCACCATGTCCGCCCCTTCTTCATCCTCGCTCCGCGTTGCAGTAGACTTTCTCCTTCCTCTGATCCCTGTCCGTTTTGTAGTGCGGAGCCAAGAACCACTGGATTTCGCCAAGTATTTACGACGGCAGTACCCACATCTCGTATGTATAACGCTGAACCTACGAACGCCCACATTACACCCAGTCCTTCTATTTTTCCCCAATTCTTTTTTGTTTTACCCTCAACCCAGGTAACTGATCAGCTCACCATGATTCTCAAATAGCAAAATGCAAGGGCTCTCATGCACTTGTCTCAAGCGAGCAACGCTTTCAAATGGCACTGTCTCAAGCAAAAAATGCCATGCAGATGGACATGGTTTTCTGATCAAGTTCTGAATTCAATTAGCTGTCGTTGTGTTTGTTGCTGCACGCGCGGATTTACTGAATGCCCAACTTCACGTTGTCATGCTGTCTGTTTTGTACTATACATCTCAAGAGCTCTATTTTTTCCGCTATCTGATGCCAAATTTTTCCAACCCCAGCAAGGGCAGACACACGGTCATTTCGTCTCACAACTCACTTGGTCTGATTAGGTTCCCACCTGGGAAAATATTACACGAACATAGTTTTCCCGAAATACACAATGGAAGGGTTTTTGCACCGCGAAATAACCTAAGTACTTTTTTATTCTTTTCGATAAAGGGAGATTTTATTATCTCAGAATGTAGCATCAAGGGGATAAAAAACATTATGAGTAATACCCGGCCTCTGCATAACTAAGATGTAGTTGGTTTAATCTAACTGTCAAGCACACGCACAGCCAAAAGATACCGCCGGGCTGCACGAAGTTTGGAAGTTCTATTGTCTTCCACTTCAGTCAACGATCGCGTCAATCAGGAACTCTGGGATATCTCCTTTGTTGCCTTTCATTGTGACTATCTCGTAGGCAATCTTCTTCCGCAAATGCTCAATCTGCCCCTGCCATAAGGCAAACATGGCATAACCAGTTAGGTACTTGCAACAGTTTGTACTTTGAGAGTCCTATATACTTTTCTTATCGATCAGGCAGTTACATACCTGAGTCAGAGCTGAACGTAGGTAAAGCCCGGTGAACTCCAAGATGTAGTGCACGATGTACACTCCACTCTCCTCCCTGCAAGTAAACCTCACGGCCATTAGTGACTAATTAAGCTAGTGTTACCATGTTTATCTAACTTTGTTTGAACAAGCAGGTGCAAACACCTGATGGCTGCTGCACGGCTGGTGCTGCGCCATTTCCAGCTTCTCCGGTTTCTCCACCTTGCTCTTGGCCTCCAAGAGAGGCAGCATCTACAATCAACAAATAAGTGTATTGTTTTCATCAGCAACCTAGACAACAGAAAAACAGAAGTTGAAACATCAACCATCATGGAGCAAAATTACTTAATCCAATATCTCCATTGACACCCAGCCTTGACAGCAGAGCCCTTGCTTGATCAAAGATGCATGTTTGTCGGCAATGCACTAGTTGCTACATCCAAAACAATAAAAGACATAGCAATGTACATGGTTGAGAATGGGATTGTCTATTGATCTGTCCACTAAGTCTAGAGCTGCCGCAGCCAGTCTGCGCACACGTTGCTGATGTTCGTCGCTGGAGGTCCACTGGAAGCCCCGAACGCACCACTGTTTGCTGCACCACCCCTCACTGGTATAGTATCATGCTCACGCGCGTCAGCAAAAACAAACACCAAATTTTCAGTACCTAGCAACCCAAATTTATTGTCTCTTGTGAGAAACACAATCGAGGAACCAAAGAAAGATGCTTCCTCACATTCAAGGTCGATCTTTGCTTGCTCCTCAACAGCTGCCATTTCGTTCCATATCCTCTGTGCCTCCCTGCTTCGATGCTCACCGTTTTCTTCAGTAAGATCAGCCCCGGCAGCGGCACCGCTGCTACCGGCTCCATGGTCACCACTGTCCCTCAACTGCAGTCTTTGCCTCAGCCTCATCATACTCCGTGGCGCAAGACCTGTCATGTGCACTTACTCAATCAGATGTTGCGTTTCAACAGCTCCTCACAAACATGTTTCCACACCAGCCATACGATATTTTTTAAGCACAAACCTGTGACACGGCCACCTTCCACGTCATTCCTAATACGGAGGCTTCCCTGCGAAATCTGTAGCCCTAGGGGTTGACCTTCATTAAGTTTGTATAAACGTTAAATGTCAGCATAGCAATTACAAGAAGCAAAACCACTAAATTTGCAAGGCAAACCTCTGTCTTCTACTCTCTGATATGCCCTGATAATGCGATCGTTTGGATCACCGCCATTGCCATCACTGTCACTGGTCAAGGAATCTGAGCTTTCTTCCATTATAGTTTTCCCGTTTCGATGTCCTGCACCATTAGAAGTTCCTGGTCCAGGCTGGTCCTCTTTGTTTGCTTCTGCCACACCTTGGTTCTGTTCGCCAGCAGCAATTAGGATCTGAGCTGCTCACAGTGCTTCAATTTGTGCTGATAGTACCACCACATGAAATTCAATCATGTTGTTTTTAATGTACACCCATCATCCACAAATTTATAGCTAAAGTTTTTTAGTTTTTAATGCTTACATTCATGTAACAAGAAGCCACCTGGCTCCCGGCAACCGGACGCCAAACATCTTCAATTATCAAAGTAGTTTCCAGGTTTTGTCTGTTCAATGCCAAAGCAAATAGTTACCAAGCAAGAAAAAATATTCTTTTTTCTGTAAATGCAAGTGAGCAATGCAGGCTGTAAAGGTCATGCGCCTCACCAAGTGAATCAAAACTCGGGCCAAGTGTTGGTCGAACGACACTCTTTGTTGGCTCCTCCGCATATTTGTGAATTGACTGCTCCAGAGTGCTAATGCCAGACGGTCACATTGTCCGGTCTGGTGGTGCACTACCCAGCCGCAACCTGATTTTTTTTGCAAACATATTATAAATTCAGCACACTAGAATCTCAAAAGTAATAGCACTGAACTTTCTGCTGATTGGCCAGTAAGGATCAGCTGGCAATGACTATCCTATCTATATCATATTCTCAGTTTGTAAGTTATTTTGCTACGATTTTGTATAGCAAAATGGGTCAAAAAAATAGTCAGATGGGCTTCAGGTTCAGACCTTTTTGTCCAATCTGGGGCCTGTGGGTTGACTTTGTCAGTTGACTGTGCCAACATAGTTAGAAATGAATCTGAACGCCGGCGGACTCAGTCTCGTGCTTTGTCAGCTCCATCGTCGCCGAGCCGTTGCCCGCAGCCAGACCCAGCATTTGAGTCTTCAGGGTCGCCACGGTTGGTTTCTCTCGTGGGCAACAAGACCAGAGGAACTGGATCTGGGTGTCAAATGTTGTCGGCGTACTCCTTCCGCAGCGGGAACCTGAGAGAAGAATGGCAATGGCCGACGGCCAGGGCGCCAGGGCCCATTGTTATCTACCTGATTCGGGTCTGGCAGAATGCAAAACAAATCCCACGAAATACCTGTCGTAGGTCTGGCCGTTGAAATCCCACAAAATCCCAAGGAGAATGGATCCATACTTCTATAGGAACTAACCTGTCAACGACGTCGAGAAGAAACTCCAGACCAGCACCCTCCATTTTCCTTGGCCGTGGGTGGCCGAAATTAGCGCCGCCGGCACTAGCAGCTCACTCGTAGACGAAAGGGGGACAAAGCTGTTCTTGAGGGAAACAGGCGACGAACGGCCCAGCTTTTCCGTCGTTATCTGATCTGTGGCTCGGTAAGAATTTCAACTTTCTGGTCCACGGACCAGGACGGCAGCGCCTGTCCACCGTCCCAACGATACGAATCGGCCCCACGGATTCACCCCTGTTCCATATTGTATTCCCTCGTACGCTCTTTTTCCTTTACCGATTGTCACGATTGTCAGACCGATTTATTCAGATCCCAAACCAAATATGGACGCCAGGGATATCGGGAGCAGCTGGGCTCGGGCACCAAATCGCCCTGTCCGGACGGACGACGCTATTGTGTACGAGTAGTACTAGTACATTTACGCGCCTTTTGGTTCAACGGACTTTCTGGATGCAAATAAGGCGGTTGTCTCGGCTTGCAGGCGGCACTTGCGAACGACTTATCGTGGTCTCCATCACTCGGTGTTCTCCGTCAAACGCACTTCGCCAAACCACAACGTTCGAGATATCGTCGACATCACCGCAATGGGGAAGAAAGTCAAATATAGTTACTACCTCCATTTTTTTGTACACAAGGCCAGTATATCAAAATTACAATTTGCAAAAGGCCACTAACACTAATCGAGGCAAAATTGATGGGGTTTGCCTCGTACTAGCAACCAAGGACATTAATATCCCCTGCATGCATGCGGAAGTGAGAATGTTGGTTTGCATGGTGCTGCATTAATCAAGTGATGAGGAGTGAGATGGTTAGCTCTTTGGGCTTTGGAGAAAAAATACGCATTAATTGACACGTGAAACGAGGATTTGTATCGATTAATCCCGCGAAGAAAAACCCCGCCTTTCTTTTTTAACACTAGTACTCCTAGTACGTAGTACGTACTTATCCTGTTTGGGTCTAGGCCTTGCATTGCCATACTTCGCCACACATTTTTGCCAAGCTTGCCTAAAGTTTTCAAAATGAAAAGGAGGTACACTTGCGCACGGCTGTCGCGGTCGCACCGCACCCTCACACGGTCGCTCCTGCACGCCGCGGTCGCACCGCACCCTTACACAGTCGCTCCTGCACGCTGCAAACCCAACCATGGGAACGCACCCTCACTGACATGTGTTGTCGCATGTGAACAAACCAAACTCAGTCATCCTACCACTGACACATAATTTTCGTTCATAAAGTATGTTTATCCAACCGCATGTTGGGGAGTATCCGTACGGCCCGTGCGATGGTCTGTTGAGGAAGAAGAAGAGGTGAGGAAGAAGGGTTAGGAGACGTAGGATATTCATCCAACCGCCTGAAATGGTAGACTGACCCAAGTCAGGCGACTTGCATAACAATATATGTTTTCACAAAGCAAAAGATCCATAAAAACAACAACATAAAGAAAAACTATCACTGCTCGCGAACGAGACGGCCTCGTCGTCTTTGGCTGCCGCCGCGAACCAGCCGTAGCTGCCGACGTGTGTCTCCGCACCGTGGTTGTCCTCAGCCTCCAGCTACTCGTTCACGCGAAGCATGCGGGCGCTCTGCACGGACGAGAGCACCGCCCGGTTCAAGTCGAGGATGTCCGGTTTCGCCTGCAGGAGGGCCTCGATGGCAGCGGCATTCGCGCGCTCCGCGTCGAGTCGAGCCTCTGCCGCCCGGTTCAAGTCCAGGACGTTCGATTCCTCCTGCAAGAGAGCCTCGATGCGAGCGGCATCCGCACGCTCCGCGTCGAGTTGAGCCTCTGCTGCCCGGTTCAAGTCCAGGACGTCCGGTTCCGCCTGCAGGAGGGCCTCGATGGCAGCGGCATCCGCGCGCTCCGCCTCAAGTTGAGCCTCCGCCGCCCGGTTCATATCCACGACATCCGGTTCCGCCTGCAAGAGAGCCTCGATGGCAGCGGCATGCGCACGCTCCGTGTCGAGTTGAGCTTCTGCCTCCCGGTCCTCCTTTAGTATCGCCAGGTTGAACCGCTGGTCCGCCTGCACCATGGGGGACTCGGACGCCGGCACGAAGTCGACGTCCATCGTCTCATACCCATCGGGGGCCTTCTGCGCCGCGACCTCCGCCATGAACATTGGATCGGCTTCCTCCTCCTCGTAGCTTGGCTCCAGAGAACTCGGGGATTGGCCCGCCGCAAAGCGAGCTTGGGAACGGAGGTCTGTGGCGCTGACCATCGCCGCGATTTCTGCGCGGCGCTCCGGCTTCAGCATCTTGTAGTACGTGATCTTGCGGCACACCATGGCTTTCCGGCGAACTAGGGGACGCTTGATGCGGGCTAGGGGATCGAAAGGTGGGGGAAGGGCTGGAGATTAGGTGTGGTTTTAGGGCAGTGGCTGGTGTAGGCCGAGCAGCGAAGGTTCTGGTGTGAATAGTGGTTCCGGTGACGACCGGTCAATCGGTTTTGACTGTACATCGCTCTTGTCGCGTTCGTGTTGCAGCCCGGAACGCTGGACCCTCCACGTTGCTCACCGAATGGAACACGCTTCGTCTTGCGTTTTCGCTCGCTTGTGGGACCGCAGTTGTGAGCAAACCGACGTCCCTCCCCCTCCCCCGCCCGCGTCATTTATACTACCACTCCCTCCGTTTTATGCGGAGTAAATAAAAACAGAGGGAGTATACTACGGATGAGCATCCCCTGACTTGGCCGAACCCATTGAGTAACTGACATGCGGGGCCTAGCAAGCATGGGGTTCGCCAGTAAGTGACCGAAAGGGAGGGTAAGGCAGGGATACCTACGTCAGAGGATCCACTTCCACTACTACTCCCTCCTTCCATTTACTATACAAGGCCTAATACGTTTTTCGAGGCTAACTTTGACCAAATGTTAGAGTAATAATATATGACATGCAACTTACACAAAGCATATGGTCAAATTCATATGTGAAAGGAGCTTCCAATGATATAATTTTCACATTATACATCTCATGTACTATTAATCTTGTCAATAGTCAAATGCGGTTTTGAAAAACGCATTAGAGCATGGTTAATAATATAGCCAGTCGATGGCTATAAGCAACTGCCATGTCATCTATAGCCATCATCTATTATATGCACTCATACAGTAGTGTGGGCTATAAGGTTGGCTATTTCCCCCAAAAAAAATTATAAGGTTGGCTATTGTATTAGTACTTTTTCCATCTCCTCTCCATCTCTTTCTTCATATTTATTGTATTTAACTAGGAATGCGTATATAGCTAGGCTCTTGCATGAGAGCTCACTCCCCTTACTTTTTCACATCTCTCTCCTCCACATAGGCCCTATATAAATGGAAGGAGGGAGTACTACTATGAGCACTGCATACTCTAGTACAGATGTTGTCAGTACTCCACTAGTACTATTGGACAGGGAGCTTAAAAAAGTTACTATTGGACTGGCTATATGCGGCGAAATCCTAGTAGGAAGAGAATGCGCGAGAACAAGCACATTCACGTGGTTGAAAACAAATTGGAAACCATCTCGAGTACAAATCTAGGAGTACGTACGAATCTAACAATATTGATTGGGCATTGTTGAATGTTGATACTTTTTTGATCAAAGTAGAGATACTTTGACTACACATAAAACTTATATATAAACTAGAAAGGATAGGAGGGAGTATATTGTACGTTAAAAAACGAAACGAACATTGAATACTCTTTATATATGATTTGCGGATGCTATGATCACCGGTTCAAAATTTTGAATCCGCCTTAGGTATCACACATGCCCCCACTCGTTCTCTCTCGATTTCATCTCGGGGTCCGGAGATCAATTGTAAGAGGACTAGGGTGGGTACAATACGTTCGTTTCGCTTATGAACGTACAATATACTCCCTCTGATCCCCACAGACCCCCCCCCCCCCCCCGCAGGTCATTTCTATCATAGAAACAGACCAAACCTTTATCTCCTTGCACGACACGCAATTGATCTCTGAACATCAATCGATCTCGTCAACATGTGTCGGGGCATGAACCGAATGGGATGTCAAAACTAAGACGCGAAGTGACACGTGGTGGAGGCAAAGTGAAACTTTAAACGAACCGTTTGTTTGTATGCATGTCGGACAAATTACAAAACATTGGAAATACAAGCATGGTCTAGGCCCACATGCGAATGATACTCGGCGGAATGTTCAAATGAGGCATGCGGGATGATTGATGGAGAAGAGGGTTGGAGAGGAATAAGAAATAAGCAAACGCCACATGATTATACTTGAACGGCTCAAATAAACAATAAGTTGTCTCGCTTGGCCTACATAGTGAAAGGCCTAATGCGCAACGCAGAGCACTGACGCTCGAATATGGCCGGGAAAACAGGGAAACCGACATGTGGGGCACACCTGTCGGGACGATGTAGCGCAGACTAGTCCAATGGAGGAGCTGGCCCACGACCTCCTCGCCACCGGTAACCGTTCATGTGGGTCGTGGGGGCCAACAACGTGGCGCAGCTCCAGCACCGCCTCTGGACACGGCGACCGCGGTGAGCGACACGCTCATCGTCGCTAGACACGGTCGGTTTGAGTGTGCCGAGGGTGGCGTTAGTGGTGTGGCACGACCAACAGTATGTTTGGTTTGTGCCCAAGGTTGCCCCATCAAAGCATTGGGTAGCCAAAATTTTGGTTGAGGTTTTGGTTGCCCATGATTTGGCGGACATTGGCAAGAAAAATGAACTAGAGTTGGCTAGAGTTCATTGGCATGCCAAAAAATGGCAACCATCCAAACAAAGACCAATCTTTGGGTCATGACCAAAATTTTGGTAAGGTGCACTTTGGCCACAATCCAAACACACCCCAACACCCGGCTCGTCGAGGATGCACGGGGCGCCGGGACGCGTCCGCGGAGTGGTGTAGCGCGGCCAACTGCATCCTCAGGACCTGAGACCATGCCGGGTCGTCTTGCTTTTTCAATGACATGCATCGATCGCATGTGAGCAAAGGGCATCTCCAACGTTGCCACGACCGCAGCTGACTACCCTGGCACACCAAAAACCATCGTCCCTCGCGCCATCGTGTTGTGCGTTCCCAGCCAGCGCCAGCTGCCCGCATTCATGCCGTCCGTCCGTATGTCGGCGTTAAGAGGCTCGGTGCCCGAGGAACCAACTCCGGCGACTTAATGACGCACCAGCACGCTTGGCCTCACCGGAATGCGCTACTTAAAGCGGCAATGCCCAGCTAACCTCCACACCATAGCGCATCGTCCTCCTACCTGGCACCACATCTGCCATGACCGCAAGTGCGAATGCTCTGCGAAGAGCTTCTCTTCGGGGATGAAGCTCGAGGTCGCCGCCCTTGCTCAAGTCACCTCTCGCGACGCAATAGTGGTGTAGCCGGACGCGGATGCGACCGCACAAGCGGTGGCCACGCTGGCGGCCGATGACGGGAGCACCGTCAGCCACGCGTCCTACTTGCCACCGTCCAACGTCCGGCACCACCGAGGTCGGGGACTCCCACTACAAAAAAAAGACACATCCTTGACATTTTGGGCCGAACGAATTTTTTTTCTGTCATACATTTGACACTTCTATGACGATAATTGTGACAAAACCCAGTATCATCATAGATGTGGTGGGCTCCTACTTCTATGACAAAAAATCATGACAGTAAATGGGCTTTTCGTCCTGGGCGGGCCGAAGACGCAACTGCATGACATTCTTTGGGCCGTCCATGACGGAAAAAACCGTGGTAGAAGCGAGGGCGAGGAAAATTTCGGGGAGTTCGCGGTTACGGTGGGAGGTCGGGGGCCGAGCGATGCGCGTTTCTCTCGTACACGTACGCGCGTGTGTGCGAGGCGTTGGCTCTAACTGAACCCGAGCGAGGCGTTGGGCTCTAACTGAACCCGAGCGATTGCACTGCAGGCTACGCGTTACTGAACCCGAGCGATTGATCAATGGCTGTTAACTGAACCCGATCGAGCGATTCCTTCGCTACTGCTGCTAACTGAAGCCGATCGATTGAATGAACAATGAGCGCTGCGGGGGGGGGGTTGGATGAACAGTGAGCGGTGGCGTTGCCTCTGGATGAACAGGACCCCGTGGTGTGGAGGGCTGGATGAACAGTAGACAGTGGAGGGGTGCCCGTGGAGGGGTGGTTGAACAGGACCCCGTGGTGTGGAGGGCTGGATGAACAGTAGACGGTGGAGGGGTGGTTGAACAGTAGCCGGTGGAGTAGCGCGCGGTGGAGGTTGGATGAACAGGAGCCCGTGGAGGCTGGAGGAGGTCGACGGTAGCCCGTGGAGGCTGGAGGAGGTCGACGGTGGAGATGAACAGTATTATGTGGAGTCCCGTTTTGCGGTAGGCCACACCCCTCCCGATGAACAGGACCCCCGTTTCGACCGTAGGAGGTCCGTTTCGTCCATTTTGCGGTACGCCACACCCCTCCCGATCAACAGGACCCCCGTTTCGACCGTAGGAGGTCCGTTTCCTCCGTTTTGCGGTACGCCACACCCCTCCCGATCAACAGGACCCCCGTTTCGACCGTAGGAGGTCCGTTTCCTCCGTTCTGCGGTACGCCAGGCCTCGTTTCCATCGCCTGTTCTGTGAACACGACCACGCATTCCGTTCCGACCCAGCCGGTTGGCTCCCACGCGTTCCGTTGCCTCCCGATGAACACGACGCATTCCGTTGCCTCCCCATGAACACGACGCATTCCGTTGCCTCCCCATGAACACGACGCATTCCCTTGCCTCCCCATGAACACGACGACGACGATGTTTCTCCGTTCCGACCCAGCCATGTACCCGAGCCCTGGCCGTACGTATGTGCGAGTAGGCGTTCAAGACCCCCCCCGTATGTACACATACGTGGCCGTATTTTCTTTCTTGCACCCTGGCCGCTGTACGTACGTGTACATGCTACGTGCGCGCCTCTACTACGACACGTACGCGCCTCTACTACGACACGTGCGCGCCTCTACATCCACCAGTATATATGTACGTACACGTTCGCAACCAGAATGACAACGCTACGTACGCTTCGACCAGGTGGGTCCCGACTGCCAGGCACTTCCTTGCGTGCGAAGATGTAGCTGGTGGGTTGTAACGCCCACGATGTGGCTATATCTCCCACGTGTCCTGGCACGACTTAGAGGCATAACCGCATAGTGGTTTTGTCGCAAGAAGGGTCATCTTCACACAATCCCATGTAATGAACAAGAATGGGATAAAGAGTTGGCTTACAATCGCCACTTCACTCAATACATAAATATCATTCATACATCATCCAAAATACAAACATATGGACCGACTACGGTCAAAATCCAGATGAAAATAAGACAACCCCAAATGCTAGATCCCCGATCGTCCCAACTGGGCTCCACTACTGATCATCAGGAAAAGACACATAGTAACGACCACGTTCCTCGTCGAACTCCCACTTGAGATCGACGCCATCGTCTGCACCGGCATCGTCGGCACCTGCAACTGGTGTTGGAAGTATCTGTGAGTCACGGGGACTCAGCAATCTCACACCCGCGAGATCAAGACTATTTAAGCTTATAGGACAAAAAGGAGCAAAAAGGTGGAGCTGCAGCGGCAAAAGCATATATGGTGGCTAACTTGCGCAAATGAGAGCGAGAAGAGAAGCAAAGGAACGGACGTCATCTGGCAATGACCAAGAAGAGGTCCTGAACACCTACTTACGTCATACATAACACAGACCGTGTTCACTTCCCGGACTCCGCCGAGAAGAGACCATCACGGCTACACACGCACTTGGTGTATTTTAATTGGGTCAAGTGACAAGTTATCTACAACCGGACATTAACAAATTCCCATCTGCCTCATAACCGTGGGCACGGCTTTCGAAAGATAATACCCTGCAGGGGTGTCCCAACTTAGCCCATCATAAGCTCTCACGGTCAACGAAGGATAAACCTTCTCCCGAAAAGACCCGATCAGTCTCGGAATCCCGGTTTACAAGACATCCCGACAATGGTAAAACAAGACCAGCAAAGCCGCCCGAATGTGCCGACAAATCCCGATAGGAGCTGCACATATCTCGTTCTCAGGGCACACCGGATAAGTCAAGCTATGAGTAAAACCAGACCTCGAGTTTCCCCGAGGTGGCCCCGCAGGCTGCTCGGTTCGGACCAACACTCGAAGGAGCACTGGCCCGGGGGGGGGGGGTTAAAATAAGATGACCCTCGGGCTCGCGAAAACCCGGGGGAAAAGGCTTAGGCGGCAAATAGTAAAATCAAAGTTGGGCCTTGCTGGAGGAGTTTTATTCAAGGCGAACTGTCAAGGGGGTCCCATAAATCACCCGACCGCGTAAGGAACGCAAACTCAAGGAACATAATCCCGGTATAACAGTAACTAGGGCGGCAAGAGTGGAACAAAACACCAGGCATAAGGCCGAGCCTTCCACCCTTTACCAAAATATATAGATGCATTAATTAAATAAGAGATATTGTGATATCCCAACATATCCATGTTCCGACATGGAACAAACTTCAACTTCACCTGCAACTAGCAACGCTATAAGAGAGGCTGAGCAAAAGCGGTGACATAGCCAAACAACGGTTTGCTAGGAAAGGATGGTTAGGGCTGACATGGCTAAAATGGGAGACATGATATAGCAAGTGATAGGTAGCGAGCATGGCAATAGAGCGAACAACTAGCATAGCAAAGATAGAAGTGATTTCGAGGGGTGGTCATCTTGCCTGCAAGATTCTCAGAGTTGTCGAAAGCTTGATCCTCGTAAGCGTACTCGACAGGTTCCTCGTTCACGAACTCGTCTCCCTGCTCTACCCAAGACAAGAACACAAACAAACGGAACAACAATCAACAACGAGAAATGCACAAGCAACATGATGCAAAACATGTATGATATGCAAGATATGATATGCGATGCATATGCGTGCTCCGGAAGGAAAATGATGAACATGGCAGTAACTTGGCAAACCAAGCATGCCACTGGAAAGGTGAGATGATTTCGGTCGAAATCGATATAAAGATCACCGGAATCGGATTCACGGTTTGCAAATGGCAAGCAAAACAAGAATGACACTAATCTGCGATAAACAACAAGATAGCACTTAAAATACAACAAGTAGCAAAGCTACAGCACCCCAACATAGCAACAAAGCACATGGCAATAATCTACAGGAGATGCTTGACAAAAGATGAACACTGAGCTACTGCTAGTTCACAACATATCAAGCTCAAACAAGCATGGCAAAAGTGCAAAAGATTACAGGTTCACAGACTTAGTGAAAAACTGGACATGGCAGAAAACAGCATCAGGTAGCAATGTTCAGAGCACTAAATCAACATGCTGCAGGAACTTAACATAGCAAAACAAGGCATGGTAGTGTTCTACTAAATGCACATGACAAAAGTCCCTTACTGACCATAAGCCAAAAAGGACCAGAAGATATGATGGTAAGCATGTAAACATAGCAAGTTTCGTTATCAGGTTTCAGACTTAGCAGAAAACAGAGCATGGCAGAGTTTATTAATATGTAGGCCTCTTTGTGAGCTCGATGCACTCACTAAAGAGCAATTCATGTAAAACCAAGCATACCTACAGCAAGATGGCATGTTTATGAAGCTATCCCTGGCAAGAAAAATTGCATAGCCTGTATGGATCAACTACAATAAGCTTGGCAAAAATGCATATCATGTTAAGAATCTGCCAGAAATATTTTATAACAAAAGTAGAGCAAGATTGAGTCATGCTATGGTACTCTAAAATTGCAAATAATTGCAGAAATGGATCAATTACAACTATAGCTACAAAACATCCTTACTGAACATCTCTAAACTATGCATGGATCTCTCTGTAGCACCAAGTTTACATGGCAACAAAATTACAGCAGACGAGGACTTAGAGAAATCACTAAGTCCTTGAAATCAGAAATATTACGGGACCTACTTTGCATGCTTGTGCTAGTCACCACAGAGATCACAAAAATACATGGACTATACCAATGGAAAGATGGCATGGCATACTTCAAAACACATGTAGAGCTCATGCTCAAAAGATGCACAGAATAAATGATACAAAAATGACAAATCTCCAAGTTCTGATAAGAACCAGAGATTAACAGCAACTAGCCCTCTTCCAACGAAGATTTGGGCATCAAGATGACCTCTAATGAAAATGGTGCAATTGAACAAAATGAAGAGCATCACGAGGCGAACAATTTGACATATTATACGCGTGAATCGGAGCTACATGCACAAAGTTATCGCATCTCGAACAGGAGCATGTGCTGAGATAAATTAGGACTTGGGAAAAAACGAAGGCTAGGAAAGTCAACGGGGGTGAGCTGTACCAGATCGGATCGAGGGGACTTGCTCGAGCCCGAGCTCGTCGCCGGCGGGAGGAGGAAAGGAGGCGGTGGCGGCGGCCGTGGGAAGGAGAGGAGGCGCCGGAGGAGGGGGGCCGCCGGCGGGGGCGGCGGTCGCCGGCTGGGGGCGGCGGCCGGAGCCCAAGGCGCGGTGGCGGCGGTGATGGCGGCGGCGCCCGGCGGGGAGGCGAGGCGGCGGCGGAGAAGACGGGCCGGAGGGCCGGCGCGCGGGCCCGGCGGGCCGGCGGGGTCCGGGCGGCGGCGGAGTGACGTGGCGACGGGCGATTCGTCCGCCGGCGCGGGCGGACGTGTCCGGCGCGGGCGGACGCTGTCCGGCGGCGCGAGGGATTTTTGCTAGGGTTAGACTGCGATTCCGTTTTTCGGGATGCCCACTCATTTATAGGTAGAGGGAGCTAGGAGACTCCAAATGAGGTGCGGTTTTCGCCCACACGATCGTGGTCGAACGACCTAGAGCATAGAAGAGAGTTTGGTGGGCTTTGGGCTGGTTCTGAAGGGAGTTTTTGCTGGATACTCAAATGGACTTTGCGGATGCCCGGTTAACCGATGGAGTACCAAACGACCTCCGAATGGAACGAAACTTGACCGGTAGTCTCCGGGTGGTATATTAAGACCACTTGACAAGCCTCGGTCCATTCCGAGAAAGTTTGACACACGCACACGAAAGAAAACAAGAGGGGTGCACCGGAGGAGATAGGAGCGCCGGATTGGAAAACGGACAACGGGGAAAATGCTCGGATGCATGAGACGAACACATATGCAAATGTAATGCGCATGATGACATGATATGAAAATGCATGACATGACAAAATACAAAACAAAAGACAAAACCCGACAACGGAGGGAAAAACATATCACATAGCCGAAAATGGCAAGAGTCGGAGTTACAAATATGGCAAGTTACATGCGGGGTGTTACAACACTCCACCACTACGGGAGGATCTCGTCCCGAGATCTAGGACTGAAAGAACTCCGGATATTCAGAACGGAGATGGTCCTCGCGTTCCCAGGTGGCTTCCCGGTCGGAATGGTGCGACCACTTCACTTTCAGGAATTTGATAGACTTGTTGCGAGTCTTGTGCTCAGTTTCTTCAAGAATAGCAACTGGGTGCTCATGATAAGACAAATCTTCTTGGAGGTCAATCTCTTCGAAGTCGATAGTGCGCTCAGGCGTCTTGAAGCACTTGCGGAGCTGTGACACGTGGAACACATCGTGCACGTTCGCGAAGTTGGAAGGAAGCTCAAGTTGATAGGCGAGGTCGCCTCTTTTGCCAATGATCTTGAAAGGACCCACGTATCTAGGGGCAAGCTTCCCTTTGATACCGAAGCGACGAGTGCCTTTCATTGGAGAGACGCGGAGGTAGACATGGTCTCCGATCTCGAAAGCCAAATCACGATGCTTACTATCATAGTAGGTCTTCTGGCGCGATTGCGCGGCTTTGAGATTATCACGGATGACTTTACACATTTCTTCAGCTTCAGTGATTAAGTCATTGCCAAGAAGTTGGCGTTCACCAGTCTCTGACCAATTGAGAGGAGTACGGCACTTTCTGCCATAGAGAATCTCGAATGGGGCCTTGCCCGAACTCGCTTGGAAGCTGTTGTTGTAGGAGAATTCAGCATATGGAAGACAATCTTCCCATTTCATGCCAAAGGAAATGACACAAGCCCTGAGCATATCTTCAAGAATTTGATTGACTCGCTCGACTTGGCCACTAGTTTGAGGGTGAAAAGCTGTGCTGAAGCGAATGTTAGTGCCCATGGCCTTCTGAAAGGAGTCCCAGAACTTAGAGGTGAAGATGCTTCCACGATCAGAAGAAATCAATTGTGGAATGCCGTGCAAAGAGACAATTCTGGAGGTGTAGAGCTCTGCCAGCTGAGCTGCTGTTATGGATTCTTTGATTGGAAGGAAATGAGCCACTTTAGAAAGCTTGTCGATGACAACGAAGATAGCATCATTTCCGCGCTTGGACTTGGGAAATCCAGTCACGAAGTCCATTTCAATATGATCAAACTTCCATACTGGGATAGCGAGAGGTTGGAGGAGACCCGCTGGTCGTTGGTGTTCTGCTTTCACTCTTCGGCAGACATCACATTCATTCACGAATTGAGCAATTTCTCGCTTCATTCGAGTCCACCAATACGACTGCTTGAGGTCATGATACATCTTCGTACTTCCAGGATGAATGGAAAGGAGAGAATTGTGCGCCTCGTTCATTATGACTTTCCTTAGATCACCTTTCGGAACCACAATCCGGTCCTCGAAGAACAAAGTGTCTCTGTCATCAATGTGATAGCACTTGAATTTGGAAAGACCCTTGTCGATACCACGTTTCACCTTCTTCACCATGGCATCAAGGAGTTGTGCCTCACGAATTTGATCTTCCAAAGTAGGAGATACGATGAGGTTGGCAAGAACGCCTTGAGGAACAACTTGGAGATTCAGCTTATGGAAAGCTTCACAAAGATCCGGTTGGAAAGGCTTGAGAATTAAGCTGTTGCAATAAGCTTTCCTGCTTAAAGCATCTGCAATGACATTTGCTTTGCCTGGAGTATATTCAATACTTGGATTGTACTCTTGAATCATTTCGACCCATCGAGTCTGCCTGAGGTTTAGGTTGGGCTGAGTGAAAATATACTTGAGACTCTTGTGATCAGTGAAAATGTCCACTTGTCTTCCCAACAAGAGATGTCTCCACGTAACCAAAGCATGGACAACTGCCGCCAACTCAAGATCGTGAGTGGGGTAGTTCTTCTCGTTGGGCTTCAACTGCCGAGAGGTATACGCCACAACTTTCTTCTCTTGCATTAACACAGCACCGAGACCTTGGAGAGAAGCATCACAGAAAACTTCATACGGCTTGGATTCATCAGGAGGAGTCAAGACAGGAGCTGTGACTAGTTTCTGTTTGAGAGTGTTGAAAGCAACGTCACACTCAGGAGACCAGACATACTTCACATGCTTCTGTAGGAGGTTGGAAAGAGGCTTTGCAATCTTGGAGAAATTCTCAACGAATCTTCGGCAATAGCTTGCAAGACCCAGGAAACTGCGGAGCTGCTTGACATTTTGAGGAGGTTCCCAATCCAGAACTGCGGACACCTTCTCGGGGTTAACAGCGATGCCCTTATCAGAGATGATGTGACCAAGGAAAAGAACTTCATCGAGCCAAAACTCACATTTGGAGAACTTCGCATAGAATTGATACTCTCTGAGCTTGTCGAGCACCAATCGCAAATGTTTGGCATGATCCTGCTTATTCTTGGAGAAGACCAAGATATCATCGAGATACACAAGAACGAATTCATTGGTATAGGGGTTGAAGATGAAATTCATCATCCGAGAGAACACCGGGGGAGCATTGACAAGGCCGAAAGACACGACAGTATATTCATAAGAACCAAAGCTTGTTCTGAAAGCTGTCTTGGGAATATCTTCTTCACGAATGCGAATCTGATGATAACCCATACGAAGGTCAAGCTTTGAGAATACTTTAGCGCCTTTGAGTTGCTCAAATAGCTCATTGATGTTGGGAAGTGGATACTTGTTCTTGATTGTCTTCTTGTTCAATGGACGGTAGTCGACACAAAGTCGGTCCGTGCCATCCTTCTTCTTGACAAAAAGAACACCACAACCCCATGGAGAAGAACTCGGTCTGATCAAACCCAGACGTTCTTGTTCATCGAGCTGCTTCTTCAATTCCTTCAGCTCGTTTGGTCCAAGCTTGTATGGACGCTTGCAAACGGGTACAGTACCAGGCTCTAGTTCGATAACGAACTCAACTGGTCGATGAGGAGGCATACCCGGAAGCTCTTCTGGAAAGACATCTTGATACTCGCAAACGACTGGAATTTGAGAGATGGCATCCAATTCGCCCTTCTCATTGAGAGAGAAAAACCAAATGTGTCGGGGATATACCCCGCGGTATGACCCGGCCGGAGGTGTGACCCGGTCGGACTTGGCACTTCACCGTGACCCGCCGGAGGACTGGCAACTCACGGGTCTGGCGGCTCACTGTCAGACGACTCACGAGCCTGACGACTCACGGATGACCCCTACGGTGGGTCAGATAGAAGACTAGGCCCAAGGCCCAGAAGGCCGGCTCATGTGATGATGGGCCGGCTTAAGAAGAAAGGGATGACGAATATTTCCTTTACGAGGAAGCAAAACCCGGACTTGTAATTAACTTGTAAGAGAAGATAGACTAGTCCTAGTCCTACTAGGAATCCACATGTAACCCGCCCCTCTAACTTATATAAAGAGGGGCAGGGCTCCCCAAGAGGGACAAGGAACAAGAATCAATCTCTAGGGCTAGACACCGAAAGCCGGTTCCCGGCGACTCTCTTATGAGCATAATGAGACTTAGCCTCAAACAGCACGTAGGGTTGTTACCGGATGATGTTTCCCGGGGCCCGAAGCTGTCTAAACCCTTGTCTTGTGCGTTGATCCGCCCTGCGTCTCTCATCCCAATCAACCCCTCTCAAGCTACTACATAGATGCGCTGGCCTCACGACTAAGTCCTTACACCTAGGACATCTGACGTGTTAATTCCACGACAGTTGGCGCCCACCATGGGGCCTCGCGCACGGTGGTGTTGAGTTCTTGGAGGGATCTTTCACAGGGATCAAGAAGCTCGCGATTCGTTGGATGAAAGAAGAGCCAGCAATATTCATTGTTAAGTGATTGGAGTCATGATTGGCTTCGAAGCGGCAGATACAAAATTTAAGTTCAGAAGAAATTAGGGTTACGGCTGGTGCGCCGCCGTAGGCGTCTCTGACGATCTGTCAATCCGAGGACATATCAAAATTTTCGGCTACAGCGCACCGACGCTATACATCAAGACGGGCAGGAGCTGTCCTCTCGAGGAGATATTGGCTACATGGCTGTTTGCATCAGACCTAAAGATTACTAGTACTATAGTACTAGATCCCATACGAAAGCCTCAAGTTTGCTCAAGCGAAAGGTGCTAGTTTTGGCACAGTTCCTTATAGATGATGGATTAATTAAGTGTTATGCATCCTCACGTAAGGAACAAAGGCAACTGGCCGGTCGAATCTGGGGCAGATATGATTCGAAATCGGATAGCTGCATATGGGAGAAAATTCAGTCTATCCCTTGGACGTACTGAGAAAAAAAAACTCTACGACGGAAGGGGATAAGATCATGGAATCTTCGTCTCCGTCGTCATTTCGGAGCCGCCACTGTCGGGCGCGAATCCGACTGTAGCTCGGCCGCAGCCCTGTCGAGCCGGCGCCTCTCTCACCCGCGGCCGTGGACTCGACCCGGTCCCGTTTGTCCGCCCCGGCCTGCTCTCCGGCGCTCCGAGCTACCTCTTCACCGCGACTGCGCCAAGCCAGTCCCGCGGCTGCGATCAAACCGCCCCCGCGATAAACCGTCGGTCGCCTCTGCGCCGGTCACTCACCGCCGCAGTTTCAGGACACGGATATGACCCGGAGAAGGACTCGGGCCGCGTCTCCGAGACCGCCCGCTAACACCTCGGCTGTGGAAGCCATCGTCCCCACAGCCGTCGAGCCGCCGCCTCGCGCTTGAGCCGCCGAACTCGGCCCCCCTGGCCGCCGCCTGAGATGCCCCGTTGAGCCGTCCTGCGCCGTGAGCCTCCACCACTGTTGAGTCGCCTTCGGGTCTCGCCGCTGTTGAATCATCTTCGCGCTTGCCCTCATCTGAGTCGTCTTCGGGCCTCGCCGTTGCTGAGTCGCCATCGCGCTCGCCCCCCTTCCAAGTCCTTCGGGACCAGACGTTGCTGAGTCGCCTCCCGTCTGAATCATCGTCAGACCGCGCCGCTCCTGAGCCCTCCCTGAGCTGCGAATAGCCCGGCCTCGTAGCCGCCTCTGGCCGCGGCTGGCCTCGCGCCCCTGTGCTAAGTCGCCGGCACTTCTCCGCCTCCGCGGCCGAACACAGAGCCGCCAGTCACTGCCCACCGCGTGAGTCGCTGTGGCTCAGCACGCTTCTGCCTGTTACAGCCGTCTCCACTTCGAGCAAGCTCTCCGCGTTTCTGTACTATGGCTGAGCAGAGGATGCGGCCGACCTGCTCAACTCACTGCAAAATACATATTATTGGGATTGAACAGTAAAAGAAAGAAGCAAACAACTTGTTCCTCAGGAAGGAGCAAAGCTCATGACATGATACATCCATCATTATTGAGATCACGCGGTGGAGAAATCAATGCTACAGACTCATCAGATATCAGACCAGACGGAGTGCTAGATTCGCAGACTAAAAAACTAGCACGTTCACGTTGCTGCTGGGCCTCCGTATCCCAGTTAAACTATGGACGCGCAAAGATCATCTGTTATCCCAATGCCCCAGGTGATATCCGTCCAATCTATTTGTTACGACATATTTATTCTTTCCTAGAACAATACTTTGGCATGTATATTTTAACGTGCAGGGCAAGTATTCATGACAAAAAGTGGTATTATACCGAGGAGATGGAGGCATGCCAACATTTTTTGGCACGGGTGGTCGTCGTTACTCAACGGACTCCCGCACCGGCTTACAGCGCCGTGGCCGTCTCTCGCGACCACGCCGGCTTACAACGACGTGGCCGTCTCTCGCGACCACACCGGTTTACAACGAGGAGGACAATTTGCCCGTTTGCACCGGCTTACAACGCCACGGACGACTCGCCCGTCCGCCCTCGCGGCCGGTTCACGTGTCTGCGCCAGCTTACAACGCCGTGGCCGACTCGCTGTCCGCGCCGGCTTACAAAAGTCACGGCCGACTCACCCGTCCACACCGGTTTACCATGCCGTGGCCGGTTCACCCGAGAGCGACTTCAACTTCACCTAGCGATCATCAATTCCATGGCGGATTATTTCCGGCCTGGCACATTAGGTGATATCCATCTAAAATATATTTTATTGGTACATATTATTTTGTCAAAGAGCAGTTTATCTTTGTCTTGGTCTGCAATATTGTTGATGCAGGACAATTGTTCAGTACATCGAAACGACGTGGTTAACTCGCCCGACCGCGCCGGTTTACAACACCGCGGCCGGTTCAACTGTCTATGCCGCCTCTGATGCTGAGGTCGTCTTTTCCGTCCGCCTCTCGCGGCCTGGTCTATATCAACATACTGGGCCACACCCGTCTGCGTGAGCTGATTATTGAGTATGAGTAAGTCACTACTTGGGAAGCCCGGTTTTTCTTTCAACAAAATGGAGGTAATTATCATATACTATCAACCGCCGTCTGCACCGGATGGCTCAATGGACATGCGCACAAGTCGCCGTCACTACAGTTTGGTCAAACTTCAAACAGCCAGTTGGAAGGAACCGTTGGCCGAGTTGCTGACACGGCTCATACGGGATCATTTATAACCCGCCGCAGTCACCTCAACCTTCTGTGGATACACATCGTGTTATCAACACCAATGATATACAAGTTATGCTGGCTTATATCACGGTTAAATATGGAGAATCTCAAGCCAACTCCTCGAGTCATCTTGAGACTCGGGGGCTACAGTGACATGACTCGGGAACCTCGGGTCGTTGGAGGGAATGATAACCCGGTTCCGGAGGCTGCTACCATATTGATGAAAATTTAAAGGCCGTCAGAAAATTGCCGGTTCAAAATAAAGATTCCGGTTTAAAATTCGGTTCAAGAGATATCTCTCTCTCGCAAGGTTGTGAAGCTTTCATATCCGGTTCAAACATCCGGCTCAAGGTAAATTTATATCTTATAAAGCTTTGAAGCTCTCAATATCCGGTTTACAAATTTCCGGTTCAAAAAGAGGTTGTCTCTTGCAAAGTTCGAGTTCTCAGGAAAAATTAAAGGGACCAAAGAGAGTCTATTACAAAGCACAACTCAAATATAGGTACCCTGCTTTAATGACCATTGGGAGCTGATCGTATTCGAATTTAGCTTAACCCTTTTGGTGTGACCCTGATCGTATTCGAATCAGAGTCGTTAAATATTCTCATGATCACTAGGGGGCTTCCTGTTCAAACATAGGTCGTATTCGAACCAAAGAGAACATAGCTGTCGGTACCCTTTTGATCGGCACACTGCCAAGCTCATTGGGGAGTTTCTTGGTCATATTTGAACCATAGCTCAACCCCCTTTGGGAACCGACGTGGATCGTATTCGGATCAGCGTCGTTAAACAACTCTCAAGGTCATTTGGGGGCTTCCTGTTCAAACATAGGTCGTATTCGAACCAAAGAGAACATAGCTGTCGGTACCCTCTTGATCGGCAACGCCAAAGCCACTGGGGGCTATATGATCGTATTCGAATCTTAGCTTAACCCCTTTGGGACGGTTTTCTGATCGTATTCGAATCAGAAGCCTCAAAATTTTTGAAGTCTATTTTTGCAAACAGTTTTCGGATTTTATTTGAAGCTCTTTTGATCATATCTAAAGTGTATATGAGTGGTTGCTATTTAACCCGGTTTGACTTTGGATAATAAGTCGCCATCATATGACAATCATAAACATTTGGAAGTCTTGATTCCTAAAGATTGGGTTATCACCCTTACTGCACAGGTCACATAAACCGGCAGTGCAAATTCAATATCATAGTGGTTATATGTGAGATATTATGACCCGCCCTGCGGTAAACCGCCAAGGGATCTTGTGATCTACTTGTGTGCAGGATAAGACTACATTTGGGTGATTACCCGCCCTGGCTTTTAACGTTAAGTCGCTAGGGCATATGTTGTTTAAACTCTGTGCAGGATTTACAGGGCTATGACTTACATAAATGATTAAGTTCAAGCCCATCATCAAAGATTGAAATTGGTGTCTCAAAAGGGTTGTCAATTCTTGGTTTTCTCAAAGGCTATAAGCCGCCGGGTTATAAAATTTCCGGCTTACAATGGAGGCGTAATAAATCGCCATCGGCCAAGAGTCGCCGGGTATTTAAACTCTGGATTTACTTGTCAACAGATAAGGTATTTGAATCTTTAAATAGCCAAACTTGGCTGGATTTTCACTATAATATTATGATTGAGGTTTTCAAAGTCGCTTTGGCGCAATGGCTATTATTTTATCAATGGATATGATTTATTCTACAATGAAAGGAATAGTCCCGAGTCGCTGCAGGCTTACAACCCGACACTTGGGGGCTACATTATTCAAGTTGAGATTACATCAAATATGCAAGTCCCATGTCACTGCCAGCATGCACCATGGCACTTGGGGGCTAATGCAAAGTCATTTTTTGCTTACTTCATTGAAGACCCGAATCATCACATCCTAATGAGCCGGCCCTTAGGGGCTACCAATTGCTCCTGTCGAAAATTCAAGACAATTCTAGGATGACCCGGCTACACTACTATGACTATAGCCGACTCATGGGGGCTACACAACTGGATTTTATTTAAAGCCATGGTGATAAGTCCCGGCTTATTCATGCTGATTAAACCGGCCCTTGGGGGCTACAGGTAATATGGATATAAGGGAGAAAAATCTTCAAATTCTCAGTTTTGAGTAAATCAGATTGACCTGGTGTCTGCAAAAATCATAAACCGGAGTCGGCGACAATTATGACTTGGCATCATCTATTTATAACCCGGCAATTTTGGTACTCATAAACCGGCAAGTTTTATATCTTTAAGCCGACTGAATATAAGTTGAATATTTGAAGACCAATATTTTTGTCAAGTCAGAGCATTGAAAGCCGACTCAAGTGGATTATCTCTTACAATATTTCTCAACAAGAGACCAATGTCAGCAAATTGACACTGAAGCTGGCCTGTTGACCCGGATTTTTCAAAGGAAGTATCTGGATTTTTTGCATTGGCAAAATTTGAACATATCTGCTAAAGAGATTTGCTATGAGATTATGGATACATATCAAGAAGGAAGATGACAAGGACTTAAGGATGATCAAGTGCCGGCTTACAAAGAATATTTAACCCGGAACACAACCTGTCAAATTTGTTCTTATGTTTATATTGCAGATTAGTTTAACATGGATAAATCCAAATTAAACTGGGGGCTAATGTCGGGGATATACCCCGCGGTATGACCCGGCCGGAGGTGTGACCCGGTCGGACTTGGCACTTCACCGTGACCCGCCGGAGGACTGGCAACTCACGGGTCTGGCGGCTCACTGTCAGACGACTCACGAGCCTGACGACTCACGGATGACCCCTACGGTGGGTCAGATAGAAGACTAGGCCCAAGGCCCAGAAGGCCGGCTCATGTGATGATGGGCCGGCTTAAGAAGAAAGGGATGACGAATATTTCCTTTACGAGGAAGCAAAACCCGGACTTGTAATTAACTTGTAAGAGAAGATAGACTAGTCCTAGTCCTACTAGGACTCCACATGTAACCCGCCCCTCTAACTTATATAAAGAGGGGCAGGGCTCCCCAAGAGGGACAAGGAACAAGAATCAATCTCTAGGGCTAGACACCGAAAGCCGGTTCCCGACGACTCTCTTATGAGCATAATGAGACTTAGCCTCAAACAGCACGTAGGGTTGTTACCGGATGATGTTTCCCGGGGCCCGAAGCTGTCTAAACCCTTGTCTTGTGCGTTGATCCGCCCTGCGTCTCTCATCCCAATCAACCCCTCTCAAGCTACTACATAGATGCGCTGGCCTCACGACTAAGTCCTTACACCTAGGACATCTGACGTGTTAATTCCACGACAGAATGGTTTCATCACGAGCGGCAAAAATAATCACATCCTCAGACGAGTGTGTCAATTGAATTTCCCTGGCGGCACAATCAAGTTGAGCCTTGTGCTTAGAAAGCCAGTCCATCCCGAGAATAAGATCAATACCCGAGTCACCAAGAACAATTGGAGAAGACTGGAATCTATAGTCGCCCATCTTGATGGAAACATCCGGAACCATCATACTAGAACTCAAACGTTTACCCGGAGAAACGACATCCATGGGTTTACTCAAATGAGAACAAGTGAATTCATGCTTGGCAAAAAACGGTCTTGACATGAAACAAAGGGATGCACCAGTATCAAAAAGAACTTTTGCAGGAATATCATTAACTGAGAGATTACCCATAATCACATTAGTAGGTTCCTCCGCTTGAGCTGCATTCATCATGTTCACCTTTGCAGACTTTGGACTATGCTTGACCACTGCATTGCTGGAAGATCTGACAGGAGGAGGAGGAAGACGCCTCTGGTTGAAGCACTTGTTAGCATAGTGACCTTTCTGCTGACATTTGTTGCAAGTCACCTCTGAGAGTGGACGGTGATAAGGAGCATTGGACTTTGGATCTTGATACTGAGACTTGTTCTGATAACCAGAGTTGGAAGAATTTGAAGAACCATGGCCACCTTTGTTCTTCTGCTGGTAAGGCTGACGAAACGGAGGAGGAGGAGGAGGCAACCAGAACTTCTGTTGCTTAGCTGTCACAAGTGAGGAAGAAGAAGACTGAACTGCGTCCCTGACTCTTTTCTTAGAAGCCTCACACTTGAGCTGAGCAGCCTCTTGCTTCAGTGCCATATTGTAGAATTGATCAAACTGAGTAGGCTCAACAAGAACGAGAGCTAACTGCAGATCCTCTTTAAGGCCACCTCTGAAGTGATAGATCATGCTCTTCTCATCAGGAACGTCTTGTTTAGCGAAGCGAGCAAGTTTTTGAAACTGAATGTTGTATTGATACACAGACATGTTTCCTTGCTTGAGATTGCGGAACTCCTCACGCTTGCTCTCAACAACACTTTGAGGAATGTGGTGCGCTTTGAAGTCCCGACAGAAGTCAGTCCAAGTGATCACACGACCTCCTCTGGAATCTTTGTATTGCTGAAACCAATCAGCAGCTTGGTCCTTGAGCTGGAAAGAAGCGAACTTGACAAAGTCCTCAGGCCTGACATTGCTACATTCAAAATGCTTGTTGATGTCCACGAGCCAATCATCGGCATCTGTGGCCTCGGCACAGTAGCTGAAAGACTTGGGCTGATTTGCGAGAAACTGGTTGAGAGTGGCAAAGTGAAACTGATTGTTGCCTTGACCTTGATTGCCTTGCCCTTGAGTACGTTCTTGCAAGAGTTGCAGAATCATCTGAGCATTGGCGTTGGTGGCTGCCATGATTGCTTGCCATGCCTCCGGAGGTGGAGGTGGTGGCGGAGGGTTCGCTTGACTCCCTTCATTGCGAACCGGATTCTGACGCGTTGGCGGAGCCATCCTGAAGAGGGTGACATCCGTTAGCATCTCGATAGACAAAAGATAAGTAGAATCAACAGATAGAAATTGCAACATATAGTCTTCACAATAAACATTCGAACGAAGATGAACGAATGACTTCCGTAGTAAATCATCACACTTCCATAAGTTGAGAAGCCACTTGAAAAAGATATGGAATGAACATATGAATTTGAAGTAACTCGAATACCACAATACAAAATAAAACAACATATTGGCTTGCAGAATAAGCCGGAACAAACATATGATAGATATTTCGTCCGAAGTTTTCGTGGTGGGGCCCACACGGGCTCAATCGTACAACACCATCATGTACAAGGCTGTGCACATGACATACGAAGCTTCCCTGAGTCGGCAAAGCCATGGACTCTTTAAGACACAACGAGACCACTGTAAAATCAACCGTATACAGGCGGACCACTAGACGTCGAACCCCAATCTCATATCATGCGTCTGTCGGAAAGACATCCTAAGGCTACTAGAATTCCCACTTATAAACTCCCGAAACTTTCTGGTTATGTAATCTGGTGTAGGGGATACAGGGGACACAAAATATATCACCCAAACTAACAATCCCTAGATCCAGCTGTATCCATCCGTCAACACATAACCAAGAAACCTTCGGAAATCGTTTACCTCAACCTTCGAAAAACATCCGTTATACAAGTTATGGCAATACTCCCGAACTCCCGCCCCAGTACTGGGTGGCGTCGAGGTGATCTCACCAACAACTGCATAAAAGAGATTTCGATATCGGCGAAACTCAGGTATTCCAGAACTGCAACGATAAAATTGTGACGACAACACCTCGGAGCTCAACTCCCCGGGACACTGCCACAACCCCTAAATGACAGGAGGCACCAAGAACAATGTTCTCGTCACAAATCCATCGGAACGACTCCAAGATACCCGCGTGATCCTAAAAATTTTTTTTTAGTGAAATTTGAGGAGAGAATAGTCAAAACTCTACGTCAGGAGACCTCACCAGAGCGACGAAGGGACCGAGGAGTAAAAAGAATCCTACTCTCCGATATATATAATCCTAAGACTCAAAACATTTTGTTCTAGACTCAACAGCGTCAGCGATTCGATCAAGCAGGGGGCTCCTAAGTCGGGGATGGCTCTGATTACCAACTTGTAACGCCCATGATGCGGCTATATCTCCCACGTGTCGAGGCACGACTTAGAGGCATAACCGCATAGTGGTTTTGTCGCAAGAAGGGTCATCTTCACACAATCCCATGTAATGAACAAGAATGGGATAAAGAGTTGGCTTACAATCGCCACTTCACTCAATACATAAATATCATTCATACATCATCCAAAATACAAACATATGGACCGACTACGGTCAAAATCCAGATGAAAATAAGACAACCCCAAATGCTAGATCCCCGATCGTCCCAACTGGGCTCCACTACTGATCATCAGGAAAAGACACATAGTAACGACCACGTTCCTCGTCGAACTCCCACTTGAGATCGACGCCATCGTCTGCACCGGCATCGTCGGCACCTGCAACTGGTGTTGGAAGTATCTGTGAGTCACGGGGACTCAGCAATCTCACACCCGCGAGATCAAGACTATTTAAGCTTATAGGACAAAAAGGAGCAAAAAGGTGGAGCTGTAGCGGCAAAAGCATATATGGTGGCTAACTTGCGCAAATGAGAGCGAGAAGAGAAGCAAAGGAACGGACGTCATCTGGCAATGACCAAGAAGAGGTCCTGAACACCTACTTACGTCATACATAACACAGACCGTGTTCACTTCCCGGACTCCGCCGAGAAGAGACCATCACGGCTACACACGCACTTGGTGTATTTTAATTGGGTCAAGTGACAAGTTATCTACAACCGGACATTAACAAATTCCCATCTGCCTCATAACCGTGGGCACGGCTTTCGAAAGATAATACCCTGCAGGGGTGTCCCAACTTAGCCCATCATAAGCTCTCACGGTCAACGAAGGATAAACCTTCTCCCGAAAAGACCTGATCAGTCTCGGAATCCCGGTTTACAAGACATCCCGACAATGGTAAAACAAGACCAGCAAAGCCGCCCGAATGTGCCGACAAATCCCGATAGGAGCTGCACATATCTCGTTCTCAGGGCACACCGGATAAGTCAAGCTACGAGTAAAACCAGACCTCGAGTTTCCCCGAGGTGGCCCCGCAGGCTGCTCGGTTCGGACCAACACTCGAAGGAGCACTGGCCTGGGGGGGGGGGGTTAAAATAAGATGACCCTCGGGCTCGCGAAAACCCGGGGGAAAAGGCTTAGGCGGCAAATAGTAAAATCAAAGTTGGGCCTTGCTGGAGGAGTTTTATTCAAGGCGAACTGTCAAGGGGGTCCCATAAATCACCCGACCGCGTAAGGAACGCAAACTCAAGGAACATAATCCCGGTATAACAGTAACTAGGGCGGCAAGAGTGGAACAAAACACCAGGCATAAGGCCGAGCCTTCCACCCTTTACCAAAATATATAGATGCATTAATTAAATAAGAGATATTGTGATATCCCAACATATCCATGTTCCGACATGGAACAAACTTCAACTTCACCTGCAACTAGCAACGCTATAAGAGAGGCTGAGCAAAAGCGGTGACATAGCCAAACAACGGTTTGCTAGGAAAGGATGGTTAGGGCTGACATGGCTAAAATGGGAGACATGATATAGCAAGTGATAGGTAGCGAGCATGGCAATAGAGCGAACAACTAGCATAGCAAAGATAGAAGTGATTTCGAGGGGTGGTCATCTTGCCTGCAAGATTCTCAGAGTTGTCGAAAGCTTGATCCTCGTAAGCGTACTCGACAGGTTCCTCGTTCACGAACTCGTCTCCCGGCTCTACCCAAGACAAGAACACAAACAAACGGAACCACAATCAACAACGAGAAATGCACAAGCAACATGATGCAAAACATGTATGATATGCAAGATATGATATGCGATGCATATGCGTGCTCCGGAAGGAAAATGATGAACATGGCAGTAACTTGGCAAACCAAGCATGCCACTGGAAAGGTGAGATGATTTCGGTCGAAATCGATATAAAGATCACCGGAATCGGATTCACGGTTTGCAAATGGCAAGCAAAACAAGAATGACACTAATCTGCGATAAACAACAAGATAGCACTTAAAATACAACAAGTAGCAAAGCTACAGCACCCCAACATAGCAACAAAGCACATGGAAATAATCTACAGGAGATGCTTGACAAAAGATGAACACTGAGCTACTGCTAGTTCACAACATATCAAGCTCAAACAAGCATGGCAAAAGTGCAAAAGATTACAGGTTCACAGACATTGTGAAAAACTGGACATGGCAGAAAACAGCATCAGGTAGCAATGTTCAGAGCACTAAATCAACATGCTGCAGGAACTTAACATAGCAAAACAAGGCATGGTAGTGTTCTAATAAATGCACATGACAAAAGTCCCTTACTGACCATAAGCCAAAAAGGACCAGAAGATATGATGGCAAGCATGTAAACATAGCAAGTTTCGTTATCAGGTTTCAGACTTAGCAGAAAACAGAGCATGGCAGAGTTTATTAATATGTAGGCCTCTTTGTGAGCTCGATGCACTCACTAAAGAGAAACTCATGAAAAACCAAGCATACCTACAGCAGGATGGCATGTTTATGAAGCTATCCATGGAAAGAACAATTGCATAGCCTGTATGGATCAACTACAATAAGCTTGGCAAAAATGCATATCATGTTAAGAATCTGCCAGAAATATTTTATAGCAAAAGTAGAGCAAGATTGAGTCATGCTATGGTACTCTAAAATTGCAAACAATTGCAGGAATGGATCAATTACAACTATAGCTACAAAACATCCTTAATGAACATCTCCAAACTATGCATGGATCTCTCTGTAGCACCACGTTTACATGGCAACAAAATTACAGCAGACGAGGACTTAGAGAAATCACTAAGTCCTTGAAATCAGAAATATTACGGGACCTACTTTGCATGCTTGTGCTAGTCACCACAGAGATCACAAAAATACATGGACTATACCACTGGAAAGATGGCATGGCATACTTCAAAACACATGTAGAGCTCATGCTCAAAAGATGCACAGAATAAATGATACAAAAATGACAAATCTCCAAGTTCTGATAAGAACCAGAGATTAACAGCAACTAGCCCTCTTCCAACGAAGATTTGGGCATCAAGATGACCTCTAATGAAAATGGTGCAATTGAACAAAATGAAGAGCATCACGAGGCGAACAATTTGACATATTATACGCGTGAATCGGAGCTACATGCACAAAGTTATCGCATCTCGAACAGGAGCATGTGCTGAGATAAATTAGGACTTGGGAAAAAACGAAGGCTAGGAAAGTCAACGGGGGTGAGCTGTACCAGATCGGATCGAGGGGACTTGCTCGAGCCCGAGCTCGTCGCCGGCGGGAGGAGGAAAGGAGGCGGTGGCGGCGGCCGTGGGAAGGAGAGGAGGCGCCGGAGGAGGGGGGCCGCCGGCGGGGGCGGCGGTCGCCGGCTGGGGGCGGCGGTCGGAGCCCAAGGCGCGGTGGCGGCGGTGATGGCGGCGGCGCCCGGCGGGGAGGCGAGGCGGCGGCGGAGAAGACGGGCCGGAGGGCCGGCGCGCGGGCCCGGCGGGCCGGCGGGGTCCGGGCGGCGGCGGAGTGACGTGGCGACGGGCGATTCGTCCGCCGGCGCGGGCGGACGTGTCCGGCGCGGGCGGACGCTGTCCGGCGGCGCGAGGGATTTTTGCTAGGGTTAGACTGCGATTCCGTTTTTCGGGATGCCCACTCATTTATAGGTAGAGGGAGCTAGGAGACTCCAAATGAGGTGCGGTTTTCGCCCACACGATCGTGATCGAACGACCTAGAGCATGGAAGAGAGTTTGATGGGCTTTGGGCTGGTTCTGAAGGGAGTTTTTGCTGGATACTCAAATGGACTTTGCGGATGCCCGGTTAACCGATGGAGTACCAAACGACCTCCGAATGGAACGAAACTTGACCGGTAGTCTCCGGGTAGTATATTAAGACCACTTGACAAGCCTCGGTCCATTCTGAGAAAGTTTGACACACGCACACGAAAGAAAACAAGAGGGGTGCACCGGAGGAGATAGGAGCGCCGGATTGGAAAACGGACAACGGGGAAAATGCTCGGATGCATGAGACGAACACATATGCAAATGTAATGCGCATGATGACATGATATGAAAATGCATGACATGACAAAATACAAAACGAAAGACAAAACCCGACAACGGAGGGAAAAACATATCACATAGCCGGAAATGGCCAGAGTCGGAGTTACAAATATGGCAAGTTACATGCGGGGTGTTACATGGGTCCCAGCAGTCAGGGGGCGAATCGTTTTGTTTTTTTTGCCCGGACGCACTTCCTTGCGTGCGAAGGTGTAGCTGGTGGGTCCCAGCAGTCAAGGGGGAAACATTTTTTTCACGAAATACGGTGGCCCGTCCGGTGGGTCCCCGCTGTCAGGTGGAGGAATAAATATTTTACACGTAATAAGGAGGCACTTCCTTGCTGCGGCCGTGGACCCAGCTGTCAGCCTCTCCACGTACAGTCCACGTCCGATGGAAGCCATTCCTTGACCACGTTGACCACGCCGCGCCGAGAGCACCAGGGCGATGGACGACGGCGAGGCCTAGGAAGGGGACGACGCGGAGCCGGGGAAGACGCGGCAGTGGATGCCCACGCGTAGAGGAGTACGAGGGTTCACTGGTTCGCTGTGGTGTGAGGCTGCCGTCGCCGCAGAATAACAGGGGGTGTGGGTGAGTAGAGGGATGGCCTGGCCAGCAGTGGGAGTAGTAGGGGGCGGTGAGGCCTCCGCCGCATCGCAGCCGACCACGGGAGGCAGGAGCATGAGGCACTACCGGCGCTGGTTTGGGCGGCTGGAGCAAGAAGACCAGAGGTTGAAGAAGCACTACGGCCGTTGGATGGACATCGTACGGTCACTGGAGCTAGAATCGTGCATATTGACTAAGTTGACAAAGCCCTCCGTCCCCGTCAACTTAGTAGGCCCACAAGTCAGCCTGCCACTATACTGGGTCCCAGCTAACAGGGGGAGTATTCATTTTTTTTGTGCGTAATAAGGAGGCACTTCCTTGCGTGCGAAGATATAGCTGGTGGGTCCAAGCTGTCAGCGGCGGTAACGTTTTTATCGCGAAATACAGAGGCCCTTTCGGTGGGTCCCAGATGTCAGGTGGAGGAATCATTATTTTGCGCGTAATAAGGAGGCATTTCCTTGTGTGCGGCCGTGGACCCAGTTGTCGGCCTCTCCACGTACAGTCCACTTCAGATGCATGTCGGTCGTTGACCACGTTGACCAGGCCGCGCCGAGAGCACCAGGGCGGTGGACGATGGCGAGGCCTAGGAAGGGAACGACACGGAGGCAGGGAAGACTCGACAGTTGTTTCCCACGCGGAGGGGAGTACGACTGTACGAGGGTTTACTGGTTCGTCTGCCGTCGCCGGAGAATAACAACAGGTGTGGGTGAGTAGAGGGATGGCTAGGCCAGTGATGGGAGTACGGTGGGGCGGTGAGGCCTGCGCGGCAGCAGAGCCGGCCGCGGGAAGGAGGGAGCAGGCAGTCCCGTCGGCGCTTGTTTGAGCGGCTGGAGCAGGAAGAGCAGAGATTGAAGAAGCACGACGGCCGTTGGATGGACATCGTACGGTCACTTGAGCTAGAATCGTTCATATTGACTAAGTTGACAAAGCCCTCCGTCCCCGTCAACTTAGTAGGCCCACAAGTCAGCCTCCCACCATGGTGGGTCCCAGGTAGCAGGGGGGTATTCATTTTTCTGTGCGTATTAAGGAGGCACTTCCGGTGGGTCCGAGCTGACAGTGGGGGGAACGTTTTTTTCGCGAAATACGGTGGTCCGTCCGGTGGGTCCCAGCAGTCAGGGGCAAACATTTTTTTCGCGAAATACGTGGCCCATCCGGTGGGTCCTAGCAGTTAGGAGGGAAACGTTTTTTCCGCGAAATACTAGTGGCCCGTCCGGTGGGTCCCTGCTGTCAGGTGGAGGAATAATTATTTTGCGCGTAATAAGGAGGCACTTCCTTGTGGCTGTCGTGGACCCAGCTGTCAGCCTCTCCACATACAGTACTCTTCCGATGGAAGTTGGTCATTGACCACATTGACCACGCCGCGCCGAGAGCACCACGGCGGTGGACGACGGCGAGGCCTAGGAAGGGGATGACGCAGAGCCGAGGAAGACGCGGCAGTGGATGCCCACGTGAAGAGGAGTACGAGGGTTCACTGGTTCGGCTGCCGTCGCCGCAGAATAACAGGGGGAGTGGGTGAGTGGAGGGATGGCCTAGCCAGCGGTGGGAGTAGTATGGGGACGGTGAGGCCTCCGCGGCAGCACAGCCAGCCACGGGAGGCAGGAGCATGCGGCACGACCGGCGCTGCTTTGGGCGGCTGGGGCAAGAAGACCAGAGGTTGAAGAAGCACTACGGCCGTTGGATGGACATCGTTGACCACGCCGCGCCGAGAGCACCAGGGCGGTGGACGACGACGAGGCCTACGAAGGGAACGACACGGAGCCAGGGAAGACACGGCAGTGGCTGCCCACGCAGTGGAGAGTACGAGGGTTGACTGGTTCGACTGCCGTCGCCGGAAAATAACAGGAGGTGTGGGTGAGTAGAGGGATAGACAGGGCAGGGATGCGAGTATGATGGGGCCGTGAGGCCTGCCCGGCAGCACTGCCGGTCACGGGAGGCGGGAGCAGGCGGTTCCGACGGCGCTGGTTTGGGCGGCTGGGGCAGGAAGATCAGAGACTGAAGAAGGACGATTGCCGTTAGATTGACATCTAACGGTCTGACACTGGTAGAGTCGATTGTTGACTAAGTTTCTTTTTTGAGAAACCTTGTGTACGCATGAACTTAGTAGGCCCACAAGTCAGCCTCCAAAACTGTGGCAGACAACATAAAGCCCATTTGCTATTTTTATAATTTGCAGCCCATTTGCTAATTCTTAAGTAATTTATTACAACCCATTTTCTGCCCAGGACCACGGTCAAAAAGTTCAACCTTATTTTGCATATTTCGGTGGAGTCCGAACTGTTGTAATCCCGAAATGATAAACATTTTTTAAGAACTTATTGATTTGCCAAAAAAATAGTTTTTTTGTAAGCAAATAAGACATGGGACAATTGAGTTGGTTTAAGGGAAAACCACTGGTAAAAAAATCAGCGCTGGGTGGGAAAAAACAACAAAAATAAGGATGTAAATATGAAAAAGGGAATTTTATGTGTTTTCAATATAATGATACGTGTATATGAACTAGTAAAACTATAGGTAGAGATTAGAAAACAGATGTAGGACATGCGTTTCAAGAGGAAAATAGAACTGGGCTGTGTGTTTGATTCAGTAAAAAAAACTGCTTGCGGATGTTGTAAGACAAAATATAACTAACGCTGGCGGGCCAGAGGCTAGTAGATACCTGCTGGATCTTTGTGCCCCGTTGTCGTCATGGGCTGGGCCTGTTAAAAACAAAACCAACCCTGGGCAGTCTACAGCCCAGTTGAAACTTGCTCGACCTGAAAAAACAATATACGTGCTCAATAAACGAGAGAATTCTGCAAGTACAGACTGATAACTGGGATGCAGCACGGATATTGTTTTTTTATCGTGATAATAAGTGCATGCACTTGTTTCGAAAAAATTGGAGAACTGGGAATTCGAACGGCGGGTGCTTATGCTACCCATCAAATAAAAATCAGGTGCCTGAAAATTCGTTTCGAAACAAATGATTCAGATTTATATCCACGTCGACCCTCGGCATGATGGTTGGAAGCAAATGCAAGTTCATACCAAAAGATCGTTAACAACAATACCAACTTGCGGACGACAAGGTAGTACAACTACCAATACCAAACTAACTTATAATCTTTTTACTCCTGGCCCTAGTGTTCGTCTGGTAGAAAATCTTGCAGAGGACCAGCTCCCGCTCCTTCTCTTGCTCCAGGTCCCCGAGGTGGTACTGGTGCATCACCCAGTTGATCCTCTGCTGGTCGAAGTTCTTGTTGGTGTGCAGCACCAGAACCTTTTTTGCTGCCCGTCTGCCGACCGTTGACCATCACCGGCAAGGTATTGCCGATCTTGTGCCACATCGCGTGCATGCCGCACTCCGACTGTATCTTGCGACGCGTCCACGTGCCCCTTTTGAGCGCCCTGGAATTGCGTTGGAAGAAATGCTTCCTTAGGCCACTCAGTGTGATACCTGCAGTATTGTGGAATACAGGTTTTAGTGTACCTAGTTGGCATTTTCATAACATCTTTGGCATGTTGCAGTCACTTGTTTCACTTTTTATTAACTGTCAAATTGTAATTGCTTCACCAGGTCTACGTCTAAAAAGAAAAATAGAGCTATAAACAAAGGAATATGTTTGTGCAAGTAGACGGCCGATCGGTGTCTTACCTGGAAGTTTCTCAGGTTGGGTGTAGCATATGCCGTGCTCGCTGTCAATGGTTGGTATGAACAAATCGATGAGAGACTGAAATCTCGCGCTGTCAGCACTCACTTTGGCCTCAAGGTGCTCAATCAGCTCCTGATCTGTGGGATCGAACTTGACGCCAGCCGGCAGCACCGGCCAATCCTTCTTCGACTTGCATCGGTAATTCCAGTTATATGGTACTCAATGTATGATCAATCGACTGTTTTAAGTGAATGATGAAAGATTTCGACAAATAAGTGGTACTCCAAATCTGAAGTCCACAATACCCGAACACGCCGCCGGGATTCTTGTGTCACCTCACGCGCAGCGTGTTGTCACGTCAATTCAATGTGTGGACATGATGAATAATTTGACCGACGTATACTAGTAATGCTACTGTACTACTTACTAGTCGTATTTAGTGTCACAATTTATACATAGGTTTAACTAACAAGTACGCACTTGAAGCCTAACTGATATATATATATATATGGCTTCTGCACATCATCTCCATCATCATTATCAGTACATCCTACACAGGTGAGTTAGGATGCACTTGATCCCAGGATGGTATCTATCCTTCAAACCCGAGAGTGCTTCAAACTAACAACAGTACATAATATCCAACAAAATAGGGTCGTGCTACAGCAGCAGAATACATGGCTCAGTCTAGATATCAGCACGAATCAAGTTGTGCATATTTGATGTTGGCATGAACCACATCGCCGGATGTCGGGTTTGCAAAAGCCGTCCATCACATGGAAGCTTGATGCCTTTCTCACACTGAAGATTATCTGGCAACAAGCTGTGTCGACGAATCTCTGGATATGGTGATTCATGAAACCCATGGTATGATGTGTAAACATAGCCCCCCTCGCGAATGGAAGTTGCATAGCACAGTAATCATCGCCGGTGATATGATCGATGATTGGTTGGATGATCGGATAATTGAGCCCGAGGAACAAGGAGTGGTTGCCGAGGCTGTAAACCTGCCTCCAGTTGAATACGCCTGGCCCAACGGAGCTGGGATCTTTCTCGAACACGAAGTAGCCATAGCCATCAATGTCATGAACGCCCCACGCATTGTACTGCATGTGGTTTGATGTAATGGTTTGGTCAATTTGGTACGTGCAAATGAGCATCAAATGACCGCCGTCAGCTGAACGAGCGATAAACCACCACCCATCGGCTAGTATGATTCCAGGTCTTGGAATCATGAAGGCCAGCGCATTTCGTCTGCTGCAACAATTCAAATTGGAGACCAAAAGGACAAAAATAAACAATCATGTTCAGAGTATGTGTGGAATTAAGATTATTATAACAGTGACACATATCATAGACAGAGAATTGCAATGCCGTGGTCATAATCATACCCCAAGTTAAAAAAATAAGCCAATGGCTTTCATATTCTAGCAATATGTCATGGTTCAAACATCATGTAACAATGAGAGGAAAACAGCTATGACAGCGCCTACTCATATTCTACCATAGCACTTACTACTACTGTTCTCATATCAACTCTAAGCAATAACATGCGTTGTTATAAAAATCTTGTAAACAAGAGTAACATATAGCAATCATGATGTTATGCTCATAATATGTATTCTAACAATCATTAGATGCCAATTGTTCTCATATCAACTCTAACAATAACATGTGTGGTCATAAAAATCTAGGAAATGAGAGGAACATATAGCAATGATGTGGTTATAGACATGCTATGCATTCTAAATTTGTAACAAATGAACAGGCAGTCGTATTCATAAGGTAAAGATGAGATGAGATAGAACAATTACACGATGATAGATTCCACCAGTATAGGCAGCCAATCTGTGCGTCGACCGCGTAAACGATGCCATCGTGCACTATAGCATCAGGCAGAAATGTTGCCTCAACAGGATTGATGATGAGCCATAACCATGTATGGCGACCAGATTCCAGATAGACTAATCCCATGTTGAACAAGGCAATGAGCTTGTAATCCATGTAGTCTTCTGATGGTGTGGGCACTTCGCAGATTACAACTTTCTGCCAACAGAGGTCGAGCCAAAAGCTTGACGCGTCTCGTGCGTAGTAGGCAGGAGTGTCCGGCGGGCCGCGAGGCTCGATGGCGGCGGTATCAAACGATGGAAGGGTGATCTCTCGCTGGGTGTAGATATCCACGAGACGCCACGGACTACCGGTGTGGTGGATGAGGACGATCCAGTTGGCCTTCATGCCCGCCCAGTAGTGGCCGCGCATGAAGGACAGGTGGACGGGTAGTGGTAGCATGTCGAGGGGCACCACGGCAACCTCCGTAGGATCGTCAAGTCGGTGTCTGGGCCACCTGCGAGGGTCAGGCATCAACAAGCAAGGTGTCTTGAAAAGAGCCGGCCTGTTGCAGACGAGTAGACGGTACAAAGACACCGAGCATGCGGCCAGACGGACGGTGCTGAGTAGGTCCATACGACTATAGATCTGCTCCAAGAGAACATCGGGGAGGGAATTCCAATCGCGGCTCTGCGTGTCAGTCGGTTCTGCCATTGGGGTTTTCGGTGCCTGCGAGCCAGCGGGGAAGTGGATTTGGGCGGGCGAGCGAAGAAGCTTCTCCTCATGTGGCCGAGCAGTGAGCGGGGGGATATGGTACGCGCGAGCTACCAAGGAAGATGGCGTGGGCGGGCGAGCAGTGAGCGGGGGTAAATGGTGTGCGGCCGATGATGGGGAAGAGAGGAGGAAGAAGAAGAGAGGAGGAAGAAGAGAGGAGGAAGAAGAAGAGAGGAGGAAGAAGAGTGGAAGACGGGGAAGAAAGTGTATTCAATCTCAATTCTACTAGTACTACTACCAGGATATACCGTCCTTCGGAGTGTAAATAGTTACACCGATGACATGTGGGTCTACCACAACAGGGCCCATATGTCAGTTAATGGAGGACAGAGGTGCGTAGGCGTATTTGCGGAAGCGTGCTCTACTGGCAAACATGATGGCAGTACTGGGTAAGGCTGATTTAGTAACACCAACACGCTGGTTCAGCTTATTAATTATGTGTCCCATCTGCTGCAGCGTGTATTGTCACTTCACTGCGAAGACTAGTTGAATAGTTCTCTCTGACCGAGATGGGGAATAATGGATCGCGAGGACTTCCTTTCTACAGTATCCCTATGCCTCTACGCTCACTTCACTCATTTTGCTCCGTACCTAGTCACTTGTTGAAATTTGTAGAAAGACAAATACTCCGTATTTGGGAACAGAGGGAGGCTTTTACTCCGTACTATTTGGGAACAGAGGGAGTATCACCATATGGAGGGAACAGAGGAAGCTTGAAATATGAACATGTCAATGGGAGGGAGTAAGCCCCATGCATGCATGCATGCAACATGCAACACTCACACGTACACATGGACGCACGCAACACTCACGCACCCATGCGGCACACAACACACGACGCAACACACACGCTCACGCTCAAGTGCTCAACCTACTCCCTACGTCCGTGAAAGACTGTAAATTTAGAGATTTACACATTGACCAGGGCATAGTTAACACCCAAAAGTAGCAGACTTATGTGTGGATGCGACCATTGAGATAAGAAGATTAAATGAAGGCCGTTGCATGCTATAATTAAGGATAGACATGTAGCCTATACCTACAGCACAAGTTGGTGCATTAGTCAATCAATATCGATTTAGATTAAAGGCTAAATGCATTGGAAGTGTAGATGTACATCATGTACTACACTCTTTGTTTTATAGCCGATGTACACTCTTTGTTGGAAGACCGAGGGAGGACACGTGCATGCACTCACATACACAACCAGAGCGGTTCACGCGCAAGGGTTGGACTCGTGTCGCGCCTGCGTAAAGTTTTGTTTAACTGATTCTTTGCTCTGCCAACTGACAGGTGGGACCCAGAAACCAGGTGACAATTTAACCAGTCAACAAAGTGCCACGTCGACTATGTGGCCGGTCAGTAGGGTGCAATACGGTGCTCTACGATGAGCTAGTGATCGTATAATCGCCGCAAAACTATATATAGTGACCGTAAAGAGCGTATTGTTACATACGTTGACCGTCAGTGTATTTTTCTCGTTTCAAATTAAGCCATATTAATCGGAAAGGATGCAGTATGGACTACTACTACTAGTACTAGTACTGCTTTGATGTGTCCCCTCAACTCGCCGAACGAGGAGAAGCTTGCTTACTATGCCTCTCCCTCGCCCACGCGCGTGGTGGTTCGCAGGACGAGGAGAGGGTTTTGACTACAACGCCCTCTCCCTCTCCCTCTCCCTCTCCTTCGCCCTCGCCCTCGTGGTGGACGTGCAACAGTTCAATCGGTGTCAGATTGCCAGAAGCATATTGTACTATAGTATCATCATTGTTGGACCTTCCGAAGAGGCGAAGAGCCAAGCGCAAGGTTCACACGAGTACGAACTGTTGAACCTCCCGAAGAGGCAAAGAGCCAAGCGCAAGGTTTTATAGGAGTTGTCGTCCTAGTAGGAGTGTACTACAACTATAGTGAACGATGCTACTGTATGATGCCGCCACGTCACGTATATCCAAAGCTGTGCCACCTTTTTTTCTCAAAGAGCGTGTTGGAGCCCGTGCAACAACCACACAAGTTGCATGTACACATAACACATTTACTAGTAATAAATTCTAAAGGACAAATGCTAGTATGCCACACAAGTTCATCTCCAATTCATGTGATAAATTTGTGCACGACTAGTCTACATATATTCACAGCGCTACCGTTCACAATTACCGTACTCCACTTACACGTTATAGATGGGCTACATGTCCTCCTCCAGGTTCCAGTCCTAGGTGTTCTTCATGGATGGCATGATCCATAGCGGTGGGCAACGGGAATCATTGTCGCAGCTTTCTAGTCCGGTTCCACACGATGGAGACTCATCCAAGCTGAAGCGGCATAAATCAGGGATAGCGTGTCCTAGCATGTCGTGCATCCGGCGGTGCGCACTGAAGACACAACCATGCTTCATGAACGGCAGGCCTTCCGTGTCGTGCACGGAAGGTGGCATCCGCTTCACAATGGGGTAGCTGTCCCCGATGAAAAGCGAGTACTCTCCAAGAGTGTTCCTCGGCACCCACATAGCATCACGGGGGTCGAACTCGGCGCCGTTCATCTGGTACATGCGGCATCCCAGATCTGGACACATGGTGACATACATAGTCAAGGTCCATGCATAATAATGTTGTGCTCAAATATGGCGGTCAGTAATACTATGCAGCAAATAGTACTACTCCGGTATAGAGGAAGTAAAATAACCGGCTTATTATATATAGCCACTCTTGGCTACATGGATGAGATAGTAAGACATGGAAAAACAAAAATGGTGGCAGCTAGTGGGTTCAAGTCTTCAAGGGCCTAGCTAGCTTTACGCGTCCTCCAAGGTAAAAAGTACTCCTACTAGTACTACAAAGTATACTACTAGTACAACAATGAAAGAGAAAGCGAGAGGGTTAAAAAATGGAATACCTGGGTAGATGGTGACGGTCCGATCGTGGTAGATTGTGTGACCATGTTGCACATCAGTGGTACCATGGGTAACGACTGCTAAGATAGTTGATCCCAATATGCCAAAGTTAGCTACAAGGTTCCAGGTTAGACCAAATCGCGGATGCAAATGCACATCCAGGATCGGCGATCTTATTTTGATCGGGGGATGACTGGTCCCTGCAAAATAACGGAGTACCGTTAGGGATGCAAATGATGGTTTGTTCATTCCGTTTGTAATCTCCCGTACCGTAGGATGGCAACCAGATGAAACAAGTTCCCTGGCTTGTCACCGCGAAGATGCGGCCTAGATGGCGCACGGCGTCTTCGAACGTGTAGGGGTACAAATCTGCCACCGCCAACATGCGCCAGCCTCTGCCGTTACTGCCTCTTGCATTGATGGCAATCCTTATGTCGAACACCGCGATGAGATAGTAATCGTCATAGCCGCGTCGCTTTATCAGCGGGTCCGCAATTGCTATCTTCTTCAATCTCATGTAGGCATCATCATACGTATTCGAGCCCAACCAGTCCGGAAGGCCGATCCCAATGGTGGAGAAGGGGTCTACCGGAACGGCCGCACTGCTGTGGATGTTGTGCAAAATGATGGTGGTATCCGGCCGGAGGTATGCAAGCCAATCTTTGTTGGCACCGACCCAGACCTATATATAAGACGGTGGGCAGCGGAGAAATTATGGGATGTAAATGGAATAACTAAGTACTACATGATCAAACTCCATTACTGACCTGCTCATCGGACAAAATCCGACTACCTCTCAACGTCGGCAACTCTAGCGGAGTCAACGTGCAACCATGGCCAGGGAGCGGTGGACTGTTCGAAGGATTGTCCCATAGAAGAACCTTCTCCTCGAGGACGCTTGGAAGACCAACAAGCATGGCCTTTTCCCAAGCCTGTTTAAGCAGCGTCTTGAAAAAGTTGGCGCAGGAAGCACCGAGTCTTGCGGCGGTGAGGACGTCGGAGCGGCGTGCAATTTCTCCCAGAGGATCGTCGTCCAAGGTCTCCCAGCCCTGACGAGGAGGAGAACCGCCTGGCGAATCCATGGGAGCAGCGACGAACTGCCTTCTCTTCGGGGGGAGGGGAACTGACGAGGAGGAGATAAGAGCGTAGTAACCGCAGGGCCTCGTCCCTTCCAACTGTAGATCGTTCCTCAGCGAAGGGGTGAGGCTATTATTTACTACTAGTACTAGCATTATGGAACGTTATGGGATTGCATTATACTATAAATAATAGCACTAGTAAGAAATTTTTGGCACTAGGTAGTAGTTTTTGGCGTGGATTAAGAAATTTTGGGTATGTTTTTGCCATTTTTTGTACACGCCAACTAGTGTCAAAAAACGTCTTACATTATGTCACGGAGGAGTACGTACTCGTACTGTAGCAGTACTAGTACTACTTTTCTCAACTAGTAGTGCGATGTACTATACTTCTAGTCTAGTCTAGTATAGTGCACCAGTTTTGAACTCTTGAATCTCAGGGCCAAGGAGCTACAGTTGGAAGTGGAGGGTACTACTGTTCTCTAGAACCATCGCTGTACTATCAATGCAGGGGAAGTACGCCTGCGTAGTGGCCTAGTGGGTACTCTCGGTGCTCTATTCAGCCGCTCCTCTCACGTAGCTGGCCTACTCAGCCGCTCCTCTCATGCACACACTAGCAGCCTGTTTATCAGCGATGGTTACTGCGGGGGCAGAACATTTGAGTTATTTGATACAGCGAGACTAGGCTTTTCGCTTCCATTTGTGGAGGTGTAATGGATCTCGTCGAACTTTGTTAGTAGTTCCTTCTTTATGAATGAGATGAAGCAAAGCTTTTGCCTCCGTTTAAAAAAAACACGTTAAGAGGAATTTCTTTTATAGTAGAGCCGATAATGGAGTGAAGTCCATGCGTGCAACGCCACAAGCTACAGAGTAGTAGTAGAGCACTTTACGTACAGAGCCATATTGCACAGTTCCCAATGCCCCGCCAGGCTTTTCCGGCTCCTCGGGCTTAATTGGGAGGCGCTAGTTTAAATATGCTACTAGCTGGAAGCTGCAAGCGAGGTGCGGCTAGGGCGAGCACGCGAGCCACGGGATGCTGGGAAGGAAAACCCGTTCACATGGCTAGGCTATCTAGTGCACCCAGATTGTGGGGCCGCACGTCCGTTTGACTTCAAAACTCAAACTACCCATGTAAAATATTGGCTCGCAGCGAAGTGTAGTAGTACTGTTTAAAAAAATGGCAGCCGTGCGTTCGGCCGGGATCGAACCCACAAAACGAGGTATACACTCCCACGACCACCAGTAGTACTCGTTGGAGTACAACGCAACCTAGAATCGCCTTTTGTCGCTAGTAGTACGTACATTGTTCCTTACAAGAAACCCCTAAGAGCATGGTTAATAGTATAGCCAGCTGTTGGCTATAAGCCAGTGCCATGTCATCTACAGCCCATCTTATAGCCAACATGTACAATAATAGATCAAAAGAGTGTACTACTTTTTTATTATGTGGCCCACTTCTCATTCTCACAAAGTGCCTAGGAGCACGTACTAGAGCTGGCTCTTCACGAAGAGCCCGCTTACCTTCTCTCTCCTCTTATCTTTCCTCCAACTAAGCAGAAATATACTAGTTGATTTCTTATAGCCCGCTGACTCAGCTCTATTGTACTTGCTCTAATAATGCAAGAAACCACTAAAATGCCAAGAAACTACTACCACTTGCATACGTGGCAGACTTAAGATAAGACTACCTTATCAACCATTGTACATGCTCTTACCAACAAAAATCCTCGAGTGACCTCCTACCTCCGGCCCGTCCACCTAGTCATCCTCGGACATGGGACGCAGCTACCGCCGCTGGCAGAAGGAGAGGTCAAAACCGCCGGCGGTGCGGAGCCCATGTTGCGGCAGCCCAGATGCCAGCTCCGTCCGGCGCTCGCGGCCGCTAGCTAGCCAAGATAGCTCCGTCCAGTTGCTTGTCTGCAAGGTTTGCTAGCTAGATTGGCACGGCAGCACAGCGGCTTGCTCGCGCGCACCGCGCTAAGGCCAGCCATCTGGCTCGAGCGAAGGCCAGCGCGGCGGCTTGCTCGCTCGTGAGTCACGCTTGGCCCAGCCTGCCAACCCGTGCGGAGGCCAACGCGGCGTCCGGCCCGTTCGGCGGAGCGGCGGCCAACTCGCTCATCACCGGCGCCACCGACGAACACGCATCAGTACTGTTTGAAGTAATGTTCAGGAAAAATAATGATTTGAGGGGGAATAACAGAATAGAAGGTCAGATGTGGGTCCCTCGTGTCAACGGTCAAACAAAATGTGTTGGTTTAAGCTGCCTCGTCAGCACGGACGTGTGGGCCAACCCTATCATAAATGGGTTTAAACGAACCTAATCGGTAGGAGTACTAGGTAGTTTTTGGCGTGGATTAAGAAATTTTGGGTATGTTTTTGCTATTTTTTGTACAATAGATTCTTCCTAGGGCTGGTTGAAAGTGGTAGTTTTTTGTTAAATACTCTACATATTGTAAGTAGGAGTGAAAGTTAAGCTTTGGAAGCCAATAAGCAAGGCTAGTTACATAGTGCATATGTGTACATGATTGAAAGTAAATATCAACCATGAGTGACTAATATCTTGATGGAAAACTCGAAACTATGGAATACTAGGAAAAAATGCATGGTTGGAAATACTAGCAATGTTCATGTCCGTTGCAACGAATCATAATTAGAATAATACTTATTCACAAACTTGGCACAACACACTCTAATTTTGATATACACATGTCACTAGAGATATATTATGTTTCAATTAGAATATATTCCTTGGGCTGTTTTGGTGAGGTCGGGGAGGGGTGTGGTTGGTTTTAAGATACTAATTATGGGTTTTTCTGCAAATTGGTAGGCAAGTGGGATGTTGGTGAGAAAAGGCAACAACTTACCTCACAATCGTTAGATGTAGATCTAATGGTCAGAAACGACGGATGGCAGACACACCAGCATCACCAACTTAGTCTTGTGTAGGAGTACTAGCAAGATCCGTGCATTGCACGGAACATCAAGATGCATTTTTTTAATAAAACACTTGTTGTGATTGACCCTTGCGGGAGTAATCCCATGTGTAAAAACTAATGATATCTCGAGAAATATGAGATAACGTGAAGAGGAGTGGGGTGTGGTGGTGGTTGGTGGTCGGACTGAGCGGAGGCATGGGGATTGACGACGCCGGCAGCGGCCACCAGGCCAGTTTGTTCCAGAGGCTTCCTCTCTTAATTGCTCAACAATGAGGTTTGTTGGAGATAAGGATGAACGAGGGAAGGCCTTGTCTGCAAATGTGGAGAGGGGTGCAGGTATCTTTTAGTTTAATTTCCATCCGTCAGATATAGATCGGACGGTCTATATTGCAAGATGGCACACGTACCATCATCACCAACTCGGTTTTTTATAAGAGAAGAAATATAAGTATGGAGATACAAACGTATTATCGATACTTGCTTCCGTAAACTAGCATCTACATTCTATTCAACGCCTCGCCACGTGGGGCCTTAGCACAATGACTTCTCGACTGTGTAAAACAAAGATTTTCCCGTCGCCAACAAGGTGAGGGTGACGGCGGCGCGCTTTTTGGCTTGCTCTAGTCCTAGTAGTCATACTAGGTGGTCTAAGCATGTGTAGATTTATTATTTTTCACGTCTCGTGTTCGCCGTACTGCCATGACTGTTGATGAATAGACGGTAAGTTATTCACGGGGAAACCCTTGTTGAGCGTGTTTGCGAGAGAGAGAGAGACAGTGTGCGTGTGTGATATGTTAGAGACTGAGGCAATGATAACAGATTCTTTGTGTCTATGTGTGTGGAGGATAGAGAGAGACATGCACATGGGGCTTTGTGTTGTGTAACGTGAAGACACATATACATAATTAGAGAGTGAGTGTGTGAGATACACATGCGGACATGAGGAGAGATGAGGATCCAGATAAATAGGTGTTTGTGCGTGTCTGTGTGTGTTTGTGCACGCGTTTGTGTGTGAGAGGGAGAGAGTGTATGTGGAGTAGAGAGACCACTGATGATGTAAACCTAGTATAAGGGAAGGGGGAATGGTGTGACATCTGTAGTAGCGAGATAGCACGGGTGCGGGCGGCGGAAGCAGACTATTTGGAAGAGACATCGAGTGTGTGTGTGGGAGAGGGGTGTGAGAGCGAGAGAAAGAGAGAGCTAGCGACAGAGAGAGAGAGAGAGGAAGAGAGGGGGCGAGAGGGGTCGTTTGTGTCCATAAATGGCGTATAGATAGGGAGACAATGTTGATGTTGTCCGAAATTGGCCTATGAACGGAGACGCAAGGGAAGCGAGTCATCGTGTGTGTGATAGGGACTTCATGAGAGATCTAGAATAGATGGTGTAGAGAACAATGTGCGAAATCAAGAACGATTATACATTAGGGAGCTATGCAAAGAGTCACGACATATATGTATACAGGGAAGGAGCTCGGGCGGGTCCGCATGTGGGAGAGATAGAAAGAGGAGAGTGGTGCACAAGGAGACAAAGTGTGCTTGTTTGAAGTGGGGGTGGTGTGTGAGGTGAGTGCGCGAGAACCACATAACTAGGGAGATAGACGTTTGGGGGCGACGTTTTGTGTGTATGGGAAATATACACTCTACATAGTGCGTGTGCTTGGGTAAGAGAGATAGCGGGAGACCTAGAGAGTGAGGGAAGAGATGTGTGCATGCCCGAGAGACAAAGTGATAGAGACCTATGTTGGGGTCCGGACTTTACAAGAGAGAGGGGTGTTAATGTGCTCGTGTGTTGGTGTTTGGGGGAGAGAACGACTTCTCTATGTGTGTGTGTGTGTGTGTGGTGGGGGGGGGGTTGACTTCAGATAAAGAGTGAGGTGTCTATATTTGAGGGACTTTAGCGTAATTGAGATAATTGAGATATTGTGCACTCATGGTTGATCAATTTGTTTCACAGTTTGTACTATGAGATAACGATACTTTTGAACATGCGTGATATACCTTGATGTACCAGAATTACAAACCTAAGATTGGAATTTTGGAATTCGACTCCATCATTAGCTTTTGTAATTCATTTAAATGGAGGTACATTTTTTAAGCCGGGATTTCGTGATTTCAAATTCATATATCAAACCTAGAGATATACACATACGTGCATGTTCAAACTTTATAATCATCCACTTTATTCATACACATACACAATTTTGCTTTTGTCATCATATTTAGGATAAACACATTTGGAATTTCATTTGAATTGGACCGTATGATGGTATTTGCTTGTAGTAGCTCAATGATCCATATTTGAATTGAATGGAAAATCTAAGTTTCGAGTTGGAGACATTGATTTTCAAAACTTGCACATTTTTTTGCGTGCAAAACAAACAAATTGTCGGCCATGATATCATAGTCGGCTGTACGAGAGCAGAATACTTATAATTTTAGGCGCCAAAAGCTTTCAAACTTCCCGCTCACATCGAAATATCACGCGCCCGAAAGTTTAGCCCTGCGATATTCCTGTTTTACCCCTGCCACATGAACGGAAAAGGGCTGCTTTGGTAACTCCATTGTTTTCCCCTCTTTGCCCCCAACATTCTTCCCCAGAGCCCCTCCCCTTCCCCTCCCCGACCCCCCCAACCACGGCAAGCCGCCGAATCTAGTCCTCCGCCACAGCGGTGGACCTCACACCCCACCAGATCTACCTTCCGCACCTTGGAACCCCCAACTGCCAACTCACCACTTCACTGGAGCCGCTTCAGCGACTGGCTTGTCCACCGCTCCAGATCTCCTTGACCGCCATCATGGTCCACCGCACTGGATCTGCTTAACCGGCGCCCTCGTCCACCACAGCGTAGGCCCTTCACTGACTCCCTCATACGCCCCTTCGCTGGCCCTTCATACAAGCCCTCGTCCGCCGCAACAGATCCGCCTCACCGAAAGCACTGTACAACGCGCCCGCCGAAGCCTTCGTCCACTGCCCCGGACCCGCTCCACAAATGCCATATTCAACTCCACCGGCCCTGCTTTACCGACGCCGCAGCCTCATCAGGTTATTTCGGTTTGTACTCCTTCGGTTTTTCTCTTTATCGTGCAACTGTTCACTTACCACAGATGAGCTTTCTTGTATGTCGACAGGCGACGCAACCGTAGCACCGGAGCCACTTCAGCGACGGCGATAGCCGGCCCAAACTCAACCACAACACGAGCACCATCGGCGATCCTTAGCTATCAAGTATGACAACGATACCCATACGCCGCCAAGAATCAGGTACTATTATCCAACGGCCGGTGCCTACGTTCACTTTCCTAGCATAAGCACCGCACCTTTGAATTTCTTCAAGGCATCATTCAGTTTTTCATGAGACGCGTTATTCTGCTTGCACCTGTAGGGCCATACTTCTGGCAGTGAACATGTTACATGTGCTAAATTACATACCAGTGCACATATAGTTAATATGCTTTAGTTTTGTTCTGATGCCACCTGTTGGTTCCATCAGACTGCTTAATGTTCTCTATGCTTAATTACACATCAGCAAACTAGCATGTGGTTCCGCTGCTTTTTGTTCGTTTTACCCTACATTTTCTGATGCTAGCTATTACATCACTGCTCCGAGCCTCTGTTCATTACTTGTTTGTGTGTTCTTGATCTTCCCAAGCTGCATGACTAATTTGATGCTTCTATTAATTATGGAGCTGCCAACCCCATCAAGCAAAATATTTGTTCTTTTGGGGCTGGCACCTCGAACAAGCATAAAAATAGAGGGAAGCAGATATATTGTCGTGTATGCACACACCCTTCTTTCATTAGTTTAGATGAACCATTGATGATCAATTCGGACCAGTGTATGCGATTAAAATTAATTTTACCTAAATAGATGGTGCAGAATAAACTACAACAACTAGATTTGCAACCACGGGATGCTGACGATATCTTCAAAGAACATTGCAACAGCAGCTAGACTTCACAGCAACATATGGTAAGCCAGTGTGTTTTAGTACATGTGAAATGTAATGCGAGTGGGCTGCTTTCTTGGCTTGTGCCCTCAATGTGTAATCCTACCGAATTACAAATAGTTCAGTTGTCTGCTTTGCTGTATTGCTTGATTCGAATGCTTATTTGTTGTTACGCTATACCTGAGTTGGCGAATATGTCAGCAGTGCCTGCTGTACTATCGTAAATAAATGCATGCCTATTTCATTTGAGTCCTTAACTTTTCCTCTCAACTTCATCACAAGACTGTCTTCGTAGTTTATATGAGGCCACACTGTTAAGTGCTTTCTCAGATTATTTCAACTGCTTAGATGCCTTGGCAACTTAAATATAGCGGTTGTACACTCCCTTTCAACTAGGGATGTCAACTGGGTCCCGTTTAATCCCGATTAAAGTCCACTAGTGGTATGATAGTTCAAAAGAGTTTTTGTTTTTTGAGGAAAATGAACTAGGGAGGTAGCAAAAACTAACTAGATGGGACTGGCGGATGTCGTTTATTTGCCACTTACATCCCTAGTTTCATCTTACCATTTTAATTTCTTTTCAGCTGATGCTGCTTCGAACCATTTAAATATAGTTTGCCATGCTCGGCAATAATTCGTCCGTCGTTTACCATGTAAGCTTACTGCCTGGATCATGCGATAACTATCTCTTACTGATGTCCAGCGGAAACCTTTCAGGATGCCATTCACACTAGGACACAAGGTACAACCCCAGAATCTATTTGTGGAAGCAGTGCGCCATCCATGTTACCAGATGGGAGCAGTTCAGAGGCAACACCGCCGGAAAGCAGTCCGAGCACAGATATTATAGTGCTTGAGGCTCTACTAGAGGCAGAAAGAGATGGTGTGGCTGCCATGAATGAGGTAATCTTTATCTTGAGACTGGAAATTACGGAATTAGTGGCACGCATTTGTTGCAAATATGCCCTAGAGGCAATAATAAATGGTTATTATTATATTTCTTTGTTCATGATAATTGTCTATTGTTCATGCTATAATTGTATTGTCCGGAAATCGTAATACATGTGTGAATACATATACCACAATATGTCCCTAGTAAGCCTCTAGTTGACTAGCTCGTTGATCAACAGATAGTCATGGTTTCCTGACTATGGACATTGGATGTCATTGATAACGGGATCACATCATTAGGAGAATTATGTGATGGACAAGACCCAATCCTAAGCATAGCAAAAAAGATCGTGTAGTTTCGTTTGCTAGAGCTTTTCCAATGTCAAGTATCTTTTCCTTAGACCATGAGATCGTGCAACTCCCGGATACCGTAGGAGTGCTTTGGGTGTGCCAAACGTCACAACGTAACTGGGTGACTATAAAGGTGCACTACGGGTATCTCCGAAAGTGTCTGTTGGGTTGGCACGGATCGAGACTGGGATTTGTCACTCCGTGTGACGGAGAGGTATCTCTGGGCCCACTCGGTAATGCATCATCATAATGAGCTCAATGTGACTAAGGCGTTAGTCACGGGATCATGCATTGCGGTACGAGTAAAGAGACTTGCCGGTAACGAGATTGAACAAGGTATTGGGATACCGACGATCGAATCTCGGGCAAGTAACATACCGATTGACAAAGGGAATTGCATACGGATTGATTGAATCCTCGACACCGTGGTTCATCCGATGAGATCATCGTGGAACATGTGGGAGCCAACATGGGTATCCAGATCCCGCTGTTGGTTATTGACCGGAGAGGCGTCTCGGTCATGTCTGCATGTCTCCCGAACCCGTAGGGTCTACACACTTAAGGTTCGGTGACGCTAGGGTTGTAGAGATATATGTATGCGGAAACCCGAAAGTTGTTCGGAGTCCCGGATGAGATCCCGTACGTCACGAGAGGTTCCGGAATGGTCCGGAGGTGAAGAATTATATATAGGAAGTCCAGTTTCGGCCACCGGGAAAGTTTCGGGTGTTACCGGTATTGTACCGGGACCACCGGAAGGGTCCCGGGGGTCCACCGGGTGGGGCCACCTATCCCGGAGGGCCCCGTGGGCTGAAAGTGGAAGGGAACCAGCCCTTAGTGGGCTGGGGCGCCCCCCTTGGGCCTCCCTCCATGCGCCTAGGGTTGGGAACCCTAGGGGGGAGCTTCCCCCTTGCCTTGGGGGGCAAGGCACCCCTTCCCCCTTTGGCCGCCGCCCCCCCCTTGGAGATCCCATCTCCCTGGGCCGGCGCCCCCCCAGGGGGCCTATATAAGGGGGGGGGGAGGGAGGGCAGCAACACACAGCCTTGGGCGCCTCCCTCCTCCCCTGCAACACCTCTCTCTCTCGCAGAAGCTCGGTGAAGCCCTGCCAGAGACCCGCTACATCCACCACCACGCCGTCGTGCTGCTGGGTCTCCATCAACCTCTCCTTCCCCCTTGCTGGATCAAGAAGGAGGAGACGTCGCTGCACCGTACGTGTGTTGAACGCGAAGGTGCCGTCCGTTCGGCACTCGGTCATCGGTGATTTGGATCACGGCGAGTATGACTCCGTCATCCACGTTCATTGGAACGCTTCCGCTCGCGATCTACAAGGGTATGTAGATGCACTCCTTTCCCCGTTGCTAGTATACTCCATAGATGCATCTTGGTGAGCGTAGGAAAATTTTAAAATTATGCTACGATTCCCAACAGTGGCATCATGAGCCAGGCCTATTGCACGAGTAGAACACAAAGCGGTTGTGGGCGTTGAGTTTGCCAATTCTTCTTGCCGCTACTAGTCGTTTCTTGTTTCGGCGGCATTGTAGGATGAAGCGGCCCGGACCGACCTTACACGTACGCTTACGTGAGACAGGTTCCACCAACTGACATGCACTAGTTGCATAAGGTGGCTAGCGGGTGTCTGTCTCTCCTACTTTAGTCGGAACGGATTCGATGAAAATGGTCCTTATGAAGGGTTAATAGAAATTGGAAAATCACGTTGTGGTCATACGTAGGTAAGAAAATGTTCTTGCTAGAAACCTACAAACCACGTAAAAACTTGCAACAACAATTAGAGGACGTCTAACTTGTTTTTGCAGCAAGTGCTATGTGATGTGATATGGCCAGAAGATGTGATGAATGATATATGTGATGTATGAGATTGATCATATTCTTGTAATAGGAATCACGACTTGCATGTCGATGAGTATGACAACCGGCAGGAGCCATAGGAGTTGTCTTTATTATTTTGCATGACCTGCGTGTCATTGAATAACGCCATGTAATTTACTTTACTTTGTTGCTAAACGTGTTAGCCATACAAGTAGAAGTAATCGTTGGCGTGACGACTTCATGAAGACACAATGATGGAGATCATGATGATGGAGATCATGGTGTCATGCCGGTGACGAAGATGATCATGGTGCCCCGAAGATGGAGATCAAAGGAGCATGATGATATTGGCCATATCATGTCACTATTTGATTGCATGTGATGTTTATCATGTTTTTGCATCTTATTTGCTTAGAACGACGGTAGTAAGTAAGATGATCCCTTACAATAATTTCAAGAACGTGTTCACCCTAACTGTGCACCGTTGCGAAGGTTCGTTGTTTCGAAGCACCACGTGATGATCGGGTGTGATAGATTCTAACGTTCGAATACAACGGGTGTTGACGAGCCTAGCATGTACAGACATGGCCTCGGAACACACGCAATACACTTAGGTTGACTTGACGAGCCTAGCATGTACAGACATGGACTCGGAACACGGAGGACCGAAAGGTCGAGCATGAGTCGTATAGAAGATACGATCAACATGGAGATGTTCACCGATCTTGACTAGTCCGTCTCACGTGATGATCGGACACGGCCTAGTTGAATTCGGATCATGTTTCACTTAGATGACTAGAGGGATGTCTATCTGAGTGGGAGTTCATTAAAAATTTGATTAGATGAACTTAATTATCATGAACTTAGTCTAAAATCTTTACACTATGTCTTGTAGATCAAATGGCCAACGTTGTCCTCAATTTCAACGCGTTCCTAGAGAAAACCAAGCTGAAAGATGATGGCAGCAACTATACGGACTGGGTCCGGAACCTGAGGATCATCCTCATAGTAGCCAAGAAAGATTATGTCTTAGAAGCACCGCTATGTGAAGCACCAATCCCAGAGAACCAAGACGTTATGAACGCTTGGCAATCACGTGTTGATGATTACTCCCTCGTTCAGTGCGGCATGCTTTACAGCTTAGAACCGGGTCTCCAAAAGCGTTTTGAGAAACATGGAGCATATGAGATGTTCGAGGAGCTGAAACTGGTTTTTCAAGCTCATGCCCGGGTCGAGAGATATGATGTCTCCGACAAGTTCTTCAGCTGTAAAATGGAGGAGAATAGTTCTGTTAGTGAGCACATACTCAGAATGTCTGGGTTGCACAACCGCTTGTCTCAGCTGGGAGTTAATCTCCCGGATGACGCGGTCATTGACAGAATCCTCAGGTCGCTTCCACCAAGCTACAAGAGCTTTGTGATGAACTACAATATGCAGGGGATGGAAAAGACCATTCCTGAGGTATATTCAATGCTGAAATCAGCGGAAGGGGAGATCAGAAAAGAACATCAAGTGTTGATGGTGAATAAAACCACTAAGTTCAAGAAGGGCAAGGGTAAGAAGAACTTCAAGAAGGACGGCAAGGGAGTTGCCGCGCCCGGTAAGCCAGTTACTGGGAAGAAGTCAAAGAATGGACCCAAGCCTGAAACTGAGTGCTTTTATTGCAAGGGAAGTGGTCACTGGAAGCGGAACTGCCCCAAATACTTAGCGGACAAGAAGGCCGGCAACGCCAAAGGTATATGTGATATACATGTAATTGATGTGTACCTTACCAGTACTCGTAGTAGCTCCTGGGTATTTGATACCGGTGCCGTTGCTCATATTTGTAACTCAAAGCAGGAACTACGGAATAAACGGAGACTGGCAAAGGACGAGGTGACGATGCGCGTCGGGAATGGTTCCAAGGTCGATGTGATCGCCGTCGGCACGCTACCTCTGCATCTACCCACGGGATTAGTTTTAAACCTCAATAATTGTTATTTAGTGCCAGCTTTGAGCATGAACATTGTATCTGGATCTCGTTTAATTCAAGATGGCCACTCATTTAAATCCGAGAATAATGGTTGTTCTGTTTATTTGAGAGATATGTTTTATGGTCATGCCCCGCTGGTCAATGGTTTATTTTTGATGAATCTCGAACGTGATGTTACACATGTTCATAGTGTGAATACCAAAAGATGTAAAGTTGATAACGATAGTCCCACATACTTGTGGCACTGCCGCCTTGGTCACATTGGTGTCAAGCGCATGAAGAAGCTCCATGCAGATGGACTTTTGGAGTCTCTTGATTACGAATCATTTGACACGTGCGAACCATGACTCATGGGTAAGATGACCAAGACTCCGTTCTCCGGAACAATGGAGCGAGCAACCAACTTATTGGAAATCATACATACCGATGTGTGTGGTCCAATGAGTGTTGAGGCTCGCGGAGGATATCGTTATGTTCTCACTCTCACTGATGATTTAAGTAGATATGGGTATGTCTACCTAATGAAACACAAGTCTGAAACCTTTGAAAAGTTCAAGGAATTTCAGAGTGAAGTTGAGAATCAACGTGACAGAAAAATAAAATTCTTACGATCAGATCGTGGTGGAGAATATTTAAGTCACGAATTTGGTACACACTTAAGGAAATGTGGAATAGTTTCACAACTCACGCCGCCTGGAACACCTCAGAGAAATGGTGTGTCCGAACGTCGTAATCGCACTCTATTGGATATGGTGCGATCTATGATGTCTCTTACCGATTTACCGCTCTCATTTTGGGGTTATGCTTTAGAGACTGCCGCATTCACTTTAAATAGGGCTCCGTCGAAATCCGTTGAGACGACACCGTATGAATTATGGTTTGGGAAGAAACCTAAGCTGTCGTTTCTAAAAGTTTGGGGATGCGATGCTTATGTCAAGAAACTTCAACCTGAAAAGCTCGAACCCAAATCAGAAAAATGCATCCTCATAGGATACCCTAAGGAAACTATTGGGTATACCTTCTACCTCAGATCTGAAGGCAAGATCTTCGTTGCCAAGAACGGGTCCTTTCTGGAGAAGGAGTTTCTCTCGAAAGAATTGAGTGGGAGGAAAGTGGAACTTGATGAGGTGATAGTCACCCCTTCCGAACCGGAAAGAAGCGCAGCGCGGGAAAATGTTCCTGTGGTGCCTACACCGACTGGGGAGGAAGTTAATGATGATGATCATGAAGCTTCGGATCAAGTTACTGAACTTCGTAGGTCCACAAGGACACGTTCCGCACCAGAGTGGTACGGCAACCCTGTCCTGGAAATCATGTTGTTAGACAACGGTGAACCTTCGAACTATGAAGAAGCGATGGCGGGCCCGGATTCCGACAAATGGCTAGAAGCCTTGAAATCCGAGATAGGATCCATGTATGAAAACGAAGTATGGACTTTGACTGACTTGCCCGAAGAGCGGCGAGCCATAGAAAACAAATGGATCTTTAAGAAGAAGACGGACGCAGATGGTAATGTGACCATATACAAAGCTCGACTTGTCGCTAAGGGTTATCGACAAGTTCAAGGGGTTGACTACGATGAGACTTTCTCACCTGTAGCGAAGCTGAAGTCCGTCCGAATCATGTTAGCAATTGCCGCATACTATGATTATGAGATATGGTAGATGGACGTCAAAACGGCATTCCTTAACGGCTTCCTTAAGGAAGAGTTGTATATGATGCAGCCGGAAGGTTTTGTCGATCCTAAGAATGCTAACAAAGTATGCAAGCTCCAGCGCTCAATCTATGGGCTGGTGCAACCATCTCGGAGTTGGAACATTCGCTTTGATGAGATGATCAAAGCGTTTGGGTTTACACAGACTTATGGAGAAGCCTGTGTTTACAAGAAAGTGAGTGGGAGCTCTGTAGCATTTCTCATATTATATGTGGATGACATATTATTGATGGGAAATGATATAGAATTCTTGGAAAGTATAAAGGCCTATTTGAATAAGTGTTTTTCAATGAAGGACCTTGGAGAAGCTGCTTATATATTAGGCATCAAGATCTATAGAGATAGATCAAGACGCCTCATTGGTCTTTCACAAAGTACATACCTTGACAAGATATCGAAGAAGTTCAATATGGATCAGTCCAAGAAGGGGTTCTTGCCTGTATTGCAAGGTGTGCAATTGAGCACGGCTCAATGCCCGACCACGGCAGAAGATATAGAAAAGATGAGTGTCATCCCCTATGCCTCGGCCATAGGGTCTATTATGTATGCCATGCTATGTACCAGACCTGATGTAAACCTTGCCGTAAGTTTGGTAGGAAGGTACCAAAGTAATCCCGGCATGGAACACTGGACAGCGGTCAAGAATATCCTGAAGTACCTAAAGAGGACTAAGGATATGTTTCTCGTTTATGGAGGTGACGAAGAGCTCGTCGTAAAGGGTTACGTCGACGCTAGCTTCGACACAGATCTGGATGACTCGAAGTCACAGACCGGATACGTGTATATATTGAATGGAGGAGCAGTAAGCTGGTGCAGTTGCAAGCAAAGCGTCGTGGCGGGATCTACATGTGAAGCGGAGTACATGGCAGCCTCAGAGGCAGCACAGGAAGCAGTCTGGATGAAGGAGTTCATTACCGACCTAGGGGTGATTCCCAATGCGTCGGGCCCGATGACTCTCTTCTGTGACAACACTGGAGCTATTGCCCTTGCGAAGGAGCCCAGGTTTCACAGGAAGACCAGGCATATCAAGCGTCGCTTCAACTCCATTCGTGAAAGTGTTCAAAATGGAGACATAGATATTTGTAAAGTACATACGGACCTGAATGTAGCAGATCCATTGACTAAACCTCTCCCTAGGGCAAAACATGATCAACACCAGGACGCAATGGGTGTTCGATTCATCACAATGTAACTAGATTATTGACTCTAGTGCAAGTGGGAGACTGTTGGAAATATGCCCTAGAGGCAATAATAAATGGTTATTATTATATTTCTTTGTTCATGATAATTGTCTATTGTTCATGCTATAATTGTATTGTCCGGAAATCGTAATACATGTGTGAATACATAGAGCACAATATGTCCCTAGTAAGCCTCTAGTTGACTAGCTCGTTGATCAACAGATAGTCATGGTTTCCTGACTATGGACATTGGATGTCATTGATAACGGGATCACATCATTAGGAGAATTATGTGATGGACAAGACCCAATCCTAAGCATAGCAAAAAAGATCGTGTAGTTTCGTTTGCTAGAGCTTTTCCAATGTCAAGTATCTTTTCCTTAGACCATGAGATCGTGCAACTCCCGGATACCGTAGGAGTGCTTTGGGTGTGCCAAACGTCACAACGTAACTGGGTGACTATAAAGGTGCACTACGGGTATCTCCGAAAGTGTCTGTTGGGTTGGCACGGATCGAGACTGGGATTTGTCACTCCGTGTGACGGAGAGGTATCTCTGGGCCCACTCGGTAATGCATCATCATAATGAGCTCAATGTGACTAAGGCGTTAGTCACGGGATCATGCATTGTGGTACGAGTAAAGAGACTTGCCGATAACGAGATTGAACAAGGTATTGGGATACCGACGATCGAATCTCGGGCAAGTAACATACCGATTGACAAAGGGAATTGCATACGGATTGATTGAATCCTCGACACCGTGGTTCATCCGATGAGATCATCGTGGAACATGTGGGAGCCAACATGGGTATCCAGATCCCGCTGTTGGTTATTGACCGGAGAGGCGTCTCGGTCATGTCTGCATGTCTCCCGAACCCGTAGGGTCTACACACTTAAGGTTCGGTGACGCTAGGGTTGTAGAGATATATGTATGCGGAAACCCGAAAGTTGTTCGGAGTCCCGGATGAGATCCCGGACGTCACGAGAGGTTCCGGAATGGTCCGGAGGTGAAGAATTATATATAGGAAGTCCAGTTTCGGCCACCGGGAAAGTTTCGGGTGTTACCGGTATTGTACCGGGACCACCGGAAGGGTCCCGGGGGTCCACCGGGTGGGGCCACCTATCCCGGAGGGCCCCGTGGGCTGAAAGTGGAAGGGAACCAGCCCTTAGTGGGCTGGGGCACCCCCCTTGGGCCTCCCCCCATGCGCCTAGGGTTGGGAACCCTAGGGGGAGCTTCCCCCTTGCCTTGGGGGGCAAGGCACCCCTTCCCCCTTTGGCCGCCGCCCCCCCTTGGAGATCCCATCTATCTGGGCCGGCGCCCCCCCAGGGGGCCTATATAAAGGGGGGAGGGCAGCAACACACAACCTTGGGCGCCTCCCTCCTCCCCTGCAACACCTCTCTCTCTCGCAGAAGCTCGGTGAAGCCCTGCCAGAGACCCGCTACATCCACCACCACGCCGTCGTGCTGCTGGATCTCCATCAACCTCTCCTTCCCCCTTGCTGGATCAAGAAGGAGGAGACGTCGCTGCACCGTACGTGTGTTGAACGCGGAGGTGCCGTCCGTTCGGCACTCGGTCATCGGTGATTTGGATCACGGCGAGTACGACTCCGTCATCCACGTTCATTGGAACGCTTCCGCTCGCGATCTACAAGGGTATGTAGATGCACTCCTTTCCCCTCGTTGCTAGTATACTCCATAGATGCATCTTGGTGAGCGTAGGAAAATTTTAAAATTATGCTACGATTCCCAACAGCATTATGCAAGCAACCCAAGAATTGGAGGAAGTAAGAATGTTGCATTTGAAGACGGAGGAGGTCCTGCTGTTTCTGCTATCTGAAGCCCAAGGTAATCCCGGTTCTTCTTTAGATACCAGTTGAAATTGTCATTAGATTATTGTACTTGCATGTTGTGTCATGTCTCTGAATGGATTATGTTGCAAGACCCCCTATGTTGTCCATGTGTTGTAATGATCCGAATTTTTTAGGCGAGGTAATCCTCAGTACTTGTATGATTGACATAAGATGAACTGTTTTTCGTGCGAGCATATTGTATTGGATGAAATAACTGTTTGACTCAGAGTGTATCCAACCTACTGAATTCGAAGATCACGGCATTTCTAAATCATAATCATATATAAAGGTGGAATAAATCTTTGTTGTGGTTTTGAAGAAATAAATAACAAAATGTATAATTATCTGTGGATATTCGTAATCGAATACAAATTGGATTTGAATTTAGTTTGCCAGGTCCCAGGGCAAACGTGAATGCTAATTCTCCCAAGTTTTGAACGAAGCGGCTAAACACCCACTATAATTTGTGGGCTGCCCGAAGCAAGTGTTTGCGAGATGGAAATTACTGTCTACCCCTGACACTTGACATCCTTATCGACCGGATTTACACTGTTGTCGATAGGGGTAGACTAGTAACTTCAATCAGACGTGACACGACGGCCTCTGAGCTCATTCAGACACGGTGGGCGCCAAACGTGGGCGGCAAAACACATTTGATTCAAGCTCGTCCGAAAGACATGTGTCTCTTCCTCCATTTCCCCATTCATACACGGTGGGCGGCAAAACAAACTCTCCTCATCTGAAATCGATGTAGGCTAATATTTTAAATAGGGGTAGATGTGTAACTTCCATCAGACGTGACACAACCGCCCTACCTGTCAGCCCCGTTCATACACCGTGGGCGCCAACCGTGGGCGGCAAAACACCCTCTCCTCGCCCAAAATAGTTACCGGCAAATATTTGGGAGATGCGAGATTACCGTCCTATCACCAACCGACGCGATGTCCGAAATTTTAAACGGGGGATAAGTTCGTAACTTTCCCCCATTTCAGAGAAGCGCGTCCCAAAGTTTGAGATCCCCCTCCCCTCCATTTCCCCATTCATACACCATCAGCGGCACGACAACCTCCGCACTGCGGCCAGCCTCCTCCGTCGGCCACCCCATCCTCCACCTTGCCGGAGCCGCTACCCCTACCCCGTCGTCCACTGCAAGAGATGGACGTCTCTCATCCACGGCACTGGACCAGGATCCTTTCATCGCCTCCTCTCGCTTCATCAGCGCCGTCGTCCACCTTTCCGTTGCCGCTCCTACGACCGCCTCGTCCACGGCAACAGGATATATCCCCCGACCCGGCCGTCTGCCGTCTAAAGTCTTCTTCCCCGCCGCCGACAGCCATCGCACCCGCAGCACCCTCAACGTATCAGCATAGGCCTACACGGCGTCGCAAGAGAGGTGGTACTCTTCCATATGTGCTTAAGTTATTGATCTCACCCGGAAAATAGATCGTAATTTGTTTACTGTACTTTTCTTGTCTGTACCAAATCGTAGTGGCTACTTGAAAGCAAACATTGGTTGCGAAGTAGCTTTGTCTGGTTTGCACCTTCAGACCCGCCATGGCACGGGCACTATACTCGTAAAGCTTATGGTTTCCCCCCTTTATATTCACTACCATCATCGTAGGTGCTTCGTGTCGTGCTAGCACTGCTCCTCAAGACCTCAACCCAAAGCTTATGTGTTGAAATACGAATCTGATATGATGCTCATATCACTAAAACAGAGAACGTTTAATTGGTCACCTAATGTTCCTATATTCGTTTCGAAAAGCATGTGCGCCACCCACTGGTCCAGCTAGTTCCACTTTCCTGATTTTTCTCTTGATGCCTAGGGTTTTCCCCTTTTATCTACTCTACTATGATCTGCGTAGGTGCTTTCTGTCGTACTAGCATTACTCCACCCTTCAAGCTAAACAGCACAACACTCGGAATTCGAAAGCTTAGTTGTTCAAATATGATTGTGATATGATACTGATATTAGTTAACTGACACATTTAATTGGTTAGCTAAAGGTCCCACTTGAGTTTCCAAATGCATGTCGCGACATATAGAGAGACAGCATAATTGCATTTCTTTATCACTTGTTGACCGTACTTTCTTGCCCATACCAAATCTTAGTTGTTATTTCAAAGCAAACATCGGTTGCTAACTACCCTTTGCGTGGTTTGCAGCTTCAGATCTGCCATCCCACTGCCACGGTCAACACTGTACTCATCATGCTTATGTTTTCCCCATTTTATGATGACCAAAATCAGCCGACGTGGTTCGTGTCGTAATAGCACTGCTCCACCCATCGAGCTAAACAAGCTTAGTTGTACAAATTCATATCTGATATTATTGCTGATATTAGTAAAAATGAGAGATGTTTAATTGGTTAGCTAAATGTTCCTACTTTAGTTTCGAAATGCATGTGAGCCACATATGGAGAGACCGGAAAGAATAGTATTTCTCTGTGCGCTCTGGTTCATCATGGGTGGCTAACCGACACTGTATTGAAATACTTGTAATATCTTCAATCTGCTTGCTCTTCTGCTCTTCTTTAAGATGATACTCTTCTCTTGCGGTCGACTGGTCAGGTCGAGTTGTTCTCCCTTAGTATATTTTGAATCTGTCAGGTCAGGTCGACTTGTTCTTCTTTACTATATGTTGAAGCTATCATCTGCGAAGTGTCATCACTTCTAGAGCTCTCATATTTTGAGTAGTAGGCCACATTATATTAATGCACACAACAAATTACAGCATGCATGGCATCTTTTAAAAGAATTGCAGAGATAGCACAAAGGGGTTTACAGGGAGGCAGTATTGGATTAGAATCACTTCTGCATTACAAAGAAAATCTCACTTGTTTTTATGTTTTCATGCATGTCAGATATTGAACATTATCAAAATGAATATGAGAATGGGCGCACGAGAGGAATATTGCGGAACGATCCACTGGCTAACAAACTTGGCATGGTGGAGGATGGCCTATCTTATTCACCCATCAAGGTGCTTGCTCTAACTTTGCAAAGTTGTATTGGTCGCACATATTTTGCATCTGACCTCTTGCATTACTTCTACTTTGTTACACCATCTGCTTAGTTTAAGCATCATATATGAGTATATGCCATACCTATCCATTTTCTGTACCTATTCCATGTGTCGTCACATTATGCTTTTCCAGTCAAATGTTGTTCTTTCGTAATAGATGTCCAAAAGGAAGAGGGTGAGTGCAGATCCTCAAGGAGTACAAACTAGGTATTTGGAAAAGGTAGTGATACCTGTTAAATCAGATAGATCAGCAGCCATAGAAAACATAGGCCCAACTGTACCACACTTTACCCCTACTCCAGTGGCCAAACCCCTATTAGAACTACTGGGAGCCCAGCGTCAGGTACTGTCTATGATATCAATTCAAAATTTGAACTCCTAAATTTCTGCTTGTGCCTTACCTTCTCTCTTGTATGAAAACTAATTTCAGATGAATCTCCTTGCTCAAAGGATCATACGATCTCAAAACAATAATGGGCTCTGCATTGCTCTTGTCAGTACCTCTCTCCCTTTTGCCTTGTAACGTTGTACTTAATTAATTGCTATTTTATTATGTATCATCAGTCTGCACCTGAGCTTCATTATCCTCTGTTTCTTCCAATATTATTTGATCTATATTTACTCTTTGCAAAATGTAGAATAATGGCAACGCTTATAGAGAATTTTCTTTGGGGAATTTATTGAATTATCCTTCCATCAACATGGAGAAGGGCTTTGTCCAGCCCGTGTTAACATGTAATGTAAGTTCATCCTTCTCAAGCCTTCAAACTTTGTTCTAGTATAGATTTGGATAGGCATCATTTCCTCCACTGTTGTTTGCTTTGCTGTTTACATCTGATTCGATGTTTGCAACAACTACTAGTTTCAAATTGTAGTTGTAAAAACATGTTCCTTATGCAGAACAGATCCATTTATTTGCTTATATAATTGTGAAACCTGTTATGTGTCTCCTTGTTTCTCTTTCAGACTCGTATCTCTTACGCCAGGCAGAACTTTAGGGAAGATAGTGAGCCAAACCATCTTGAGGACAGCGAGATGACCCCAAGGTCCTGTCTTGATGAAGACAGTGAGTTGAAGCTACTCACCAGCAGGTGTGAGACAACCTTTGTGTAGTCGCTGCCTCAATCAGTTCGACTTCTTCAGTCTCAACTTAAAGCGGAAAGGCTTGCTTCAGCTCAGCTCCGACTTGAAGTCAAAGATGCAATGAAGATGTCAGAGGACTGCCGTGCGCACCATCATGCCTTAAATCTAGTGTTGATGCATCTATCGTTGACACAACTGAGGTCTACTTAGCTTCTTCAGCTGTTTGGGGGGCCCGACGTGGCCAGGCCTAGTGCCTTCTGAAGTGCTCTCAGTTTTGTATATTCTTTTGTCGGCGCGTTTATTTGCACTGGTGGCGAACTTTGATGCCCAGTGGATGTAATATGTGTGATAGCCGTGATAGCCTAGCGTAAGTTGCTTGCTTATTTATTTCCTTGTTGTCTTGTTTATTTGTTTGCTTGTAGTCATTGCAGTTCTTTTTCCGCGGTTTGCTAGTGGCTGCAATAACCTATTTTTTAAAACTAGGCCACAATAACCATGGGCTAATATTTACTGTAGTGACACTGGGCCTCCTACGGGCCGTAGAAACAGTGGGCCTTCTACGGGCCGTAGAAACAATGGGCCTTCTACGGGCCATATCATCAATGGGCCTTATATGGGCAATATGATCGATTGGCCAAACATGGGCCAATAACAGGCCGCATTATGGCCGTAAACGGGCTAGAGTTGGAATCGTCCATTCATGGGCCGACCATAACGGGCCATCGTTAATAGGCCGTATTTGATGACGCTATGAAAATGGCCCAACGTATTAACGGACCACAAACGGGCCGACTGTAACCACGGGCTGAATTTGGCCCACAAGCAGAAAATGACAGTAACGGGCCGTAAGTAAACGAATGCTGGAAATGAGCCCAAGAATAAATGGGCTCTGAGAAGGCCGAAAGATAACATGGGCTGGAAACGGCCCAACGGAATAACGGGTCGTTAATGGGTATAAAGTGATACAATGTTCATTACGGGCCAGTTTCACCACGGGCCGTTAATGGGTGTAAAGTGATACACTGTTCATTACGGGCCAGTTTCACCACGGGCCGTTAATAGGCCAAGAGTTACATAGGGCCTCATATGGGCCGAAAGACGTCATGGGCCATACATGGGCCAGAAGTGAAAACGGGCTGGAATCATATTGGGTGGCCCAGGTGACGCTACTGGGCCTAATTCGGATAGGGCGTAACGGGCCTTGGGTTAGCGGGCTGTAAATGGGCTATGCGAACAGGACGTTAACAGGCTTTACATGGGCCGGCCTGCCACCTTTTGACCAAGTCAAACGGGCCGGCCTTTTCACAGGAATGGGCCTCTGTTGGGCCGTGCCACGTGTCGACGTATCATAGGCGCCTTCTGTCCAATGAGTGGATGACATCTGTCGCAATGATGAGCCGACACGTGTTTCCTCCAGCCAATGATGATTTTACATGTGGAAAATCCCCATTGGTCGGGGCTGTTAACGGGTTATCGGATCCAAAACCCGACCCGATAGCTTAACGACGTTCCGTTATGGTGGATGCCACGTGTCGGTCACCCTTGACGAAAGCACTTCTGTGACGCGGGATTTATCGTCATGGAAGTGGACACTTCCGTGATGATAATTTTGGTAATGTCATGGAACACTTCTACGACAGCACAGGTATGACTATCTTGATTCTGTCATAAAATCGTCATGGATGTACATGCATGGCAGAAAATGCGACCTACTGTGACAAACACGTATCATCACGGAAGTGTATTTTTTTGTAGTGTCCTCCGAGGATGAGTAGGGCATGGGAGGCGGCAGGGCATGGTGTGCTAACTGGCCGGTCCGTATCCCGTGTTCTACTCTTCCTCGCCGGAGACCGCACCTTCACTTCACAGGTCTTGAACCCCGCCCCCGTACATAGAGATCGCAGATGGAGGACGTCGGTAGCCGCCGTAGAATAGGTTTAGGGTCGTGTTTCTTTTATTTTTCTGTCCTATAAAAGTTCGAAATGTAATGAAAATCTGCCGTGTTTGATTAATCTGGGCCGGTGTATATGAACTTTCACAATAATATAGTATATTGTAGGAGTACTAGCAAGATGCTCGTGCGTTGCACGGAAGATCAAGATCTTGTGGGAGAAAAGGATGAACGAGGGAAGGCCTTATCTGCAAATGTGGAGAGGAGTGTGGGTAAATTGTCATAGTTTCCTTCCTATCCGTTAGATATAGATCGGACGGCCTATATTGCAGGATGACAGGCACACCATCATCACCAACTCTGCTTTTTATTGAACTGAGACAAGCTAACATGCGAAGTAAAATAAACACATAGGGTCTATACATAAACAATTTATCTTAGGCACTCCAATAGTACGTCCACTACACATTCACGCATTTCACATCTTTCTACATCTATGGGAACCTACGAAAGGATTAACGTAAATTGCCTCTCTCTCTCTCCTCCCCTGATTTTCATGGTGGTGGGCCCCTCCCTCCCCCAATCTACAATCAACAGCTCACACGTTTCACATTACGTTAATTACGTAACTGGGATTTCGTAGGTGTAGCATTACTCGTCCTAAAAAACACAACTAAGCCAACCTCCCAGCATATCGTGCGGGAAAAGACCCGGCCGTGCCGTTTTAGTCGGGATTACCGGATTACTAGTAGTAGTATCGATGGATCGCGCGAAGCAACAAGTTTTTTTTTGAGGGGGCGAAGCACCTAGTTTAACAGGAAAAAAGGTGGTACACTCACAGCACCCCTATCGCGGTCGCATTGCACCCCACACACGTTCGGTCCTGCACACGGCTCACGCAAACGGAACGCGCTTCAGCTTGCCTCTTCACTGAGACGTGGGACTGCACTTGGAGAAACCGACCATGCGCCAAACTCCCCCCGCCCACCGCGCGAAAATCCTCCCCCCACCCAAAAATTCCCCCCAAATCCTAGATTCAACCGCCCTTTGGCCAACTAGCCAATAATATTCCCCAAACCCCCCTCCCCACGTCCCCCTCCACTCCATTCGCTCCGCCAAAGTCGCCCTCCCCGCTGCGCCGTGGTTCGTCGAGGGGGACACACGGCGATCCTCTCGCTCCCACAGTACCCTCTCGTAGACTGTCGTCCTCTAGCCGTGCCGCCACCGCTGGCGACGTTCTTGTGGAGGCGCACGGCAGTCAGGGCCGCCACCGCTGGTGACGTTCGTGTGGAGACGCACGACGATCACCTTCTCCCACGATACACGCATTCTAGACTGAGGCCCCGTGCATGTTCGTGTAGCGCTGAATGTTAGCTGATAGACGCTGTTAATCTCACTGTTTGCCGAAGTAGTTTACAGTCAATATGCTCTGCTTAAGAAGCTTCCTTGCCCTGTTCTGCACTCAATCTGCTTAGCTGACATGGCATGCCAAGGCCGATTAGTTTCTAAAATATCCTGCCATATATTTATTGTGACGTAGATTGCCATGGTCTAGTAGCCAATCTGTTAGGTGAAATAGCTCTACACTGTTTTATACTTGATCTTTGTTGTTGCGATGGCCTTCGATAGTTCGATGGCTGTGTGCTCGGCCTCATTGACTGCTGAACTAGCCTGCCATAATTTAGCACTCAAATTTGTTTGCTGAATTAGCTTTACATATATTTCATTACTTAGATCTGCTCGTCCAAATATCTTGCCATAGCTTTAGACATCGACCTAGGTATTTTTTTTCTGGACTTCATAAAAAAGCATATATGTTTTTCCTGTAATATCTAGTAGAAGAACTAATTTGTATGTCCAACAGATGGACATGACTTGGATAACTTCTGCTCGAAGATTCTTCGCTGCATATGTCGAGGGGGTTGAAAACTTCATGAACTTTATCAGAGCTGAGTACGGTGGTTCAAAATCAGATGTGCTCTGCCCGTGTAGCAGTTGTATGAATTCAGTTACAAGACCCCAGTCAACTGTGCAAAATCATCTACACTTGTATGGGATGTCGGTCACATATACTAGGTGGGTTCATCATGGTGAAGCTGTGAACGTCAATGTTATTGACTACGTGGAAGCAGCAGATCACCATCTTGATCTCCCTGATGCTCAGGTGGAAGAGGAGGAGGAGGTGATGGCGGAGCAAGTGAGTTCGACCAACATTGAAACAATGCTACGAAATGCTCGTGCATTCCGTGAACTTTCACCTGCAGAAGAAAAACGGTGGGCCCGCATGTTGGAACAATGAAACATGGCTGACACCCCAGGAAATAAGCTGTTAGTATTCTCAGCTATGGTCACCTTTCTTCAGGTGAAGACATCTGAGCGGATGACCAACAAATCATTCGATGCGATGTTGGTTGCTTTCCGCAAAGCTTTCCCAGATGCGTCTGAGCTACCACACACCTATAGTAAAATGAAGAATTTCCTTCGTGCAGTTGGAATTGGATATGATATGATCCATGTTTGTAAGAATAATTGTGTTCTATTCCGGAGGGATTATGCCAACTTAAGTGAATGCCCGGAATGCAAATCATCAAGATGGAAAGATGGCGATGTTGTGAAGAGGATTCCTCATAATGTTCTGAGACATTTTCCAATTACACCAAGATTGCAGAGGTTGTTCATGATGCTGAAACAAGAGAGGATATACTGTGGCATTCTAGCAACTAGGAGTACAGAGATCAGAATGTAATGAGCCATCCATCACATGGTAGTGAGTGGAAAAGCTTCAATCAGAAACACGAAAAGTTTGCTGCTGACCCGAGAAACATTAGACTTGGCTTAGCTTCAGATGGATTTAACCCATTTGGCCACCAGAGCGCCACATATAGCATGTGGCCAGTGCTTGTTATCCCTTACAACATGCCTCCAAATGTCTGCACCAAAGAATCAAACTACATGATGGCCTTGCTCATCCCAGGTCCAAAAAGTCCTGGAAAGGATTTTGATTTGTTCATGGAGCCTCTTGTGGAGGAACTTCAACAGCTATGGAGGGGTGTTCTCACTCGAGACCTATATAGTAGCCCACCAGCTGATTTCTTTTTGCGTGCTGTTATAATTTGGTGCATCCATGATTATCCGGCTTTGGGCACTATGTCAGGGCGAACGACACATGATTACAATGCATGTGTTCGCTGTGACAGGAATCCGTTGTCATACGCAATACTTAGCAAGATCTGTTACATTGGACACTGTTGTTTCCTTGCCAAGGACAAGCCGCTTCCTAGAAGTACCTTAGACATGTGTTCAATGCAAAGCATGAAAACCGTGATGCACCAAAGAGGCTCACCGCCGATGAGTTGCAAGTGGAATTAGAGAAGGTCAGGCATATTACACCAGGAAACCATCCTTGTAATGGTAGCAGGAAAAGGAAGCGTGGCAGGGCAGAAGAGAGATTATTGTTTACCCGCAGGTCCACTTTGTGGGACTTGGAGTATTGGAAAGATTTGGATCTGCGGCATAATCTTGATGTGATGCACATCGAGAAAAATATATGTGACAGCATTATCGGCACACTTCTTAATATTGAAGGCAAGACGAAAGATACCTTAAAATCTAGGATTGATTTGACACACCTGGGTATCAGACAGGATTTGCAGGTGCAAGATGAAGGTAAACCACAGGATATGGCACCAGCTGTGTACGTCTTGGACAAGGTAAAAAGAAAAGAATTCTGCGAGGTCCTGTCACGTGTGAGATTCCCACATGGATTTGCTTCCAACCCTGAAAGGAGAGTCAGTGCAGATGGAAACAAGGTACAAGGGTTGTAAACTCATGACTGCCACGTCCTACTTCAAAGGGTTTTACCTGTTATCCTTAGAGGATTGGGCCGCCCTGACTTATACAGAGCAGTTGCAGAGTTTGGACAATTCTTCAGGGAACTCTGCAGTAGAAATATCAGGATAGATGCTTTGGAGCGTCTTAGAGACAAGATACCAACTATCCTATGCGACCTTGAGAAGATATATCCTCCAGCCTTCTTTGATGTGATGGTGCATTTGGCTGTTCATCTACCTGATGAGGCACTACTTAGCGGTCCAGTACAGTATGGCTGGATGTACCCTATTGAAAGGCGGCTAGGCACTTTCAAGGGCTATGTTAGGAACAGAGCTAGACCCGAGGGTTCCATTGCAGAGGCCTACATTGCTACAGAAGCGTTGACATTCTGCTCAAAATACATTGAAACAGCTGATCAGCTTAGCAAAGAGGTGGATGAAGACAATCCCGGGCTCAATGTTTTCGATTATTTTGTTCGAGTTACAGGGAAGAGTCGATAAGAGGACAAACCTAAAGATTTGGATAAAATGTTTGGTATGTGTTGAATAACTGTCCTGAGATACTACCTTATAACAAGTAAGTGCTAAGTACTGCAGCTTATACATCGTAATCTACTAAACTTGCAGCACATTCTTATATATTTAGATGTTTGATGCGATCAGTATGTTGTGCAGCATCTACAAAAAGGAGTTACTGCCGCAAAATCCAAGAAACATTGACAAACTGGTTATGGCAGGATTTACGAAATGGTTCAAGAGCCATGTAAGCTTTTGAATTGCACTGCCAATTTTTTTAATATATTGAGTACATAAGATGATCAGCTTGTCTATTTTCTAACCATAGGTTAAGAAGATGCGGGGGGATGGGCAGGCAGTTGATGATGCCCTTTACTCACTAGCAATGGGTCCTGATACTCGGGTAAGACATTATGAATCTTGCGTTGTTGGAGATGTGCGCTACAACACCCTTGCATGAGACGAAGACAGGAAGACACAAAACAATGCCATCATGAGCACGGATACGTATGACAAAGAGACAACAGAAATGTATGCTAACATAACAGACATTGTTCAGTTGCAGTATATCTCCAGTTTCGAGGACATCGAGCCCACGACTGCCGCCTCCTTCCATCCCCGCCGACTGCAGCAGGCTGCTACCTCTTGAGCACTGCGTTGGTTTTCCCTTGAAGAGGAAAGGGTGATTCAGTAAACTAGCATAAGTATTTCCCTCAGTTGTTGAGAACCAAGGTATCAATCCAGTAGGAGACCACGCTCAAGTCCCACGTACCTACACAAACAAATAAGACACAAACAAATAAGAACCTTGCAACCAACGCGATAAAGGGGTTGTCAATCCCTTCACAGCCACTTGCAAAAGTGAGATCTGATAGAGATGATAAGATAATATTTTTGGTATTTTTATGATAAAGACTAAAAGGTAAAGAAAGCAAAATAAACGGTAATAGAAATAATGGTAGATTAATATGATAGAAAATAGACCCGGGGGCCATAGGTTTCACTAGTGGCTTCTCTCAAGAGCATAAGTATTACGGTGGGTAAATGAATTACTGTCGAGCAATTGATAGAATTGAGCATAGTTATGAGAATATCTAGGTATGATCATGTATATAGGCATCACGTCCGTGACAAGTAGACCGACTCCTGCCTGCATATACTACTATTACTCCACACATCGACCGCTATCCAGCATGCATCTAGAGTATTAAGTTCATAAGAACAGAGTAACGCTTTAAGAAAGATGACATGATGTAGACGGATAAACTCATGCAATATGATATAAACCCCATCTTTTTATCCTCGATGGCAACAATACATTATGTGTCGTTTCCCCTACTGTCAACAATACAATATGATATAAACCGCATGATTGAACCCAAAGCTAAGCACTTCTCCCATTGCAAGAAAGACCAATCTAGTAGGCCAAACCAAAATGATAATCCGAAGAGACTTGCAAAGATAACCAATCATACATAAAAGAATTCAGAGGAGATTCAAATATTGTTCATAGATAATCTTGATCATAAACCCACAATTCATCGGATCTCGACAAACACACCGCAAAAAGAGTGACATCAAATAGATCTCCAAGAGAAACGAGGAGAGCTTTGTATTGAGATCCAAAGAGAGAGAAGAAGCCATCTAGCTAATAACTATGGACCCGAAGGTTTGAGGTAAACTACTCACACATCATCGGAGAGGCTATGGTGTTGATGTAGAAGCCCTCCGTGATCGATGCCCCCTCCGGTGGAGCGCCAGAAAAGGCCCCAAGATGGGATCTCACGGGTACAGAAGGTTGCGGCGGTGGAAATAGGGTTTTGGCTCCGTATATGATGTTTCCAGGGTATATGAGTATATATAGGCAAAAGAGGTCGGTCAGGAGAGCTACGAGGGGCCCACGAGGGTGGAGGGCGCGCCTAGGGGGGTAGGCGTGCCCCCTGCCTCGTGGCTTCCTCGTTGATTGCTTGACGTCCACTCCAAGTCCTCTGGATCACCTTTGTTCCAAAAATCACGTTCCCGAAGGTTTCATTCTATTTGGACTCCGTTTGATATCCTTTTCCTTCGAAACACTAAAATAGACAAAAAAACAGCAATTTGGGCTGGGCCTCCGGTTAATAGGTTAGTCCCAAAAATAATATACAAGTGTATAATAAAGCCCAGTAATCATCCAACACAGAATATATAATAGCATGGAACAATCAAAAATTATAGATACGTTGGAGACGTATCAAGCATCCCCAAGCTTAATTCCTGCTCGTCCTCGAGTAGGTAAATGATAAAAACAGAATTTTTGATGTGGAATGCTTCTTAGCATAATTTTTAATGTAATTCTCTTATTTGTGACATGAATATTCAGATCCGAAAGATTCAAGATAAAAGTTTAATATTGACATAAAAATAATAATACTTCAAGCATACTAACAAAGCAATCATGCCTTCTCAAAATAACATGGCCAAAGAAAGTTATCCCTACAAAATCATATAGTCTGGCTATGCTCTATCTTCATCACACAAAGTATTTAATCATGCACAACCCCGATGACAAGCCAAGCAATTGTTTCATACTTTTGATGTTCTCAAACGTTTTCAATCTTCACGCAATACATGAGCGTGAACCATGGACATAGCACTATATGTGGAATAGAATGGTGGTTGTGGAGAAGACAAAAAGAAGAAGATAGTCTCACATCAACTAGGCGTATCAATGGGCTATGGAGATGCCCATCAATAGATATCAATGTGAGTGAGTAGGGATTGCCATGCAACGGATGCACTAGAGCTATAAGTGTATGAAAGCTCAACAAAAGAAACTAAGTGGGTGTGCATCCAACTCGCTTGCTCACGAAGACCTAGGGCATTTTGAGGAAGCCCATCATTGGAATATACAAGCCAAGTTCTATATTGTAAAATTCCCACTAGTATATTAAAGTGATAACATAGGAGACTCTCTATCATGAAGATCATAGTGCTACTTTGAAGCACAAGTGTGGTAAAAGGATAGTAACATTGTCCCTTGTCTCTTTTTCTCTCATTTTTTTATTTGGGCCTTTTCTCTTTTTTATGGCCTTTTTTTTATTGTTCGTCCGGAGTCTCATCCCGACTTGTGGGGGAATCATAGTCTCCATCATCCTTTCCTCACTGGGACAATGCTCTAATAATGATGATCATCACACTTTTATTTACTTACAACTCAAGAATTACAACTCAATCCTTAGAACAAAAATATGACTCTATGTGAATGCCTCCGGCGGAGTACCAGGACATGCAATGAATCAAGAGTGACATGTATAAAAATTATGAACGGTGGCTTTGCCACAAATACGATGTCAACTACATGATCATGCAAAGCAATATGACAATGATGGAACGGTCATAGTAAACGGAACGGTGGTAAGTTGCATGGCAATATATCTCGGAATGGCTATGGAAATGCCATAATAGGTAGGTATGGTGGCTGTTTTGATGAAGGTAATGGTGGGTGTATGGTACCGGCGAAAGTTGCGCGATACTAGAGAGGCTAGCAATGGTGGAAGTGAGAGAGTGCTTATAATCCATGGACTCAACATTAGTCATAAAGAACTCACATACTTATTGCAAAAATCTATTAGTTATCGAAACAAAGTACTACGTGCATGCTCCTAGGGGGGTAGATTGGTAGGAAAAGACCATCGCTCGTCCCCGACCGCCACTCATAAGGAAGACAATCAATAAATAAATCATGCTCCGACTTCATCACATAACGGTTCACCATACGTGCATGCTACGGGAATCACAAACTTTAACACAAGTGTTTCTCAAATTCACAACTACCCAAAGCATGAATCTAATATCACCATCTTCATATCTCAAAACAATTATCAAGTATCAAACTTCTCTTAGTATTCAATGCACCTATAAGAAAGTTCTTACTAATTTTGGATGCCTAACATATTAGGACTAGTTTCACAATTTAAGCAAATTACCATGCTGTTTTGTAGGACTCTCAAAATAATATAAGTGAAGCATGAGAGAACAATAGTTTATATAAAACAAAACCACCACCGTGCTCTAAAAGATATAAGTGAAGCACTAGAGCAAAAACTATATAGCTCAAAAGATATAAGTGAAGCACATATAGTAATCTAATAAATTCCGAATCATGTGTGTCTCTCTCAAAAGGTGTGTACAGCAAGGATGATTGTGGTAAACTAAAAAGATAAGACTCAAATCATACAAGATGCTCCAAGCAAAACACATATCATGTGGTGAATAAAAATATAGCTCCAAGTAAAGTTACCGATAGACGAAGACGAAAGAGGGGATGCCTTCCGGGGCATCCCCAAGCTTAGGATTTTGGTTGTCCTTGGATTTTACCTTGGGGTGCCTTGGGCATCCCCAAGCTTAGGCTTTTGCCAATCCTTGTTCCACAATCCATCAAATCTTTACCCAAAACTTGAAAACTTCACAACACAAAACTTAACAGAAAATCTCATGAGCTCTGTTAGCGAAAGAAAACAAAACACCACTTCAAGGTACTGTAATGAACTCATTCTTTATTTATATTGGTGTTAAACCTACTGTATTCCAACTTCTCTATGGTTTATAAACTCTTTTACTAGCCATAGATTCATCAAAATAAGCAAACAACACACGAAAAACAGAATCTGTCAAAAACAGAACAGTCTGTAGTAATCTGTAACTAACACAAACTTATGGAACTCAGAAAAATCTACCAAAATAGGAAGACCTAGATAATTTGTTTATTTATCTACTGCAATTGGAATCAGTATTTTATCACGTTCTGGTGATTTTAAACAATTGTTTTCGTGAACGGAAAGTTTCTGGAATTTTCAGCAAGATCAAATAACTATCATCCAAGAAGATCCTATAGGTCTAACTTGGCACAAACACTAATTAAAACATAAATACACATCTAACCAGAGGCTAGATCAAAGATTTATTGAATAACAGCAAGGAAAAATATTGGGTTGTCTCCCAACAAGCGCTTTTCTTTAAAGCCTTTTAGTTAGGCATAGATAATTTTAATGATGCTCACATGAAAGACAAGAATTGAAGCGCAAAGAGAGCATCATAAAAGATGTGACAAACACATCTAAGTCTAACATACTTCCTATGCATAGGCATATTATAAGTAAACAAATTTGCAAGGCAAGCAAAAACTAGCATATGCAAGGAAGAAGAAAGTGACGATAGCAATCTTAACATGACGAGAGGTAATTTAGTAAGATAAAAGTTTCCACAACCATATTTTCCTCTCTCATAATAATTACATGTAGGATCATAAGCAAATTCAACAGCTATCACATAACATATTCTCTTCGTGATCCACATGCATGCAAAGTTGACACTCTTCCGAAATAGTGGGATTAACATTAACAAAAGTCATGACCTCTCCAAAACCACTTTTATCAAAAATTTCATAAGATTGAATATTCTCCAAATATGTGGGATCTAAAGTTGACACTCTTACAAACCCACTTTCAATATTATTGCAAACACTACTATCAATCTCATATTCATCATGGGGCTTAGATAAATTTTCAAGATCATAAGAAGAATCACCCCAATCATGATCATTGGAACTAGTAGTAGACATAGCAAACTTAGCATCCCCAAGCTTAGGGTTTTGCATATTATAAGCACAATTGACATCAAGAGAATTTATAGTAAAATCATTGCAATCATGCTTTTTATTCAAGGAGCTATCGTGAATCTCTTCATAAATTTCTTCATCACAATTTTCAGATTCACGAATTTCAAGCAAAATTTCATAAAGATAATCTAGTGCACAAAACTCACTAGCAATTGGTTCATCATAATTGGATCTCTTAAAAAGATTAGCAAGCGGATGAGGATCCATAGATCTTAGGTTCTCTGTTTAGCAATAAATACACAATTATTCCAACCAAACGAGCAAACGAGCCAAGTAAGACATTAAGGCAAACGAAAATACGAACAAAATAAGGGCGAATAAAACGGCAAGGGTGAAGTGGGGGAGAGGAAAATGAGAGGCAAATGGCAAATAATGTAATCCGAGGGATAAGAGTTTGTGATGGGTACTTGGTATGTTGACTTGTGCGTAGACTCACCGGCAACGGCGCTAGAAATCCTTCTTGCTAGCTCTTGAGCACTGCGTTGGTTTTCCCTTGAAGAGGAAAGGGTGATGCAGTAAAGTAGCGTAAGCATTTCCCTCAGTTTTTGAGAACTAAGGTATCAATCCAGTAGGAGACCACGCTCAAGTCCCACGTACCTACACAAACAAATAAGAACCTTGCAACCAACGCGATAAAGGGGTTGTTAATCCCTTCACGGCCACTTGCAAAAGTGAGATCTGATAGAGATGATAAGATAATACCTTTGGTATTTTTATGATAAAGACTAAAAGTAAAGGAAGCAAAATAAACGGTAATAGAAATAACGGTAGATTAATATGATAGAGAATAGACTCGGGGCCATAGGTTTCACTAGTGGCTTCTCTCAAGAGCATAAGTATTACGGTGGGTAAACGAATTACTGTCGAGCAATTGATAGAATTGAGCATAGTTATGAGAATATCTAGGTATGATCATGTATATAGGCATCACGTCCGTGACAAGTAGACTGACTCCTGCCTGCATCTACTACTATTACCCCACACATCGACCGCTATCTAGCATGCATCTAGAGTATTAAGTTCATAAGAACAGAGTAACGCTTTAAGCAAGATGACATGATGTAGAGGGATAAACTCATGCAATATGATATAAACCCCATCTTTTTATCCTCGATGGCAACAATACAATACGTGTCGTTTCCCCTATTGTCACTGGGATCAAGCACCGCATGATTGAACCCAAAGCTAAGCACTTCTCCCATTGCAAAAAAGATCAGTCTAGTAGGCCAAACCAAACTGATAATTCGAAGAGACATGCAAAGATAACCAATCATACATAAAAGGATTCAGAGGAGATTCAAATATTGTTCATAGATAATCTTGATCATAAACCCACAATTCATCGGATCTCGACAAGCACACCGCAAAAAGAGTTACATCAAATAGATCTCCAAGAGAAACGAGGAGAACTTTGTATTGAGATCCAAAGAGAGAGAAGAAGCCATCTAGCTAATAACTATGGACCCGAAGGTCTGAGGTAAACTACTCACACATCATCGGAGAGGCTATGGTGTTGATGTAGAAGCCCTCCGTGATCGATGCCCCCTCCAGCGGAGCACCGGAAAAGGCCCCAAGATGGGATCTCATGGGTACAGAAGGTTGCGGCGGTGGAAATAGGGTTTTGGCTCCGTATATGATGTTTCCAGGGTATATGAGTATATATAGGCGAAAGAGGTCGGTCCGGAGAGCTACGAGGGGCCCACGAGGGTGGAGGGCGTGCCCAGGGGGTAGGCGCACCCCTGCCTCGTGGCTTCCTCGTTGATTGCTTGACGTCCACTCCAAGTCCTCTGGATCACGTTTGTTCCAAAAATCACGTTCCCGAAGGTTTCATTCCGTTTGGACTCCGTTTGATATCCTTTTCCTTCGAAACACTGAAATAGACAAAAAACAGCAATATGGGTTGGGCCTCCGGTTAATAGGTTAGTCCCAAAAATAATATAAAAGTGTATAATAAAGCCCATTAATCATCCAAAACAGAATATATATAATAGCATGGAACAATAAAAAATTATAGATACATTGGAGACGTATCACAGGCCCACCGACGCGCCCCGGCCGCCGCTGCCCGCCATCACCGCCGCAGGGGACCAAGATCGGGCCACCACCACCTCAGATCCGAGACGCAAAGGAGGTCCGCCGCCGCCGCGCCACAGGGCCTTTGCCCGGCGACGACGGAGGGAGGGGAGGCGCAGGAGGTCGAGGGGAAGCCTGGTGGTGGCCGCCCGGTGCGGGCTGGCGGTGGCTGCATAAGGTCGAGAGAGTCGCCCTTATATACCATAATGATACACAGCATAGTCAAACTTGAAGTTGTGGCGGGTTCTAAACAGATTATCTCGTCCAGGACCGATCATTTTATCCCTTCATGATGCAAGTGATATATTCCTAGAGATCAGAAAGATGGCCAAGTACAGTGGCTGTGAGTGGCTAGCTGTTGTAGCATTTCTACTTTTTGTGGCTTCCTCGATCCTTCTTCGGCTAATAGTTTTTCAGTTTGCATGTGGTGCTACTTTACTTTATTAGAAAGCAGCATTACTCTACTAAGTTTTGTAGTGCATTTTGTTGATCAATTCAGTGATCTTCAGTCTTTTTCAGTTATGAAATAGCTATGATTCAGGACAAGGAGAACAAAAAAATCTACAGAACCTCATACTACTATATTTTCAACACACTCTTGTTTTCACTTCTGGTCTTTCACATGTATAGGTGGGTACTGATTTTGTCAAACAAATTCAGTCTAGAGGTCATGTTGGTGAGTGTGTTCGATCCGGTCAGTGATTCTTTTCTTGCTTATTTCCTTGGTGTTAGAATTATTTTATTTCTCAGCAGCATACTCTTATGGATTTATTATAAGATACCCCTGATTCTGAACGCGAAAACGACGACGAAGATTAAGCTGAAGGTTGTTGGATGCTTAACTGAAGAACTGTATAGTTCGTAGTTGGGAATGAGAATGGTGCAAGCGGGTTGTATAAAGAATTAGAATGTCAAGGAGGAGCTAGTTAGCATATCCAGTAGCAGGAAATTCAGGCACAAAACGAAAACTGAAAAGTCTTGAATCTCGGTGCCACCGGAACAAGCCTCCTTCATGTATCTTTTTTTTTGTAAATTGAATGTATGAGGTGATGCTATCATTCAGGGTCTTGAGGAATCAATCTTACATCATGATATAAATCTCCCTATGTATGTGAAGATCTCTTTTCAGAAATACCGAGCCTCCAAGTTATAAAAACTCTCTTTTATATATGTGGCTTGATTATTGTAATATAGTGGTCATATATTCTCAAATATAAAAATAAAAATTTAGTGGACCTTATATGTCATTATTATATATGCTTGCACTTCATGTTAAATATTCAGTATGATCGATATTGAAAATGGACATCTCTGTTAAACATGTGTACAAAGAAGATATCACTAATTTAGCTGATACTCAGTGTAATTGATCATGTAGTTTCATATATCCAATCATGTTCAGCACACCTACAATTTACATAAGAGATCGAGCTACATCCGAGCTACATCCGAGCTGCCTTTGGTTTTATCTGAAGGCATTAATCCAGTCTCCAAAAGAACTGTATGCTTTCCTTTCGGCCCTACAGCTGATCCACTTTAGCTCCTCTTTGAACTTCTTCCTGCAGTTGTATATGTTTGGTGGAACCCCTTTAAAAATGAAATCATTCCTTGTAGTCCAAACAGCCCAGCAAACCAAGATAATGATTTCCATAGCAAAGGGGACATTGAGTAGCTGTTTGAGGTGATCAACTTCTTCCTGGATGCCAAGCTGAATTGGAGTCCAACTGGGGCAAATGTAGGTCCAGCAGAGTTTGGCAAAGGGACATGTGAAGAACAGGTGGTCTCTGGTCTCAAAGTACTATGAGTGACACATAGAACATGTATAGTCCTGTATGAAAAAATTCTTTCTCTGCAAAATAGCACGAATGCTAAGTTTGTTATTTACGAGAAGCCAAAAAATATATTTTATGCTTGAGCTGGCAGCAAGTCTTCCAGAGCGACTTGATTGCCGGAAGAACCCCTTGGTGCATACTCAATGGTTGGTAGACCTTGGAAACTTCATAGTGAGTGGAGCCTGAGGGCAGTTGCCAGTGATCAAAATCGTTAGTGAGACCAAGGAGTTGAGGAATTCCTCAAGTTCATGGAGCTGAGCAAATGCTTCCTCAGATAGAGGTAAATGGAAATGAGAGTGTAAATCTTCCAAATTCCAGAGAGTGTCGACTGAGATATTCTGATGTTTGGAGAAAGAATGCAGATGTGGCCATGTGCTCAGTTTAGGAGTATTGTCCCAGGTATCAGACCAGAAATTCAAAGAAGAACCATTTTGAATAATGCAAACGGCATGTTGTTTGAAAGTAGGCATCAGCTTCAAACAGTCCCTCCACCAAAAGGAGCAAGTATGCAATGTGGTTCTGGGAAATCCTTGTGAATAATACGCTTCCCAAACTAATTTCACCCAATGGAAATCTTTATGATTAAAGAATTTTATACAACATCTTTATGAGCAGGCAAGTATTTTGAGTAGACAGATTAATGGTACCAAGGCCTACTTCATTTTTAGGCCGACAAACCAGGTCCCAAGTTGCTAGAGGGGGATTCTTCTTCTCCAGGTCTTTACCTCTCCAAAATAAATGTCTTCTATATTTATCAATCTGCTAAATGATTCCTTTGTATAAAAGCAAGCAACTCATAATAAAGGTAGGGAGAGAAGAGAGCACTGCATTGACCATCAACAATCTCCCATCATAACTGAAGTACTGAGAACAAACGGCCAACCTTTTCATAATTCTATCAACTGAAGGAAATATGCCCTAGAGGCAATAATAAAGTTATTATTTATTTCCTTATATCATGATAAATGTTTATTATTCATGCTAGAATTGTATTAACCGGAAACATGATACATGTGTGAATGCATAGACAAACAGAGTGTCACTAGTATGCCTCTACTTTACTAGCTCGTTGATCAAAGATGATTATGTTTCCCAGCCATAAACATGAGTTGTCATTTGATTAACGGGATCATATCATTAGGAGAATGATCTGATTGACTTGACCCATTCCGTTAGCTTAGCACACGATCGTTTAGTATTCTGCTATTGCTTTCTTCATGACTTATACATGTTCCTATGACTATGAGATTATGCAACTCCCGTTTACCGGAGGAACACTTTGTGTGCTACCAAACGTCACAACGTAACTGAGTGATTATAAAGGTGCTCTACAGGTGTCTCCAAAGGTACTTGTTGGGTTGGCGTATTTCGAGATTAGGATTTGTCACTCCGATTGTCGGAGAGGTATCTCTGGGCCCACTCGGTAATGCACATCACTATAAGCCTTGCAAGCATTGCAACTAATGAGTTAGTTGCGGGATGATGTATTACAGAACGAGTAAAGAGACTTGCCGGTAACGAGATTGAACTAGGTATTGAGATACCGACGATCGAATCTCGGGCAAATAACATACTGATGACAAAGGGAACAACGTATGTTGTTATGCGGTTTGACCGATAAAGATCTTCGTAGAATATGTGGGAGCCAATATGAGCATCCAGGTTCCGCTATTGGTTATTGGCCGGAGACGTGTCTTGGTCATGTCTACATTGTTCTCGAACCCGTAGGGTCCGCACGCTTAAAGTTCGATGACGGTTATATTATGAGTTTATGTGTTTTGATGTACTGAAGGTAGTTCGGAGTCCCGGATGAGATCGGAGACATGACGAGGAGTCTCGAAATGGTCGAGACGTAAAGATCGATATATTGGACAACTATATTCGGACATCGGAAAGGTTTCGAGTGATTCGGGTATTTTTCGGAGTACCGAAGAATTACGGGAATTCGCCGGGGAGTATATGGGCCTTATTGGGCTTTAGGGGAAAGAGAGAGGAGAGGCTGGGCGCCCCCCCAAGGCCTAGTCCGAATTGGACTAGGGGGAGGGGCTGCGCCCCCTCCTTCCTTCTCTTCTCTCTCCCCTTTCCTTGACTCCTACTCCTACTACTTGGAGGGGGGGGGGGGAATCCTACTCCCGGTGGGAGTAGGACTCCCCTAGGGCGCGCCATAGAGAGGGCCGGCCCTCCCCCTCCTCCACTCCTTTATATACGGGGAGGGGGGCACCCCTTGGAGACACAACAATTGATCCCTTGGATCTCTTAGCCGTGTGCGGTGCCCCCCTCCACCATAATCCACCTCGGTCATATCGTAGCGGTGCTTAGGCGAAGCCCTGCGTCGGTAGAACATCATCATCGTCACCACATCGTCGTGCTGACGGAACTCTCCCTCAAAGCTCGGCTGGATCGGAGTTCGAGGGATGTCATCGAGTTGAACGTGTGTTGAACTCGGAGGTGCCGTGCGTTCGGTACTTGATCGGTCGGATCGTGAAGACGTACGACTACATGAACCGCGTTGTGCTAACGCTTCCACTTTCGATCTACGGGGGTATGTGGACATACTCTCCCCTCTCGTTGCTATGCATCACCATGATCTTGCGTGTGCGTAGGATTTTTTTTGAAATTACTACGTTCCCCAACATCAATGATATACATAAGTGTTCCATCCTTGGCTTAGTATAACTGAGAGGTGTTCCAAGGTATGTAAAAGGAAAAGCTTCAATGACACAACCCAAGATTGAGGACAACTGCTATATGTCTTGATCAGAAAGATTGATGGGCAGAATGCTAGATTTGTGATAATTAACTTTAAGACCAGATGCTTTGGAGATAAGATCCACAAGAGTTCTAAGCTGGGTGAGTTGTTGTGGACAAGCTTGCATAATGATCAATGTGTCATCAGCATACTGCAAAATTGGGAAGTCAGGGCAGGAGGTAAATTGAACTGGTGGGTGAATGAGACCATTGTGTCTAGCATCATTAAGAATTGTTTGTAGAAAATCTGCTGCAATAACAAAGAGCAGAGGAGAGAGAGGGTCTCCCTGCCTGACACCCCTTCGGCACTTAAAATGTGATCCTGGCACTCCATTAAGAAGGACTGAAGATGTGGCTGAGCTTGCTGCAAGATCAGGCACCACAGGCCTTAAAGCGCAATCTGCAGACCGACAGCAAGGCGAACAGGTGCCGAATCTGCACACTACACACTCTAAAAAATCGGTATCAACCTTTGAGATTTGAAAATCGTACTTGTAGTAGTATCTGCTATCAGCAGTAGGTATCACCAAAGATCCTAGAGAGCAAAATCAAGATTCTAAACCAGCGATATAACTCCAGTCCGTGCTATAGGAGAAGAAACACGAGCACTAAAGTGAATAGGAAAGTCGGCAATCTCCTCCAAAGACCAAAGTCATGTGTGATGGGCTACTTCTGCTTTATGTGTCTCTGCGTTCAGAAAACTGCACGATCAAAACCGAAACTTAAGCAATTTTCACGCGCGCATGGTCAGGTGCTCTCTGCTTTCTGTTAGGTTTAGTCGGCCTCGCGGTGGGCCGTCGGCCCATGTAAGCTTCCGTGTGCTCGTGACGAACAACTGTTGCAAAATATTAAAAAATGTTAAACATGTATACAAATATTCCAAATGTATACAACAAATGTACACTGTGTATGAAAGAACGTAGGCATTAAAAAAATATATTGAAAAATGTAATCATGTATTAAAATATGTTAGCCATGTTACTGATCTATACAAAAATCTAAGGCATACATGAAAAAAATAGACATCAAAATATTAATTATGTATTTGAAAAAAGTTAAACATGTATAAAAAATGTTCCTGATGTATACAAAAAATGTACAACGTGTATGTAAAAAAGTAGTCATTAAACATATATATATATATATATATATATATATATATATATATATATATATATATATATATATATATATATATATATATAGGGAAAATCCATCCTACCACTCGGTGGTAGTTTCCCCACATATCTCATATACTACCAAGTGGTACTATATATATACTATTTTATTATTTTAAATATGTTCATATACTATATCTAAGATATTTCAAAGCAGAACCTTTCAATATTTCTGTGTTTTTTCAATTAAAAAATGTTCACCAGTTTTACTAAAATGACTTAAATTTTTTTAAAAAAAATCCACGAGTTCTTTTAAATGCTCACGAGTTTAAAATAAAAAATTCATGTATTTTAGAAAATGAATCCAGAGAAACAAAAACAAAAAAATGTTTGTGGATTCAAAAAATGTACATGATACTCTTTATAATCGATCATGTACTTTCATATATCCAATCATGTTCAGCACACATACATTTGCAGAAGAGAGCTACAAGCTTTGTGTGAGGCATCAAGCCATCAATAAGAGCATCACTTGTTATAGCACCTTACTAGCAACGACGATCACGACCGAATCTCCCCTTGCTGTAAATTACGGTCGCCGGCGTCAACCTTGCGGAAGAGTCCAATCTGCTGCAACAAGTTATTATTCAAACTTTTTGAAGTTGCAATTTTGTTTTCTTTTTTAGTTCAGAAGAACACATAATTCATCTTTGCGAAACTTCATACCTATGTAGAACACTTCACCATGTTAGCCACAAAAAAAACCGGAATTGTTTGAATTTTTATATTTGAAAAATTAAAATGCTATATACGATGTGCCTAAAACCATGTCCAAAAATTTATGTCCTTATATATGCTTTTAAATCATGTTTACTAATTAGTACTCGGAGTATGATACTGGAAATGGCTTCTGTTAATCTTTCTCGGAGATGGGGCCAACTTTATGATAAGCATTTATACACCGCAAAACATGTGTAAAAAAATCACTATTTTTTCTGGTTATAATCGACCATCTACTTTCATATATCCAATCATGTTGAGCACACATACATTTTGCAAAAGAGAGCTACGAGCTTTCTATAAGGCATAAGCCATCAACAACAACATCATTTGTTATAGCACCTTGCTAGCAACGGCGATCACAACCAAATCTCTCCTTCTAAATCTTCGTGGAAGCTTTGATGCTGCTGCTGATGCTGCTTTCGGTCATCGTCAACCTCGCGGAAGAGTCCAATCTGCCGCAACAAGTTGGTATTCAAAATTTTTAAAGTTACAATTTTGTTTTTTCAGATTAGAAGAACGCCAAACTCATCTTTGCGAAACTTGATACGTATGTAGAACACTCGATCATGTTCGCCAAATTTTTTTTAGAATTTTTTTATTTTAAAAATTAAAATGTTATATACGGTGTGCCTAGAACCATGTCCAAAAAATTGATATACGCTTTTAGATCATGTTAAGTAACCAGTACTCGGAGTATGATATTGGAAATGGCCTCTGTTAATCTTTCTCCGAGATGGACCAACTTTTATGATAAGCATTTACACACCGCAAAACATGTGTAAAAAAGGTCACGAATTTTGCTGATTATAATCGGCCATGTACTTTCATGTATAAGATCATGTTGAGCACACATACATTTTGGAAAAGAGAACTACAAGCTTTCTATAAGGCATCAAGCCATGTGTAAAAATACTTATCTTTGTAGCCAACTTTATATATATTTTTTCTTTGTTTTTTTAATTCAAAAAGTGTGAAATTTCCAAAGCAATGTTCACAAATTTTAAATTTTTTGCAATTTTGAATTTTTACACCAATTTTTAATAAAGTGACTTGATTTTTAAAAAGTATTCATGAGTTTTAAATTAAATATCCATGTATTTCTGAAAAAGAAACAGGAGAAACAAAACAAAAATGTTCATGAATTTAGAAATGTATGTGGATTCTAAAACTGTACATGGCACTCTTTATGATCATGCACTTTCATATATCCAATCATGTTCAGCACACATACAATTTACAGAAGAGAGCTACAAGCTTTCTGTGAGGCTCAAGCCGTCCGCAACAACATCACTTGTTATAGCACCTTGCTAGCAACGACGATCACGACCGAATCTCGCCTTCCTCTAGGTCTTCTTCGAAGATTTGATGCTGATGATGATGCTGATGCTTCCGGCCGTCATTAAACTTGAGGTAGAGTCCAATGTGCCGCAACAAGTTGTTGGGCTTCGCAGTGTTGTACTCATCAATGCCGAGCCTCTTCAGATCCTCTGGGTGTAGGGTATCGTCCGGCATTGCCATCTTCTCCATCTGGAGCAGCTCTTGACGGGCCTTCTCCCTCGCCCGGGACGTGGCCTCCTTTCGTTGCCTTTCCAGAGCACGGGCGAGCTGCTCACATGTTGGAGGCGTGATGGCCGGTGCTGGACTGTCGCCGATCTCGTCGGAATCAGAATCTGAGTCACTGCCGCCGGAGTGCTCTGAACCCGAGTCGCTGCTGCTGGAAACAGTGTCTGAATCGCTGTCGCTGGAATCAGTATCCGAACTGCTGCTGCTGGAGCTTGGGCTGCCACAGCCACTGGCTGTTTCATCTTCCACGAGCAGAAGAGGTGCCGGCACGATCGGTAATGGGGAGACGCCACCGCAGATGTCAACATCTTCCTCCTCCTCCTGTTCGGCCATGGCCTTAGGGCCGTCATGGTGCCGTTCTTGCAGTAGAGGTTGCGGCACGATCGCTAAGGGCGACACGCCGCCATAGATGTCAATTTCTTCGTCATACTCCTCCTCTTCGGCCATAACCTTAGGGCCGTCTTGGTGCCGTTATTGTGGCGACGGATTCGCCGTTCTCCTCTCTCGAGCGAACTTGTCAACCTGCTCCTGTAACTCGACGGCGGCGGCGTCATCCAACGCGTGGAGGTCGATCTCGATTTCGCCGGGGCGGGTGGCGCAGCTCTGCTTCTTCAAGAGCTGGACGATGTGATCGGGGATTTCCACAACGAACAGCTCCAGGTCTTCCGCGAGCATCTCCCGCTCAGAGGCCGTCATCTTCTTCTTCGTTGGCGCCTTCTTGCGATTGATCACAGGAACGGGAGGAGACGCCTTCCTCTTCTTGGCCGGCGGCTCCTCATCCTCGGCCAAGAACCCTGGACGACTGCGCACGCGGGGAGCCGATGGGGACGAGGCGGGAACTAGCACGGCGGCCGCCTTGTGGAGGAGGCGACGGACGGCGACGAGCTCAGATTGGAAGCGCTGCCGAAGGATCTCCATCTCCCTCGCGCGCTTCGGGCCGGATATGATGCCGGTGTTGGCATCAAACGGCTCGCCTTTGATGAAGTCGTGCTTCCTGGTGAGCTCCCTGCTGTAGGGGTAGGCAATCTCCATGGGAAGGGAACAGGGGACGCAGGTCGCTTCGCTGGGTAAGGGCTGCTGATTGGTGAAGATTGAAAGCTGGAGAAGAGAAGATTGGTCAGAGCGAGGTAAGGGCAAAGGCAGCAGGTTGGCTGCCTTTTATTGATCAGCTCAGCTGAGGTGTGATGCCGATTCCAAATCGAGCATGTGGATGCGTATGTGATATTGTGATCCGTCAGGAAATCGGATTTGCTTGCGTGCACTTCAAGCTTAGTGACATGAATTAAGGAGTTTGAGGCCATCTCGGAAGCCCTCGTCGGGCGACACTGCAGCTCATTTCTTTCGTGCCTCCTATCGTTGCAATTGGCATTTCCCCAATCGGCGTATCCCATCGGCGTATTCCGTGTGCTCGTTTTTTTTTGTTCCAATCTGGTAGCTTTTATTCAACAAAGGCACTCCTAGCATCATCAGCCAAAAGGCTGGTGAGTAGGAAGGATGGTCTAGACCCGGTCCAACTTTCGGTGATCATCAGTGTGCATGCATGTTTAGCACAAAGGTGGGCCGATACGTTGGCTGATCTGTTTACATGTTGAACATCGAAAAAAGAAAAAGAGGAAGCTAGCTCTCCAATTTCTAAAAGTAAAGGAGCCATAACAAAAAGACTATTGTGGCGAGTGTTCCAGAGATTAACGATCTCCAGGCGATCTGTTTCCATGATCACATGGGAGAAACCGCGCAGGTTAGCAAAGATAACTCCATCGCGCAGCGTCATGGTCTCTCCAATGAACGAATCCGATATCCCTAGATGGGGTTTACTCCAAGCACCCAACAAGGCAGTACTGGAACGTGCAACACCTCCCACTCCCACCTTATTGAAGTCCAAATTCACAGCCGCATCGGTATTTATTTTTATTACCCCCTCCTCGGGAGGTGTCCACCCAAATCCTGGAAGCACCGAAGCATGTGAGTGAGGAATATCAAGCAAAGCCAAGTCTTCCCGAATCCGCTTAACCGATGTAAACGGATCAAGTTGATCATCATCATGAGTGAGTCTATTTCTAGAGTTCCATATAGCCCACATCACTGAGATCATCCGAGCCCTTTCAATGTCAGAGAAACTCCCATCACAAATAATGTCACGGGACCATGTATCAGGGTGCAAGCGTGGCCTTCGGAGATCGAACATTGCAAACGCTTGTTCCCAGAACAACTTGGCATGAGAGCAATGCACTAGGGCGTGCATTAGATCTTCATCCATCGCATAGCAAATATTACATCAACTGATGAGTTTGATATGCGGTACCAAAGGGTGCATTCATCGGGAAGGATTCCACGCACAACTCTCTACCAGAATACATGCACCTTCGGCAAAACCTTGAGCTTCCATAGCGATTTCCACATCTGTTCTTCAGTGTATGAGGTACCGGTAACCGTCCCTTCTCTAGAGTTGCACGCTCTTTATGGTTCACGAGAGCACGGTACACCGATTTGACAGGGTAAATGCCGCTTCTTTCATGGGCCCAAGCATGGAAATCATCACCACCACCCGCACGTAATGGGATATTACGTATAGCATCAGCGTCGGGTGCAGCAAAAACATCCCGGATCAGCTCTCGACGCCATGAACAATTGTCCGTATCAATTAGCTGGTCCACTGCCTCAAGCGTCGTCCCACCTGGTACAACCATGGGGGATAAAGTGTCTAGACCTGGGATCTAGCTATCATGACAAATGGAGATAGTAGTCCCATCTCCCACCCTCTTAATCAGACCAGTGTTGAGCGCCTTTCTGACAGCTACGATCGCTCGCCAAATGGCAGACGACGTCTTCGGCACCGTGGCCTCCAGGAAATCCCCATCGGGAAAATATCGGCCCTTTATAACCCTGGCGCATAATGAATCCAGGTTAGTAATGAGCCTCCAGCCATGTTTCCGGAGCAGCGCCAGGTTGAACAACTTCATGTCGCAAAAACCCATACCCCCTCGAGCTTTCGGAGAGGCAAGTTTATCCCACGCCACCCAATGCAGAGATCGACGGTCAAGGGATCCACTCCACCAGAATTTTGCCATACTAGCAGTCAAACTTTTGCATACCTTTTTGTTAGAAGGAAGCAACTCATACTGAAAATTGGGATTGCTTGAATAACTGACTTGACAAGTGATTCTCTCCCAGCACAAGCTAGAAGTCTCTCTGCCCAACCATTCATTTTACTCTATGATCGCTCACCAATATGATCGAAAGTACCACTGGAAATCCTCCCAACCGCTGTTGGTAATCCAAGATAACGATCGCTGAAAGCCTCCACTTGGATGCCTAGTAACAGTTTCAGTTCATGCCTTCTGTCCACTGGAGTGTTTGGCGAAAAGAAAACCGCACTTTTATCTCTATTAACAAACTGGCCGGAGCATGAAGCATAGATAACCAAGATTTCATTCAGCCGGACCACGCTCTCTTGCATTGCACTGATGAAGATAAGACCGTCAGCGGCAAATAATAAGTGGCTCACCCACGGTGCCCGAACGGACACTCGGATGCCTCTATCTATATACGGGGAACCATAGGAGTTCAACAGAGATGTGAGTCCTTCTGCACACAACAGGAAGATAAAAGGAGATACTCGATCTCCTTGACGCAAACCACATGACGGTGTAAAATACAACAAAAGTTCTCCATTAACTCTTATTGTAAACTGAACCGAAGAAACACACTTCATTATTAGTGAAACAAAATTCTCGCTGAAACCAAGCTTAGTCATGATTGCCTTAGAGGTAATTTCATTCGACTCTGTCATAGGCCTTCATCATATCTAACTTGACATCACATGAGTAATTCTTCCCCTTCTTCCGCCTTCTCATTGTGTGGACACTCTCAGAAGCTACCACAACATTATCAGTAATCAACTTGCTGGGGACAAACGCACTTTGCTCCTCGCTAACCACTGTGTCCATCAGCTCTTTCAAGCGGTTAGTAATCATCTTAGCCCCAATATTGTAGGGCACCGGACACAACGAGATGGGTTGGTATTGAGCAATACACCGAGGGTTGCATACCTTTGGTATGAGTGTGATCGATGTGTCGTTGAACCCCAAAGGTAACTCGCCACCATTAATAAAACCCAGAATAGCTGGTACTAGATCTCCTTGAAGGATATTCCAATGCCTTTGAAAGAAACCCGCGTAAACCCGTCAACTCCCGGAGCTTTTGATGGTGACATTTGAAAAAGGGCTGTATGGACCTCCTCCGGTTCATAGGGTTTATCCAGCAACAGAATCATATCTCCCGTTACGCACTCGGGGACATACTGCAGCAGCTCGTTCATACCATTATAGCCTTGCGAGGAGTACAAATTCTGATAAAACGACTGCACCTCCACCATATCTTCTTGCTCAGACGCACACACTGACCCGTCCGCACGTCAAAGATTGGAAATTCTATTCACGTTTACGCTGCGCCGCTTGCGCATGATAATAAGTCGTATTACAATCACCTTTCCGGAGCCAAGGCATGCGAGAGCGCTGTCTCATCCATACCTCCTCTTGCCTCCATGCCTCACGAAGTTTAAGCACCGTGGCCTTCTCTTCATCGTTCGGGCCTCTGCCAATAGATTGCTTCCTTAAGCTTTCAAGTTTCAAATGTAGTTTCTTCACCTTTTTGGCAAGACATCCAAACTCCTGGGCACCCCACGCTCCAAGGTCGCTTTGGAGCTTTTGTAGAGTGTCCTGAATTCCTGTGAGTCCCTTGTTAGGTTGATCTCTTCCGTGTGGGCCCAACGGCCCCCCGGGCCCTTAGATCCGCGCCCTGATCGGGGGCGCCCAACCCTCATATGGTTGGCGGGCCCTTGTGACCCGCGCTATATAAACAGAGGTGGGGGCCGCGGCACGAGACACGAGGTTAATCGCTGCCACAAACCCCACCAACACTCCCTACCGATCTAGGGTTAGTGCGGTGCTCACGGGAAGCTCCACCACCTCACCATCTCTCTGCCATCACCACCGCCGCCACTGCTCCGGCATAGCATCTGGCCCAAGCTCGTCTGGACCAACAGAGGGTAAGTTTCCTGGAAATCCTACCCTACACGGTCCCATGAATCTATCGATGGTATCAGCCAGATGGGTGTAGGATTCTTCAGATCAAACCAAACAGAGCCTTCCCCACGAACCCTAGAACAGAAAAGAAAAGTGGTTCACCGGAGAGGGCCTAGTGCTCGCCGGCAAAGTGCGCCGCCGCAAGGCTGCGCCGATTCCTCTCGATCCGAATGGGAATCGGCAAGCCGAGCCGTTCGGACGAAGAACAACCCTGCAAAGGGCAAAGGGGGCACCGCAGCCAAACCGCTCGACGGTGGCGCGCTCATCGCAAGGTGGACGCGCAGCCGGCGAGGGGGGAGGCCACGGCGCCGCATCTCGCCGTAGAATGCTCTGCCGTCGTCGAAAAATGAAGGGGAGTAGAAGGGCAAAGTAGCCCTCGTTCTCTCTCTCAAAGAAGGTGGAGATGGAGCAGGGAAAGGGAAAAGCTCGCGTGCGGTTCACACGATGCGGTGGCTTCACGCCGTCGCCGGCTAAGCCCCGACGCAGCCGCAGCACAGAGAGAGACAGAGGCGCACAAGGGGAGCAGAGGAGGGCTCGACCTCGGATCTCTCTCTCTGTCTAAAGAACAAAAAGGGGGAAGGGGACAAGAACAGCAAAGGTGCTCGCGCAGCACCGTGGCGATGCCGTCGCCGGCAGCCGGCGTGGCCTTTACCCGTCGCATCTCTTGCTCTGTCTCTCTCTGTTGCGCGGGAAGAGAAAAGAAAAGAGCGCCATGGCGCGGCGCGGCGCAGTGGCGCGCGGTGGCTTTTCGCCGCCGTCGCCGGCGACCGGCGCGCCGAGGTGACCGAGCGGCCGGCGTCGAACGCCACGGCTCAGAGCGAGAGAAGAGAGGCGCGGGGTGGGGAAATGACGAACCCTAGCGCTGTGCACCGGTTTTGTCTGAGAGAAAACTGCAGGTGACCGTCGGATCACGGTGGACGGCCCGGATCTAAACCCTAGAGCGCGCTGGGCCTTCTGGGCTGAGAGAGAGAGGAGTCAGACCAGGCTGGGCTGAGGTTTTCACCCGTGCGTGCGCTGAGCCAAGGCTAGCGGCCCAGGCCGAGGCCAGGCTCGGCTCGCGCGAGCGTGCGGGGGAGCAGGCCATGGGCCGCTGCGGGTCTCCCGCGCCAGGCCGAGGCCGGCTGGAGCTGACATTTTTTATTTTTGTTTTAATAGTTTTTAGGCAGTTTTCTAATAGATTTTCTATGCAATTTTTCATCCAACGAAATTTTGTTTAGAGTACAGAAAAGTAAAAGAAAATGTTTTGAAAAGTAAACAGAAAAGTTTCTGAAAATGAAAATAGAAAATTTTCAGAAAAAGAAATGTTCTTGAATTTTACAAAGAAAATAATAAAGTTCATGAATTTCTTATTTGGTCAAAGAAAAGTTTCTGTAAAGAATAAAAAGTTCATGAATTTTTATTCATGTTTTTCCGCTGCGTAAACAATTAATAGTGCTCTTTTACAAAGAAAATAAAATTTTAGATAGAATTATATTTAAAGAGCATATTAAAGTAATTATTGAAATGAAATGATTATGTTATTTTTATGACCAACGTTGTTAATAACATGATCATATTTTATTATTGAAAATAAAAGTGCTCTTTTTAAAAGTGAATAGAACTAAAGTAACAGATTAAATTGTTGCTTCTCTAATGCATTTTTGAACCAACCGGTTAAAATTGCTTAGAGAGTAAAAGAGTACAGAATTGTTTTTGAATAGAATATTGTAAAGTTTCCGTTGCAAAGTAAAAGTTTTATCCTCCAATTAAATTGGAACCAACGGGAAAATTTATTTGGAAGAAATGTTCTTAGCAGTCTTTTTCCCCTGTGGGTGGAATAAGATGCAGATAGTTTCCGCTATGACAAAAGAAAAATATTTATTTTAAAGTTAAAATAAGGTATTGTTATTTTCTGACCAACGTTGATGATAACAATGCTATAATTCTATGAGTCTTATGTTCAAAGTTTAAATCTCTGATAAATTTTGTATCAAAGTGATCAATTTTCAGAGAACGGATAAAGATCAAGAAATGCTCTTGAACTAGAGAAATTTCTTGTTCCTGCTGCAATAAAGTTGATGATGATGATTAATTCTTAGCAAAGTTGTTTAATAAAATACTATCATCACATTGTTTATGAGTTATATGCATTATTTCCATTTCTGCCCAACGGTGATATAGAATTAATGTAGAAGGATGATGTTTATTCTAATTCTGCCACAGCGGTGATTTAGAATATAAAGGAAAGTTTCAAAAAGTTTAATGTGCATTTCTTTTAACCAGACCAACGTAGGGTTATTTTTATGCCCATTATTGTTGATTATTGGCTAAGTTTTCTCAGACTAAAAGTTTTCCATGCTTTCATTCGTGAAAGCGAATGGCTGGGTACTTGTGACCCAAAAGATGACCAAGAAAGGTCATAACGTGAGGGAGTATGTTCTCTCTAAAGAATGGCATCAAAAGAAAAGAGATAGATCATTGAGAGTCTTGGTTGATGAATGTCTTTCATGTACTCTCTATGAAGAAGATTCTTCAGTCAACATGATCTGAGATGAACAAGCAACATGCGTGTTTAATTTGACCAACGCCGGATCAAGCATGTGTGTCAAAGAGCATTCGGATTTATTCCTAAATTTGATGATTGAATATGCAGTCAAAAGAGCCAATTCTAGCATTTATGTTCCCTTACAGGGAATTACTCGCGTGGTGGGAAAAGATGATTATGTTAAAACCCGCATGGCGGGAAAAGTCTGGGAAAATACCTGCGTAACGGGGTAAAACTGACATAATATTATGTCAAAAATCCCGTATGGCGGGAGAAATTCTGGCAAGGAAAAGATATGATAACTCATGTGCTTTTAATGTATCCCACTCTGGGAGAAAAGAATGGAGTAGCTGAAAGGCGCAACCGTACACTTATGGATATGGTGCGCAGCATGATGAGTTATTCCAACTTGCCATTGGGATTATGGATGGAGGCGCTTGAAACCGCCATTCACATTCTCAATAGATTACCAAGCAAGTCGGTGCCCAAAACACCGTACGAGTTATGGACAGAAAGGGTGCCCTCCCTACAACACTTTAGGATGTGGGGGTGCCCTGTTGAGGCCAAAATGTTTAATCCAAACATTGCAAAGTTAGATCCCAAAACAGTGAGTTGCCACTTCATTGGCTATCCAGACAGATCAAAGGGTTTTCGTTTCTACTGCCCAGAAAGATATACAAAGTTTGTAGAAACAAGACATGCAGTCTTCTTAGAGGACAAAATGATGAGGGGGAGCTTGGTAGCTCGAAAAATTGATCTTGAGGAGAAGAGGGTGCATGCACCTAATCCGATGATTCAGGAGCCATTTTTCTCACTACCAGTTGCAACTCCACCAATGACAACTATGTGAGTAGACCCGGAACCTGTCCATCAGGAGCCGACTGAACCCGTTGTTGAGCATGAAATGGAGGTGCAACAGCAAATTTTACAAGAAGTGCCAGAAGTTGAGGCACAGAATGTGCTAGAAACTGAGGCCCTTAGAAGGTCTACAAGACCAAGAAAGTCAACTATTTCTACTGACTTTAAAGTTTATAACACATAAATAGTTCATATAGAAAAAGATCTCACCTCATATGAAGAAGCCATGAGAAGCCCTCATTCATCAGAGTGGATGAAGGCAATGGAAGACGAGATGAAATCGATGAGTTCCAAAGATGTTTGGGACTTAGAAGAAATTCCTAAAGGAACCAAAACAGTAGGCTGCAAATGGGTCTACAAAATTAAGTATGACTCTAAAGGGAATGTAGAAAAGTATAAAGCTTGACTCGTGGCAAAAGGATTTACACAAAGAGAAGGGATAGATTACAATGAGACAGTTTCTCCAGTCTCATGTAAGGATTCCTTCAGAATCATAATGGCATTAGTTGCTCATTTTGATTTAGAGTTACACCAAATGGATGTTAAGACGGCATTTCTGAATGGTGATTTAAAAGAAAAGGTCTACATGAAACAACCCAAGGGTTTTATCATGGAAGGCAAGGAAAATATGGGATGCTGCCTGAAGAAATCCATTTATGGATTAAGACAAGCCTCTAGACAGTTGTATCTAAAGTTTAATCAAACGATTAAAAGTTTTGGATTTAAAGAAAATATTGAGGATAACTTCATTTATGCAAAGTTTAAAAATGGGAAATATATTTTTCTAATCTTGTATGTGGATGATATCCTTCTTGCTAGCAGTGATGTTAGTCTACTACAAGAAGCAAAGAAGTTCTTATCCCCAAATTTTGACATAACAGATCTTGGTGAAGCATCATATGTTTTGGGCATAGAAATTCACCGAGATAGGAACAGTGGAGTCTTAGGACTATCGCAGAAAGCATATTTAGAAAAGGTTCTTAAAAAGTATAATATGCATGTGAGTAAAGCCACACCTGCTCCTATAGTTAAGGGCGATAGTTTTGGGAAATTCCAATGTCCCAAGAACCAGTACGAGATCGATCAAATGAAAGAAGTACCATATGCTTCGACAGTTGGCAGCTTACAGTATGCACAAGTGTGCACTCGCCCTGACTTAGCCTTTATCTCCGGGGTACTCGGTAGATATCAAGAGAATCCAGGCATAGAGCACTGGAAGATGGCAAAGAAAGCATTGCATTATGCGCAAGGCACGAAGGACTACATGCTAATATGCAGGAGAAGTGATTCCCTAGAGATAAAAGGGTATTCAGACGCAGATTTTGCGGGGGACAGAGATGATATAAAATCCATGTCAGGAAAAGTATTCACCCTCGCTGGGGGAGCTATTTCGTGGAAAAGCTCCAAACAGTCGATAGTTGCATCATCCACGATGTATGCAGAATTCATAGCATGCTTCGAAGCCATGGGGCAGGCGATATGGCTAAAGAAGTTTGTACCCGACTTGAAAGTGGTAGATTGTATTCACAAACCACTAAAGATGTACTGTGACAACCAGCCCGCAGTATTTTACGCTCACAACAACAAGTCTAGTAATGCTGCCAAAACAATAGAGATAAGGCATTATGTTGTGAAAGATAAAATCCAGGATCAAACTATAAGTCTCGAGCATATAAGGACAAAAGATATGCTTGCTGATCCGCTAACGAAAGGCTTACCACCCAATGTGTTCAAGGAACACTTAGCCGGCATGGGTTTAAGGGAAAGCCTTATGATTCCTGGATAGGCCCAAAAAGGAACAGAATTTGTTTCTGAACAAAACGTATGTTGTAGCTGTATGATTCTATCGGCAAGTAAGCTGTGACGATGAAACATGCTCTATGTACCAATATGTGATGAAACAAATAAACTAGAAAGTATAAGGTTAAAAGTAAAGTTGAGATCAAGGGGGAGAATGTTAGGTTGATCTCTTCCGTGTGGGCCCAACGGCCCACCGGGCCCTTAGATCTGCGCCCTGATCGGGGGCGCCCAACCCTCATATGGTTGGTGGGCCCCTGTGACCCACACTATATAAACAGAGGTGGGGGCCGCGGCATGAGACACGAGGTTAATCGCTGCCACAAACCCCACCGACACTCCCTACCGATCTAGGGTTAGCGCGGTGCTCACGGGAAGCTCCACCACCTCACCATCTCTCTGCCATCACCACCGCCGCCACTGCTCCGGCATAGCATCTGGCTCAAGCTCGTCTGGACCAACAGAGGGTAAGTTTCCCGGAAATCCTACCCTACACGATCCCATGGATCTATCATCCCTGCCTAGCATGGTTTCTTTTCCACGCCTCAGCAAGAAAACTATCGTACTCAGCATGGGATTGCCAGATATCCTCATAACAAAACAGTTTTGGCCCCCGACGTGATTGAACTTGTTGTGACTCAACCAACACAAAGCAGTGATCTGATTCCACCGCACTAATGCGGTGAACACGCACAGGGTCGAACCTTTGTAGGAACTCCTCGCTCGCTACACCTCGATCAAGGCGGGCTTTCACATTCATCAACCCCCTTGCTTATTATCCCACGTGTACGATACCCCTGTGAACCCAAGGTCCTGCAGGGAACAATCTTCCAGTGCTTCCTGAAAAGCTAGCGTTTGCAATTCCGACCTCGGAGCCCTACTGAAATGTTCACTACCAAATAGTGTCTCATTGAAATCTCCAAGGCACATCCATGCCTGGTGCGGTATTGCATGCAGCATTCTCAAGCAACGCCAACTATGGTGCCCATCTTCTTTCCTTGGCGCGCCATAAAAACCCGTAAACCTCCATTCTGGAGCAGACAAATCAGCTTTCTAGACCATAACATCAATGTGTCCAGAACTGTAGTTTTTTAGCTCAACCTTCACATCACTTGACCAGAACAAACCAATTCCACCGCTAAGTCATGCACTATCCACCGCAAAGCATCCCGCAAAGCCAAGACTTTGTTGCAAAATCTCTACTCGTCTAGCCCTGATCTTCGTCTCCAAAACAAAGAGCAAAGCGGGCCCTTCTTGCTTTGTTATTTTCCGAAGCTCTCGAACTGCCTCGGGGTTCCCAAGCCCCTGGCAGTTCCAACTTAGGCATTTCATGGCTCCTGGTAGGGCTGACGATCAGCCAATGCCGAATTTTCAGAGGATGGGGGAGTGGGCTTCTTCTTCTTTGGTTCTGGTTCCTTCACTCTCGAGTCTGCACCCCCATCTCCATCTACGCCACCCAAGCCATCAATTCTCTGAGCTGTAAACACCACCATATCAGTAGGAGCTCCATCTGGATTTGTCATATCTGCAGGACTTGGTAGAGCCAGAGGGTCAACCCTACGATAAACTTTTTCATTCTGCGGTCCTCCCTTTCTTTTTATAAATAGGTTTCTTCTTTGGGGAGTTGACCTCCTCATCCCCCCGAGGCTTGTTGTTCGACGAGGCTGCATCTTTCTTACTTGCTACAGAGTTCGGAGTTTCCTTAGACGAGCCATCACCCGAGCCAGCTCCCTTCCTATCCTCCGGCGCCCGCAAGCTTGAGGTAAAAGGAAAATCTCCGTTCTCATCACGGGTGCCCGGAGTGGGACAGAATAGACCAGAGTGGCCAAGATGACCACACGAGAAACAAAAATTCAGGATGTGTTCATATTGAATATCATACCAGTCCCTAGACTCCCTCTTTGCCAATCAATCAGAATCCATCGCCGCAAGGGTTTATTGAATTAATCGTCACCCTAGCTCTCAGAAATCCCCCACATGATCAAAGTGGACAGATGTCGCATTAGCATCTATCTGTTTGGCAACGTCTTTCCCCCACCGATCATTCTGCAAGTTGAAAGGCAGGTTTGGAACCCTAGCCCACAACTGAAGTTTTTCAAACTTTAGTTCCGACGGCCTCATGCAGGCGTCAAAATCCGCCAGAATTACTGCATGTCTGCTCACATGCCACGGCGATCCTTCTCGCACACGATCGCGATCACGGCGATTCTCGAAGTCCGCCACAAACGTGTTCTCGCCCACCGGCATGAAGAACAAACCCCTAGGGTTTCCCCACGCCGGCCTCAATGCATTAGCAATGGTTTGGATGTGTAAAATCTTTCGGTGTAGAACCTTGCCAGCGATTGACCACTTCTGCGGGACTCCCTCCTCGAGATCATCAACCAGCAGAGGCGTGGCTTCTTCCTCGGTGAGATCCAGCTTCCCCATGGCCTCCTCCATCCATGCCCTCGCCGCCCTGGGGAATTTCGCCCCCCTCGAGTTTCCGCTTGGATCTGCAGACGTAGCCATCTCCTAGACCAAAGATTGTAGCGCCCCGCCGACGAGATGTCAGCGAGCACCGCCGTTTCTCCACCGAAACCCTAATCGCCTCTCAAGGGGGCTCCTAGTTTTTTGGGGAACCCTTTTTCCTATTTCGCATCCGTGTACTCGTGACGAACAACTGTTTGCCTCGGCTCGCCTCAATACAATGCGTATGAAAATATTAAAAAATGTTAAACATGTATTGAAATATTCCTGATGTATACAACAAATGTACAATGTGTATGAAAGAAAGTAGGCATTTAAAACATATATTGAAAAACATGTAATCATGAATTAAAAAAATGTTAACCATGTTACTGATCTATACAGAAATCTAAGGCGTACATGAAAAAATAGACATCAAAATATTAATTATGTATTTTTTTAAAAAGTCAAACATTTATAAAAAATGTTCCTGATGTATAAAAATGTACAACGTTTATGTAAAAAGTAGTCATTAAAAGATATATATTGGGGAAAATGTTAATCATTTATTTAAAAAATGCTAAATATCTATTAAAAATACCTAACTTATAAAAAATGTATATTGTGCATGGGAAAAGTAGACATGTGTTGAAAAAAAAGAAAAAAACCCATTGAAAACCGGAAAGAGAAAACGAAAACTGGCAAAAGAAAAAAGACAACTAAATATTAATTAAAAAAAGAAAACAAAAAACAAAATAGAAGACTAAAAAAACAAAACAAACCAAAAGGAAAAAGGAAAAAGGAAAAAATGATTAAAAAATAAACACGCTGAAACCGCTCCAAGAAACCCCTATTTGGCCCGCCCATCTCGCGTTTGCCTACTGCGAGACGGAGTTGCGTTATGTCCTGCAGTAGGCGTGCATAGCTCTTGCTGGCTAGCAGACCTAGAACCCAACATTTGCCTTGGATTCGGCCTTAGGGTTGGTTTTGCGATGTTCAATGTTGATGGCAAAGTTTTAAGAAATGATGGAAGGAGCTGTTGTGGCTATTTGCCGAGACCAAAGCAGCCTTTATTTTTGCTCATCTTCAGTTGCACTTAGTGGTATAATTGATGTACCGACTCTAGAAGACATAGCGTACCGGGAAGCCCAAGAGCCAAGACCTTGCTGATGATCTACTAGTCAGGTAGATCCTAATAGCTTTGGATTGTGCCATATTTATAAAGGATATCTTTGATAAAGTGGGTGGGCATTATGGAGCGATAGTCGATCACTGCTCGTGTAATTTCAGGGAATGCAACTTCACCTGTGATAGTCAAGATAGCAATCATGAAACCGAAGTTTAGCTAAATACTCTCAAGATATAAATTTTGGATGTCATGTCCGGCTTGCTGCACCACATGATCCTGTAACATTTCCTCTGAACATCGTTGATCAATAAAATGCAGCTTAAGTTCTCTACAAAAACTACTGTTTGTAGCAAACTTTTAAATATTTCCTGTGTTTTTCAATTTAAAAAATGTTCACCAATTTTAATAAAATGACTTAAATTTTATAAAAAATATCCATGAGTTCTTTTAAATTATCATCAGTTTTAAATACAAAATCATGTAGTTTAGAAAACGAAACCAGAGAAACGACAACAAAAAATGTTTGTGGATTCTAAAAATGTACATGATACTCTTTATAATGGGTCATGTACTTTCATATATCCAATCATGTTCAGGACACATACATTTTGCAGAAGAGAGCTACAAGCTTTGTGTGAGGCATCAAGCCATCAACAACAGCATCACTTGTTATAGTACCTTGCTAGCAACGACGATCACGACCGAATCTCCCCTTCCTCTAAATCTTCCTGGAAGCTTTGATGATGCTGATGCTGCTTTCAGTAGTCGTTGACAACCTTGTTGAAGAGTCCAATCTGCTGCAACAAGTTACTATTCAAACTTTTTGAAGTTGCAATTTTGTTTTCTTTTTTAGTTTAGAAGAATGCGTAATTCGTCTTTGTGAAACTTCATACCTATGTAGACACTTGATCATGTTCACCAAAAAAAATCAGAATTCTTTGATTTCTTATATTTAAAAAATTAAAATGCTATATACAGTGCGCCTAGAACGATGTAAAATTTTTTTATGTCGTTATATATGCTTTAAAATCAAGTTTAATAATTAGTACTCGGAGTATGATACTAGAAATGGCCTCTGTTAATCTTTCTCAGAGATGGGCCAACTTTATGATAAACATTTACACACTGCAAAACATGTGTAAAGAAAAGATCACTAATTTTGCTGATTATAATCGGCCATGTACTTTCATATATCCAATCATGTTCAGCACACATAAATTTTGCAAAAGAGAGCTACAACCTTTCTATAAGGCATAAGCCATCAACAACAACATCATTTGTTATAGCACCTTGCTTGCAACAACGATCACGACCGAATCTCTCTTTCCTCTAAATATTCTTGGAAGCTGTGATGATGCTGCTGCTGCTGCTGCTTCCAGTCGTCGTCGACCTTGCAGAAGAGTCCAATCTGCCGTAACAAGTCAGTATTCAAACTTTTTGAAGTTAAATTTTGCTTTTTAGATCAGAAGAACGCCACATTCATCTTTCCAAAACTTGATACGTATGTAGAACACTCGATCATGTTCGCCACCAGAAAAATTAGAGTTGTTTGATTTTATATTTTAAAGATTAAAATGTTATATACCGTGTGCCTAGAACCATGTCCAAAAAATTTGATGTCGTTATATATATGCTTTTAGATCATGTTAAATAACCAGTACTCAGAGTATGATATTTGAAATTGTTGGGGATAGTATTTCAAAAGTTTTGCCTATGATCACGCAAGATCTATCTAGGAGAAGTATAGCAACGAGCGGGGAGAGTGTGTCTACGTACCCTCGTAGACCGAAAGAGGAAGCATTTAGTAACGCGGTTGATGTAGTCGAACGTCTTCGCGATCCAACCGATCCAAGTACCGAACGCACGGCACCTCCGCGATCTGCACACGTTCAGCTCGGTGACGTCCCTCGAACTCTAGATCCAGCTGAGGCCGAGGGAGAGTTTCGTCAGCACGACGGCGTGGTAACGGTGATGATGAAGTTACTGACGCAAGACTTCACCTAAGCACTAGACAATATGACCGAGGTGGAAAACTGTGGAGGGGGGTGATAACCCAGAAGTATAGGGGATCACAACAGTTTTCGAGGGTAGAGTATTCCAACCCAAATTTATTGATTCGACACAAGGGGAGCCAAAGAATATTCTCAAGTATTAGCAGTTGAGTTGTCAATTCAACCACACCTGGATAACTTAATATCTGCAGCAAAGTATTTAGTAGCAAAGTAGTATGGAAGTAACGGTAACGGTGGCAAAAGTAATAGTAGCAGTTTTGTAGTAATTGTAATAGTGGCAACGGAAAAGTAACTAAGCAAGGATCAATATGTGAAAAGCTCGTAGGCATTGGATCAGTGATGGATAATCATGTCGGATGCAATTCCTCATGCAAAAGTTATAACATAGGGTGACACAGAACTAGCTCCAATTCATCAATGTAATGTAGGCATGTATTCTGAATATAGTCATACGTGCTTATGGAAAATAACTTGCAGGACATCTTTTAATAGAGTACCAGACCAAAGCATTAACACTTCGTGAATACACGAACTCCTCAAACTACGGTCATCACCGGGAGTGGTCCCGATTATTGTCACTTCGGGGTTACCGGGTCATAACACATAATAGGTGACTATAGACTTGCAAGATATGATCAAGAACTCACATATATTCATGAAAACATAATAGGTTCAGATCTGAAATCATGGCACTCGGGCCCTAGTGACAAGCATTAAGCATAGCAAAGTCATAGCAACATCAATCTCAGAACATAATGGATACTAGGGATCAAACCCTAACAAAACTAACTCGATTACATGATAAATCTCATCCAACCCATCCCCGTCCAGCAAGCCTACGATGGAATTACTGACGCACGGCGGTGAGCATCATGAAATTGGTGATGGAGGAAGGTTGATGATGACGACGGCGACGGATTCCCCTCTCTGGAGCCCCGAACGGACTCCAAATTAGCCCTCCCGAGAGAGATTAGGGCTTGGCGGCGGCTCCGTATCGTAAAACGCGATGAATCCTTCTCTCTGATTTTTTTTCTCCCCGAACGTGAATATATATAGTTGGAGTTGAGGTCGGTGGAGCACCAGGGGGCCCACGAGGCAGGGGGCGCGCCCAGGGGGGCAGGCGCGCCTCCCACCCTCGTGGACAGGGTGTGGGCCCCCTGGTCTTGATTCTTTTGCCAGTATTTTTTATAAATTCCAAAAATATTCTCCATGAAGTTTCAGGTCATTCCGAGAACTTTTATTTCTGCACAAAAATAACACCATGGCAATTCTGCTGAAAACTGCGTCAGTCTGGGTTAGTTCCATTCAAATCATGCAAGTTAGAGTCCAAACCAAGGGCAAAAGTGTTTGGAAAAGTAGATACGATGGAGACGTATCAACTCCCCCAAGCTTAAACCTTTGCTTGTCCTCAAGAAATTCAGTTGACAAACTGAAAGTGATAAAGAAAAACTTTTACAAACTCTGTTTGCTCTTGTTGTTGTAAATATGTAAAGCCAACATTCAAGTTTTCAGCAAAGATTATGAACTAACCACATTCACAATAACATTTAGGTCTCATGTTTACTCATATCAATGGCATAATCAACTAGCGAGCAATAATAATAAATCTCGGATGACAACACTTTCTCAAAACAATCATAATATGATATAACAAGATGGTATCTCGCTAGCCCTTTCTGAGACCGCAAAACATAAATGGAGAGCACCTCTGAAGATCAAGGACTGACTAAACATTGTAATTCATGGTAAAAGAGATCCAGTCATACTCAATATAAACTAATAGTAATGCATGCAAATGACAGCGGTGCTCTCCAACTGGTGCTTTTTAATAAGAGGGTGATGACTCAACAGAAAAGTAAATAGATAGGCCCTTCGCAGAGGGAAGCAAGGATTTGTAGAGGTTCCAGAGCTCAATTTTTGAAATAGAGATAAATAATATTTTGAGCGGCATACTTTCATTGTCAACATAATAACCAAGAGATCTCGATATCTTCCATGCTACACACATTATAGGTGGTTCCCAAGCAGAATGGTAAAGTTTATACTCCCCCTCCACCAACAAGCATCAATCCATGGCTTGCCCGAAACAACGGGTGCCTCCAACTAACAACAATCCTGGGGGAGTTTTGTTTGCAATTATTTTGATTTGGTTTGAGCATGGGACTGGGCATCCCGGTGACCAGCCATTTCCTCGTGAATGAGGAGCGGAGTCTACTCCTCTTGAGAATAACCCGCCTAGCATGGAAGATACAGACAGCCCTAGTTGATACATGAGCTATTCGAGCATACAAAACAGAATTTCATTTGAAGGTTTAGAGTTTGGCACATACAAATTTACTTGGAACGGCAGGTAGATACCGCATATAGGAAGGTATGGTGGACTCATATGGAATAACTTTGGGTTTATGGAAGTGGATGCACAAGCAGTATTCCCGCTTAGTACAAGTGAAGGCTAGAAAGAGACTGGGAAGCGACCAACTAGAGAGCGACAACAGTCATGAACATGCATTAAAATTAATAAACATTGAGTGCAAGCATGAGTAGGATATAATCCACCATGAACATAAATATCATGGAGGCTATGTTGATTTTGTTTCAACTACATGTGTGAACATGTGCCAAGTCAAGTCACTCGAATCATTCAAAGGAGGATACCACCCTATCATACCACATCACAACCATTTTAATAGCATGTTGGCACGCAAGGTAAACCATTATAAACTCCTAGCTAATTAAGCATGGCATAAGCAACTATAATCTCTAATTGTCGTTGCAAACATGTTTCATTCATAATAGGCTGAATCAGGAACGATGAACTAATCATATTTACAAAAACAAGAGATGTCGAGTCCATACCAGCTTCTCTCATCTTAATCAGTCCATCATATATCGTCATTATTGCCTTTCACTTGCACGACCGAACGATGTGTATAATAATAATAGTGCACGTGCATTGGACTAAGCTGGAATCTGCAGGCATTTGATACAAAGGAGAAGACAAGGTAACATGGGCTCTTGGTTAAATCAACAATAATGCATATAGGAGCCACTTCAACATTTTCATCATGGTCTTCTCCTTTCGACCCCCCAAGAAAACAAAATAAAATAGAACTATTTACACGGGAAAGCTCCCAACAAGCAAAAGAAGAATGAGAAATCTTTTTGGGGTTTCTTTTAATTATTACTACTACAGGCATGAAAAGTAAACTAGCTAAAAGTTATAACTAATTTTTTTTGGTTTTTCTTAAGGTTTTTCAAACACACAAGAAGGAAGCAAGAAAAGAAAATAAACTAGCATGGTTAGTACAATGAAAAAGTATGAGCATCGACAACTAGAATGAGTGTGGGAACATGAATGTAATGTTGGTGAGAAATACGTACTCCCTCAAGCTTAGGCTTTTGGCCTAAGTTGGTCTATGGCCACAACTGGCCTGGCGGATATCCGAAGTTGTAACTGGGGTCGTACTGAGATGCAGTGGCTATTGCCTGGTGAGCTGCAGCTTGGAGGCGAGCTGCCTCCGTCCTTCTCTCATACTCGTTCACCTCCTCCCTGGTTATAGCATATCTCCCTTTTGCCTGAAAGTCAAAGAAAGCAGGAGCAGGGAGAGCAACATGGACAGTGCGACGTCTGTCAAAGATTAGTCGGTATTGGAGGAATTGTTCATTCCTCTCAATAAACTGATGATGAACCATAGCATTAAAATCTAGATAAGCAGGAGGCAACTCCATATCATTTTCACGAATGGATACCTCAAAAAATTTAGCTAAACGGTTGCATAAATTCCACCAAACAAATCTCCGCTAATACTGTTATGATGCAACCTTCGTGCAACAATAGCTCCCAAGTTATATTGTTTATCTCCTAATACAGCACTCTTGAGAACACTAAGATCCGGAACGCACATGTGACATGCCTCGTCCTTACCGTTAATGCATCTACATATAAAGAGAGCAAATAAGGTATGGCAGGAAAATGAATACTCCCTATGGTAGCTTGCGTGATTTCCCTAGATTCCCCCAAAGTTATACTAGCAAGAAAGTCTTTATATTCAGATTTGCGAGGTTCACTAGCACTACCCCACTGCGGGAGTTTACAAGCAGTATTAAAATCCTCTAAATCCATGGTATAAGATCTATTATAAAGATCAAACAGGACCATGTGAGAATTGTGTGATGATGTAAATTTAAACCTTCTCACAAAGGAGTCAGCTAGGTGGTAATGTTGGGGGCACTTATCTGACACGAAGCCCTCGAGTTCAGCATTACGCACACACGCGTCAAACTCATCCTTAATTCCTGCTTGGACCATGAAATTTTCTGACGGCCATTCACAAGGCCGCACTTGAGCTTCTCTTGGTGGTTCATGGTCCGGCTCACGTATTGCAGGCCTGGGTCCTTGCTTCCTTGAAGAACCACCTTGGTACATTTTCCTAAACATATTTCTTCCTCTGAAAAATTTCTGAAATTTTTAGTAACTCAAAATAAAAGTGAACCAAACTCAACAAAATTGATAGAAACTACTCCCACAAGTGCCTAGAGACTATATCATGCATTAGAACTACTTGGGACCATATAAATTTGACATGCAAGCTCAAGAACAGGGTCACCTAAGCAGCAAAAATTTGCAATGAATAAAGCACTAGAACAAAAACTAATTGGACCATTGGAGGAGTCACATACCGAAGAACAATCCCCCAAAGCAGTTTTGTGAGTGGAGCTTTGAGCAAGGAGATCGAAAATCGCAGCAAAACGAGCTAGAACACGAGTTTGAGCTGTGTGGTGATTTATTTGGAGGAAGACGAAGTGCGTGGGTGCTGGAATAAGTGGAGGGGGGCCACGTGGGGCCCACGAGGCAGGGGGCGCGCCCAGGGGGGTCGGCATGCCCTGGACCCTCATGGCTAGGTGCTGGCTCCCCCTGATGTGTTCTCAATGCCAAATATTCTTAAATATTCTAGAAAAAATCATATTTCAATTTCAGGGCATTTGGAGAACTTTTCTTTTTGGGGTATTTTTTATTGCACAGATAATTCAGAAAACAGATAGAAAATACTATTTTTGCTTTATTTAATCTAAATAACAGAAATTAAAAGGATGGTACAACAAGTTGTGCTTTCTAACTTCATCCATCTCATGCTCATCAAAAGGAATCCACTAACAAGGTTGATCAAGTCTTGTTAACAAACTCATTCTGAATCGCATGAAACCGGAGAATTTTCGAATAGCACTAGGTTACCTCAACGGGGATATGTACATCCCCAATAATAAGAATATCATATTTCTTCTTGACAGTAGGAAGAGGAAATTCAAAACCTCCAATAATAATCGATGGAGTTTTTCCAATAGAATTGATACTGTGGACTTGAGGTTGTTTCCTCGGAAAGTGTACCGTATGCTCATTACCATTAACATGAAAAGTGACATTGCCTTTGTTGCAATCAATAACAGCCCCTGCAGTATTCAAAAAGGGTCTACCAAGGATAATCGACATACTATCGTCCTCGGGAATATCAAGAATAACAAAGTCCGTTAAGATAGTAACGTTTGCAACCACAACAGGCACATCCTCACAAATACCGACAGGTATAGCAGTTGATTTATGGGCCATTTGCAAAGATATTTCAGTAGGTGTCAACTTATTCAAATCAAGTCTACGATATAAAGAGAGAGGCATAACACTAACACCGGCTCCAAGATCACATAAAGCAGTTTTAACATAGTTTCTTTTAATGGATCATGGTATAGTTGGTACTCCTGGATCTCCAAGTTTCTTTGGTATTCCACCCTTAAAAGTATAATTAGCAAGCATGGTGGAGATTTCAGCTTCCGGTATCTTTCTTTTATTAGTAACAATGTCCTTCATGTACTTAGCATAAGGATTCATTTTAAGCATATCAGTCAAACGCATACGCAAAAAGATAGGTCTAATCATTTCAGCAAACTCTCAAAATCCTCATCATCCTTTTTCTTGGATGGTTTAGGAGGAAAAGGCATGGGTTTTTGAACCCATGGTTCTGTTTCTTTATCGTGCTTCCTAGCAACTAAGTCTCTCTTATCATAACATTGATTCTTTGATTGTGGGTTATCAAGATCAACAGCAGGTTCAATCTCTACCTCATTGTTATTGCTAGGTTGAGCATCAACATGAACATCATCATTAACATTATTGCTAGGTTCATGTTCATTACCAGATTGTGTTTTAGCATCAGAAATAGGAATATCATTGGGATTCTTGGGTGTGTCAACAACAGGTTCACTAGAAGCATGCAAAGTCCTATCATTTTTCTTTTTCTTATTTTTAGAAGGACTAGGTGCATCAACATTAGTTCTCTAAGAATCTTGCTCAATTCTCTTAGGGTGACCCTCAGGATACAAAGGTTCCTGAGTCAATTTACCCCCTCTAGTCATAACTCTAACAACATTATCCTTTTTCTTATTATTTAATTCATTGAGCAAATCATTTTGAGCTTTAAGCACTTGTTCTACTTGAGTGGTAACCATAGAAGCATGTTTACTAATAATTTTAAGTTCACCTTTAACTCTAGACATATAATCACTCAAGTGTTCAATCATATAAGCATTACGTTTCAATTGTCTACCAACATAAGCATTGAAGTTTTCTTGTTTAACAATAAAATTATCATACTCATCCAAGCATTGGCTAGTAGACTTATAACGAGGAATATCACCTTCATCAAATCTATAGAGAGAATTTACCTTTACTACTTGTGTCGGGTTATCAAGACCATGCATTTCTTCAATAGGTGGTAAATTCTTAACATCTTCAACTTTAATACCTTTTTCTTTCATAGATTTCTTTGCCTCTTGCATATCTTCAGGACTGAGAAATAGAATACCCCTTTTCTTTGGAGTTGGCTTAGGAGTTGGTTCAGGAAGTGTCCAATTATTTTCATTAGTCAACATATTATTCAATAGCAGTTCAGCTTGATCAACTGTTCTTTCCCTAAAAACACAACCAACACAACTATCCAGGTAGTCTCTGGAAGCATCGGTTAGTCCATTATAAAAGATATCAAGTATTCATTTTTCTTTATAGGATGATCAGGCAAAGCATTAAGTAATTGGAGAAGCCTCCCCCAAGCTTGTGGGAGACTCTCTTCTTCAATTTGCACAAAATTACATATTTCCCTTAAAGCAGCTTGTTTCTTATGAGCGGGGAAATATTTAGCAGAGAAGTAATAAATCATATCCTGGGGACTACGCACACAACCAGGACCAAGAGAATTAAACCATGTTTTAGCATCACCCTTTAATGAGAACGGAAATAATTTAAGGATATAGTAGTAGCGAGTTTTCTCATCATTAGTGAATAGGGTGGCTATATCATTTAATTTAGTAAGATGTGCCACAACAGTTTCAGATTCATAGCCATAAAAAGGATCAGACAAAGTAATTATCTCAGGATCGACAGAGAAATCATAATCCTTATCAGTAATACAGATAGGTGATACGTCTCCAACGTATCTATAATTTTTGATTGTTCCATGCTATTATATTACCCGTTTTGGATGTTTATAGGCTTTACTTTACACATTTATATCATTTTTGGGACTAACCTACTAACCGGAGGCCCAACCCATATTGCTGTTTTTTTGCCTATTTCAGTGTTTCGAAGAAAAGGAATATCAAACGGAGTCCAAACGGAATGAAACCTTCGGGAGCGTGATTTTTGGAACAAACGTGATCCAGAGGACTTGGAGTGCAAGTCAAGAAGCAATCGAGGCGGCCACAAGGGTGGAGGGCGCCCCCCCCTACTGGGTGCACCCCCCTATCTCGTGGGCCCCTCGGGCGTCCACCAACCTAATTCTTCCTCCTATATATACCCACGTACCCCGAAAACATCAGAGGCGACCATGAAAAACTATTTCCACCACCATAACCTTCTGTATCCGCGAGATCCCATCTTGGAGCCTTCGCCGGCGCTCCGCCGGAGGGGGAATCGACCACGGAGGGCTTCTACATCAACACCATAGCCTCTCCGATGAGTTGTGAGTAGTTTACCACAGACCTTCGGGTCCATAGTTATTAGCTAGATGGCTTCTTCTCTCTCTTTGAATCTCAATACAAAGTTCTCCTCGATCTTCTTGGAGATCTATTCGATGTAACTCTTTTTGCAGTGTGTTTGTCGAGATCCGATGAATTGTGGGTTTATGATCAAGTTTATCTATGAGAAATATTTGAATCTCCTCTGAATTCTTTTATGTGTGATTAAGTTATCTTTGCAAGTCTCTTCGAATTATCAGTTTGGTTTGGCCTACTAGATTGATCTTTCTTGCAATGGGAGAAGTGCTTAGCTTTGGGTTCAATCTTGCGGTGTCCTTTCCCAGTGACAGTAGGGGCAGCAAGGCACGTATTGTATTGTTGCCATCGAGGATAAAAAGAGGGGGTTTATATCATATTGCATGAGTTTATCCCTGTACATCATGTCATCTTTCTTAATGCGTTACTCTGTTCTTTATGAACTTAATACTCTAGATGCATGCTGGATAGCAGTCGATGTGTGGAGTAATAGTAGTAGATGCAGAATCATTTCGGTCTACTTGTCACGGACGTGATGCCTATATAAATGATCATGCCTAGATAATCTCATAATTATTCGCTTTTCTATCAATTGCTCGACAGTAATTTGTTCACCCACCGTAATACTTATGCTATCTCGAGAGAAGCCACTAGTGAAACCTATGGCCCCAGGGTCTATCTTTTATCATATAAGTTTGCCATCTACTTTTATTTTGCATCTTTACTTTTCCAATCTATATCATAAAACAACGAAAAAATATTTATCTTATCATATTATCTCTATCAGATCTCACTTTTGCAAGTGGCCGTGAAGGGATTGACAACCCCTTTATTGTGTTGGTTGCGAGTTCTTGTTTGTTTGTGTAGGTGCGTGGGACTTTTGAGGAGCCTCCTACTGGGTTGATACCTTGGTTCTCAAAAACTGAGGGAAATACTTACGCTACTATTGCTGCATCACCCTTTCCTCTTTAAGGAAAACCAACGCAAGCTCAAGACGTAGCAAGAAGGATTTCTGACGCCGTTGCCGGGGAGGTCTTCGCTCAAGTCAAGTCATACCAAGTACCCATCACAAACTCATCTCCCTCGCATTTACATTATTTACCATTTGCCTCCCGTTTTCCTCTCCCCCACTTCACCTTTGCTGTTTTATTCGCCCTCTCTTTCCCAATCTCCTCTCTCTTTCGCTTGCCTTTTTGTTTGCTTGTGTGTTGGATTGCTTGTCCCCATGGCGCAAGATAATACCAAGTTGTGTGATTTTTCCAATACAAATAATAATGATTTCCTTAGTACTCCGATTGCTCCTCTTAATGATGTTGAGTCTTGTGAAATCAATGCTGCCTTGCTGAATCTTGTTATGAAAGATCAATTCTCCTTCCTTCCTAGTGAAGATGCCGCTACCCATCTAAACAACTTTGTTGATTTGTGTGAGATGCAAAAGAACAAAGATACGGATAATGATATTGTTAAATTGAAGTTATTTCTGTTTTCACTAAGAGATCGTGCTAAAGTTTGGTTTTCGTCTTTGCCTAAGAACTGTATTGATTCATGGAATAAGTGCAAAGATGCTTTTATCTCTAAGTATTTTCCTCCCGCTAAGATCATCTCTCTTAGGAACGATATTATGAATTTTAAACAACTTGATCATGAGCATGTTGCCCAATATTGGGAAAGAATGAAACTGATGATTCGCAATTGTCCTACTCATGGTTTGAATTTATGGATGATCATACAAAATTTTTATGCCGGCTTGAATTTTGCTTCTAGAAATCTTTTAGATTCGGCTGCGGGAGGCACTTTTATGGAAATCACATTAGGAGAAGCTACTAAACTCCTTGATAATATTATGGCTAATTATTCTCAATGGCATACCGAGAGATCTACTAGTAAAAAAGTGCATGCTATAGAAGAAATTAATGTTTTGAGTGGAAAGATGGATGAACTTATGAAATTGTTTGCTACTAAGAGTGTTTCTATTGATCCCAATGATATGCCTTTGTCTACTTTGATTGAGAATAATAATGAATCTATGGATGTTAATTATGTTGGTAGGAATAATTTTGGTAACAATGCTTATAGAGGAAACTTTAATCCTAGACCATTCCCTAGTAATTCCTCTAATAATTATGGAAATTCTTACAACAATTCTTATGGTAATTTTAATAAGATGCCCTCTGATTTTTAGAATAGTGTGAAAGAATTTATGATCTCTCAAAAGAATTTTAATGCCTTGCTTGAAGAAAAATTGCTTAAAGTTGATGATTTGGCTAGGAACATTGATAGACTTTCGCTTGATGTTGATTCTTTGAAACTTAGATCTACTCCTCCTAAGCATGATATCAATGAGTCCCTCAAGGCTATGAGAACTTCCATTGATGAATGCAAAGAAAGAACGGCTAGATTGCGCGCTAAGAAAGATTGCTTTGTAAAGGCGTGTTCCTCTAGTTTCCATAAAAATAATGATGAAGATCTTAAAGTTATTGATGTGTCCCATATTAGATCTTTGTTTTGCAATATGAATCTTGATAATGATGGGACTGGAGATGAGTCAACTTTAGTTAAAAGGCGTCCCAACGATTCGGAGTTTTTAGATCTTGATGCTAAATTTGGTAAAAGTGGGATTGGAGAGGTCAAAACTTTAAATAGCATTGAACCCACTATCTTGGATTTTAAGGATTTTAATTATGATAATTGTTCTTTAGAAGATTGTATTTCCTTGTTGAAATCCGTTGTGAATTCTCCCCATGCTTACAGTCAAAATAAAGCTTTTACCAAACATATTGTTGATGCCTTGATGCAATCTTATGATGAAAAACTTAATTTGGAAGTTTCTATACCTAGAAAACTTTATGATGAGTGGGAACCTACTATAAATATTAAAATTAAAGATCATGAGTGTTATGCTTTGTGTGATTTGGGTGCTAGTGTTTCCACGATTCCAAAAACTTTATGTGATATTCTAGGTTTCGATGATCTTGATGATTGCTCTTTAAATTTGCACCTTGTGGATTCCACCATTAAAAAGCCTATGGGAAGGATCAATGATGTTCTTATTGTTTCAAATAGGAATTTGGTGCCCGTAGATTTTATCGTTCTTGATATAGATTGCAATCTTTCATGTCCTATTATTCTTGGTAGACCTTTCCTTAGAACGATTGGTGCAATTATTGATATGAAGGAAGGGAATATTAGATTTCAATTTCCATCAAGGAAAGGCATGGAGCACTTTCCAAGAAAGAAATTAAATTACCTTATGAATCCATCATGCGAGCTACTTATGAATTGAGTGCCAAGGATGGCACTACTTAGATCTATCCTCGCTTTTATGCCTAGCTAGGGGCGTTAAACGATAGCGCTAGTTGGGAGGCAACCCAATTTTCTTTGTGTTTTTTGTTTTTGTTTATGTTTAATAATAAATTTATCATCTACTTTCTGTTTACATGTGTTTTCATGTTTTAATTACGGTTTGTGCCAAGTAGAACCTATAGGATAACCTATGGTGATAGTTAATTTGATTCTGCTGAAAAACAGAAATTTTGCGCGCACAAGAATTTTTTTAGTAAATCACAGAAAAGTGCTTTTGCGTTGATTCTTTTTGCTGTAGATCAATAGACAAATTTCCTAGGACTTCCTATTTTGGTAGAATTTTTTGAGTTCCAGAAGTTTGCGTTAGTTACAGATTACTACAGACTGTTCTGTTTTTGACAGATTCTGTTTTTTGTGTGTTGTTTGCTTATTTTGATGCATCTATGGCTAGTAAAATAGTTTATAAAACATAGAGAAGTTGGAATACAGTAGGTTTAACACCAATATAAATAAAGAATGAGTTCATTACAGTACCTTGAAGTGGTGTTTTGTTTTCTTTCGCTAACGGAGCTTACGAGATTTCTGTTGAGTTTTGTGTTGTGAAGTTTTCAAGTTTTGGGTAAAGATTTGATGGACTATGGAATAAGGAGTGGCAAGAGCCTAAGCTTGGGGATTCCCATGGCACCCCAAGATATTCAAGAATAGCCAAGAGCCTAAGCTTGGGGATGCCCCGGGAAGGCATCCCCTCTTTCGTCTTCGTTTATCGGTAACTTTACTTGGAGCTATATTTTTATTCGCCACATGATATGTGTTTTGCTTGGAGCGTCTTGTATGGAATTAGTCTTTGCTTTTTATATCACCACAATCATCCTTGCTGTACACACCTTTTGGGAGAAACCCACTTGATTGGAATTTATTAGAATACTCTATGTGCTTCACTTATATCTTTTGAGCTAGATAGTTTTTGCTCTAGTGCTTCACTTATATTTTTTAGAGCACGGCGGTGGCTTAATTTTGAAGAAATTATCGATCTCTCATGCTTCACTTATATTATTTTGAGATTCTCTTAGAACAGCATGGTATTTTCTATGGTTATAAAATTGGTCCTAGAATGGTGGGCATCCAAGTTGGGTATAATAAAAACTATCATAGAGAGTGAATTGGATGCTATGATCAATTTGATGCTTGATAATTGTTTTGAGATATAAAGGTAGTAATGCTAGAGTCATGCTAGTTGGGTAATTATGAAATTAAGAAATACTTGTGTTGAAGTTGGCAAGTCCCGTAGCATGCACGTATGGTAAAAGTTGTGTGACAAATTTGTTGCATGGGCTGCTCTTTTGATTGTCTTCCTTATGAGTGGCAGTCGGGGACGAGCGATGGTATTTTCCTACCAATCTATCCCTCTAGGGGCATGCGTAGTAGTACTTTGCTTTGAGGGCTAAGTAAATTTTTGCAATAAGTATATGAGTTCTTTATGACTAATGTGAGTCCATGGATATACGCACACTCACCTTTCCTCTTTGCTAGCCTCTATTATGCCGCGCAACTTTCGCCGGTATCTTGCACCCATTATTTACCTTCCTCAAGACAGCCACCATACCTACCTATTATGGCATTTTCATAGCCATTCCGAGATATATTGCCATGCAACTTTCCACCGTTCCGTTTATTATGACACGCTCCATCATTGTCATATTGCTCTTGGCATGATCATGTAGTTGACATCGTATTCGTGGCAAGGCCACCTTCATAATTTTTCATACATGTCACTCTTGATTCATTGCATATGCCGGTACACCGCCGGAGGCATTCATATAGAGTCATATTTTGTTCTAAGTGTTGAGTTGAAATTCTTGAGTTGTAAATCAATAAAAGTGTGATGATCTTCATTATTAGAGCATTGTCCCAAGTGAGGGAAGGATGATGAAGACTATGTTTCCCCCACAAGTCGGGATGAGACTTCGGACTTTATAAAAATAAAAGAGGCCAAAGAAGCCCACAAAAGGAAAAAAAGAAAGAAAAAAAAGAAAAGAAAAAATCAGAGAAAAAGAGAGAAGGGGCAATGCTACTATCTCTTTTCCACACTTGTGCTTCAAAGTAGCACGATGATCTCCATGATAGAGAGTCTCCTATGTTGTCACTTTCATATACTAGTGGGAATTTTTCATTATAGAACTTGGCTTGTATATTCCAATGACGGGCTTCCTCAAAATGCCCTAGGTCTTCGTGAGCAAGCGAGTTGGATGCACACCCACTTAGTTTCTATTGTTGAGCTTTCATACATTTATAGCTCTAGTGCATCCGTTGCATGGCAATCCCTACTCACTCACATTGATATCTATTGATGGGCATCTCCATAGCCCGTTGATACGCCTAGTTGATGTGAGACTATCTTCTCCCTTTTGCCTTCACAACCACCACCATATACCACCATAGTGCTATGTCCATGGCTTGCGCTCATGTATTGCGTAAGAGTTGAAAAAAGCTGAAGCGCGTTAAAAAGTATGAACCAATTGCTCGGCTCGTCATCGGGGTTGTGCATGATGGGAGTATTTTGTGTAATGAAAATGAAGCATGGCCTAACTATATGATTTTGTAGGGATAAGCTTTCTTTGGCTATGCTATTTTGATAAGACATGATTATTTGCGAGTATGCTTCGAAGTATTATTGTTTTTATGTTTTATAAGCTTTATTTTGAATCATTTGGATCTGAACATTCATGCCACAATAAAGAAAATTACATTGAGAATTATGCTAGGTAGCATTCCACATCAAAAATTCTGTTTTTTATCATTTACCTACTCGAGGACAAGCAGGAATTAAGCTTGGGGATGCTTGATACGTCTCCAACGTATCTATAATTTTTGATTGTTCCATGCTATTATATTACCCGTTTTGGATGTTTATGGGCTTTACTTTACACTTTTATGTCATTTTTGGGACTAACCTACTAACCGGAGGCCCAGCCCGTATTGCTGTTTTTTGCCTATTTCAGTGTTTCGAAGAAAAGGAATATCAAACGGAGTCCAAACAGAATGAAACCTTTGGGAGCGTGATTTTTGGAACGAACGTGATCCAGAGGACTTGGAGTGCAAGTCAAGAAGCAATCGAGGCGGCCACGAGGGTGGAGGCCCCCCTACTGGACGTGCCCCCCTATCTCGTGGGCCCCTCGGGCGTCCACCGACCTACTTCTTCCTCCTATATATACCCATGTACCCCGAAAACATCAGAGGCGACCACTAAAAACTATTTCCACCACCGTAACCTTCTGTATCCGCGAGATCCCATCTTGGAGCCTTCACCGGCGCTCCGTCGGAGGGGGAATCGACCACGGAGGGCTTCTACATCAACACCATAGCCTCTCCGATGAGTTGTGAGTAGTTTACCACAGACCTTCGGGTCCATAGTTATTAGCTAGATGGCTTCTTCTCTCTCTTTGAATCTCAATACAAAGTTCTCCTCGGTCTTCTTGGAGATCTATTCGATGTAACTCTTTTTGCGGTGTGTTTGTCGAGATCCAATGAATTGTGGGTTTATGATCAAGTTTATCTATGAGAAATATTTGAATCTCCTCTGAATTCTTTTATGTGTGATTAAGTTATCTTTGCAAGTCTCTTCGAATTATCAGTTTGGTTTGGCCTACTAGATTGATCTTTCTTGCAATGGGAGATGTGCTTAGCTTTGGGTTCAATCTTGCGGTGTCCTTTCCCAGTGATAGCAGGGGCAGCAAGGCACGTATTGTATTGTTGCCATCGAGGATAAAAAGATGGGGTTTATATCATATTGCATGAGTTTATCCCTGTACATCATGTCATCTTTCTTAATGCGTTACTCTATTCTTTATGAACTTAATACTCTAGATGCATGCTGGATAGCAGTCGATGTGTGGAGTAATAGTAGTAGATGCAGGTAGGAGTCGGTCTACTTGTTAGGGACGTGATGCCTATATACATGATCATGCCTAGATAATCTCATAATTATTCGCTTTTCTATCAATTGCTCGACAGTAATTTGTTCACCCACCGTAATACTTATGCTATCTTGAGAGAAGCCACTAGTGAAAGCTATGGCCCCCGGGTCTATCTCTTATCATATAAGTTTGCCATCTACTTTTATTTGCATCTTTACTTTTCTTATCTATATCATAAAATACCATAAATATATTTATCTTATCATATTATCTCTATCAGATCTCACTTTCGCAAGTGGTCGTGAAGGGATTGACAACCCCTTTATTGCGTTGGTTGCGAGTTCTTGTTTGTTTGTGTAGGTGCGTGGGACTTTTGAGGAGCCTCCTACTTGATTGATACCTTGGTTCTCAAAAACTGAGGGAAATACTTACGCTACTATTGCTGCATCACCCTTTCCTCTTCAAGGAAAACCAACGCAAGCTCAAGACGTAGCAATAGGTGAAGTAGCAAAAGTAGGGTCATATTTCATTCTAGCATTCAAAGATTTTTCTTTCAGCTTAGCTAATAATTTCTTAAGATCATTCCTATCATTGCACGCAAGAAAGTCTCTAGCAGTTTCTTCATCCATAACATAGCCCTCAGGCACAATAGGAAATTCATATCTAGGGGGAGAATCTTCATAATCACTTTTATCAATATTATAAGTTTCAATAATTTCATTCTCTAGCCCTAGCAAGTTGTTCATCAAGAAATTCACCTAGTGGCACAGTAGTATCATACGAGCAGTGGTGAGGGCTGTCCGGGCACGTGCAAGCTCCCGAGCTAACTCGTAGTTCAGGAGATAACTAGCAGTGATATAGCGAGAAAGGTGGCTAGTGGGACGATCGCACGTCGGATTAATCAAAGGAAAGCGGATACACCCATTCTCGTGCAGAGATGGGTAGTAGAAGAAACCTGGGTGGGTGTGCATGCGAACCTCGTTGTATCGCAAGTCTACAAGAGCCTCGATAGCAGCAAACTGAACCGCCTGCGATGGCGTAGAAGCAAGACCACCTTAGAAGAACGGGTGTAAGCGCCGGAAGGGGAACTGTGGTGTAGAGTGACCTCAACATAATACTCATACAATGCACCAGCTAGATGCTCCCGATACACCTGATACTCTAGATCAGCACCCTCTGGGTAGAGTCATCGCCACACGTTCTGAAGCAAGTGCTGCGATATGTACGGAGCTTGCTCAGGATGGTACAAGATCGGTACTGGAGCCATCTACACTCACAAACCATACGGTTAGTAATAACACCAGATAAACATGCATGCCATGCAACAACCAGTTTCTATGGCTACCGGCACTCAAACGAAGCTATCTACCGTTTCACTAACGCACTAATGGTCTAGCGTGCCCTACAATCAGCGCGGATCTGATACCAAGCGTTGTGGCACCCCGGCTCAGAGCGACCGGTTTACCTTGCATTGCCAGCCCAGAGATCAAGTCTCCTGGCAATACACAACCACATGGTACAGAAACAACCACTTTATTGATGCTAGCGGATTACATAAGTCTGATATACATCAAGATACGATGCCAAGCCGTGCTGTACTTTAGAGCGGTCCCCAAGGCTTGATGTAGTCGGGACCAAAATGCGGAGGTGAAGAGAGATCCCCTGTCGGAGGTGATAGTCTTAGGTACTCCATGCAGACTGACGATTCTGGACACATACAGCTGTGCGAGTTGGTTTGCACGGTATGTGGTCCGGATAGGAAGGAAATGTGCCACCTTGGTTAAGGTGTCCACTATGACCCATATTGTGTCATTTCCTCGATGAGACCTTGGTAATCCGGTGATGAAATCCATGCAGATATTGTCCCATTTCCATTGGTAGACTGATAGAGGTTGGAGGAGTCCGGTGGGTTTTTGGTGTTCCGCCTTTACCCTGTTGCATATATCGCAACAAGCCACAAAGTATGTGATGTCTTTCTTCATTCCATCCCACCAGAATACCTGACGAAGGTCTTCATACATATTGGTACCCCTGGGTGAATTGAGTATGGGGCTTCGTGTGCTTCTGCCAATATCTTCTTTTTCAGACTTTCTTGATTGGGTACGCAAAGTCTTCCTCGGAACCTTAGCAAACCTCGTTGATCCTTAGAGAAATCCGGTGCATGCCCTTGGTGCATCTTCTGGACATATATGTTCAATCGTTTGTCATCTGCCTAAGCACCTCGGATTTCTTCTTCGAAAGTAGGGGTAACTTCCAATATGTTGTCAAGACGGCCATCGGTGATCACCAAATTGAGCTGAGTGATTTCTTCATAAAGCTCAGGGGGCAAGGAATCCATTAGAGCATTAAGGTTGGCTGGTTTGCGGCTGAGGGCGTCAGCCACCACATTAGCTTTGCCCTGGTGGTAATTTATTCCGAGGTCGTAGTCCTTAACCAACTCGAGCCATCTTCGCTGTCGAAGAATCAAATCGGGCTGAGTGAATATGTACTTGAGACTCTTGTGGTCGGTAAATATCTAGCACTTCTTTCCAATCAGATAGTGTCTCCAGATCTTGAAAGCGTGCACCACTGCGGCCAATTCCAAATCATGAGTAGGATAGTTTTCTTCGTGTTGCCGCAGTTGTCGGGATGCATAAGACACAACTTTGCCATCTTGCATGAGTACACATCCAAGCCCTTTTCTGGATGCGTCACAGTAGATATCAAAACTGCGGTAGATGTCTGGAAGAGTTAATATTGGTGCCGATGTCACCCTGATTTTTAACTCACTGAAACTCCGTTCGCAGTCCTCAGTCCATTCAAACTTCTTGTCCTTCTTAAGGAGCTCAGTCATTGGCTTGGCGATCTTGGAGAATCCTTCAATAAAACGGCGAGAATATCCGGCTAGTCCAAGGAAACTCCGGATTTCTGAGGCTGTTGTGGGTGCGGACCAATCAAGTACATCCTTCACCTTGCTTGGATCCACTGAGATTCCTTCTGCCGAGAGGACATGCCCGAGAAATCCCACTTGCTGGAGCTAAAACTCACATTTGCTGAATTTGGCATAAAGTTGATGGTCGCGAAGTCTTTGCAAAACTGCTTGGAGATGCTCCTTATGTTCATCTTTGCTCTTGGAGTAAATGAGTATGTCGTCAATGAACACCACCACAAATTTGTCCAAGAAATCCATAAACACCTTGTTCATCATATGCATGAAGAAGGCGGGTGCATTGGTGAGGCCGAAGGACATAACGGTATACTCATAAAGACCGTATCGAGTGGTGAACGCGGTCTTAGGAATATCTTCCTTCTTTATTTTGAGCTGATGATATCCGGTCCTCAAATCAATTTTGGAGAATACTTTGGCCTCGCTGAGTTGATCAAACAGATCGTCAATTCTTGGTAGTGGATACTTGTTCTCGATGGTGACGTCATTCAGCTGTCGGTAGTCTACGCACATTCGTAGACCACCATCCTTTTTGTCGACGAAGATCGCTGGTGATCCCCATGGTGAAGAGCTTGGATGGATGTATCCTTTCTGCAGCATCTCATCCAGTTGTTTCTTCAATTCCACCAATTCTGATGAAGGCATCCAATAGTATTTCTTGTGTATCAGGGTGGTTCCAGGCACCAAGTCAATTGCAAACTCCAATTCTCGGTCTGGTGGCATGCCTGGTAATTCTTCAAAAAATACATCTGGATACTCACTGACCACTGGAATTAATTCCACCTCCTCTGCCACAGCTGTGAAAACCATATCTTTCGTTGGTATGCGCTTGCGGGCATAAAAACTTGTGGTGCGACCTTCCATATTTTTCAGGGAAACTTCTCTGGTCGCACAACTGATGTATACTTGGTATTGGGTTAGCCAATTCATGCCTAGAATAACATCCAATTTGTTGGAGTAGATGATTATCAAGGATGTTGGAAACTTGACGCCCTTGATATCAATTTCCAAGTTATGGCAGACGAGATTGCTTCTAAGTAGGGATCCCGGGGATTGTACTAGCATGTGTTTTCCCAAAATAGAGCAAGGAAAATTGTTTTGGGAAGCAAAACTCCGCGAGATAAAAGAGTGGGAAGCCCCAGAGTCGAATAAAATTAAGGCGGGTATGTCGTTAACAAGAAACATACCAATGACGATTTCCGGGTCCTCTTGGGCTTCGTCTGCGGAGATATGATGAATTTGCCCCTGGATCACATCTGGGGCGGAATACGGCTCCATGTAGTTGACTTGCGGATGGAATGGAGCTGCTTGTTTCTTGTTCTTGGGACACTGTCTGGCGTAGTGTCCGGTTTGACCACAGCTGAAACATGAACTGTTGCGCTGACAATCTTCGCGCACCGGGCTGGTCACGACATTCTTGACTTGGGTGGTAGTCTTGTTGACATTCTGCTGCCAGTTGGGTTTGTACTCAACTTGAGTCTGTTGCCAAGTACGAGCCTTCTGCACTGGTTGCATATCCTTCTTCGGCTCGAATTTGCGCTTGTGGTCGTTAACAGCTAGCTTGTTGTCGTGGAGGAGTTTGTGTTCCCTTTATGTGATGAGAGCCTTGTTCACCAGAGTCAGGAAGTCCGGAAAATCAAACATGCTGAGAGTGCACCTGAGATGCTGATTCAGTCCTCCAATAAACCTGTCGATCTTCCATTCTTCTGTCGCCACATCGTGGAGAGAATAGCGGGCCAAGTGGTTGAATTTATTTAGATACTCGTTGACTGTCATGCTGCCTTGAGTGAGGGAGAGGAATTCGCGCTGCTTGATTTTCATAATTCTGGTGGGAATATGATACTTGCGGAAATGGTCCTTGAATTTTTTCCAAGTAATTTCCTCGTCCGCGGGCCATATTGCCTTAGCATTATCCCACCATATTGCGGCAGCTCCTTCGAGATAATGCGTTGCGAAGGGAACCTTGTCTCCATCTACAGTGTGAGCAATCTCCAATTTCCTCTCAATAGTCCTTAGCCAGTCGTCGACGTCCAATGGATCAATAACTTGGCTGAAGCTGGGAGGCTTGTTTCGCTGAAAATTCGACAGCTTGGAGTGATGGCCATTCTGGTTTCCATTCTGCCCAACCATAACTTGCACACTTTTCAATATTTCCAGCAGATCGTTGCTCCTTCTTTCTTCAAACATTCGCAGGATTTGCTCAGTGGACGGCGGATTTGGCAGTGGAGACGGAGGTGGCTGGTATGGCTCAGCGGAATGTCCTGCCTGTCTTGCAGAGTGACGGACAGGGACATCCTCACAAGCTTGACTGTTGCTGCCTCCCCGCGTCATCCTATTATTATTTTCCCAATAATAGCAACCATGATGAGAAAATTCCAAAATGGGAGGAAAGCCAATGACAAATCCCATAAGAAAACAACGAATGAAAACCAAAGCGAATAAAAAGTCTCAACATAATTATACATAGACTTAACATGAAAGTACACATCACAACGGTTCTACTACACTCATACATGAAACTAAGCATCATGACACGTGCGAGTATACCCATACATAATACCCATGACGGAAGCAATACTCTAACGGTCTACTGCTCGGACTGCGCTGCTGCGGGCTCCTCTCCTGAGCCGGACCCATATCCTGAACTGATAGTAGAGACCTCCGGGTTAAGAGAGACGCGACGGCACTGCCTCGAGGGCTCTCCCTCAGGGGCAGGCACGGGATGGGATCTAAGCATAGGAGCAGAAGGAGTAGCGACAAGGGAAGCCCACGCAGCAGGGGCACTGCGAGGGGTCACCGTCAGAGGGTTAATGGCACCCTGAGATGTCACCGGTGGAACAGAGACTGGAGGAACTGAAGAAGTATAGATGACAGTGGGAAGAGGGTTCCTCATACGAGCAGCGGCGAGGGCTGTCCGGGCGCGTGAAAGCTCCCGAGCTAACTCGTAGTTCAGGAGATAACTAGCAGTGATATAGCGAGAAAGGTGGCTAGTGGGACGATCGCATGCCGGATTAATCAAAGGAAAGTGTATACGCCCATTCTCGTGCAGAGATGGGTAGTAGAAGAAACCTGGGTGGGTGTGCATGCGAACCTCGTTGTATCACAAGTCTATAAGAGCCTCGATAGCAGCAAACTGAACCGCCTGAGATGGCGTAGAAGCAAGACCACCCTTAGAAGAACGAGTGTAAGCGCCGAAAGGGGAACTGTGGTGTAGAGTGACCTCAGCATAATACTCATACAATGCACCGGCTAGATGCTCCCGATACACCTGATACTCTGGATCAGCACCCTCTCGGTAGAGTCATCGCCACACGTTCTGAAGTAGGTGCGGTGATATATACGGAGCTGGCTCAGGATGGTACAAGATCGGTACTGGAGGCATCTACACTCACAAACCATACGGTTAGTAATAACAACAGATAAACATGCATGCGATGCAACAACCAGTTTCTATGGCTACTAGCACTCAAACGAAGCTATCTACCTTTTCACTAACACACTAACGGTCTAGCATGCCCTACAATCAGCGTGGCTCTGATACCAAGCGTTGTGGCACCTCAGCTCAGAGCGACTGGTTAACCTTCCATTGCCAGCCCAGAGATCAAGTCTTCTGGCAATACACAACAACATGGTACAGAAACAACCGCTTTATTGATGCTAGTGGATTACATAAGTCTGATATTACATCGAGATATGAGGCCAAGCGGCACACACGGTGCTGCTAGACAGTATGTACATTATTTAGTGAACATGGCTGGGGCCTCGATAACACAAACTACGTGGCAGCGAAAGAACGACGAAGTGGAAACTCCATAGCACAGGGACACCGACGTGGACACGGCCTAGACACGAGATGCGCTCCGGTGCGAACCGACTTGCCTGAAAGCTGGCATAACACGCCAGGTCAATACATTGAATGTACTTGCAAGCTCACAACAAACATAAGCATGATGACAGACAATATCATGACAATTAATCATATTAATGCAATGCAAGAACTACTACAGATGCAATGCAAACGATACGTGCACCGAGTCTCACGGACTCGCTTACCAGACGGTTACCTCGTAACCCAAACGGTGACCTTACCGGGGTCACAACTGAAACCAACAACTCATGAACAACTCCCGAGTTCATGAATCGCTCGGACAATATTGCATCACAACAATCATTTAGTTTGCAAGATTAATTTTAAAAGTTGATCCATGGTGTGACTTAGTCACAAGTTATGCCCATAACCAAGGACGCGGCTATCGATAGATTAAATACACTCTACAGAGGTAGCCCACTTTACCCAAACTACGGAACCCTAGCCTCGCACTCCCATTCGGGTGGACCAAAGCATTCCGACGAAACCCTCCCTTTGTTGTGGCACTCTCCCGGCCACTCCAACCCACTCCCTCTCAGGGCTAGGTCTTGGGTGGCCCCGTGTCTACCAAAGACACCAACGGCCACCGTCGTGGCAAAACGGTCCCAAACAGGAACAAGGTACCATAAAAACAAAAATGAGCACACAAGGTTATGTCTGCTTACCGAGCCAGGGTATGCACGCCCATAACCTTCCCTCGCGGGAGGCACCGGTGAGATGCACAACAAAGGACCGAATCAAGACCTTCCCACAAGGTAAATGTGGTCGCACAGAATAAAAACCCGATTCAGTGGCACCTTATGTGATCAACATCATATTCAAGTTGAACTTAATCAAGTTTAACTTTGGCAAAAACTTTTTATAAAATAACCATGATACTATGCCGTAACCATGCAACTAATCGACATGCAAAGCAAACAACTTCTAAACATGGATCAAACTTAACAACATAATAATCTTGCAATACTCAGGATCAAAACTACTCTGGCTATAACTCATTTTTAATATCAAACAATATTTTTATTAGTTCATTCATTTAAATGAAAATCTCACTTAATAAAAGAACTATCATTAGTTTCCATAGCAATATAACTAGTGCAACTTCATACTCTACTTAACCAAACAAGCTCATGCATTCAAACCGTAACTAAAACAAGCATATCAAGCATGATAAACTAACTAACAATTAACCAAATTTAATTATCAAATTTAAATGCAAATAAGAACTCATATTCAAGTAGAAAATCATAGATATTGAAATAACACCATCCAAATGCTGGTGTGTCTTGCCTTAGTGTAGAGGAGGATCACACCCCTCTTGGTTTGCTTCAAGACAAGCTTCTTCTTCTGAAAAGAATTTAAAACCACAAAAACAATTATCAAAACCCATTCTGAAAATTACCAGAAATTCTAGAAAGCAAGGAAAATCCACCTTTTGGTGTGCTGCTAGAGCTTTCTGAAACAAAGACAATGCAAAAAGAATCAATTCATTTGGACTTGTGGTTTAGAAATGGTGGTTGGTCAAAGTTTAGTCAAATTTCTAAATTAATTTGATTTAAACAGAAATCCTGGGGGGGGGGGGTGACGTCGAAGGCGTAAAGCGGGAGTGCGCCTCCACTCGTACCGCTTCGGGCGCGAGTGGTGAAGCTAACACTGGGCCCCGCCCGTCAGGAGAGAGAGAGGGGGATCAAGATCAGAGAGTGGCGGCGCTTCGCCGGAGCTCACGCCGGCGACGAGGGGGTTTGGGGCGAGGCTATAGGGATAGGATTGAAGCTGGGCTCGGGGCGCACCTGCCCGTACCCGTGGCTTGGCTTGGGGTGGCCGGAGCTGCTTGCGGTCAAGCTCGCAAGCCTCGGTGGCAGACGGGTTTCGCCGGAGTGGTTGAAGACGACGGCTAGGGGCGGCTCCGAGGGCTCAAAGGAATCCAGGTAGCACCAACAGACTACCAACGCCCCGCCCGAGCAGCTGCTTGAGCTCGAGAGGCACCGGAGAGCGGTGGCCCTGCTGCGGGGGTCGCCGGAGTTCTCTGGTCGGGGCAACGGCCAGAGGCCTGCCCGACCGAGCTGTGTCCCGTCTATGTGTTCGTGGAGGTGGCATGGAGTGGTGTGTGGCTAGGAACGGAGGATGGGGGCGATATAAATAGCCGGAGCAAGGGGGGAAACGTGGCGCCGCCGGAGCTCTCTAGACATGCGGCGAACGATGACGAAAAGCTCCAGAGCGAGGGGGCAAGCACGCAGCGTCAACGCAGCAGCTGCCCACGCTCGCGGACGAGCACAGGAGGCGGTGGGAGAAGCGAACAAGTGCACGCGCGCACTGTGGCTTTTGGCCGCGACGTGCCCGTGCTTGCTGCGGCGTCTCCGGCGTTGGCGAGCGCCAGGGAGAGGTCAAGGGCGATGGGTCGGGGTCGGTGGCGTGGCGCAGCAGGCGTCGGCGAGCACTACAACGAGCATGCGATGAACAGAGAGGAAAAATCCACCTTTTGGTGTGCTGCTAGAGCTTTCTGAAACAAAGACAATGCAAAAAGAATCAATTCATTTGGACTTGTGGTTTAGAAATGGTGGTTGGTCAAAGTTTAGTCAAAGTTTAGTCAAATTTCTGAATTAATTTGAATTAAACAGAAATCCTGGCGGGGGGGGGGGGGGTGGTGACGTCGAAGGCGTAAAGCGGGAGTGCGCCTCCACTCGTACCGCTTCGGGCGCGAGTGGTGAGGCTGACACTAGGCCCCGCCCGTCAGGAGAGAGAGAGGGGGATTGAGATCAGAGAGGGGCGGCGCTTCGCCGAAGCTCACACCGGCAACGAGGGGGTTTCGGGCTAGGCTAGAGGGATAGGATTGAAGCTGGGCTCGCGGCGCACCTGCCTGTACCCGTGGCTTGGCTTGGGGTGGCCGGAGCTGCTCGCGGTCAAGCTCGCAAGCCTCGGTGGCTGACGGGTTTCGCCGGAGTGGTTGAAGACGACGGCTAGGGGTGGCTCCGAGGGCTCAACGGCGTCCAGGTAGCACCAACAGACTCCCAATGCCCCGCCCGAGCAGTTGCTTGAGCTCGAGAGGCACCGGAGAGCGGTGGCCCTGCTGTGGGGGTCGCCGGAGTTCTCTGGTCAGGGCGACGGCCAGAGGCCTACCCGACCGAGCTGTGTCCCGTCTATGTGTTCGTGGAGGTGGCGTGGAGTGGTGTGTGGCTAGGAACGGAGGAGGGGGCGATATAAATAGCCGGAGCGAGGGGGGAAATGTGTCGCCGCTGGAGCTCTCTAGACACGCGGTGAACGGCGACGAAAAGCTCCAAAGCGAGGGGGCAAGCACGCAGCGTCAACGTAGGAGCTGCCCACGCTCGCGGAGGAGCACAGGAGGCGGTGGGAGAAGCGGACAAGTGCACGCGCGCACTGTGGCTTTTGGCCGCAACGTGCCCGTGCTTGCTACGATGTCTTCGGCGTCGGCGAGCGCCAGGGAGAGGTCAAGGGCGATGGGTCGGGTCGGTGGCGTGGCGCGGCAGGCGTCGGCGAGCGCTGGAACGAGCACGCGATGAATAGAGAGGAAGGCGTCATCCAGAGCGCGTCGAGACGCTGCCAGGCACCGTGTCTTTACGCGGTCACCATGCTGGCATGGTCAAGACGACGCCCAAACGCTGCCAAACCTTGTCTACGCGTTCGTCCATGCAGTGTTTAGTCTAGGAAAGTTGATAGCTCATACCCAGGCCGACCAGATTTGACTCTACTAAGCTGGCAAGTTTTTGACCAGAAACTTGGTCGCCAAGTTAAGCAACCTTCTAGAAGGCCATTAGGGCTGATCTCCTGGGGTTTAGGTTTTCTTAGGAGGGTGTTTAAGCTCAAGAAAGATCAGGGTCAAAAGATCAAGGAAAATGTACTTATGTACAAACTCGAATTTTGGGCCAGAAGAGAAATGATTTTCTATAGCAAAAATATTACAAAAAGTCATGCAATATTTTTGCTTGGGAAGGTGTTCCAAGGTCCAAAGATTATTCAGGAATTATTTCAGATTTTTGGGAGCAAGAAAAATTGGGGTTGCTTTGGAGCACAAGTTTCTGAATTGAATTTCAGAGAGAAAATGAATATTTTTCTTTTATGAAAAATATCCATTTGACTATTTTGAGGATTTATCAGGGAAATATAGTTGAATGAGGAGTAGATAGGTCACTTGGGTGAAAGTCAAGGATATGCCCAAGTGATAAGTCCATTTGAAATGATTCCAAAACCCAAATCAAAGCAAGGCAAAAACCAAGTCCGGAAACAGAGAGAAGGCAAGTCCGGAACAAGAGAGAAGGCAAAATCCAGGCTGTCACAAGCCTCCCCCACTTAGGATGAATCTCGTCCTCGAGATTCGGTTGCTTGGGAAAACAATTCTAGGTATGCAATCCTTAAAAATTCCTCTCTTTCCCAGGTTGCTTCTTCTTCGGTGTGATGCTCCCACTGAACCTTGTAAAACCTTATTTCTTTGCTGCGAGTGACCCTTTCTGTCTGATCCAATATTCTGATTGGCTTTTCCTCATAAGTCAATGCCTTAGCCAATTCTATCTCTGCCATATCACTCCTTTTCTCCGGTGGCGAGATGCATCTTCTCAGCTGTGAGATATGAAACACATTGTGTACTTCTGACAGTTCTGGTGGATACTCCAACTGATATGCAACTGTTCCAACTCTGGCCATGACAAGAAATGGACCGATGTATCTGGGTGCCAATTTTCCGCGGGTCTGAAACCTTTTGATTCCTTTCATAGGGTGACTCGGAGATATACGTGTTCTCCGGGTTCGAAGCTGATCTGACGGTGTTTGGCATCATAGCAGCTTTTCTGTCGTGATTTGGCCAGCTGCAGTCTGTCTCAGATTTCCTTGACTTGCTTCTGCGCTTCAAGTTTAAAATCAGTCCCGAAAATACGGTTGTCTCCAGTTTGAGACCAGTTCAATGGAGTGCGGCATTTCTGGCCATACAGAGCTTCATAAGGTGACATCTTTAAGCAGGTCCGGAAACTGTTGTTGTAGGAAAACTCGGCATAGGGCAGACAGTCTTCCCACTTGGTTCCTTGGGCCAATGCACATGCCCGGAGCTTATCTTCGAGTATTTGATTTACTCGCTCAGTCTGTCCATCTGTCTGAGGATGATAAGCCGTGCTGTACTTCAGAGCGGTCCCCAAGGCTTGATGTAGTCGGGACCAAAATGCGGAGGTGAAGAGAGATCCCCTGTCGGAGGTGATAGTCTTAGGTACTCCATGCAGACTGACGATTCTTGACACATATAGCTATGCGAGTTGGTTTGCACGGTATGTGGTCCGGATAGGAAGGAAATGTGCCACCTTGGTTAAGGTGTCCACTATGACCCATATTGCGTCGTTTGCTTTATGAGACCTTGGTAATCCGGTGATGAAATCCATGCAGATATTGTCCCATTTCCATTGGGAGACTGATAGAGGTTGGAGGAGTCCGGCGGGTTTTTGGTGTTCCGCCTTTACCCTATTGCATATATCGCAACAAGCCACAAAGTATGTGATGTCTTTCTTCATTCCATCCCACCAGAATACCCGACGAAGGTCTTCATACATCTTGGTACCACCTGGGTGAATTGAGTATGGGGCTTCGTGTGCTTCTGCCAATATCTTCTTTCTCAGACTTTCTTGATTGGGTACGCAAAGTCTTCCTCATAACCTTAGCGAACCTCGTTGATCCTTAGAGAAATCTAGTGCATGCCCTTGGTGCATCTTCTGGACATATATGTTCAATCGTTTGTCATCTGCCTGAGTACCACGGATTTCTTCTTTGAGAGTAGGGGTAACTTCCAATATGTTGTCAAGATGGCCATCGGTGATCACCAAATTGAGCTGAGTGATTTCTTCATAAAGCTCAGGGGGCAAGGAATCCATTAGAGCATTAAGGTTGGCTGGTTTGCGGCTGAGGGCGTCAGCCACCACATTAGCTTTGCCCGGGTGGTAATTTATTCCGAGGTCGTAGTCCTTAACCAACTCGAGCCATCTTTGCTGTCGAAGAATCAAATCGGTCTGAGTGAATATGTACTTGAGACTCTTGTGGTCGGTAAATATCTAGCACTTCTTTCCAATCAGATAGTGTCTCCAGATCTTCAAAGCGTGCACCACTGCGGCCAATTCCAAATCATGAGTAGGATAGTTTCCTTCGTGTTGCCGCAGTTGTCGGGATGCATAAGACACAACTTTCCCATCTTGCATGAGTACACATCTAAGCCTTTTTCTGGATGCGTCACAGTAGACATCAAAACTACGGTAGATGTCTGGAAGAGTTAATATTGGTGCCGATGTCACCCTGATTTTTAACTCATTGAAACTCCGTTCACAGTCCTCAGTCCATTCAAACTTCTTGTCCTTCTTAAGGAGCTCAGTCATTGGCTTGGCCATCTTGGAGAATCCTTCAATAAAACGGCGATAATATCCGGCTAGTCCAAGGAAACTCCGGATTTCTGAGACTGTTGTGGGTGCGGACCAATCAAGTACATCCTTCACCTTGCTTGGATCCATTGAGATTCCTTCTGCCGAGAGGACATGCCCAAGAAATCCCACTTGCTGGAGCCAAAACTCACATTTGCTGAATTTGTCATAAAGTTGATGGTCGCGAAGTCTTTGCAAAACTGCTCGGAGATGCTCCTTGTGTTCATCTTTGCTCTTGGAGTAAATGAGTATGTCGTCAATGAACACCACCACAAATTTGTCCAGGAAATCCACAAACACCTTGTTCATCATATGCATGACGCAATCCTCGCACTCCCATTCGGGTGGACCATAGAATTCCGACGAAACCCTCCCTTTGTTGTGGCACTCTCCTGGCCACTCCAACCCACTCCCTCTCAGGGCTAGGTCTTGGGTGGCCCCGTGTCTACCAAAGACACCAACGGCCACCGTCGTGGCAAAACGGTCCCAAACGGGGACAAGGTACCATAAAAACAAAAATGAGCACACAAGGTTATGTCTGCTTACCGGGCCAGGGTATGCACGCCCATAACCTTCCCTCGCGGGAGGCACCGGTGAGATGCACAACAAAGGACCGAATCAAGACCTTCCCACAAGGTAAATGTGGTCGCACTGAATAAAATCCCGATTCAGTGGCACCATAATGTGATCAACATCATATTCAAGTTGAACTTAATCAAGTTTATCTTTGGCAAAAACTTTTTATAAAATAACCATGATACTATGCCGTAACCATGCAACTAATCGACATGCAAAGCAGACAACTTCTAGACATGGATCAAACATAAAAACGTAATAATCTTGCAATACTTAGGATCAAAACTACTCTGGTTATAACTCATTTTTAATATCAAACAATATTTTTATTGGTTCATTCATTTAAATGAAAATCTCACTTAATAAAAGAACTATCATTAGTTTCCATAGCAATATAACTAGTGCAACTTCATACTCTACTTAACCAAACAAGCTCATGCATTCAACCAGTAACTAAACAAGCATATCAAGCATGATAAACTAACTAACAATTAACCAAATTTATTTATCAAATTTTAAATGCAAATAAGAACTCATATTCAAGTAGAAAATCATAGATATTGAAATAACACCATCCAAATGCTGGTGTGGCTTGCCTTAGTGTAGAGGAGGATCACACCCCTCTTGGTTTGCTTCAAGACAAGCTTCTTCTTCTGAAAAGAATTTAAAACCACAAAAACAATTATCAAAACCCATTCTGAAAATTACCAGAAATTCTAGAAAGCAAGGAAAATCCACCTTTTGGTGTGTTGCTAGAGCTTTCTGAAACAAAGACAATGCAAAAAGAATCAATTCATTTGGACTTGTGGTTTAGAAATGGTGGTTGGTCAAAGTTTAGTCAAATTTCTAAATTAATTTGATTTAAACAGAAATCCTGGGGGGGGGGTGACGTCGAAGGCGTAAAGCGGGAGTGCGCCTCCACTCGTACCGCTTCGGGCGCGAGTGGTGAAGCTAACACTGGGCCCCGCCCGTCAGGAGAGAGAGAGGGGGATCAAGATCAGAGAGTGGCGGCGCTTCGCCGGAGCTCACGCCGGTGACGAGGGGGTTTGGGGCTAGGCTAGAGGGATAGGATTGAAGCTGGGCTCGGGGCGCACCTTCCCGTACCCGTGGCTTGGCTTGGGGTGGCCGGAGCTGCTTGCGGTCAAGCTCGCAAGCCTCGGTGGCAGACGGGTTTCGCCGGAGTGGTTGAAGACGACGGCTAGGGGCGGCTCCGAGGGCTTAAAGGAATCCAGGTAGCACCAACAGACTACCAACGCCCCGCCCGAGCAGCTGCTTGAGCTCGAGAGGCACCGGAGAGCGGTGGCCCTGCTGCGGGGGTCGCCGGAGTTCTCTGGTCGGGGCAACGGCCAGAGGCCTGCCCGACCGAGCTGTGTCTCGTCTATGTGTTCGTGGAGGTGGCATGGAGTGGTGCGTGGCTAGGAACGGAGGATGGGGGCGATATAAATAGCCAGAGCAAGGGGGGAAACGTGGCGCCGCCGGAGCTCTCTAGACATGCGGCGAACGGTGACGAAAAGCTCCAGAGCGAGGGGGCAAGCACGCAGCGTCAACGCAGGAGCTGCCCACGCTCGCGGACGAGCACAGGAGGCGGTGGGAGAAGCGAACAAGTGCACGCGCGCACTGTGGCTTTTGGCCGCGACGTGCCCGTGCTTGCTGCGGCGTCTCCGGCGTTGGCGAGCGCCAGGGAGAGGTCAAGGGCGATGGGTCGGGGTCGGTGGCGTGGCGCAGCAGGCGTCGGCGAGCACTACAACGAGCATGCGATGAACAGAGAGGAAGGCGTCATCCAGAGCGCGTCGAGACGCTGCCAGGTACCGTGTCTTTACGCGGTCACCATGCTGGCATGGTCAAAACGACGCCCAAACGCTGCCAAACCTTGTCTACGCGTTCGTCCATGCAGTGTTTGGTCTAGGAAAGTTGATAGCTCATACCTAGGCCGACCAGATTTGACTCTACTAAGCTAGCAAGTTTTTGACCGGAAACTTGGTCGCCAAGTTAAGCAACCTTCTAGAAGGCCATTAGGGCTGATCTCCTAGGGTTTAGGTTTTCTTAGGAGGGTGTTTAAGCTCAAGAAAGATCAGGGTCAAAAGATCAAGGAAAAATGTACTTGATGTACAAACTAGAATTTTGGGCCAGAAGAGAAATGATTTTCTATAGCAAAAATATTACAAAAAGTCATGCAATATTTTTGCTTGGGAAGGTGTGCCAAGGTCCAAAGATTATTCAGGAATTATTTCAGATTTTTGGGAGCAAGAAAACTTGGGGTTGCTTTGGAGCACAAGTTTCTGAATTGAATTTCAGAGAGAAAATGAATATTGTTCTTTTATGAAAAATATCCATTTGACTATTTTGAGGATTTATCAGGGAAATATAGTTGAATGAGGAGTAGATAGGTCACTTGGGTGAAAGTCAAGGATATGCCCAAGTGACAAGTCCATTTGAAATGATTCCAAAACCCAAATCAAAGCAAGGCAAAAACCAAGTCCGAAAACAGAGAGAAGGGAAGTTCGGAACAAGAGAGAAGGCAAAATCCAGGCTGTCACAAACCTCCCCCACTTAGGATGAATCTCGTCCTCGAGATTCGGTTGCTTGGGAAAACAATTCTGGGTATGCAGTCCTTAAAAATTCCTCTCTTCCCAGGTTGCTTCTTCTTCGGTGTGATGTTCCCACTGAACCTTGTAAAACCTTATTTCTTTGCTGCGAGTGACTCTTTCTATCTGATCCAATATTCTGATTGGCTTTTCCTCATAAGTCAAATCCTTAGACAACTCTATCTCTGCCATATCAGTCCTTTTCTCCGGCGGCGAGATGCATCTTCTCAGCTGCGAGATATGAAACACATTGTGTACTTCTGACAGTTCCGGTGGCAATTCCATTTGATATGCAATTGTTCCGACTCTGGCCATGACGGGAAACAGACCGATGTATCTGGGTGCCAATATTCCGCGGGTCTGAAACCTTTTGATTCCTTTGATAGGGGTGACTCGGAGATATACGTGTTCTCCGGGTTCGAAGCTGATCTGACGGTGTTTGGCATCATAGTAGCTTTTCTGTCGTGATTTGGCCAGCTACAGTCTGTCTCGGATTTCCTTGACTTCCTTCTGCGCTCCGAGCATTAAATCAGTCCCAAAAATACGGCTGTCTCCGGTTTGAGACCAGTTCAATGGAGTGCGGCATTTCCGGCCATACAGAGCTTCATATGGTGACATCTTTGAGCTGGTCTGGAAACTGTTGTTGTAGGAAAACTCTGCGTAGGGAAGACAGTCTTCCCACTTGGTTCCTTGGGCCAATGCACATGCCCGGAGCATATCTTCGAGTATTTGATTTACTCGCTCAGTCTGTCCATCTGTCTGAGGATGATAAGCCATGCTGTACTTCAGAGCGGTCCCCAAGGCTTGATGTAGTCGGGACCAAAATGCGGAGGTGAAGAGAGATCCGCTGTCGGAGGTGATAGTCTTAGGTACTGCATGCAGACTAACGATTCTTGACACATACAGCTGTGCGAGTTGGTTTGCACGGTATGTGGTCCGGATATGAAGGAAATGTGCCACCTTGGTTAAGGTGCCGAGAGGACATGCCCAAGAAATCCCACTTGCTGGAGCCAAAACTCACATTTGCTGAATTTGGCATAAAGTTGATGGTCGCGAAGTCTTTGCAAAACTGCTCGGAGATGCTCCTTGTGTTCATCTTTGCTCTTGGAGTAAATGAGTATGTCGTCAATGAACACCACCACAAATTTGTCCAAGAAATCCATAAACACCTTGTTCATCATATGCATGATGAAGGCGGGTGCGTTGGTGAGGCCGAAGGACATAACGGTATACTCATAAAGACCGTACCCAGTGGTGAACGCGGTCTTAGGAATATCTTCCTTCTTTATTTTGAGCTGATGATATCCGGTCCTCAAAATCAATTTTGGAGAATACTTTGGTCCCACTGAGTTGATCAAACAGATTGTCTGTTCTTGGCAGTGGATACTTGTTCTCGATGGTGACGTCATTCAGCTGTCGGTAATCTACGCACATTCGTAGACTGCCATCCTTTTTGTCCACGAAGATCGTTGGTGATCCCCATGGTGAAGAGCGTGGATGGATGTATCCTTTCTGCAGCATCTCATCCAGTTGTTTCTTCAATTCCACCAATTCTGATGAAGGCATCCAATAGTATTTCTTGTGTATCGGGGTGGTTCCAGGCACCAAGTCAATTGCAAACTCCAATTCTCGGTCTGGTGGCATGCCTGGTAATTCTTCAAGAAATACATCTGGATACTCACTGACCACTGGAATTAATTCCACCTCCTCTGCCACGGCAGTGAAAACCATATCTTTCGTGGGTATGCGCTTGCAGGCATAAAAACTTGTGGTGCGACCTTCCATATTTTTCAGGGAAACTTCTCTGGTCGCACAGCTGATGCATACTTGGTATTGGGTTAGCCAATTCATGCGCAGAATAACATCCAATTTGTTGGAGTAGATGATTATCAAGGATGTTGGAAACTTGACGCCCTTGATATCAATCTCCAAGTTACGGCAGACGAGATTGCTTCCAAGTAGGGATCCCGGGGATTGTACTAGCATGTGTTTTCCCAAAATAGAGCAAGGAAAATTGTTTTGGGAAGCAAAACTCCGCGAGATAAAAGAGTGGGAAGCCCCAGAGTCGAATAAAATTACGGAGGGTATGTCGTTAACAAGAAACATACCAATGACGACTTCCGGGTCCTCTTGGGCTTCGTCTGGGGAGATATCATGAATTTGCCCCTGGATCACATCTGGGGTGGAATACGGCTCCATGTAGTTGACTTGCGGATGGAATGGAGCTGCTTGTTTGTTGTTCTTGGGACACTCTCTGGCGTAGTGTCCGGTTTGACCACAGCTGAAACATGAATTGTTGCGCTGACAATCTTCACGCACCGGGCTGGTCACGACATTCTTGACTTGGGTGGTAGTCTTGTTGACATTCTGCTGCCAGTTGGGTTTGTACTCAACTTGAGTCTGTTGCCAAGTACGAGCCATCTGCACTGGTTGCATATCCTTCTTCGGCTTGAATTTGCGCTTGTGGTCATTAACAGCTAGCTTGTTGTCGTGGAGGAGTTTGAGTTCCCTTGATGCGATGAGGGCCTTGTTCACCAGAGTCAGGAAGTCCGAAAAATCAAACATGCTGAGAGTGCACCTGAGATGCTGATTCTGTCCTCCAAGAAACCTATCGATTTTCCGTTATTCTGTCGCCACATCGTGGAGAGAATAGCCGGCCAAGTGGTTGAATTTATTCAGATACTCGTTGACTGTCATGTTGCCTTGAGTGAGGGAGAGGAATTCGCGCTGCTTGATTTTCATAATTCCGGTGGGAATATGATACTTGCGGAAATGGTCCTTGAATTTTGTCCAAGTAATTTCCTTGTCCGCGGGCCATATTGCCTTAGCATTATCCCACCATATTGCGGCAGCTCCTTTGAGATAATGCGTTGCAAAGGGAACCTTGTCTCCATCTTTAGTGTGAGCAATCTCCAATTTCCTCTCAATAGTCCTTAGCCAGTCGTCGGCGTCCAATGGATCAATAACTTGGCTGAAGCTGGGAGGCTTGGTTCGCTGAAAATCTGACAGCTTGGAGTGATGGCCATTCTGGTTTCCATTCTGCCCAACCATAACTTGCACACTTTTCAATATTTCCAGCAGATAGTTGCTCCTTCTTTCTTCAAACACTCGCAGGATTTGCTCAGGGGACGGCGGATTTGGCGGTGGAGACGGAGGTGGCTGGTATGGCTCAGCGGAATGTCCTGCCTGTCTTGCAGAGCGACGGATAGGGACATCCTCACAAGCTTGACTGCTGCTGCCTCCCCGCGTGATCCTATTATTTGTTTTTCCCAATAATAGCAACCATGATGAGAAAATTCCAAAATGGGAGGAAAGCCAATGACAAATCCCATAAGATAACAGCGAATGAAAACCAAAGCGAATAAAAAGTCTCAACATAATTATACATAGACTTAACATGAAAGTACACATCACAACGGTTCTACTACACTCATACATGAAACTAAGCATCATGACACGTGCGATTACACCCATACATAATACTCATGACGGAAGCGATACTCTAACGGTCTACTGATTGGACTGCGCTGCTGCGAGCTCCTCTCCTGAGCCGGACCCAAATCCTGAACTGATAGTAGAGACCTCCGAGTTAAGAGAGACGCGACGGCGCTGCCTCGAGGGCTCTCCCTCAGGGGCAGGCACGGGATGGGATCTAAGCATAGGAGCGGAAGGAGTAGCGACAAGGGAAGCCCACGCAGCAGGGGCACTACGAGGGGTCACCGTCAGAGGGTTAGCGGCACCCTGAGATGTCACCGGTGGAACAGAGACTGGAGGAACTGAAGAAGTATAGATGACAGTGGGAAGAGGGTTCCTCATACGAGCAGCGGCGAGGGCTGTCCGGGCGCGTGAAAGCTCCCGAGCTAACTCGTAGTTCAGGAGATAACTAGTAGTGATATAGTGAGAAAGGTGGCTAGTGGGACGATCGCACGCCGTATTAATCAAAGGAAAGCGGATACGCCCATTCTCATGCAGAGATGGGTAGTAGAAGAAACCTGGGTGGGTGTGCATGCGAACCTCGTTGTATCGCAAGTCTACAAGAGCCTCGATAGCAGCAAACTGAACCGCCTGAGATGGCGTAGAAGCAAGACCACCCTTAGAAGAACAAGTGTAAGCGCCGGAAGGGAAACTGTGGTGTAGAGTGACCTCAGCATAATACTCATACAATGCATCGGCCAGATGCTCCCGATACACCCGATACTCTGGATCAGCACTGTTGAGGATGTAGACCTTAGAGTCACCCGCCAGGAGAGGGCCGGGTTACTCATATGGTCGTTGCCAGAAGCCCGGAGCCAAGCTTGAAGACGATGGGCCAGAGATGGGCTTAAGACCCGGATATGGCTTAAAACCCGTAGTACAATCATTATTATGGTAGAACTTGTAGTGTAAGGCAAGTATAGTTGAGAGTCCGAGCCGGACACTCTTATGAGCCGGCCAGGACTCTGAGAGCTGCTGGGCGTCAGCCTCCCTATATAAAGGGACGACCCGGCAGCGGTTTAGGGACAAGAACAATCTCATCGAGAGCCGGGCATAGCAGTTTAGCTCCCTGGTGATCGTAACCCTAATCAATACCACCTCAAACTGGACGTAGGCTTTTACCTTCACCGTAAGGGGCCGAACCAGTATAAACCCTTGTGTTCCTTGTCCCGCATTAACCCCTTCAAGCTTCTTAGCTGTGATGGCTCCACGACTAAGTCCTAGCTCGAGGACATCTGCCGTGACAATTCCACGACAGTTGGCGCCCACCGTGGGGCCAACGCACGGTGGATTTGAGTTCTTGAAGGGCAGCTTCGAAGGGCTCAAGGGATACGCTGTAAGCCGGATGACCAAGAGTCGTCGCGGCAAGCTCTACATCGACGATGCAAACTGGGGCCCCGACGCCGGCTCAATTGAGTACGGGTACCGGGTCCCCTTCAGCGGAATTCATGTTTTCATTGGCAAGATTGGTGAGCCGGGCCCTGAGCCGGATCTCTGAGCCGGGCCCTGAGCCGGATCTCAGCGTGCACAACCCGCCCGGGCCCGGCCTGCCTTAAGGCGTGTGTTTGTGGGATGTATCCATGGAGGGCCCTCTGATCTATCTGGGTCTGGTGATGAGGCGGCCGCCGGCTCTGACGGCGAGTCGGCCACCGATGAGTCAAACTCGTTGTATCAACTTCAAGATGGCAGGCTCATGGGTTGTTCCGATGGTGACAGTATTCCGGACCAGTTTGAGCCGCCAAGTCAGGTTGGAGTCTTTATGGCTGGCGCGCAGCCTGTTCAGAACCCCGCGGCTGGAGCAGGAAACCCGGTGCCTTCTCCGGCTCAGGTGCTGATGGACCTCATGGACAAGATGACGGCCCTGTTAACCGCCACGGTTGACCCGGCGGATCAAGCTCAGCATGATGCGGAGGTGGCGCAGTTAAAATTGGATCTAGTGAAAGCTAAGGAGGAGCTTGCAGCGGAAGGGATCAGGATGGCTGCAGAGAGGGCGGCTCTCGATGCCCAAACTCAGCTGATCCAGGCGCAGTCCTTCCAACTCACGATGGATCAGAACGCGTCCAATGAGGTCATGAGAAGGAGGCATCAAAAGACCCAATCTCGACTCCCTCCGGTTTACGATCCACGCAACCTCTTCAACACGCCAGGTGTAGGGTCTAGTAACCCGCCAGGGGTCATAGTGCCCGGGTCTGGAGCCCCTATTCAGCCACGGGTGATGGGGCCTCCCCAGGTGCCCCTGCCCCGCCTCAGTACGTGCCAATACCCCCGGGTCATTATAATAACCCGCTGGAGAACATGGTCGCTGCGGCAGCACGGCTGGCGGCTCTCCCAGTTGACGGCGACTCTCCGACGGCTATTGAAACCCGCCGGGTCAGGGAACTCCTTCAGACAGCACTGGCGCAGCAAGAGGCATACTCCTACAGCCGGGACAGGATCCACTCGACCCCTCGTCCAGGCCAGAGCCCGAGTTACAGCCGACACATGGTCTCAGCAACCGGCTCAAGTAACGTCCGACGCCATGACGCGCCCCCTGGCCACGGCCCGGCTCATAATGGAGCTTTTCACGCAGCAGACTAGGACAGAGCGCGGCAAGAGGCAGAGCAAGTGCCTCAATTAACGGCTTACCAGACCCCCCCAGCTTATCCGACGACTTCCGTCGACGTGGGTATCCCCACCAGGACTGGGGGTGTCCCTTGTTTAGTACCAGCTATCCGCAATGAGCGTCTACCCAAGGACTTCAAAGGCCCTAGGAAGGTGCCTAATTACACAGCAGACTTACAGCCTGCAGCCTGGATCGAGAGTTATGAGATGGCTATGGAGCTGCTGGAGGTCAGTGAGGCGGCCATGGCTAAGTATTTCACCATGATGTTAGATGGGACTGCCCGCACCTGGTTGAAAGGGCTACCACCGAATTCCATTGGGTCTTGGGCTGAGCTGAAAGCCTGGTTCATCCAAAACTTCAAAGATACCTGTAGGCAGTCCATGTCAATTGTGGATTTGACTAACTGTAAGCAGCAGGAGGGTGATTCTACGACACATTGGGTCCGCCGGGTTAAGGAGATCATACACTCGTCAGACAAGATGGATGCCGGCTCAGCAGTTTTAATGCTGGAGTAGAATTGTCGTTTTGTGCCCCTGAAGATGAAACTCGGGCGGCTTAAGCGCGACTGCAGTGATATGGGTACACTAATGGCGGCTCTTGTCAAGTACGCCGATTCTGATGGTACCAAGGATCCCCCTTCAGATGATGAAAGGACAGGGAAGGGAAAGAAGAACGGCAATGGCAAGGGTCCCCAGTTTAACCCGGGGAACCAAGGAGGAGGCAAGCGCAAGGCTGATGGCAGCCTAGAGTTTGTAGCTAACGCCAGCTTACAAGGTAATAACCAGCGACGCAAGGGGAGGCCCCCTCCCCGAGGCGGCGGGTCAGGTCCGACGCTGGAGCAGCTGTTGAATGAACCTTGTCCAAGGCATGGCTCTAGAGAGAAGCCAGCGACTCATTTGTGGAAGGATTGTGCAATCATGAAGGCCTTTAAGAATTACAATGGCCCGGGCGGCGGCTCAGGCGCCGGCGGCTTTCATGGCCCGGGCGGCGGCTCAAATTCCGGTCCTCAGAACGGTCAAGGGGGCTTTAATCAGCAGTCTGGCCAGGGTCATCAACAGCAGCAGGGGGGTTATCAGACCAATCCAAAGCAGCTTAGCGGTGGACAGTATCATGTGTTTACCACCAGTCTGTGTAAGCGAGATCAAAAGCTTCATAAGAGGGCAGAGAATGCTGTTGAACCGGCGGTCCCACGCTACTTGCGGTGGTCTGAGCAGCCTATAGTGTGGAGTAGGGAGGATCACCCTCCCCGGGTGGATAACCCGGGCCACTTGGCCTTAGTGGTGGCTCCTCAAGTGGGAGGATATAAGTTCACAAAGGTGCTCATGGATGGAGGCAGCAGCATCAACATCCTCTATTATGAGACTTTTCGCCGTATGGGGTTGGTTGATAAGAACCTCAGCCAGTCAAACACTATCTTCCATGGTGTGGTACCTGGTAAGTCGGCGTATCCAGTCGGCAAGATTGAATTGGAAGTGGCCTTTGGAGATGAGAACAACTACAGGGTGGAGAAATTGACCTTTGAAGTGGTTAAGATAAGAAGCCCGTACCATGCTATATTTGGGCGGCCGGCTTACGCCAAGTTCATGGCTCGGCCGTGTTATGTGTACTTACAGCTCAAGATGCCGGGTCACAACGGGACCATTACGGTTCACGACAGTCGGAAAGTGGCCCTGGAGTGTGAGGAAGGCGATGCAGCTTATGCGGAATCTGTTTGTGCAACAGAGGAGTTGAAGTTTTACAAGGACAATGTTGACCCAGCTGATATGACCTCTCTGAAAAAGCCGACTACGGAGCATGAGCCGGCAATGAAATTTAAGTCAGCTGATGAAACTAAACTTGTTGATTTCGTTCCAGGAGACTCATCTCAGCAATTTAGCATCAGTGCCAATCTGGATCCAAAATAGGAAGGCGCGCTCATCGAGTTCATCCGTGAGAATAGGGACATCTTCGCATGGAAACCTTCTGACATGCCAGGTGTACCTAGAGAACTCGCTGAGCATACTCTCAATGTTGATCTGAAATTTAAGCCGGTCAGGCAGTTCCTTCGGCGGTTTAATGAAGAGAGGCGGAAAGCTATTGGTGAAGAGGTGGCCCGGCTCTTGGCGGCCGGGTTTATCGTTGAAGTCTTTCACCCAGAGTGGTTAGCTAACCCGGTGCTCGTACTCAAGAAGAACGGCACTTGGCGGATGTGTGTGGACTACACGGACTTAAACAAGGCGTGTACGGCTGATCCTTTTGCCCTCCCCCGTATTGATCAAATCATTGATGCTACGGCAGGTTGTGCACGCTTAAGTTTCTTGGATGCTTACTCCGGATATCATCAGATTAAGATGGTAGTTAAGGACCAGGAGAAGACGGCGTTCATCACTCCCTTTGGAGCCTTTTGCTATGTGTCTATGCCCTTTGGACTCAAGTGTGCACAGGCGACTTACCAGCGTTGTGTACAGAACTGTCTTCATAAACAGATTGGGCGCAATGTTCACGCTTATGTGGACGATATCGTGGTTAAGTCCATAAAAGAGGAAACCCTGATAGATGACTTGAGAGAAACCTTTGATAATCTCCGGGTCTACAAGATGATGCTTAACCCGGCCAAGTGTGTCTTTGGTGTCCCTGCAGGCAAGCTCTTGGGTTTTTTGGTTTCTGACAGAGGCATTGAGGCTAACCCGGAGAAGATCAAGGCCATCACCTCCCTGGCTAAGTCGGCGTGTATAAATGACGTTCAGCGTTTGGCGGGTCGCATCGCTGCTTTAAGCCAGTTTATAAGCCGTTTGGGTGAGAAGGCCATGCCATTATATCAGTTGATGCAGAAAACTGATAACTTTGTCTGGAATGATGCAGATAATACTGCCTTTGAGGATTTGAAGAAGCAGCTGGCAGAACCTCCAGTCCTTGCTGCTCCGGTGGATAAGGAGCCCTTATTATTATACGTGGCGGCGAACACACGAGCCGTCAGTGTGGCTATGGTGGTGGAGCGCAAGGAGGAGGGTAAGGAGCATCCGGTTCAGCGGCCGGTTTGTTATGTCAGCGAAGTGCTCATTGAGTCCAAGCAGCGGTATCCGCATTGGCAGAAGCTTGTTTATGGTGTGTTCATGGCGAGCCGGAAACTTAAGCATTATTTTCAGGGTCATCCCATCACTGTGGTCAGTTTTGCCCCTCTTGGTGATATCATTCAAAACAGAGAGGCCATAGGGAGAGTAGCTAAGTGGGCTATAGAGCTTGGACCTCATGGTCTCAAGTACGTGCCATGCACTGCTATTAAATCTCAGGCCTTGGTGGATTTCATCAATGACTGGACAGAGTCACAAGTGCCCGAGCAGAAGCCGGATAACACATATTGGACTATCCACTTCGATGGGTCCAAGCAGTTGGAGGGCTCGGGGGCTGGAGTTGTATTGGCTTCCCCTAAAGGTGACAAGTTCCATTATGTGCTACAGTTGCTGTTTCCTTGCACTAACAACGCGGCTGAGTACGAGGCCTTGCTCCATGGTCTTCGGATGGCTAAAGAGATGAGCTTAAGCCGGGTAAGGTGCTTCGGCGACTCAGACTTGGTGGCTCAACAAGTATCAGGAAAGTGGGATTCCAAGGACCCTCTCATGGCGGCTTATCGCCGCGAGGTTGAGGCCATTGCTGGGCACTTTCAGGGTTACCAAGTGGAACACATCGATCGCAGGAAGAACGAGGCGGCGGATGCTTTAAGCCGGCTGGGCTCTCAACGAAAACCGGTGCCGCCCAACACTTTCCTGGACGTACTGTATAGCCCTTCTGTTAAATTGCCTATAGAGGAAGACTTGGCTGTCCCTGACCCGGAGGCACGACTGGTGGCGGCTCTCCATATCATACCAGACTGGACAATGCCATATCTAGCTTACATGACCCGGGGCGAGTTGCCTGAGGATGAAACTTTGGCTAGGCAAATAACCCGGCGGGCTAAGTCAATGATTGTATCAATGGGGAGTTGCATCACCGCAGTGTTACGGGGGCGTTTCAGCGTTGTGTTTCCCCTGAGGAAGGTCGAGAGATCTTGCATGAGATCCATGAAGGGGATTGTGGCCATCACGCCGGCTCAAAGTCTCTTGTGGCCAAGGCTTTTCACCATGGTTTTTATTGGCTGACGGCTCATGCTGATGCGGAGGGCTTGGTCAGTAAATGTGATGGTTGCCAGTGGTTCTCACGACGGGCTCATGTGCCGGCTCAGGAGCTGAGGATGATTCCAATCATTTGGCCCTTTGCGGTCTGGGGGCTTGATATGGTTGGGCCTTTTAAAAGGTCCAAGGATAATAAGACCCACCTCTTGGTGGCAGTTGACAAATTCACAAAGTGGGTGGAAGCTGAGCCAGTTAGCAAGTGCGATGCAGCCACGACGGTTCAATTTATGAAAAAGGTGATTTTCCGTTTTGGCTTTCCGCACAGCATTATAACTGACAATGGCACCAATCTCTCCAAAGGCGCCATGGAAGAGTTTTGTCAACGCGAGCATATCCGACTTGATGTTTCCTCAGTGGCTCATCCTCAATCCAATGGTCAAGCTGAGAGAGCTAATCAGGAGATTCTGAAGGGTATCAAGCCCCGGCTTTTGGTCCCTTTGCAACGGACGCCGGGTTGTTGGGTGGAGGAGTTGCCCTCCGTGTTATGGAGCATCAACACTACTCCTAACAGGTCTACAGGTTTTACGCCTTTCTTCATGGTTTATGGAGCAGAAGCAGTCCTCCCCAGTGACATCCGTCATGACTCACCTCGAGTGGCGGCTTATGTTGAGACGGATAATGAACAGGCACGCCAGGACGCTCTTGACTTGTTGGACGAACAGCGTGATGTGGCAGCAGCCCGTTCAGCGATTTACCAACAAGACCTGCGTCGTTATCATAGCCGCCAGGTTAAATCCCGGGTCTTCCAGGAAGGCGATCTCGTGCTCCGGCTCATCCAGGATCAAACAGATGCACACAAGTTATCCCCGCCTTGGGAAGGGCCCTTTGTGGTCAGCAAGAACTTGCACAACGGGTCATATTACCTCATTGACATTCGGGAGCACAAAGATTCACGTAAGTCGGAGGAAGAGACCCGTCGGCCGTGGAACATAGCTCAGCTTTGGCCTTACTACACTTGAGCCACCGGCTCTCCTGGTGTACATATTTCTCTCAGCCATGTATATATTATGATAAGCAATAAAGCAGGACCTCTGTCCTTTTTTCTCCTCCAAATATGCACGTGTTGTTTTCATTGCAAGATTACATGATGACTTAAAGGAGGATCCGGCTTATGATTGTATTCGAATCTAGCCGTAAGCAATAAGGTCACTTGGGGGCTTCCTGTTCAAACATGGGTCGTATTCGAACCAAAGAGAACATAGCTGTCGATACCCATTTGATTGGCAAAGTGCCGAGCTCATTGGGAGGTTATCTTTGGTCATATTTGAATCATAGTTTAACCCCTCTGAGAACCGACGTGGATCGTATTCGAATCAGCGTCGTTAAACAATTCTTAAAATCACTTGGGGGCTTCCTGTTCAAACATGGGTCGTATTCAAACCAAAGAGAACATAGCTGTCGATACCCTCTTGATTGGCATCGCCACACCCACTGGGGGCTATATGATCGTATACGAATCTTAGCATAACCCCTTTGGGCCGGGTTTCTGGTTGTATCCGAACCGGAAGCCCCTACGTTCCTCTGCTTTATAACAAGTTTCTTCTGATTATTTCACAGTGTGTACGGCCGGTTCTCACTTTGCCGGCTTAACTTTGGTTTACAGTGTTAGTTGAACACAATGGGTAAGTAAATCGGAATTAAGGTGCCAACCTTATTACCCGGGTTATCTAAACCGGAGGTATGCTTACAGGCCGCTAAGTGTGTTATTACGGCTGTGTTAAGGATCTGGTTGAGGACCAGTCTTTTTTGATTCATATTCCGGGTTATATATCTAAAACGTATGATTCTCAGGGCGGTAAGCCGCCTCGAGACTTGTGATTTGCCCTTTTATGCAGGATAATTAAAGGCACCTCTTTTGAGGTTAAGAAACACAAAGGATTGATTATGACCCGGAGAAATATCAAAGAGATAACTTCAACAGACTTTAGCATTCAATACGTGCATGATGGCACGGCAGAGATAAACTGTTGCACCTACTCTATTACAAAAATCATCAAGTCTAAAAGGGTGGAGCATTGTTTGGTAAACCACCAGCCGAGTTACGACGCTTGCTGAGTGGAAGTCTCCGGCTCGTTCCTATCCTCTCCTCCAGCTGATCCCAAGACCTGGAAGGTTGATGACTTCCAGTCGATGCCGCTGAGAGCTTCGAATTGGGCTTCCTCGTCAATTAACCCGGCCGGGTCAATCTCCGGGGCGAAAGTGTGCTGACGAGCCGGCGGGATCAAGTTGAGGGCTTCATAGCGAGGGGTTGGAATCCTCTGATTCTCCGCATTTTAACCCGGCTGGTACTTGGTTAGATCTGTATCGTTGCCAATGAGAGTAGCCACCGGACGTACAGCCTTCACGCAAGCTGCGAAGTCTTTCTGATCAAAGGCGGTGCCGTCTTCCTTCAGGCTTGGGTAGCCGAGGGCGATGTCTGCCGGGTCTAGCTCTGGCAAGAATGCCTTGGCCCGGCTCAGCGCGGCGATTGCTCCGGCTCTTGCAGAGGCCCGTCGCAGCTCTTGGATCCGTTGAGGAAGAACGGTGAGCCGGCGAAGGACTTCCGCCAGGTGAGTCGGCACCTCGTTGGAGAGGGCCACCACAGCCAAGGCACATTGTGACCCGGTGTAGAGTTGCTCCACCAGGGTGTAGATGGCCTTCAGCTTGGTCACCACACTCTGGTTCAGGTTGGCACTTCTGGGACCTGTTTAACAGAGACAGATAAGCCGCCGACAAGGATGAAATTATGAGATATACACATTCTCAAACTTGATGAAAGCCGGCGAGACGACTTACCGAAGATTGCGGCCACCATTTGGGACACTTGGCGCTTTAGGCCGGAGAGCTCAGCGGTCTTCTCGGAGAGAGTCTTCTCCGCCTGTTCAGCCCGGGTCACCAATGCGGCCTTTTCTTCGGCCCATGCCTTCCGCTCAGCGTCGAACTCCGTCTTCAGCTTCTCTTGCGCGGCGATGCTGGACACGAACTTGGCGTTTGCCTTCCGGGTCTCCATCTCTTGCATCTTCAGCCGGCTCGTGAGATCAGCAAGGTCAGTCTCCAGCTTCTTGCCAGCAGCCTGTATAAGTTTCCGGGTTATGGCATGAACAATTACTCTACAAATTTAAAGTCCCAAGCGTTTTCCAAGCAAAGACACTTGGCACTTGGGGGCTAATGCATATTGAACGTTTTCTATCTACACATTGCCGGTTCAAATGGAGTAAGCCGGAACCAAAGTCTACAACATACTCAGTCATAAGTCGTCAACTTGGGGGCTAGCATGGTACAGGTAACTAAGCAGTGAATAAGAGGGCAAAAAGATGTTACATCAGACTTCTGCTGGATCTGGGTCACCATGGCAACCTCGGCGTCCCGGCTCTTGTGCACTTGGCTGATGTAGCCAGAGACGAGCTCTCCAATGCTCAGGTTGGTGTAGCCGGAGAGATCCAGGTTCACCCAGTGGGGCTGCAGCAACTCCCCCTTAGCGGAGCACTTGGCCAGCACGGTAGGTCTCCCCGGTTCAACGAACTCCGTCCGGGTGATTACCACGTCCGGGTCATTTGTTGGTTGGGCCGAGCCGGAGGCCTCCGGGTCAACAGAAGCTTCTACAGGCACCGTGTCCATTGGAGTGGTGGCTTCGGGGGCGGAGGCAGCTGGCGGTTCTTGGACCGTCACCTCCGGCTCAGGCAAATCTGGCACTCCGGCCGATTTGGTTTTCTTCACCCTCTTGGTGAGCTTTGCCTGGGCACTGAAAGAACAACAAAGGTTAGTACAAAAAATATGAGTAAAGATCAGAACAACATGAGATGATTATCGTTACCCGGGCGCGGTCTTGAAAGCCGGCAGATTCGACTGCATAGAGTCGCCGGACGAAGGGGAAGTCTCCTGATAATTTGAGTCAGAAGAATTAAGTGGTTGGCGTATAACACCCGCAAAAGGATGAAAAGGGTATAATTTTGCGATCACCTCGGTCCGGTGTTTCCTTGATGCATCAGGTAACCCGGAGGAGAGGTCAGTGTCCTTGCTGGTCCGGGTGTGCCGCCGGCTCTCATGAACCTGTCGCTTCAAAATAAATTGAGGATCTTGGTAAGCTAAAGGATGGGAAAAGCTTACTTTCCGGGTTACTCTTCGGGTTTTCAGCCTTGGCAAGGGCTCCGAGTCGGAGGAAAATATTGTTACCTCTTCAACCACCGGGTTACTGGCTCCGGTGTCCTCCTGTTGATAAATAGCATTGATAAGGCGGACAGAAATAAACGACAAGTATAACAAGAGCTTACAGGTTTAGGAATTACCTCAGACTCGGAGCTGTCACTTAGCTGCAACAGCTCCGAAGCAGTGGGCCTACTTCCCTTCTTACGGGGAGCGGCTTTCTTGGAGGCTTTCTTCACCTTTCTGGCC